>NW_027361792.1:1200000-1800000 GCF_039654945.1 Dendrobates tinctorius
CCCCAACATCCACCTCCGGGGGCTTCACTGTCCTCATCTTCATCCATAGACATTAATATGGAGAAAGTATGTGCCCCCCACATCCACCTCCGGGGGCTTCTCTGTCCTCATCTACATCCATAGACATTAATATGGAGAAAGTATGTGCACCCCACATCCACCTCCGGGGCCTTCTCTGTCCTCATCTACATCCATAGACATTAATATGGAGAAAGTATGTGCCCCCCACATCCACCTCCGGGGGCTTCTCTGTCCTCATCTACATCCATAGACATTAATATGGAGAAAGTATGTGCCCCCCACATATCCACCTCCAGGGGCTTCTCTGTCCTCATCTACATCCATAGACATTAATATGGAGAAAGTATGTGCCCCCCACATCCACCTCCAGGGGCTTCTCTGTCCTCATCTACATCCATAGACATTAATATAGAGAAAGTATGTGCCCCCCACATCCACCTCCAGGGGCTTCTCTGTCCTCATCTACATCCATAGACATTAATATGGAGAAAGTATGTGCCCCCCACATCCACCTCTGGGGGCTTCTCTGTCCTCATCTACATCCGTAGACATTAATATGGAGAAAGTATGTGCCCCCAACATCCACCTCCGGGGGCTTCTCTGTCCTCATCTACATCCATAGACATTAATATGGAGAAAGTATGTGCCCCCTCACATCCACCTCTGGGGGCTTCTCTGTCCTCATCTACATCCATAGACATTAATATGGAGAAAGTATGTGCCCCCCACATCCACCTCCAGGGGCTTCTCTGTCCTCATCTACATCCATAGACATTAATATGGAGAAATTATGTGCCCCCCACATCCACCTCTGGGGGCTTCTCTGTCCTCATCTACATCCGTAGACATTAATATGGAGAAAGTATGTGCCCCCAACATCCACCTCCAGGGGCTTCTCTGTCCTCATCTACATCCATAGACATTAATATGGAGAAAGTATGTGCCCCCCCACATCCACCTCTGGGGGCTTCTCTGTCCTAATCTACATCCATAGACAGTAATATGGAGAAAGTATGTGCCCCCCCACATCCACCTCCGGGGGCTTCTCTGTCCTCATCTACATCCATAGATATTAATAGGGAGAAAGTATGTGCCCCCCACATCCTCCTCCGGGGGCTTCACTGTCCTCATCTACATCCATATACATTAATATGGAGAAAGTATGTGCCCCCCACATCCACCTCCGGGGGCTTCTGTTATCATCTACATCCATAGACATTAATATGGAGAAAGTATGTGCCCCCCACATCCACCTCTGGGGGCTTCTCCGTCCTCATGTACATCCATAGACATTAATATGGAGAAAGTATGTGCCCCCTACACCCAGCTCCGGGGGCTTCTCTGTCCTCATCTACATCCATAGACATTTATATGGAGAAAGTATGTGCCCCCCACATCCACCTCTGGGGGCTTCTCTGTCCTAATCTACATCCATAGACATTAATATGGAGGAAAGTATGTGCACCCCACATCCACCTCCGGGGGCTTCACTGTCCTCATCTACAATCATAAACATTAATATGGAGAAAGTATGTGCCTCCAACATCCACCTCCGGGGGCTTCACTGTCCTCATCTACATCCATAGACATTAATATGGAGAAAGTATGTGCCCCCCACATCCACCTCCGGGGGCTTTACTGTCCTCATCTACAATCATAGACATTAATATGGAGAAAGTATGTGCCCCCCACATCCACCTCCGGGGGCTTCACTGTCCTCATCTACAATCATAGACATTAATATGGAGAAAGTATGTGCCCCCAACATCCACCTCCGGGGGCTTCACTGTCCTCATCTACATCCATAGACATTAATATGGAGAAAGTATGTGCCCCCCACATCCACCTCCAGGGGCTTCTCTGTCCTAATCTACATCCATAGACATTAATATGGAGAAAGTATGTGCCCCCCACATCCACCTCCGGGGGCTTCACTGTCCTCATCTACATCCATAGACATTAATATGGAGAAAGTATGTGCACCCCACATCCACCTCCAGGGGCTTCTCTGTCCTCATCTACATCCATAGACATTAATATGGAGAAAGTATGTGCCCCCCACATCCACCTCCAGGGGCTTCTCTGTCCTCATCTACATCCATAGACATTAATATGGAGAAAGTATGTGCCCCCCACATATCCACCTCCAGGGGCTTCTCTGTCCTCATCTACATCCATAGACATTAATAAGAAGAAAGTATGTGCCCCCCACATCCACCTCCGGGGGCTTCTCTGTCCTCATCTACATCCATAGACATTAATATGGAGAAAGTATGTGCCCCCCACATATCCACCTCCAGGGGCTTCTCTGACCTCATCTACATCCATAGACATTAATATGGAGAAAGTATGTGCCCCCAACATCCACCTCCGGGGGCTTCTCTGTCCTCATCTACATCCATAGATATTAATATGGAGAAAGTATGTGCCCCCCCAACATCCACCTCCGGGGGCTTCTCTGTCCTCATCTACATCCATAGATATTAATATGGAGAAAGTATGTGCCCCCCCAACATCCATCTCCGGGGGCTTCTCTGTCATCATCTACATCCATAGACATTAATATCAAGAAAGTATGTGCCCCCCACATCCACCTCCGGGGGCTTCTCTGTCCCAATCTACATTCATAGACATTAATATGGAGAAAGTATGTGCCCCCCACATCCACCTCCGGGGGCTTCACTGTCCTCCTCTATATCCATAGACATTAATATGGAGAAAGTATGTGCACCCCACATCCACCTCCGGGGGCTTCTCTGTCCTCATCTACATCCATAGACATTAATATGGATAAAGTATGTGCCCCCCCCACATCCACCTCCGGGGGCTTCACTGTCCTCATCTTCATCCATAGACATTAATATGGAGAAAGTATGTGCCCCCCACATCCACCTCCGGGGGCTTCTCTGTCATCATCTACATCCATAGACATTAATATGGAGAAAGTATGTGCCCCCCCACATCCACCTCCGGGGGGCTTCTCTGTCCTCATCTACATCCATAGACATTAATATGGAGAAAGTATGTGCCCCCCCACATCCACCTCCGGGGGCTTCACTGTCCTCATCTTCATCCATAGACATTAATATGGAGAAAGTATGTGCCCCCCACATCCACCTCTGGGGGCTTCTCCGTCCTCATGTACATCCATAGACATTAATATGGAGAAAGTATGTGCCCCCTACATCCACCTCCGGGGGCTTCTCTGTCCTCATCTACATCCATAGACATTAATTTGGAGAAAGTATGTGCCCCCCCACATCCACCTCCGGGGGGTTTCACTGTCCTCATCTTCATCCATAGACATTAATATGGAGAAAGTATGTGCCCCCCACATCCACCTCCGGGGGCTTCTCTGTCCTCATCTACATCCATAGACATTAATATGGAGAAAGTATGTGCCCCCCACATCCACCTCCGGGGGCTTCTCTGTCCTCATCTACATCCATAGACATTAATATGGAGGAAGTTTGTGCCCCCCACATCCACCTCCGGGGGCTTCACTATCCCCATCTACATCCATAGACATTAATAGGGAGAAAGTATGTGCCCCCCACATCCTCCTCCGGGGGCTTCACTGTCCTCATCTACATCCATATACACTCACTGGCCACTTTATTAGGTACACCATGCTAGTAAGGGGTTGGACCCCCTTTTGCCTTCAGAACTGCCTCAATTCTTCGTGGCAGAGATTCAACAAGGTGCTGGAAGCATTCCTCAGAGATTTTGGACCATATTGACATGATGGCATCACACAGTTGGCGCAGATTTGTCGGCTGCACATCCCTGATGCGAATCTCCCGTTCCACCACATCCCAAAGATGCTCTATTGGATTGAGATCTGGTGACTGAGGAGGCCATTTGAGTACAGTAAACTCATTGTCATGTTCAAGAAACCAATCTGAGATGATTCGAGCTTTATGACATGGCGCATTATCCTGCTGAAAGTAGCCATCAGATGTTGGGTACATTGTGGTCATAAAGGGATGGACATGGTCAGCAACAATACTCAGGTAGGCTGTGGCGTTGCAACGATGCTCAATTGGTACCAAGGGGCCCAAAGAGTGCCCAGAAAAAATTCCCCACACCATGACACCACCACCACCAGCCTGAACCGTTGATACAAGGCAGGATGGATCCATGCTTTCATGTTGTTTACGCCAAATTCTGACCCTACCATCCGAATGTCGCAGCAGAAATCGAGACTCATCAGACCAGGCAACGTTTTTCCAATCTTCTACTGTCCAATTTCGATGAGCTTGTGCAAATTGTAGCCTCAGTTTCCTGTTCTTAGCTGAGAGGAGTGGTACCCAGTGTGGTCTTCTGCTGCTGTAGCCCATCTGCCTCAAAGTTCGACGCACTGTGCGTTCAGAGATGCTCTTCTGCCTACCTTGGTTGTAACGGGTGGCAATTTGAGTCACTGTTGCCTTTCTATCAGCTTGAACCAGTCTGCCCATTCTCCTCTGACCTCTGGCATCAACATGGCATTTCCGGCCACAGAACTGCCGCTCACTGGATTTTTTTTCGTTTTCGGACCATTCTCTGTAAACCCTAGAGATGGTTGTGCGTGAAAATCCCAGTAGATCAGCAGTTTCTGAAATTCTCAGACCAGCCCTTCTGGCACCAACAATCATGCCACGTTCAAAGGCACTCAAATCACCTTTCTTCCCCATACTGATGCTCGGTTTGAACTGCAGGAGATTGTCTTGACCATGTCTACATGCCTAAATGCACTGAGTTGCCGCCATGTGATTGGCTGATTAGAAATTAAGTCTTAACACACAGTTGGACAGGTGTACCTAATAAAGTGGCCAGTGAGTGTACATTAATATGGAGAAAGTATGTGCCCCCCACATCCACCTCTGGGGGCTTCTCCGTCCTCATGTACATCCATAGACATTAATATGGAGAAAGTATGTGCCCCCTACATCCACCTCCGGGGGCTTCACTGTCCTCATCTACATCCATAGACATTAATATGGAGAAAGTATGTGCCCCCCACATCCACCTCTGGGGGCTTCACTGTCCTAATCTACATCCATAGACATTAATATGGAGGAAAGTATGTGCACCCCACATCCACCTCCGGGGGCTTCACTGTCCTCATCTACAATCATAGACATTAATATGGAGAAAGTATGTGCCCCCCACACCCTCCTCAGGGGGCTTCACTGTCTTCATCTACATCCATAGACATTAATATGGAGAAAGTATGTGCCCCCCACATCCATTTCCGGGGGCTTCTCTGTCCTCATCTACATCCATAGACATTAATATGGAGAAAGTATGTGCCCCCCACATCCACCTCTGGGGGCTTCTCTGTCCTAATCTACATCCATAGACATTAATATGGAGGAAAGTATGTGCACCCCAAATCCACCTCCGGGGGCTTCACTGTCCTCATCTACAATCATAGACATTAATATGGAGAAAGTATGTGCCCCCCACATCCTCCTCCGGGGGCTTCACTGTCCTCATCTACAATCATAGACATTAATATGGAGAAAGTATGTGCCCCCCACACCCTCCTCAGGGGGCTTAACTGTCCTCATCTACATCCATAGACATTAATATGGAGAAAGTATGTGCCCCCCACATCCACCTCTGGGGCTTTTCTGTCCTAATCTACATCCATAGACATTAATATGGAGGAAAGTATGTTCCCCCCAAATCCACCTCCGGGGGCTTCACTGTCCTCATCTACAATCATAGACATTAATATGGAGAAAGTATGTGCCCCCCACATCCACCTCCGGGGGCTTCACTGTCTTCATCTACATCCATAGACATTAATATGGAGAAAGTATGTGCCCCCCCACATCCACCTCCGGGGGCTTCACTGTCCTCATCTACATCCATAGACATTAATATGGAGAAAGTATGTGCCCCCCCCACATCCTCCTCCGGGGGCTTCACTGTCTTCATCTACATCCATAGACATTAATATGGAGAAAGTATGTGCCCCCCCACATCCACCTCCGGGGGCTTCACTGTCCTCATCTACATCCATAGACATTAATATGGAGAAAGTATGTGCCCCCCACATCCACCTCTGGGGCTTTTCTGTCCTAATCTACATCCATAGACATTAATATGGAGGAAAGTATGTACCCCCCAAATCCACCTCCGGGGGCTTCACTGTCCTCATCTACATCCATAGACATTAATATGGAGAAAGTATGTGCCCCCCACACCCTCCTCAGGGGGCTTCACTGTCTTCATCTACATCCATAGACATTAATATGGAGAAAGTATGTGCCCCCCCACATCCACCTCCGGGGGCTTCACTGTCCTCATCTACATCCATAGACATTAATATGGAGAAAGTATGTGCCCCCCACATCCACCTCCGGGGGCTTCTCTGTCATCATCTATATCCATAGACATAAATATGGAGAAAGTATGTGCCCCCCACATCCACCTCCGGGGGCTTCTCGGTCCTCATCTACATCCATAGACATTAATATAGAGAAAGTATGTGCCCCCCACATCCACCTCCGGGGGCTTCACTGTCCTCATCTACATCCATAGACATTAATATGGAGAAAGTATGTGCCCCCCACATATCCACCTCCAGGGGCTTCTCTGTCCTCATCTACATCCATAGACATTAATATGGAGAAAGTATGTGCCCCCAACATCCACCTCCGGGGGCTTCTCTGTCCTCATCTACATCCATAGATATTAATATGGAGAAAGTATGTGCCCCCCCCCACATCCACCTCCGGGGGCTTCTCTGTCCTCATCTACATCCATAGACATTAATATGGAGAAAGTATGTGCCCCCCCACATCCACCTCCACCTCCGGGGGCTTCTCTGTCCTCATCTACATCCATAGACATTAATATGGAGAAAGTATGTGCCCCCCACATCCACCTCCGGGGGCTTCTCTGTCCTCATCTACATCCATAGATATTAATATGGAGAAAGTATGTGCCCCCCAACATCCACCTCCGGGGGCTTCTCTGTCCTCATCTACATCCATAGATATTAATATGGAGAAAGTATGTGCCCCCCACATCCACCTCCAGGGGCTTCTCTGTCCTCATCTACATCCATAGACATTAATATGGAGAAAGTATGTGCCCCCAACATCCACCTCCGGGGGCTTCTCTGTCCTCATCTACATCCATAGATATTAATATGGAGAAAGTATGTGCCCCCCACATCCACCTCCAGGGGCTTCTCTGTCCTCATCTACATACATAGACATTAATATGGAGAAAGTATGTGCCCCCCCCCACATCCACCTCCGGGGGGCTTCTCTGTCCTCATCTACATCCATAGACATTAATATGGAGAAAGTATGTGCCCCCCCACATCCACCTCCGGGGGGCTTCTCTGTCCTCATCTACATCCATAGACATTAATATGGAGAAAGTATGTGCCCCCCACATCCACCTCCGGGGGCTTCTCTGTCATCATCTACATCCATAGACATTAATATGGAGAAAGTATGTGCCCCCCCACATCCACCTCCGGGGGGCTTCTCTGTCCTCATCTACATCCATAGACATTAATATGGAGAAAGTATGTGCCCCCCACATCCACCTCCGGGGGCTTCTCTGTCATCATCTACATCCATAGACATTAATATGGAGAAAGTATGTGCCCCCCACATCCACCTCCGGGGGGCTTCTCTGTCCTCATCTACATCAATAGACATTAATATGGAGAAAGTATGTGCCCCCCCAACATCCACCTCCGGGGGCTTCACTGTCCTCATCTTCATCCATAGACATTAATATGGAGAAAGTATGTGCCCCCCACATCCACCTCTGGGGGCTTCTCTGTCCTCATCTACATCCATAGACATTAATATGGAGAAAGTATGTGCACCCCACATCCACCTCCGGGGGCTTCTCTGTCCTCATCTACATCCATAGACATTAATATGGAGAAAGTATGTGCCCCCCACATCCACCTCTGGGGGCTTCTCTGTCCTCATCTACATCCATAGACATTAATATGGAGAAAGTATGTGCCCCCCACATATCCACCTCCAGGGGCTTCTCTGTCCTCATCTACATCCATAGACATTAATATGGAGAAAGTATGTGCCCCCCACATCCACCTCCAGGGGCTTCTCTGTCCTCATCTACATCCATAGACATTAATATGGAGAAAGTATGTGCCCCCCACATCCACCTCCAGGGGCTTCTCTGTCCTCATCTACATCCATAGACATTAATATGGAGAAAGTATGTGCCCCCCACATCCACCTCTGGGGGCTTCTCTGTCCTCATCTACATCCGTAGACATTAATATGGAGAAAGTATGTGCCCCCAACATCCACCTCCGGGGGCTTCTCTGTCCTTCTCTGTCCTCATCTACATCCATAGACATTAATATGGAGAAAGTATGTGCCCCCCCACATCCACCTCTGGGGGCTGATCTGTCCTCATCTACATCCATAGAAATTAATATGGAGAAAGTATGTGCCCCCCACATCCTCCTCCAGGGGCTTCTCTGTCATCATCTACATCCATAGACATTAATATCGAGAAAGTATGTGCCCCCCACATCCACCTCCAGGGGCTTCTCTGTCCTAATCTACATCCATAGACAGTAATATGGAGAAAGTATGTGCCCCCCCACATCCACCTCCGGGGGCTTCTCTGTCCTCATCTACATCCATAGATATTAATAGGGAGAAAGTATGTGCCCCCCACATCCTCCTCCGGGGGCTTCACTGTCCTCATCTACATCCATATACATTAATATGGAGAAAGTATGTGCCCCCCACATCCACCTCCGGGGGCTTCTGTTATCATCTACATCCATAGACATTAATATGGAGAAAGTATGTGCCCCCCACATCCACCTCTGGGGGCTTCTCCGTCCTCATGTACATCCATAGACATTAATATGGAGAAAGTATGTGCCCCCTACACCCACCTCCGGGGGCTTCACTGTCCTCATCTACATCCATAGACATTAATATGGAGAAAGTATGTGCCCCCCACATCCACCTCCGGGGGCTTCTCTGTCCTCATCTACATCCATAGACATTTATATGGAGAAAGTATGTGCCCCCCACATCCACCTCTGGGGGCTTCTCTGTCCTAATCTACATCCATAGACATTAATATGGAGGAAAGTATGTG
Source organism: Dendrobates tinctorius (assembly GCF_039654945.1). Taxonomy (NCBI): domain Eukaryota; kingdom Metazoa; phylum Chordata; class Amphibia; order Anura; family Dendrobatidae; genus Dendrobates; species Dendrobates tinctorius. The sequence goes on from NW_027361792.1 coordinate 1,209,130, forward strand.
CACCCCACATCCACCTCCTGGGGATTCACTGTCCTCATCTACAATCATAGACATTAATATGGAGAAAGTATGTGCCTCCAACATCCACCTCCGGGGGCTTCACTGTCCTCATCTACATCCATAGACATTAATATGGAGAAAGTATGTGCCCCCCACATCCACCTCCGGGGGCTTCACTGTCCTCATCTGCAATCATAGACATTAATATGGAGAAAGTATGTGCCCCCCACATCCACCTCCGGGGGCTTCACTGTCCTCATCTACAATCATAGACATTAATATGGAGAAAGTATGTGCCCCCAACATCCACCTCCGGGGGCTTCACTGTCCTCATCTACATCCATAGACATTAATATGGAGAAAGTATGTACCCCCCACATCCACCTCCAGGGGCTTCTCTGTCCTATTCTACATCCATAGACATTAATATGGAGAAAGTATGTGCCCCCCACATCCACCTCCGGGGGCTTCACTGTCCTCATCTACATCCATAGACATTAATATGGAGAAAGTATGTGCACCCCACATCCACCTCCAGGGGCTTCTCTGTCCTCATCTACATCCATAGACATTAATATGGAGAAAGTATGTGCCCCCCACATATCCACCTCCAGGGGCTTCTCTGTCCTCATCTACATCCATAGACATTAATAAGAAGAAAGTATGTGCCCCCCACATCCACCTCCGGGGGCTTCTCTGTCCTCATCTACATCCATAGACATTAATATGGAGAAAGTATGTGCCCCCAACATCCACCTCCGGGGGCTTCTCTGTCCTCATCTACATCCATAGACATTAATATGGAGAAAGTATGTGCCCCCCCACATCCACCTCTGGGGGCTTCTCTGTCCTCATCTACATCCATAGACATTAATATGGAGAAAGTATGTGCCCCCCACATCCTCCTCCAGGGGCTTCTCTGTCATCATCTACATCCATAGACATTAATATCGAGAAAGTATGTGCCCCCCACATCCACCTCCAGGGGCTTCTGTTATCATCTACATCCATAGACATTAATATGGAGAAAGTATGTGCCCCCCCAACATCCACCTCCAGGGGCTTCTCTGTCCTAATCTACATCCATAGACAGTAATATGGAGAAAGTATGTGCCCCCAACATCCACCTCCGGGGGCTTCACTATCCCCATCTACATCCATAGACATTAATAGGGAGAAAGTATGTGCCCCCCACATCCTCCTCCAGGGGCTTCACTGTCCTCATCTACATCCATATACATTAATATGGAGAAAGTATGTGCCCCCCACATCCACCTCCGGGGGCTTCTGTTATCATCTACATCCATAGACATTAATATGGAGAAAGTATGTGCCCCCCACATCCTCCTCCGGGGGCTTCACTGTCCTCATCTACATCCATATACATTAATATGGAGAAAGTATGTGCCCCCCACATCCACCTCCGGGGGCTTCTGTTATCATCTACATCCATAGACATTAATATGGAGAAAGTATGTGCCCCCCACATCCACCTCTGGGGGCTTCTCCGTCCTCATGTACATCCATAGACATTAATATGGAGAAAGTATGTGCCCCCCACATCCACCTCCTGGGGCTTCACTGTCCTCATCTACATCCATAGACATTAATATGGAGAAAGTATGTGCCCCCCACATCCACCTTCGGGGGCTTATCTGTCCTCATCTACATCCATAGACATAAATATGGAGAAAGTATGTGCCCCCCACATCCACCTCCGGGGGCTTCTCTGTCCTCATCTACATCCATAGACATTACTATAGAGAAAGTATGTGCCCCCCACATCCACCTCCGCGGGCTTCACTGTCCTCATCTACATCCATAGATATTAATATGGAGAAAGTATGTGCCCCCCACATCCACCTCCGGGGGCTTCACTGTCCTCATCTACATCCATAGACATTACTATAGAGAAAGTATGTGCCCCCCACATCCACCTCCGGGGGCTTCTCTGTCATCATCTACATCCATAGACATTAATATGGAGAAAGTATGTGCCCCCCACATCCACCTCCAGGGGCTTCTCTGTCCTAATCTACATCCATAGACAGTAATATGGAGAAAGTATGTGCCCCCCCACATCCACCTCCGGGGGCTTCTCTGTCCTCATCTACATCCATAGATATTAATAGGGAGAAAGTATGTGCCCCCCACATCCTCCTCCGGGGGCTTCACTGTCCTCATCTACATCCATATACATTAATATGGAGAAAGTATGTGCCCCCCACATCCACCTCCGGGGGCTTCTGTTATCATCTACATCCATAGACATTAATATGGAGAAAGTATGTGCCCCCCACATCCACCTCTGGGGGCTTCTCTGTCCTAATCTACATCCATAGACATTAATATGGAGGAAAGTATGTGCAACCCACATCCACCTCCGGGGGATTCACTGTCCTCATCTACAATCATAGACATTAATATGGAGAAAGTATGTGCCTCCAACATCCACCTCCGGGGGCTTCACTGTCCTCATCTACATCCATAGACATTAATATGGAGAAAGTATGTGCCCCCCACATCCACCTCCGGGGGCTTCACTGTCCTCATCTACATCCATAGACATTAATATGGAGAAAGTATGTGCCCCCCACATCCACCTCCAGGGGCTTCTCTGTCCTATTCTACATCCATAGACATTAATATGGAGAAAGTATGTGCCCTCCACATCCACCTCCGGGGGCTTCACTGTCCTCATCTACATCCATAGACATTAATATGGAGAAAGTATGTGCACCCCACATCCACCTCCAGGGGCTTCTCTGTCCTCATCTACATCCATAGACATTAATATGGAGAAAGTATGTGCCCCCCACATCCACCTCCAGGGGCTTCTCTGTCCTCATCTACATCCATAGACATTAATATGGAGAAAGTATGTGCCCCCCACATATCCACCTCCAGGGGCTTCTCTGTCCTCATCTACATCCATAGACATTAATAAGAAGAAAGTATGTGCCCCCCACATCCACCTCCGGGGGCTTCTCTGTCCTCATCTACATCCATAGACATTAATATGGAGAAAGTATGTGCCCCCAACATCCACCTCCGGGGGCTTCTCTGTCCTCATCTACATCCATAGACATTAATATGGAGAAAGTATGTGCCCCCCCACATCCACCTCTGGGGGCTTCTCTGTCCTCATCTACATCCATAGACATTAATATGGAGAAAGTATGTGCCCCCCACATCCTCCTCCAGGGGCTTCTCTGTCATCATCTACATCCATAGATATTAATATCGAGAAAGTATGTGCCCCCCACATCCACCTCCAGGGGCTTCTGTTATCATCTACATCCATAGACATTAATATGGAGAAAGTATGTGCCCCCCCAACATCCACCTCCAGGGGCTTCTCTGTCCTAATCTACATCCATAGACAGTAATATGGAGAAAGTATGTGCCCCCAACATCCACCTCCGGGGGCTTCACTATCCCCATCTACATCCATAGACATTAATAGGGAGAAAGTATGTGCCCCCCACATCCTCCTCCAGGGGCTTCACTGTCCTCATCTACATCCATAGACATTAATATGGAGAAAGTATGTGCCCCCCACATCCTCCTCCGGGGGCTTCACTGTCCTCATCTACATCCATATACATTAATATGGAGAAAGTATGTGCCCCCCACATCCACCTCCGGGGGCTTCTGTTATCATCTACATCCATAGACATTAATATGGAGAAAGTATGTGACCCCCACATCCACCTCTGGGGGCTTCTCCGTCCTCATGTACATCCATAGACATTAATATGGAGAAAGTATGTGCCCCCCACATCCACCTCCGGTGGCTTCACTGTCCTCATCTACATCCATAGACATTAATATGGAGAAAGTATGTGCCCCCCACATCCACCTCCGGGGGCTTATCTGTCCTCATCTACATCCATAGACATAAATATGGAGAAAGTATGTGCCCCCCACATCCACCTCCGGGGGCTTCTCTGTCCTCATCTACATCCATAGACATTACTATAGAGAAAGTATGTGCCCCCCACATCCACCTCCGGGGGCTTCACTGTCCTCATTTACATCCATAGACATTAATATAGAGAAAGTATGTGCCCCCCACATCCACCTCCGGGGGCTTCTCTGTCCTCATCTACATCCATAGACATTACTATAGAGAAAGTATGTGCCCCCCACATCCACCTCCGGGGGCTTCACTGTCCTCATCTACATCCATAGACATTACTATAGAGAAAGTATGTGCCCCCCACATCCACCTCCGGGGGCTTCACTGTCCTCATCTACATCCATAGACATTACTATAGAGAAAGTATGTGCCCCCCACATCCACCTCCGGGGGCTTCTCTGTCATCATCTACATCCATAGACATTAATATGGAGAAAGTATGTGCCCCCCACATTCACCTCCGGGGGCTTCTCTGTCCTCATCTACATCCATAGACATTAATATGGAGAAAGTATGTGCCCCCCACATCCACCTCCGGGGGCTTCTCTGTCCTCATCTACAATCATAGACATTAATATGGAGAAAGTATGTGCCCCCCACATCCACCTCCGGGGGCTTCTCTGTCCTCATCTACATCCATAGACATTAATATGGAGGAAAGTATGTGCACCCCACATCCACCTCCGGGGGCTTCACTGTCCTCATCTACAATCATAGACATTAATATGGAGAAAGTATGTGCCCCCAACATCCACCTCCGGGGGCTTCACTGTCCTCATCTACATCCATAGACATTAATATGGAGAAAGTATGTGCCCCCAACATCCACCTCCGGGGGCTTCTCTGTCCTCATCTACATCTATAGATATTAATATGGAGAAAGTATGTGCCCCCCCCAACATCCATCTCCGGGGGCTTCTCTGTCATCATCTACATCCATAGACATTAATATCAAGAAAGTATGTGCCCCCCACATCCACCTCCGGGGGCTTCTCTGTCCTAATCTACATCCATAGACATAAATATGGAGAAAGTATGTGTCCCCCACATCCACCTCTGGGGGCTTCTCTGTCCCAATCTACATTCATAGACATTAATATGGAGAAAGTATGTGCCCCCCACATCCACCTCCGGGGGCTTCTCTGTCCTCATCTACATCCATAGACATTAATATGGATAAAGTATGTGCCCCCCCACATCCACCTCTGGGGGGCTTCTCTGTCCTCATCTACATCCATAGACATTAATATGGAGAAAGTATGTGCCCCCCCACATCCACCTCCGGGGGCTTCACTGTCCTCATCTTCATCCATAGACATTAATATGGAGAAAGTATGTTCCCCCCACATCCACCTCCGGGGGCTTCTCTGTCATCATCTTCATCCATAGACATTAATATGGAGAAAGTATGTTCCCCCCACATCCACCTCCGGGGGCTTCTCTGTCATCATCTACATCCATAGACATTAATATGGAGAAAGTATGTGCCCCCCCACATCCACCTCCGGGGGGCTTCTCTGTCCTCATCTACATCCATAGACATTAATATGGAGAAAGTATGTGCCCCCCCCACATCCACCTCCGGGGGCTTCACTGTCCTCATCTTCATCCATAGACATTACTATAGAGAAAGTATGTGCCCCCCACATCCACCTCCGGGGGCTTCACTGTCCTCATCTTCATCCATAGACATTAATATGGAGAAAGTATGTGCCCCCCACATCCACCTCCGGGGGCTTCTCTGTCCTCATCTACATCCATAGACATAAATATGGAGAAAGTATGTGCCCCCCACATCCACCTCCGGGGGCTTCTCTGTCCTCATCTACATCCATAGACATTACTATAGAGAAAGTATGTGCCCCCCACATCCACCTCCGGGGGCTTCACTGTCCTCATCTACATCCATAGACATTACTATAGAGAAAGTATGTGCCCCCCACATCCACCTCCGGGGGCTTCACTGTCCTCATCTACATCCATAGACATTACTATAGAGAAAGTATGTGCCCCCCACATCCACCTCCGGGGGCTTCTCTGTCATCATCTACATCCATAGACATTAATATGGAGAAAGTATGTGCCCCCCACATTCACCTCCGGGGGCTTCTCTGTCCTCATCTACATCCATAGACATTAATATGGAGAAAGTATGTGCCCCCCACATCCACCTCCGGGGGCTTCTCTGTCCTCATCTACAATCATAGACATTAATATGGAGAAAGTATGTGCCCCCCACATCCACCTCCGGGGGCTTCTCTGTCCTCATCTACATCCATAGACATTAATATGGAGGAAAGTATGTGCACCCCACATCCACCTCCGGGGGCTTCACTGTCCTCATCTACAATCATAGACATTAATATGGAGAAAGTATGTGCCCCCAACATCCACCTCCGGGGGCTTCACTGTCCTCATCTACATCCATAGACATTAATATGGAGAAAGTATGTGCCCCCAACATCCACCTCCGGGGGCTTCTCTGTCCTCATCTACATCCATAGATATTAATATGGAGAAAGTATGTGCCCCCCCCAACATCCATCTCCGGGGGCTTCTCTGTCATCATCTACATCCATAGACATTAATATCAAGAAAGTATGTGCCCCCCACATCCACCTCCGGGGGCTTCTCTGTCCTAATCTACATCCATAGACATAAATATGGAGAAAGTATGTGTCCCCCACATCCACCTCTGGGGGCTTCTCTGTCCCAATCTACATTCATAGACATTAATATGGAGAAAGTATGTGCCCCCCACATCCACCTCCGGGGGCTTCTCTGTCCTCATCTACATCCATAGACATTAATATGGATAAAGTATGTGCCCCCCCACATCCACCTCTGGGGGGCTTCTCTGTCCTCATCTACATCCATAGACATTAATATGGAGAAAGTATGTGCCCCCCCACATCCACCTCCGGGGGCTTCACTGTCCTCATCTTCATCCATAGACATTAATATGGAGAAAGTATGTGCCCCCCACATCCACCTCCGGGGGCTTCTCTGTCATCATCTACATCCATAGACATTAATATGGAGAAAGTATGTGCCCCCCCACATCCACCTCCGGGGGGCTTCTCTGTCCTCATCTACATCCATAGACATTAATATGGAGAAAGTATGTGCCCCCCCCACATCCACCTCCGGGGGCTTCACTGTCCTCATCTTCATCCATAGACATTAATATGGAGAAAGTATGTGCCCACCACATCCACCTCTGGGGGCTTCTCCGTCCTCATGTACATCCATAGACATTAATATGGAGAAAGTATGTGCCCCCTACATCCACCTCCGGGGGCGTCTCTGTCCTCATCTACATCCATAGACATTAATATGGAGAAAGTATGTGCCCCCCCCACATCCACCTCCGGGGGCTTCACTGTCCTCATCTTCATCCATAGACATTAATATGGAGAAAGTATGTGCCCCCCACATCCACCTCCGGGGGCTTCTCTGTCCTCATCTACATCCATAGACATTAATATGGAGAAAGTATGTGCCCCCCACATCCACCTCCGGGGGCTTCACTGTCCTCATCTACATCCATAGACATTAATATAGAGAAAGTATGTGCCCCCCACATCCACCTCCGGGGGCTTCTCTGTCCTCATCTACATCCATAGACATTAATATAGAGAAAGTATGTGCCCCCCCACATCCACCTCCGGGGGCTTCACTGTCCTCATCTTCATCCATAGACATTAATATGGAGAAAGTATGTGCCCCCCACATCCACCTCCGGGGGCTTCTCTGTCCTCATCTACATCCATAGACATTAATATAGAGAAAGTATGTGCCCCCCACATCCACCTCCGGGGGCTTCTCTGTCCTCATCTACATCCATAGACATTAATATGGAGGAAGTTTGTGCCCCCCACATCCACCTCCGGGGCTTCTCTGTCCTCATCTACATCCACAGACAGTAATATGGAGAAAGTATGTGCCCCCCACATCCACCTCCGGGGGCTTCACTATCCCCATCTACATCCATAGACATTAATAGGGAGAAAGTATGTGCCCCCCACATCCTCCTCCGGGGGCTTCACTGTCCTCATCTACATCCATATACATTAATATGGAGAAAGTATGTGCCCCCCACATCCACCTCTGGGGGCTTCTCCGTCCTCATGTACATCCATAGACATTAATATGGAGAAAGTATGTGCCCCCTACATCCACCTCCGGGGGCTTCACTATCCCCATCTACATCCATAGACATTAATAGGGAGAAAGTATGTGCCCCCCACATCCTCCTCCGGGGGCTTCACTGTCCTCATCTACATCCATAGACATTAATAGGGAGAAAGTATGTGCCCCCCACATCCTCCTCCGGGGGCTTCACTGTCCTCATCTACATCCATAGACAGTAATATGGAGAAAGTATGTGCCCCCCACATCCACCTCCGGGGGCTTCACTATCCCCATCTACATCCATAGACATTAATAGGGAGAAAGTATGTGCCCCCTACATCCACCTCCGGGGGCTTCACTATCCCCATCTACATCCATAGACAGTAATATGGAGAAAGTATGTGCCCCCCACATCCACCTCCGGGGGCTTCACTATCCCCATCTACATCCATAGACATTAATAGGGAGAAAGTATGTGCCCCCCACATCCTCCTCCGGGGGCTTCACTGTCCTCATCTACATCCATATACATTAATATGGAGAAAGTATGTGCCCCCCACATCCACCTCTGGGGGCTTCTCTGTCCTCATCTACATCCATAGACATTAATATGGAGAAAGTATGTGCCCCCCACATCCATTTCCGGGGGCTTCTCTGTCCTCATCTACATCCATAGACATTAATATGGAGAAAGTATGTGCCCCCCACATCCACCTCCGGGGGCTTCTCTGTCCTAATCTACATCCATAGACATTAATATGGAGGAAAGTATGTGCACCCCACATCCACCTCCGGTGTCTTCACTGTCCTCATCTACAATCATAGACATTAATATGGAGAAAGTATGTGCCCCCCACATCCACCTCTGGGGGCTTTTCTGTCCTAATCTACATCCATAGACATTAATATGGAGGAAAGTATGTGCCCCCCACATCCACCTCCGGGGGCTTCTCGGTCCTCATCTACATCCATAGACATTAATATAGAGAAAGTATGTGCCCCCCACATCCACCTCCGGGGGCTTCACTGTCATCATCTACAATCATAGACATTAATATGGAGAAAGTATGTGCCCCCCACACCCTCCTCAGGGGGCTTCACTGTCCTCATCTACATCCATAGACATTAATATGGAGAAAGTATGTGCCCCCCACATCCACCTCCGGGGGCTTCTCTGTCATCATCTATATCCATAGACATAAATATGGAGAAAGTATGTGCCCCCCACATCCACCCCCGGGGGCTTCTCTGTCATCATCTACATCCATAGACATTAATATGGAGAAAGTATGTGCCCCCCCACATCCACCTCCGGGGGCTTCTCTGTCCTCATCTACATCCATAGACATTAATATGGAGAAAGTATGTGCCCCCAACATCCACCTCCGGGGGCTTCTCTGTCCTCATCTACATCCATAGATATTAATATGGAGAAAGTATGTTCCCCCCCCCCCCACATCCACCTCCGGGGGCTTCTCTGTCCTCATCTACATACATAGACATTAATATGGAGAAAGTATGTGCCCCCAACATCCACCTCCGGGGGCTTCTCTGTCCTCATCTACATCCAAAGACATTAATATGGAGAAAGTATGTGCCCCCAACATCCACCTCCGGGGGCTTCTCTGTCCTCATCTACATCCATAGATATTAATATGGAGAAAGTATGTGCCCCCCACATCCACCTCCAGGGGCTTCTCTGTCCTCATCTACATCCATAGACATTAATATGGAGAAAGTATGTGCCCCCAACATCCACCTCCGGGGGCTTCTCTGTCCTCATCTACATCCATAGATATTAATATGGAGAAAGTATGTGCCCCCCACATCCACCTCCGTGGGCTTCTCTGTCCTCATCTACATCCATAGACATTAATATGGAGAAAGTATGTGCCCCCCCCCCCCACCGGGGGGCTTCTCTGTCCTCATCTACATCCATAGACATTAATATGGAGAAAGTATGTGCCCCCAACATCCACCTCCAGGGGCTTCTCTGTCCTCATCTACATACATAGACATTAATATGGAGAAAGTATGTGCCCCCCCCCCCCCCACCGGGGGGCTTCTCTGTCCTCATCTACATCCATAGACATTAATATGGAGAAAGTATGTGCCCCCAACATCCACCTCCGGGGGCTTCTCTGTCCTCATCTACATCCATAGATATTAATATGGATAAAGTATGTTCCCCCCACATCCACCTCCAGGGGCTTCTCTGTCCTCATCTACATACATAGACATTAATATGGAGAAAGTATGTGCCCCCCCCCCCCACCGGGGGGCTTCTCTGTCCTCATCTACATCCATAGACATTAATATGGAGAAAGTATGTGCCCCCCACATCCACCTCCGGGGGCTTCTCTGTCCTTATCTACATCCATAGACATTAATATGGAGAAAGTATGTGCCCCACCACATCCACCTCCGGGGGGCTTCTCTGTCCTCATCTACATCAATAGACATTAATATGGAGAAAGTATGTGCCCCCCAACATCCACCTCCGGGGGCTTCACTGTCCTCATCTTCATCCATAGACATTAATATGGAGAAAGTATGTGTCCCCCACATCCACCTCCGGGGGCTTCTCTGTCCTCATCTACATCCATAGACATTAATATGGAGAAAGTATGTGCACCCCACATCCACCTCCGGGGGCTTCTCTGTCCTCATCTACATCCATAGACATTAATATGGAGAAAGTATGTGCCCCCCACATCCACCTCCGGGGGCTTCTCTGTCCTCATCTACATCCATAGACATTAATATGGAGAAAGTATGTGCCCCCCACATATCCACCTCCAGGGGCTTCTCTGTCCTCATCTACATCCATAGACATTAATATGGAGAAAGTATGTGCCCCCCACATCCACCTCCAGGGGCTTCTCTGTCCTCATCTACATCCATAGACATTAATATGGAGAAAGTATGTGCCCCCCACATCCACCTCTGGGGGCTTCTCTGTCCTCATCTACATCCGTAGACATTAATATGGAGAAAGTATGTGCCCCCAACATCCACCTCCGGGGGCTTCTCTGTCCTCATCTACATCCATAGACATTAATATCGAGAAAGTATGTGCCCCCCCACATCCACCTCTGGGGGCTTCTCTGTCCTAATCTACATCCATAGACAGTAATATGGAGAAAGTATGTGCCCCCCCACATCCACCTCCGGGGGCTTCTCTGTCCTCATCTACATCCATAGATATTAATAGGGAGAAAGTATGTGCCCCCCACATCCTCCTCCGGGGGCTTCACTGTCCTCATCTACATCCATATACATTAATATGGAGAAAGTATGTGCCCCCCACATCCACCTCCGGGGGCTTCTGTTATCATCTACATCCATAGACATTAATATGGAGAAAGTATGTGCCCCCCACATCCACCTCTGGGGGCTTCTCCGTCCTCATGTACATCCATAGACATTAATATGGAGAAAGTATGTGCCCCCCACATCCACCTCCGGGGGCTTCACTGTCCTCATCTACAATCATAGACATTAATATGGAGAAAGTATGTGCCCCCCACATCCACCTCCGGGGGCTTCACTGTCCTCATCTACAATCATAGACATTAATATGGAGAAAGTATGTGCCCCCAACATCCACCTCCGGGGGCTTCACTGTCCTCATCTACATCTATAGACATTAATATGGAGAAAGTATGTGCCCCCCACATCCACCTCCAGGGGCTTCTCTGTCCTAATCTACATCCATAGACATTAATATGGAGAAAGTATGTGCCCCCCACATCCACCTCCGGGGGCTTCACTGTCCTCATCTACATCCATAGACATTAATATGGAGAAAGTACAGTGCCTACAAGTAGTATTCAACCCCCTGCAGATTTAGCAGGTTTACACATTCGGAATTAACTTGGCATTGTGACATTTGGACTGTAGATCAGCCTGGAAGTGTGAAATGCACTGCAGCAAAAAAGAATGTTATTTCTTTGTTTAATTTTTTTTTAAATTGTGAAAAGTTTATTCAGAGGGCCATTTATTATTCAACCCCTCAAACCACCAGAATTCTGTTTGGTTCCCCTAATGTATTAAGAAGTATTTCAGGCACAAAGAACAATGAGCTTCACATGTTTGGATTAATTATCTCTTTTTCCAGCCTTTTCTGACTATTTAAGACCCTCCCCAAACTTGTGAACAGCACTCATACATGGTCAACATGGGAAAGACAAAGGAGCATTCCAAGGCCATCAGAGACAAGATCGTGGAGGGTCACAAGGCTGGCAAGGGGTACAAAACCCTTTCCAAGGAGTTGGGCCTACCTGTCTCCACTGTTGGGAGCATCATCCGGAAGTGGAAGGCTTATGGAACTACTGTTAGCCTTCCACGGCCTGGACAGCCTTTGAAAGTTTCCTCCCGTGCCGAGGCCAGGCTTGTCCGAAGAGTCAAGGCTAACCCAAGGACAACAAGGAAGGAGCTCCGGGAAGATCTCATGGCAGTGGGGACATTGGTTTCAGTCAATACCATAAGTAACGTACTCCACCGCAATGGTCTCCGTTCCAGACGAGCCCGTAAGGTACCTTTACTTTCAAAGCGTCATGTCAAGGCTCGTCTACAGTTTGCTCATGATCACTTGGAGGACTCTGAGACAGACTGGTTCAAGGTTCTCTGGTCTGATGAGACCAAGATCGAGATCTTTGGTGCCAACCACACACGTGACGTTTGGAGACTGGATGGCACTGCATATGACCCAAAGAATACCATCCCTACAGTCAAGCATGGTGGTGGCAGTATCATGCTGTGGGGCTGTTTCTCAGCCAAGGGGCCTGGCCATCTGGTCCACATCCATGGGAAGATGGATAGCACGGCCTACCTGGAGATTTTGGCCAAGAACCTCCGCTCCTCCTTCAAGGATCTTAAGATGGGTCGTCATTTCATCTTTCAACAAGACAACGACCCAAAGCACACAGCCAAGAAAACCAAGGCCTGGTTCAAGAGGCAAAAAATCAAGGTGTTGGAGTGGCCTAGTCAGTCTCCTGACCTTAACCCAATTGAAAACTTGTGGAAGGAGCTCAAGATTAAAGTCCACATGAGACACCCAAAGAACCTAGATAACTTGGAGAAGATCTGCATGGAGGAGTGGGCCAAGATAACTCCAGAGACCTGTGCCGGCCTGATCAGGTCTTATAAAAGACGATTATTAGCTGTAATTGCAAACAAGGGTTATTCCACAAAATATTAAACCTAGGGGTTGAATAATAATTGACCCACACTTGTATGTTTAAAATTTATTAAAATTTAACTGAGCAACATAACTTTTTGGTTTGTAAGATTTATGCATCTGTTAATAAATCCTGCTCTTGTGTGAAGTTTGAAGGCTCTTATTTGCATCTTATCAAACCTGCTAAATCTGCAGGGGATTGAATACTACTTGTAGGCACTGTATGTGCACCCCACATCCACCTCCAGGGGCTTCTCTGTCCTCATCTACATCCATAGACATTAATATGGAGAAAGTATGTGCCCCCCACATCCACCTCCAGGGGCTTCTCTGTCCTCATCTACATCCATAGACATTAATATGGAGAAAGTATGTGCCCCCCACATATCCACCTCCAGGGGCTTCTCTGTCCTCATCTACATCCATAGACATTAATAAGAAGAAAGTATGTGCCCCCCACATCCACCTCCGGGGGATTCTCTGTCCTCATCTACATCCATAGACATTAATATGGAGAAAGTATGTGCCCCCCACATATCCACCTCCAGGGGCTTCTCTGACCTCATCTACATCCATAGACATTAATATGGAGAAAGTATGTGCCCCCAACATCCACCTCCGGGGGCTTCTCTGTCCTCATCTACATCCATAGATATTAATATGGAGAAAGTATGTGCCCCCCCAACATCCATCTCCGGGGGCTTCTCTGTCATCATCTACATCCATAGACATTAATATCAAGAAAGTATGTGCCCCCCACATCCACCTCCGGGGGCTTCTCTGTCCTAATCTACATCCATAGACATAAATATGGAGAAAGTATGTGCCCCCCACATCCACCTCCGGGGGCTTCTCTGTCCCAATCTACATTCATAGACATTAATATGGAGAAAGTATGTGCCCCCCACATCCACCTCCGGGGGCTTCACTGTCCTCCTCTATATCCATAGACATTAATATGGAGAAAGTATGTGCACCCCACATCCACCTCCGGGGGCTTCTCTGTCCTCATCTACATCCATAGACATTAATATGGATAAAGTATGTGCCCCCCCCCCACATCCACCTCCGGGGGCTTCACTGTCCTCATCTTCATCCATAGACATTAATATGGAGAAAGTATGTGCCCCCCACATCCACCTCCGGGGGCTTCTCTGTCATCATCTACATCCATAGACATTAATATGGAGAAAGTATGTGCCCCCAACATCCACCTCCGGGGGCTTCTCTGTCCTCATCTACATCCATAGACATTAATATGGAGAAAGTATGTGCCCCCCACATCCACCTCTGGGGGCTTCTCCGTCCTCATGTACATCCATAGACATTAATATGGAGAAAGTATGTGCCCCCTACATCCACCTCCGGGGGCTTCTCTGTCCTCATCTACATCCATAGACATTAATATGGAGAAAGTATGTGCCCCCCCACATCCACCTCCGGGGGGTTTCACTGTCCTCATCTTCATCCATAGACATTAATATGGAGAAAGTATGTGCCCCCCACATCCACCTCCGGGGGCTTCTCTGTCCTCATCTACATCCATAGACATTAATATGGAGAAAGTATGTGCCCCCCACATCCACCTCCGGGGGCTTCTCTGTCCTCATCTACATCCATAGACATTAATATGGAGGAAGTTTGTGCCCCCCACATCCACCTCCGGGGCTTCTCTGTCCTCATCTACATCCATAGACAGTAATATGGAGAAAGTATGTGCCCCCCACATCCACCTCCGGGGGCTTCACTATCCCCATCTACATCCATAGACATTAATAGGGAGAAAGTATGTGCCCCCCACATCCTCCTCCGGGGGCTTCACTGTCCTCATCTACATCCATATACATTAATATGGAGAAAGTATGTGCCCCCCACATCCACCTCTGGGGGCTTCTCCGTCCTCATGTACATCCATAGACATTAATATGGAGAAAGTATGTGCCCCCTACATCCACCTCCGGGGGCTTCACTGTCCTCATCTACATCCATAGACATTAATATGGAGAAAGTATGTGCCCCCCACATCCATTTCCGGGGGCTTCTCTGTCCTCATCTACATCCATAGACATTAATATGGAGAAAGTATGTGCCCCCCACATCCACCTCTGGGGGCTTCTCTGTCCTAATCTACATCCATAGACATTAATATGGAGAAAGTATGTGCCCCCCACATCCACCTCTGGGGGCTTTTCTGTCCTAATCTACATCCATAGACATTAATATGGAGGAAAGTATGTTCCCCCCACATCCACCTCCGGGGGCTTCACTGTCCTCATCTACAATCATAGACATTAATATGGAGAAAGTATGTGCCCCCCACATCCTCCTCCGGGGGCTTCACTGTCCTCATCTACAATCATAGACATTAATATGGAGAAAGTATGTGCCCCCCACACCCTCCTCAGGGGGCTTCACTGTCTTCATCTACATCCATAGACATTAATATGGAGAAAGTATGTGCCCCCCCACATCCACCTCCGGGGGCTTCACTGTCCTCATCTACATCCATAGACATTAATATGGAGAAAGTATGTGCCCCCCACATATCCACCTCCGGGGGCTTCTCTGTCCTCATCTACATCCATAGATATTAATATGGAGAAAGTATGTGCCCCCCACATCCACCTCCGGGGGCTTCTCTGTCCTCATCTACATCCATAGACATTAATATGGAGAAAGTATGTGCCCCCCCACATCCACCTCCGGGGGCTTCTCTGTCCTCATCTACATCCATAGACATTAATATGGAGAAAGTATGTGCCCCCCACATCCACCTCCGGGGGCTTCTCTGTCCTCATCTACATCCATAGATATTAATATGGAGAAAGTATGTGCCCCCCAACATCCACCTCCGGGGGCTTCTCTGTCCTCATCTACATCCATAGATATTAATATGGAGAAAGTATGTGCCCCCCACATCCACCTCCAGGGGCTTCTCTGTCCTCATCTACATCCATAGACATTAATATGGAGAAAGTATGTGCCCCCAACATCCACCTCCGGGGGCTTCTCTGTCCTCATCTACATCCATAGATATTAATATGGAGAAAGTATGTTCCCCCCACATCCACCTCCAGGGGCTTCTCTGTCCTCATCTACATACATAGACATTAATATGGAGAAAGTATGTGCCCCCCCCCCCACATCCACCTCCGGGGGGCTTCTCTGTCCTCATCTACATCCATAGACATTAATATGGAGAAAGTATGTGCCCCCCCACATCCACCTCCGGGGGGCTTCTCTGTCCTCATCTACATCCATAGACATTAATATGGAGAAAGTATGTGCCCCCCACATCCACCTCCGGGGGCTTCTCTGTCATCATCTACATCCATAGACATTAATATGGAGAAAGTATGTGCCCCCCCACATCCACCTCCGGGGGGCTTCTCTGTCCTCATCTACATCAATAGACATTAATATGGAGAAAGTATGTGCCCCCCAACATCCACCTCCGGGGGCTTCACTGTCCTCATCTTCATCCATAGACATTAATATGGAGAAAGTATGTGCCCCCCACATCCACCTCCGGGGGCTTCTCTGTCCTCATCTACATCCATAGACATTAATATGGAGAAAGTATGTGCACCCCACATCCACCTCCGGGGGCTTCTCTGTCCTCATCTACATCCATAGACATTAATATGGAGAAAGTATGTGCCCCCCACATCCACCTCTGGGGGCTTCTCTGTCCTCATCTACATCCATAGACATTAATATGGAGAAAGTATGTGCCCCCCACATATCCACCTCCAGGGGCTTCTCTGTCCTCATCTACATCCATAGACATTAATATGGAGAAAGTATGTGCCCCCCACATCCACCTCCAGGGGCTTCTCTGTCCTCATCTACATCCATAGACATTAATATGGAGAAAGTATGTGCCCCCCACATCCACCTCCAGGGGCTTCTCTGTCCTCATCTACATCCATAGACATTAATATGGAGAAAGTATGTGCCCCCCACATCCACCTCCGGGGGCTTCTCTGTCCTCATCTACATCCGTAGACATTAATATGGAGAAAGTATGTGCCCCCAACATCCACCTCCGGGGGCTTCTCTGTCCTCATCTACATCCATAGACATTAATATGGAGAAAGTATGTGCCCCCCCACATCCACCTCTGGGGGCTTCTCTGTCCTCATCTACATCCATAGACATTAATATGGAGGAAGTATGTGCCCCCCACATCCACCTCCGAGGGCTTCTCTGTCCTCATCTACATCCATAGACATTAATATGGAGAAAGTATGTGCCCCCCACATCCTCCTCCAGGGGCTTCTCTGTCATCATCTACATCCATAGACATTAATATGGAGAAAGTATGTGCCCCCCCACATCCACCTCCGGGGGCTTCTCTGTCCTCATCTACATCCATAGATATTAATAGGGAGAAAGTATGTGCCCCCCACATCCTCCTCCGGGGGCTTCACTGTCCTCATCTACATCCATATACATTAATATGGAGAAAGTATGTGCCCCCACATCCACCTCCGGGGGCTTCTGTTATCATCTACATCCATAGACATTAATATGGAGAAAGTATGTGCCCCCCACATCCACCTCTGGGGGCTTCTCCGTCCTCATGTACATCCATAGACATTAATATGGAGAAAGTATGTGCCCCCTACACCCACCTCCGGGGGCTTCACTGTCCTCATCTACATCCATAGACATTAATATGGAGAAAGTATGTGCCCCCCACATCCACCTCCGGGGGCTTCTCTGTCCTCATCTACATCCATAGACATTTATATGGAGGAAAGTATGTGCACCCCACATCCACCTCCGGGGGATTCACTGTCCTCATCTACAATCATAGACATTAATATGGAGAAAGTATGTGCCTCCAACATCCACCTCCGGGGGCTTCACTGTCCTCATCTACATCCATAGACATTAATATGGAGAAAGTATGTGCCCCCCACATCCACCTCCGGGGGCTTCACTGTCCTCATCTGCAATCATAGACATTAATATGGAGAAAGTATGTGCCCCCCACATCCACCTCCGGGGGCTTCACTGTCCTCATCTACAATCATAGACATTAATATGGAGAAAGTATGTGCCCCCAACATCCACCTCCGGGGGCTTCACTGTCCTCATCTACATCCATAGACATTAATATGGAGAAAGTATGTACCCCCCACATCCACCTCCAGGGGCTTCTCTGTCCTATTCTACATCCATAGACATTAATATGGAGAAAGTATGTGCCCCCCACATCCACCTCCGGGGGCTTCACTGTCCTCATCTACATCCATAGACATTAATATGGAGAAAGTATGTGCACCCCACATCCACCTCCAGGGGCTTCTCTGTCCTCATCTATATCCATAGACATTAATATGGAGAAAGTATGTGCCCCCCACATCCACCTCCAGGGGCTTCTCTGTCCTCATCTACATCCATAGACATTAATATGGAGAAAGTATGTGCCCCCCACATATCCACCTCCAGGGGCTTCTCTGTCCTCATCTACATCCATAGACATTAATAAGAGGAAAGTATGTGCCCCCCACATCCACCTCCGGGGGCTTCTCTGTCCTCATCTACATCCATAGACATTAATATGGAGAAAGTATGTGCCCCCCACATATCCACCTCCAGGGGCTTCTCTGTCCTCATCTACATCCATAGACATTAATATGGAGAAAGTATGTGCCCCCAACATCCACCTCCGGGGGCTTCTCTGTCCTCATCTACATCCATAGACATTGATATGGAGAAAGTATGTGCCCCCCCACATCCACCTCTGGGGGCTTCTCTGTCCTCATCTACATCCATAGACATTAATATGGAGAAAGTATGTGCCCCCCACATCCTCCTCCAGGGGCTTCTCTGTCATCATCTACATCCATAGACATTAATATCGAGAAAGTATGTGCCCCCCACATCCACCTCCAGGGGCTTCTGTTATCATCTACATCCATAGACATTAATATGGAGAAAGTATGTGCCCCCCCAACATCCACCTCCAGGGGCTTCTCTGTCCTAATCTACATCCATAGACAGTAATATGGAGAAAGTATGTGCCTCCCACATCCACCTCCGGGGGCTTCACTATCCCCATCTACATCCATAGACATTAATAGGGAGAAAGTATGTGCCCCCCACATCCTCCTCCGGGGGCTTCACTGTCCTCATCTACATCCATATACATTAATATGGAGAAAGTATGTGCCCCCCACATCCACCTCCGGGGGCTTCTGTTATCATCTACATCCATAGACATTAATATGGAGAAAGTATGTGCCCCCCACATCCTCCTCCGGGGGCTTCACTGTCCTCATCTACATCCATATACATTAATATGGAGAAAGTATGTGCCCCCCACATCCACCTCCGGGGGCTTATCTGTCCTCATCTACATCCATAGACATAAATATGGAGAAAGTATGTGCCCCCCACATCCACCTCCGGGGGCTTCTCTGTCCTCATCTACATCCATAGACATTACTATAGAGAAAGTATGTGCCCCCCACATCCACCTCCGGGGGCTTCACTGTCCTCATCTACATCCATAGATATTAATATGGAGAAAGTATGTGCCCCCCACATCCACCTCCGGGGGCTTCACTGTCCTCATCTACATCCATAGACATTACTATAGAGAAAGTATGTGCCCCCCACATCCACCTCCGGGGGCTTCTCTGTCCTCATCTACATCCATAGACATTAATATGGAGAAAGTATCTTCCCCCCACATCCACCTCCGGGGGCTTCTCTGTCCTCATCTACATCCATAGATATTAATATGGAGAAAGTATGTGCCCCCCACATCCACCTCCGGGGGCTTCTCTGTCCTCATCTACATCCATAGACATTAATATGGAGGAAGTATGTGCCCCCCACATCCACCTCCGGGGGCTTCTCTGTCCTCATCTACATCCATAGACATTAATATGGAGAAAGTATCTGCCCCCCACATCCACCTCCGGGGGCTTCTCTGTCCTCATCTACATCCATAGATATTAATATGGAGAAAGTATGTGCCCCCCAACATCCACCTCCGGGGGCTTCTCTGTCCTCATCTACATCCATAGATATTAATATGGAGAAAGTATGTGCCCCCCCAACATCCACCTCCGGGGGCTTCTCTGTCCTAATCTACATCCATAGACATTAATATGGAGAAAGTATGTGCCCCCCACATCCACCTCCGGGGGCTTCACTGTCCTCATCTACAGCCATAGACATTAATATGGAGAAAGTATGTGCCCCCCACATCCACCTCCAGGATTTTTGTGGGAATTTTTGCCCCGTCTTTCAGAAGAGAGTTAATGGGGGGGGGGTGTCAGACCCTGATGCTGGGGGAGGCCAGGCTCACTATCTCGGCCCTCCGCTCTGTAACGTTATGGGGTCTCCCCTTCGTTGCTGTGATTCCTTCCACTTTTCAGTAATATCACTCACAGGTGATGGGGAAGATCCAGGAGGAAGAAATGTCATGGACGGACTTGTTAGGTGTTTCTGTCTTAGGGCCGCGCTGGTATCAGTGAGCTCTGCACCGTCGGCCGCTCTGTCACATGGTAGTAACGGCAGGCGGCATGGCGGGGGCCGGAGGTTATATACTGGGGAGAGGAGTGTGGCCCAGGACTTTTTTCCATACAGTGTAGTTATACGCGCTCCTAGCGGTCGGGTGCTTGGGAATAATGACAACGTGATCATTGCTGGGGAGGTGAATAGTGATACTCTGTACTGCGCTGCAGCATGTGTTGGTGCTATATCAGCAATGAGTGGGCGTATTGACAGACTCTTCTTTTTCACATGTATACGAGCGGCGTCTCATTGCTGGTTATGTCACTATCTTATATAATGGAGCCTTGGAGCCCTGACCCCCGGCTCCTCCTCGCCGCCCTTCATGCCTCCTCATCCTCTCTCATGTATGTGATAAGTGACTAGAAGTGGTTGGAGATTTCCACAAAGTGCTCAGACCTCTTGTGAAAGAAGCAGGCCCTTTCTTCTTGGTCTCACCCCACCCTCCAGGTGCAGGGCTCACAATGAGCACCGCAGGGCGGCCACAGCTATGTGCCCCAGGTATTTACCGAGCTGAGCTGGGCACACCCATAGGAAGAATGTGCCAGGCTCTCAGCACAGAGCACTACACGAGACAGGTAGAACGTGGAGCGCGGCCTCGGGAACAACACATGGAACCACAGTAATTCCTGCATCACATCTAATGCAAATCCTGCATTCATTCAAGTGGTTTTTGCAAAGTGGATTTTAAAGCGTGGATCCCCAAAATTACCGTAATTGGTTGTGCATTTGCACCTCAACTTGATTCCCATATTTTGAGACCCCCCATGTAGGTCAGACCACCCCCTCTGATCAGCTGCTTGCAGTCTGTGTAGTGGTCGTTCTCAGTACTGCGACTCTGATGTTATCCATTTTTACAGGAGCTGAGTGACCACTACACGATGTAGGAGGGGGTCCTGTCCCACCTCTGTACGATGCATATTTCTAACTACCGTGGGGGTCTCAAGTGTCTAACTCCAACAGGCGTCGCGCCCCCCTGGACAGGCGTCGCGCCCCCCTTGTCAGGCGTCGCGCCCCCCTGGACAGGCGTCGCGCCTCTATAAATTATCACCTGGACTTTCTACATGGCTGCAGTTACCTGTGCCTCTCCCGCTCACATAGGTTCTCCAGGCTCTGATAGAACTGTGGGGCGTCCACACCATCAGGGGATAAGCTGTCACTGTACGGCTGCCGCTGGCAGGGCGTTGCGGAGCGGGACGTTGGCACAATAACAGTGTTTATGCTCTTGCCGGTGAGCAGGTCCTGATAGATGGCGGCAGCGTTCTCCAGAAACTCTACATATGTAAAACAGAACAGACAGTAACTTGTACGTCACACACAACGCCAAACTGTGCAACATGCATCACATCACCGGACATAAACCCGCGGGCCCATCACCGAAAACCAGGAGACAAGACTTCCTATAATGGGCCGGAGACAGGAGGCAGACATCGCTATACAGACGGCACATAATCAGCTTGTGACGGCCCCCGAGAGACTTGTGTGAGACTCACCAGAGAAATAAAACTGGATCTGGAAGGCATACAGGAAATCGGAGAATGACATGAGGCAGTCCATAGCATCGTCCATAAGTACAATCCTGGGGAGAGAGCAACGAGAAAGCAGACACTGATGAGAGGGTACAACCACTGCGGGCTGAGGAAGATCACAGATGCAATGATCGGCGTGTCTTGACACTTTATATTATAGCTGCAATGCTCTGCATGTCCTGACACCATTCTATCATAGCTGTGATGCTCTGCATGTCCTGACACCATTCTATCATAGCTGTGATGCTCTGCGTGTCCTGACACCATTCTATCATAGCTGTGATGCTCTGCGTGTCCTGACACCATTCTATCATAGCTGTGATGCTCTGCGTGTCCTGACACCATTCTATCATAGCTGCGATGCTCTGCGTGTCCTGACACCATTCTATCATAGCTGCGATGCTCTGCGTCTCCTGACACCATCCTATTATAGCTGCGATGCTCTGCGTGTCCTGACACCATTCTATAATAGCTGCGATGCTCTGTGAGTCCTGACACCTTTCTATCATAGCTGTGATGCTCTGCATGTCCTGACACCATTCTATCATAGCTGTGATGCTCTGCGTGTCCTGACACCATTCTATCATAGCTGTGATGCTCTGCGTGTCCTGACACCATTCTATCATAGCTGTGATGCTCTGCGTGTCCTGACACCATTCTATCATAGCTGCGATGCTCTGCGTCTCCTGACACCATCCTATTATAGCTGCGATGCTCTGCGTGTCCTGACACCATTCTATAATAGCTGCGATGCTCTGTGTGTCCTGACACCATTCTATCATAGCTGTGATGCTCTGCGGGTCCTGACACCTTTCTATCATAGCTGTGATGCTCTGCGTGTCCTGACACCTTTCTATCATAGCTGTGATGCTCTGCGTGTCCTGACACCTTTCTATCACAGCTGCGATGCTCTGCGTGTCCTGACACCATTCTATCATAGCTGTGATGCTCTGCGGGTCCCGACACCTTTCTATAATAGCTGTGATGCTCTGCGTGTCCTGACACCTTTCTATCATAGATGTGATGCTCTGCGTGTCCTGACCCCATTCTATCATAGCTGTGATGCTCTGCGGGTCCTGACACCTTTCTATCATAGCTGTAATGCTCTGCGGGTCCCGACACCTTTCTATCATAGCTGTGATGCTCTGCGTGTCCTGACACCTTTCTATCACAGCTGCGATGCTCTGCAGGTCCTGACACCTTTCTATCATAGCTGCGATGCTCTGTGTGTCCTGACACCTTTCTATCATAGCTGTGATGCTCTGCGGGTCCCGACACCTTTCTATCATAGCTGTGATGCTCTGCGTGTCCTGACACCATTCTATCATAGCTGTAATGCTCTGCGGGTCCCGACACCTTTCTATCATAGCTGCGATGCTCTGTGTGTCCTGACACCATTCTATCATAGCTGTGATGCTCTGCGGGTCCTGACACCTTTCTATCATAGCTGTGATGCTCTGCAGGTCCTGACACCTTTCTATCATAGCTGCGATGCTCTGTGTGTCCTGACACCATTCTATCATAGCTGTGATGCTCTGCGGGTCCTGACACCTTTCTATCATAGCTGTGATGCTCTGCGTGTCCTGACACCAAGGCAAAGCTGCATCTGCTAGAAGCACTGGAGACTGCAGACTGGGTCAGCGGTCTGAACTGTCAATCACCAAGAGAAGACCAACCCTGGCAAGCAGGAACTTGGGAAGTAGGGATGCGGTGCGCTCCTGAAGACGGACCTTGAGAAAAGCCTTTTAATTCGTATGGGTGGGGAGCAATACTGTGCACGAAGGCTGATAATCGTGGTTCTTGTGAAATTGAATGCCATGCGCTGCAGAGCAGGGAGATCGGTCAGATCACTTATTACTGCTGGAGTTCCCCTTTATTGAGGTGTCCATTTGGAAATAGAGGGCGACACAAATAACACGGTGTAAAGTTTCTGGTGACGATACGATCCATTATAATACGGTAGGGCCGTGGGACGATCGGGACACCGCTTTCTGTTCCTATCATGCTCACAACTACCAAATCCTTACAGTCCCTCGCGCATCGCGTCTCCTGGCGTCTCTTTCATGTGTTTTTCCACAGCTTTTTGTAGATCTGTTTGAAGTTTTATAGGAAGCGTAAAAAAAAAAATCAGTTATCCCCCTCGGACCCCTAAATATAAAACTGTGGAGAAGTCACCGACAGTGAGAAGTGACTCTGCGGCACTGGGGAACGGCATGAAGCCTCCGCTGCTCTGTGTGGGTGTCCCTGGGGCGTGTGATCTCCTGCTGGGCGCTGACCTGACGGCCTATAACACTCCCTCCATATACCGCCTGTCTGGCCTCGTGCTCCCTGCGCGTCTTGTGACTGCTGTGCCAAGAAAATGCACGTGTATAAAGATGCTGGATGTGGTCGATGGGCCAGAATTGACGAGCCTCCTGGGGAAACGGCTTCTCCCATCCCCGGTGGTCGTTCATCTATTAATTTGCTATAGGCCTCGGCTACGTACACTCCTGCACCGTGTGGCTCATAATCACCACATTCTGTTTGATATTTGTGACACCTCTATGCTTAGCACACTGTTAGATGACACAAAACTCTTTCACGTAGTTTAAGTCCGGGACATTGCTACATCTTCATGACCGGGTAAATTTTGAATTTTTGGGGGCATTTAAAAATTAAGCATATATTTATGTGAGTCTCTGATTTCTCCTGTAACCGTGGATAGTTTATAGCCCCAGTTACAGGGGACACATTCATTCTCCAGATTGTACTGCTGAGCTGATCTCGGTCTTCTAATAGCCAGCAGCTGCACATCCCTCCCCCCACCCAGTAATAACCACTGTTACTGATCAGGAAGGCAGGGATGGTAATTAACCACTTCTGTCTTCTCTATCGGAGCTGTCTCTCTGCCTTTGCAGGATCCGTGACAGTGAGCACTCACCTGGCTGCTTTCTGTGTCACATCCATAGGGAAGTCTGGGCAAAGCATCTGGAGGAGGCATTGATATTCCTTCATTGCCAGGAGATCTAAGGGGTAGAAATATGCATTATAAATGCTTGCCTATTGTGTGCAACCTACCTTTGTACGGCAACGGCGCCTTTCAAACAAAATTTGCAGCATGCACCATCAAGTCTGATCTCCAGAGGACACTCGCTCATTGAACTCATTTAAAATGAATCTAGCAACAGGTTTTTGTAATGCGAGAGCAGCATGATGTAGGGGCAAGGGGCTCGATTCCAGAGATGTGTCACTTACTAGGCTGCTTGCTGTAGTTTTGATAGAATCTCGTTTTTTTCTGCTGTAGATTAAGCAGTGCTCAAATGCTGAGCTGTGTACAACTCCGCCCACACCACTGATAGGCAGCTCCCTCTGTGCAGGTTCAGCAAGCTGCCAATCACTAGTGGAGGTGGGGTTACACAGATTAGCTGGACTGGTCTGCATGTGAGACCTAGTCCTGCAGTGATAATCTCCTGCTGATAAAACACTGATTATATAGAAACTACACCACACAGCCTAAAAAGTGACACATGACTGAAATCAGGATCTCTTGCTTACACATTACCTTTATCACTTGTTTCCAAAATGCATCAGGCTTGTTTATATGTTATTTTGCATACTTCTGACACTGAATTTTATGTTGAGGTAGCAGGAGAGGTTTTCTTCTGATGACTGTTCCATGAAGGCCATATTCGTGCAGGTGTCTGACACAGTAGAACAATGTACCACAGCTCCAGAGTCTGCCAAATCTTCCTGAAGGTCTTCTGCAGTCAACCGAGGATTGTGATTTGCCACTCTAGCAATCCTACAAGCAGCTCTCACTGAAATTTTGCTTGATCTTCCAGACCTTATCTTGATCTCCAGTGATCCTGGTAACTGCCATTTCTTAATAACATTTTGAACAATGAAAGGGGCAACTTGAAAACGCACTTTCCTATAGCCTTCTCCTGCTTTGTGTGCCTCCGTCATCTAACAGGCTAATTAAGGTCTGAAGGCTTGGTCAAATTTATCTGTGCACGAAAATCTCCACGAGTGCCCAAACTTTCGCATCGGCCCATTTTCCTTTTAATAATTTTTAAAATTTAAAAGGTGAAATTATTTTTTTTTGCCTAAAATGCAAAGTAAATGTGTCATCTTTAGCTTTAGGCTTTGTAGCGATAATTTCATCTTCAACTCATGAGGAAAGGGGCGCATATATGACGTGTCCTGCAATGGCAGAGTGCTGGACGTTCCCTTGACATGCTGCAGTCTTTGTTTTTGGCTTCTTTGTCAGCTTTTATGGCAGTTACGGCATTGAAATCTCACCCGAGGGGGTCAGTGCATATGACAGGGGCACAACACAGGGAATATACAGAAGCAACTTTTAAGCTTTACAACCCAGAACGTCCCATGCAGGAAAATGCGGGAAAGAAACTGTGCTGCATATAGTCAAGTATCTACAACTTTGCTCTAATCGGGGTAGACCTTTTTTAAGTAGAGCTACTGTCCCTTTAAGTGAGTCTTCCATTGCAGTCCTGTGTAACTAATGACGGTGCAGGGACCCGGGTGGTCAGGACGTCTCCTATGAAGATAAAGAGGGGCTGACACGACCTCGCTGCTGTTTACTCAGTGTATAAATATCTGCAGCACGGTATAATTTGCACAGTGGTTTCCTTCCCTAAAAATCTTCTCCTTCTGCCACAAAGCTCTTGGGAGCGGCTCATGGAAGTCTCGGCACCGGATAAAGTAATTACATCCAACATGAGGCAGAGAACAACCACCGGGGCCGCACTGCCCTCTACAATGGCAATACAATGCATACCATACACTATAGAGTCCCGGCTCCGGCATGTGCTCAGGAGCCGAAAGCAGAACCAGACCAAAACCAAAGAAGGGGAAATGGAAAACCAAGGACTTACTAGAAACTGTGGGTAATCGGAGGATGGCGATCAGGACGAGCCAAGCTGGGGACTGGTGTATTGTATCTGAGTTACATCCTGTATTATACCCCAGAGCTGCACTCACTATTCTGCTGGTGCAGTCACTGTGTACATACATTACATTACTGATCCTGAGTTACATCCTGTATTATACCCCAGAGCTGCACTCACTATTCTGCTGGTGCAGTCACTGTGTACATACATTACATTACTGATCCTGAGTTACCTCCTGTATTATACTCCAGAGCTGCACTCACTATTCTGCTGGTGCAGTCACTGTGAAAATACATTACTGATCCTGAGTTACATCCTGTATTATACTCCAGAGCTGCACTCACTATTCTGCTGGTGCAGTCACTGTGTACATACATTACATTACTGATCCTGAGTTACCTCCTGTATTATACCCCAGAGCTGCACTCACTATTCTGCTGGTGCAGTCACTGTGTACATACATTACATTACTGACCCTGAGTTAAATCCTGTATTATACCCCAGAGCTGCACTCACTATTCTGCTGGTGCAGTCACTGTGTACATACATTACTGATCCTGAGTTACATCCTGTATTATACTCCAGAGCTGCACTCACTATTCTGCTGGTGCAGTCACTGTGTACATACATTACTGATCCTGAGTGACATCCTGTATTATACTCCAGAGCTGCACTCACTATTCTGCTGGTGCAGTCACTGTGTACATACATTACTGATCCTGAGTTACATCCTGTATTATACTCCAGAGCTGCACTCACTATTCTGCTGGTGCAGTCACTGTGTACATACATTACATTACTGACCCTGAGTTAAATCCTGTATTATACCCCAGAGCTGCACTCACTATTCTGCTGGTGCAGTCACTGTGTACATACATTACTGATCCTGAGTTACATCCTGTATTATACTCCAGAGCTGCACTCACTATTCTGCTGGTGCAGTCACTGTGTACATACATTACTGATCCTGAGTGACATCCTGTATTATACTCCAGAGCTGCACTCACTATTCTGCTGGTGCAGTCACTGTGTACATACATTACTGATCCTGAGTTACATCCTGTATTATACCCCAGAGCTGCACTCACTATTCTGCTGGTGCAGTCACTGTGTACATACATTACATTACTGACCCTGAGTTAAATCCTGTATTATACCCCAGAGCTGCACTCACTATTCTGCTGGTGCAGTCACTGTGTACATACATTACATTACTGATCCTGAGTGACATCCTGTATTATACTCCAGAGCTGCACTCACAGTTACACCAGACTCCCCGCTGGCCGCTTTGCGGAGCTCCTATAATGAAGTCGATCATTAGATTTCCTGATGTAATGACGACATTTTGAAAATACACAATCACCAGAAGAAGCTTGATGCAGATGCGGCAATGAATGTTGGGAGTCTTCAGCTCTGAAGCCTGCAGAAATGTTAATGCAGCTCTAGACTATAAGCAATCTAGAGAGTAAAGGAGGAAAAAGTTAAGTTGAGAACATGTAAAAATAGAACCTGAATCCCTGGTAAGTAACCCGAAAACGTCACGTCCTTTACAACAGGGCGGTGTGAACAGGACAAACACAAAGCTCACAATTTGGTGAAACCTGAGTAATTTGCATAATTTAGGCCCATAGTGCAATGTATAGGGAATAGTGATTCTGCAGCACACCAGCAGGGGGCGCGTAAGCTGAAAATACTGCAGCATCCTGCAACCTGCGGTGTAAATGGGGAGCAGCAGCAGTGCTGGAGAATGAAGGTGCGTTTTGCTCCATGTTACTATGATCCCTACAGCTGGGTTGCTCCTATGGAGAGACTCGCCACCGTTCACACGCCCCTCCTGGCTCGTTTATGCCCACCCTAGCTGTTCGCTAAGAGCCCGGGGTTCAGTCTGATACAGAAGGGTCCTGACTCCAGGTACAGAAAGCGAGCGCTGCTTTCTGGGGGCCTTCAGCACCACCCGGGACTTTACTGTCCAAGAAGGTTTCCCTTTGTTCCGAGAATGATCAACTCTGACAGCAAGTCCAGACGTTGGGGTTCATCTGGAGAACTACACATCCAGACGCAATGTAAAAGCGGGGAGAGCGATTTTACTGGGGGGCTTCTGCACCACGTTGGAGATCCACCAACCCTTTCTGAGAGTAAGGAAGATCTCCCCTTGTTATGGGAGCAAGTCTCGACACCGGGATCGGGTCAGATATTGGGGTCATGCTCAGCAGGGAGAGCAGCTTTCCGGGGGGCTTGCTTGGCCCCACTGAACGGAGTCTTGAAGGTCTTGCATTGGTTTGGACAGTAGGCGAGGAGGATTATTTTGCTGGCGATATACAAATACCTACGAAGCTCTCCAGATCTCAGA
The DNA here is from genome assembly GCF_039654945.1 of Dendrobates tinctorius. Taxonomy (NCBI): domain Eukaryota; kingdom Metazoa; phylum Chordata; class Amphibia; order Anura; family Dendrobatidae; genus Dendrobates; species Dendrobates tinctorius. The sequence continues at coordinate 1,238,672 of NW_027361792.1, forward strand.
AAGCCACCCAACAAGCCTGACACGCGAGACATCACATTCTTCCCTGCCTCATAGTCGGCCGATCCCGCTGGTGGGTTGCAAGAACTCTATTGTATAGGGGGAGGCTTCAGTCTCGTCAGAAACAACAGAAGGGTTTTAATATGCCCAATCCTTTGTTTCCACAGAAGCCAAGCAGCTGCCAGGGGCTTTTGGCAGCAGCTTATTCCCCTCTCCCTTTTGTAAGCACATTTACAAGCGGGTGACAGGCGTATGGGCACTCCAGGGGGCATTATATGGACTCGCTTTCCTTCTAACTTGCCAAGAGGGTTCATTGCTAAAAGAAAAGGTCCAGTGACCTATAAGACAAGCGTAAAGGGGTAGAGCAGCTACTTCCTAATATATCTGAAGGTGCCCCCATCTTCAGCTCCGTCCAGGGTCCTGCCGGCTCCTCTTCCATCTGGTGTCGGACACGAGACGATTTTATGGTCTTGCCCCGTGACCCGAAGTGAAGTCTAAGTCTATAAGACTGTACCAGAGGAAGGGTCCAGATCGGCTCCGAAACGCGTGGTCTGAACATAAGGCTTTGATAGTTCCCAGTGGATCCTCCTCCTCCTGGCAGAGCTTACCAAGTCCACGCTTTTTCCTGTCCACTGCCAAGTCTATAGGACTGATGGAGACAGCACGTCCAGCGCTCGCTGACTTTACACAGATCGCCGGTGATCATGGTTGATCACTCCTGATCCTTTCAAATGCTTTCTTTCTGTAATCGTGCAATAGGGAGGAATGAAGCGCAATGGACCCTATGGCAGTGATCTGCAGGGGATCCCAGCGATCAGACTCTCTAGGTTCCACCTGTGTGAATGGAGCTGAATTGAATGGATCAGGCTCAACCAATGCCGCTCCACTCATACCCATCCTCACCAATCCAGAGATGTGAAAGAGAGGCAGTGGAGCATGGTCACTACAGCTCTACGCACACAGGAGCCCTGTTCTCTGGACCCGTGCTGGTGCCGGCCATCAGACCCCCACACAGGAGCCCCGTTCTCTGGACCCGTGCTGGTGCCGGCCATCAGACCCCCACACAGGAGCCCCATTCTCTGGACCCGTGCTGGTGCCGGCCATCAGACCCCCACACAGGAGCCCCGTTCTCTGGACCCGTGCTGGTGCCGGCCATCAGACCCCCACACAGGAGCCCCGTTCTCTGGACCCGTGCTGGTGCCGGCCATCAGACCCCCACACAGGAGCCCCGTTCTCTGGACCCGTGCTGGTGCCGGCCATCAGACCCCCACACAGGAGCCCCGTTCTCTGGACCCGTGCTGGTGCCGGCCATCAGACCCCCACACAGGAGCCCCGTTCTCTGGACCCGTGCTGGTGCCGGCCATCAGACCCCCACACAGGAGCCCCGTTCTCTGGACCCGTGCTGGTGCCGGCCATCAGACCCCCACACAGGAGCCCCGTTCTCTGGACCCGTGCTGGTGCCGGCCATCAGACCCCCACACAGGAGCCCCGTTCTCTGGACCCGTGCTGGTGCCGGCCATCAGACCCCCACACAGGAGCCCCGTTCTCTGGACCCGTGCTGGTGCCGGCCATCAGACCCCCACACAGGAGCCCCGTTCTCTGGACCCGTGCTGGTGCCGGCCATCAGACCCCCAGTGGACGCTTTCTGACCTAAGTGCCGCCATTATTACATTACACAGATCATGTTATTTTCGTCTCTTGGTGATCATTGCGGTACAAGTAATTAATGAAAGCATCCAGTGTCCATCCTCAGCCGAGGACGAGCCATCGCATCCTATTTCCGAGCCCTGCTGGGGTTTGCTACGGTTCTTCCTAGCAGACCTCCTGTTAGAGGATGAGATCCGTGACCTGTAGGGAAGGTGTACCGCATCCCAAAGACTGGCACGACGCAGAGCACCCGGCCAGGACGCTCAGGGCTACATCCTCCCACACAACCTCCCCTTTGATGTGCGCAGACCGCTGGTCAGCGAGGCCCCCATGTGGCTTTGGAGATATTTAGACTGTTTGCAGATCAGAGGCGGCCTCGGTCACTCCATGACTAGGCTTTGGCTCGCGAAAATAAACTCCGCACTCACTCGTTTGCTAATTTGCTGTTCCAGCGTGCAGGAATAGAAGGAAAATAAACAAGTCGGAGGCCAAAGGGGACAGTCATCGGTAGAGATCGCGAAGCCCAAGCCTTTAATTCCCCCGCAGTGGAGCCGGCGCACAGACTGCCCACGGAGCTCTGATCTTCCCAGAAGGAAGCAGAAAATGACAGAGCTAAACTGGAGCCAGCTGTTCTTACCACCACAGGCCTGCTGTGCCCATCTGTTCCCGACCTCCTCCATACCTCCCAGCGACAGAGCGCCACAGAACACGGCACCGCGCCTTCATGTGCCATGTGGAAGCGAGACCAGCGGGGGGCACCGCGGCATCTGGAGGAGTCTACGCTGCGGTCCCAGTAGATGGAGGATGGCGTCACTCCGAAAAAAACCAAATGTTTCATAAATAAGTATTGTCGTGTAAACTCTACAGTACGTGACCATCAGCGGCCAGGATGATCACCCGGCCATGCCATTCCCACCTGGTGCACCTAAACACTGCGGACCACCCTGGCAGGCTCAGACGAAACGAGTCCACGCCACAAACATATGTTATAATGCAACACGATGGGTTATCCTAAACAGTAAGCGCACTTTGGGGTTTATAACGTGTAGAAAGACCTTGGCAGATGGCTCAGCTCCCACGTGATGGTGCCCACAGTGGTGTACGGGCTCAACAGAAAGTCTGTGTGTCCATACGCCACTTCGATAGTGTTTTCAGCGATCGTGGGGGTCTCAGGACCTACAGCTCCACTGATATACAGGGCGTGTAAGGGTCCACAATAAATAATAAAGAACTTACACCTAACACTTTAACAATATGTCCTCATCAGATCTTTCGGCTGCCAGCCCTTCCACAGTGGGAAATCCACGGCAAAATGTGCTGCAAGATATCCAGAAAGCTGCAAATCAGCGGGAATCACTGGGCCATAATACAGGGTCCGCCATCCACCTGTGTATTCCCTGCACGCCACTGCCGCTGCGGCCACCCTCAGCAGCCCTGCAGTGCTGACATCTTGCCCATTATCATGTGACCATAGCGGCCAATCGCTGGCCTCCGTAGTCCGGTGGCATATGTGTACGGTCATTTTTGGGACTCCTGAAGAACAGAATGGATAGCTACGCCCGTGCAAAGGATGGGGGGTGAATTGCAGATTGTTTGGGGTTTGATAGGCGATGCAATGCAGATTGGTTGGGGTGTGATCTCTGGGACCTCCACCAGTGCCGAGAATGGAGGTCTGAAATGCCCCTTCATCCTCTACGGACTGCCTGAAATACCCGAGCTCGGTGCTTTTCCCAGCAGTTCCACAGGGAGTGAATGTCCCAGTGGCTGCGGACGATGCCAACGGGCATTTTAGGGTGTAAATTTCAAAATTTTTGAGGGTCCCAGAACACACACCCTCACCAATCTGCAAGTTATCACATAACATTTTTTAAATATCCGATATGGTTTAATATTGAGATTAACCCTTTAAGTGCCTGTCTCATCCTGAAGCGAGATGGGAACCACCATAATCCCCATAGTAATTATGCTGTCACCTATGATGGGCAGACGGACGTTAGTTGGGGGGTCTCCTACTCACGACTTCCTCTATGGGACAACAAAGGGATTTACAGACACTCGGCAGCATTTGCGGCATCTGCTGGGAAATCGCGCGGCCGTCTGCATCTTCAGTTGGCCAAAACTGCATGGAGCGGCGATGAGACGGAGGATTCTAGTACGAGGCCGAGATCTCAGGAGCGGTCCCTACAGTATGTAATGGCCACAAGACGCCCCGGACAAGCAGGAAACCGGAGGATACACACATGGGGTAACACGGTGACATCCTGGGGGCACAGAAGTCCAGGATGGATCGCACCTACAGGCAGGGTAATATTCTGCAGGGCTCAGTAACGCAATGTAGCCGACTGTCAGGAGCAGATGTCGGCACCGCAGAGGAGATTTCTCGATAACATTCCATGTCCAGGAAGGTTTCATCAGATCATCTGCATTTCTAGAGTCTCCTGTATGTGACGGACTCGGATTACTCTGCTCATCAAGGCACGGCCCTATATGAAGGGGTATGCAAGTCTACAAATATGATCACCTATGCACTGGAAAAGCTGCGCTCTGGTGGTCAGATCAGTGTGGATCTTACTGCTGGGACCTGTCCAGGACGGAGACCTTCGGGCCCGCTTTTTAGAGTGGAGTGCAGGGGTGGATCACACATGAGTTCTGCCACTAGGATTAATCTTTAGTGAAGTGACCATGATGACCAAGCACTCGGGGCAGTGTCCCTGCACCCACGGACGGAGCGGTGTCCCTGCACCCACGGACGGAGCGGTGTCCCTGCACCCACGGACGGAGCGGTGTCCCTGCACCCACGGACGGAGCGGTGTCCCTGCACCCACGGACGGAGCGGTGTCCCTGCACCCACGGACGGAGCGGTGTCCCTGCACCCACGGACGGAGCGGTGTCCCTGCACCCACGGACGGAGCGGTGTCCCTGCACCCACGGACGGAGCGGTGTCCCTGCACCCACGGACGGAGCGGTGTCCCTGCACCCACGGACGGAGCGGTGTCCCTGCACCCACGGACGGAGCGGTGTCCCTGCACCCACGGACGGAGCGGTGTCCCTGCACCCACGGACGGAGCGGTGTCCCTGCACCCACGGACGGAGCGGTGTCCCTGCACCCAAGGACGGAGCGGTGTCCCTGCACCCACGGACGGAGCGGCATCGCTGCACGCACGGACGGAGCGGTGTCCCTGCACGCACGGACGGAGCGGTGTCCCTGCACGCACGGACGGAGCGGTGTCCCTGCACCCACGGACGGAGCGGTGTCCCTGCACGCATGGACGGGGCGGTGTCCCTGCACGCACGGACGGAGCGGTGTCCCTGCACCCACGGACGGAGCAGTGTCCCTGCACCCACGGACGGAGCGGTGTCCCTGCACCCACGGACGGGGCGGTGTCATTGTCCCACTGGATGGATTTTATGTCGTGCACGTGCGTGCAGAAATTCGGCTGCATACTACGTGGATCCACAAACTTGGACAGACGCTGCAGCCTCAGCGGCGCTGTGAATATTACAGTGGACATCTCCATACTGACGAGAATCTGCAGCATTTCTGTAACGACCATTTATGACGAACGTCGCGCTGAGCTCTGCGCTTCCCAGAAGTGAACATTTAATAACAGGTCTGGATTGCCCGGGGTCACAGGGTCCGCGCCGCTCTCTTTCTGCTGTTTGCTTTGAATTGAACCACAAACCCTGCGAGTAATGAAAGCTCCGGCACAGACCCCTCTAATTAAGACGGACCAAGATATGCAGCCGCAAGAAATGCCGGCTCTCACGGTGACGGAAATCTCCCTGAACTTCTGCTCTTGCTGAACACTTCTGTTGCATTTTAGTGATCCAGGCATGCTGGGAGTTGCAGTTTTACAACGGCTGGCGAGTTACAGGTCGCGGCCAGAGCTTCAAATAGATTTTCTAGGACTATAATGCTGATTAATCCGGCGATCTACCCATCAGCTGAATGACGGCACCGCTTCTGCTCTCTGGCACCACATTTGGTTGTGGCAGTGCCAGGTACTGCAGTATCAGATTAAAATAGATCATTAATAATATTACAGTTGCAGAAGACTGAGAATGGACGACTTTGACACATTTGTTTTTCTTAAAGGGGATCTGCAACCCTTGAAGCCTTGCTTGCAGCAGTGCAATATATGATATGCAACAGTTTAAAAGGGGGTCTCAATATAACTGCAATGGAAGGGATTGTCCGCTATTTAACCATTGATGACCCTTCCTCAGTCACCCCACAGTCAGTCATTACAGGTCCCACAGTGGACGAGACACCACAGCTCCACCATACACTGTCGTGGCCATTCTCGGTACTGCAGCTCTGCTTCTACAGAAGTATATGGAAGTTGAGTGTTGCATCTGACACTGGGGGTACCGCATGCAATGTCAAAAAGTGCTCTATTTTCCTCCAGCGCCCCCCCTGGAAAAATGAAGTATTACACAGTCCCCATTAAAGTCAACAGGATGTTTGGGAGATGGAGGACAGGACTGGGGGGCAAAATCGTGGTGTCTACAGGTCCTACCTGGCAGTCATCAGAAGACTATTACCCTGCGAAGACTGATGGGCACGCTGGAGATCTGCCGCTTCAGACAGCAGTATATACTATATACCTTGGTACAATGAAGAGTAGGTACACAATGGGGTCTCCTTGTTTCGTGCTCGCCTGCCCTCCTGCATACCGTCCACGCCATGCTCTCAGCTACAAGTCCCAGCTCGGCGGCTCAGCATCCTAATTACAGGGGAATTTTTGCAATATAAACTGAAAAATGGTTTTATTTGTACAACCGAAGATGTTCAGGTGAAGGAGGAGAGGAGACCGTTACGCATGCCGAGAAGGACGCCACCGGGAAACAGGGGAGGGAGAAAAAAAAAAAAAAAAGAGACGGCATGTTGGGACGGCGGTACTGGATACGACTCTGCTGTGACAGCCATGAAGAACGGCATTTCCACGGTAAAGGACTTTCCATATCCCATAACGTGTATAAGGAAACTGTCAGCAGGGAAACCACAGCATCAGGTGACCATTATAGGGTCTTCACTCTCTCATGCAGCCAACCACCTGCCCCTACAGACTGCAGCAGTCACTCGGATATTTGGGGTCGTGACCTCTGACACTTTATTTTCAGCCTGTTTTACGGCTGGTTCTACAATTCCAATATATCGGGAATGATGGGGTCCCAGTGGTAAAACGCCTAGTTATATGTTAGGGCTTAAACAACACGAAATCGGGGTCAGCATGAATCAGAGCCGGCGCCTGGTAGATTATGCCCCGGAATGCTCCGGCATTACAGAGAACACATAGTTAGAATATCGGGAGACAGTCAGCAGAGTCCGCGGTGTCAAGGAATGAATGCCCTATCCTATAACTTACTGATCGCTGGGCGTCTGACCACTGGGACCCAGTCAGTCCCCGGATGTCGGCGTCATGTACTACTCTAGTTAATTGACAGGTGTGTACATTTAGAGAGAGACCTGTCAATCACTGAGTGCTGGGGGGAGAAGCAGTCTGGGGGCCGGCAATGGTGCAGCCCGGGTTTCGGCACATGAATGGAGGGGCAGGTTCCCTTTAATAATTCATCCCTCATTAGACTTTTTACCGGGCACTCACCGACCAGAAGAAAACAAGTCCTCCCTTATAATCTATGTCCATATTGTCTCATTACATGATGAAAAATTCATAAAATCCTCCTTAAGCTGACAAAGCCGCAGATTACTGGGCCCCCCGCTGCGGAAGGATTCTCAATGCAGATGGTGCTCGCATCAAAGAAATGCAAGAAAGAAAGACAACAGCCCCCTCCGTCCGCTCGCCCTTTACCTCCATTCTTTGCAATGGTCCTGAAACACCTCCAGAAGAGACGGAGAAAAGACGCTCGGTTGTGTGGGGTGCACTGGACGAAGGCGAAGTCTCTGAACAGGACGTGGGTCCCCCGAGAAACGCTGGAGAAGCTACGGAGAGAGAGAAGACAGCGACATTAGAATACTAATAATGACCCCAAATAACACCGGCGCCCCCTACGGGGTAAGACCCTGCCCATGTTGTATGGGGGAAGGGACATGACAACAATTCTGAGCTGAATACTGGCCAAAATCAAAAACAGTAATGGTCGCTACGCTTCCTAATGAACCCCTTTCCGCCCCCGTATTACAGGACACTAAATTTAGGAAGTTTTAGGTTTTACGGAATTTTTGAAAAATGACAAAAATAAATTAGGATTGTTTGTGTCTCCAGATTCGGAGACCCGAAAACCATTTTCCCATTTCTTCGAGGATGCCGCTGTGGGACGGTTTGCTCATTCAGCGGGTGGAGCTGTGCTATTTATTAGCATTATTTCGGGGTACAGTAGGCGGTTGTTTCCTATTGATGGGGTAGTCAAAGTGATCAAAGAATTACAATTCTGACATTTTTTATGCCGTTCATCATGTGAGATAAAAAAGGACTCATTATGTTTTTTTTGTTTTTTTAATTAAGATATTCTGAATATGGAAAAACACGAAAACTCCCTGGTTCATGACCCCCGTATTCTGCAGCGCCACTACAAATACTGCCCTATTGTTAATGGTGGATCCTGTGCTATAAATACAGTATGTATATATACATGGCTGACACCTATCATTGTGATGGGAGGATATGGTGGGCATGCTCTACGATCTGTGCAGGGGGTATCGTGCAGAGAGGGGGGGAGGTGAGCAATGACCATCACCTACTGAGAGTAATGGCTGCTGTATTATTTATACACAGGTGAATCCTATTATTCAGATGGGAAAGCAATTTGGGCATGCTCTGGGACCTGTGCAGGGGGTATCGTGCAGAGAGGGAGAGGAGGTGAGCAATGACCATCACCTACTGAGTAGCGGATCACGTATTATTTATACACAGGTGATACCTACTATTGAGATGGAAAAGCAATTTGGGCATGCTTTGGGACCTGTGCAGGGGGTATCGTGCAGAGAGGGGGAGGAGGTGAGCAATGACCATCACCTACTGAGTAGCGGATCACGTATTATTTATACACAGGTGATACCCATTATTGAGATGAAATAAAGAATGGAATCTCCAGCGCTGGACTTCAGTTAAAAATACATCATTTATTGTAAATTCTTAAAATAGAACAACGGGGAGGAAACATAAAAAGAAACTACCACTTCAGAAACAGGAGGAGATATCAACATGCCCTGTAATAAATCTTTCAAGCTATATCCTATCAGAAGCTCATATGACTCTCTTGAGCAAAGGCTTGGGATTTAGTCCAGTCAACAAATTTGATATTTATCAGACTCTTCTAGATGTGAATAAGTTTGCCAGAAATTTAACTTTGAAATGTCATTTTGACTACCAGTCCACCTCTTCAGAGACCTTGTCACTGTCTGGATCTACAAATATTCCTGAGTTAATTTTTCCCTATGGAAATTTTTCTTTTAAAGATCTTATAGGCTATTCCACTCTTAGAGACTTACAATCACATTCCTTACCAAAAAATAGGACTTTAAATGATCTCTTTAAAATGCCCAATCCAGGGTTTTATCCAGTTCAGTCCAGACCTGCTATTCTAGATATATTCCAAGAACTAATAGAGAAAGATTTAGTGGAGCTTGATAAAATAACAGAAATGACATATGACAATTTAACAGCACAAGAGAGAGCAGCTATGAAAGAGTTAAAAGATAATGCTGACATTCTGGTGAGACAGGCAGATAAAGGGGGTGGAGTAGTCGTGCTTAATGCTGGTCTGTATTATTCAGAAAATCTGCGCATTTTGAATGATTCTGCTACCTATTCCAAGATTTCTAGTGATCCCACGTCTAAATTTCAGTGTGATTTGTCAAAATTATTAAACGATGGTTTAGTCACAGGGGCCATAACACAGAAAATTTATGATTATGTTAATATCAAGAACCCTGTGATTCCCATTTATCATGCGTTTCCTAAAATCCACAAGGATTTGTTCCCCCCCCCCTTTAGAACTATAATTTCGGGGATAGGGTCTTTTTCAGAGAAATTGGCAGAGTGGGTTGATCATTACCTACAACCTTTGGTCATTGATCTTCCAGGATATATCAGAGACACCAAAATGTTAATCTCTGCCTTGGATGATTATCATTGGTCACCAGAATATTCATGGATTACCTGTGATGTGGTGGGTTTATACCCGTCCATACCACATAATGTGATTATTTCTAGTCTCACATTCTTTTTGGACAAATATAGCACATATGTGATAGAAATTCAATCCTTCATTGTGGATGCAGTTTCCTTTCTTCTCTCACATAATTATTTTTCATTTGATGGAATTTTTTTTTCTTACAAAAACAAGGAGTAAGTATGGGGGGTAAATGTTCCCCAGCTTTAGCTAATATTACAGTAGCTGTTTGGGAAGAGAAATATATCTTATGTAACAATAATCCCTTTTCACAAAATATACAACTATATGGTCGCTTTATAGATGACCTGATTTTGATTTGGAAGGGAGACATCTCAGGGATTAGTGATTTCATTAGCTATATCAATATGAATGATTTTAATCTTTCATTTACATTTACAGTGTCGGATTTTTCTATCAGTTATTTGGATGTGACTTTGTCTGTGAATCCTGACAACCAAAAGGTCTGCGTTTTTCCTTTCAGAAAACCCACAGATACAAATTCAATTTTACAAGCTTATTCTTGTCACCCCAAGCACGTGGTTAAAAACATTCCAGTGGGAGAATTAATTAGGTTAAAAAGAAATTGCAGTTCACCTATAATATTTGCTAAAGAATCAAACAAAACCCTTTCTAGACTTAAGGACAGAGGATATGCCAATCGGATGCTAAGGAAAGCTGATAATATTGTCAGCAGGATCGATAGACACACCCTGCGGAATGAATCTCCTTTGAGCCTTGTACACACTGGAGTTACTGCTAACAAGAAAAAGAATCGCACACGGGCCCCCTGTAATAATTATGGCCGTCCTATAGTTAGTTTTTCTACCATGTACAGTCCACAATTCAATAAGATAACGGACATTGTCAAAAAATATTTACCTATTTTACACAATGATAATAAACTTGGTCAAATTCTGGACAATACCCAGATACGATACATAGCCAGGAAAGCTCCTGCTTTGAGCGATATCTTATCCCCCAGTCTTTTTATCAGCAATAGGAGAACTAAAAATAATACTTGGTTGTCATATAAAGGCTTCTCCAAATGTGGACATCATCCCTGTAAAGTCTGCAACTATGTGGTTAAAACCAGCAGATTCACTTCTAGTGTTACTGGCATATCATACCCTATTCAGTCTCACATAAATTGTAATTCAGAAGGAGTAATATATGTTATTGAATGCGTTTTTTGTAACCTACAATATGTAGGCTGCACAATAGGACCTCTTAAAAAGAGAATTAGGAAACACTTGTCAGAAGCTACTAGTAGTAATTATAATATTTCAGCAGTTTCTTATCATTGTAAAACTGTTCATGGAGGTAAAACTGATAGTCTCAAAATTATAGCAATAGAGAAAGTCTATAGATCTACTAGGGGAGGTGATTTCAGGAGAAAATTATTAAATCGTGAATCCTTTTGGATTTTTAAATTAAATACAAGAGTACCATTAGGTCTGAACAAACGACTTGATTTAATATTGCAATTAGATTGATATTTTCTTCTGTATATTTACATTCTACTTAGTCCTATTCAATTCTGGTTATTCTGATAATTTTTGTGATTGTTATTATATTCTTATGATATCTTTTTATTAGATTTTTTTTTTTTTGTTTTTCCGACAAGTTTTTGTTTCAGCTCCACATTAGGCTGAGTGTTTGCAAGAGTTAACTGGTAGGGATACTCCCTATTTTCATTAATTCTTTTGTCCAACACCTGTGATTTACTAGTTTTTGTACTATTTGTAGTCGTCAGTATTGGTCTAGTGTGAACCATGAGTAAGACCCTCTAGGTCGAAACGCGTTGGTTGGAGACCACCAGAGACCCCATCTGCCTGTATGTCCTTATCCATACTTTTTTTTGTTCTATTTTAAGAATTTACAATAAATGATGTATTTTTAACTGAAGTCCAGCGCTGGAGATTCCATTCTTTATTTTGCTTCAGTCAACACCCCTGATCAAGGTGACTCCGTGCGCAGGAGGATTATGGATTGCAACCGAGACTGGTGAGCTGACCTCCCTTCATTTTCCCTATCCTTCTATAATCATTATTGAGATGGGAAAACAATTTGGGCATGCTCTGGGACCTGTGCAGGGGGTATCATGCAGGGAAGGGGAGGAGGTGTCCTAAGGAGAACGCCGTGAATGCTGTTACCTATTATGTGTATTACAACAGTGATGCCTTTGCCAACAGAAAAGCGATGACTGCGCGTGCGCTGGGACAACGTGGTGCATGACATTTCACTACTGAACCGACCCAAGTTTCCTGCATAACCTCAGGAGATCCGTCACGTATGGAGAAGCATTTCGTCCGGCGATAACCGGCCATTGCCGACGGTGCTCGGAGAGACACTACCGGAGAACCAGATTAGTGAAGGGAGAGTTTGGATGCGAGACGTGTTTACAGAAATCTCGGAGCATCTGGAAGCGTTCACCAACTAAACAGGTTGTTATGACATTCAAGAAAAACATATAGAAGTAAACCGTGCCCAGAAATGGAAGGAAAATTACACATACATATAATTTGAGCCGAGGAGCAGTTGCCTGGACTCGCTAGAAAACATCCACAAATAAGTATGATTCACCCGACAATTCGGAAAAAACATGGGAACAAAATGCACAGCACCACAACCACCAGAGACGTCATTCTGTAGGACACCATTCACACACATTGGTGGCAAACGGCTGCAAATACGACACATGGCTGCCCATTACTGGGATCCGGAAAGAAGAAAAAAGGGACAGGAGCTTTGGCTTTATACGTTTTAACCTTCAGCATTGGATTTTGAAGAACCAGTGATCGTATAGTGTCATCCTGAGAAAGGATCATGCCAGCTCTTACAGCAAATCCACTGCGGACACTTGTATTCTGGAGCGCCAGACTGCTTACAGGATGCAATCTTCATTCCTTCATTTATTGTCAGATCTCAGATATGCGGTGAGAAACCTGTGATGCCGTTACTCTCAGCAATACAGGCAGGGTGTGATGTATGTGGCCCCTTACACACACACTCCAAGTAATACATGGATGTGAGATCTGTGTGTCCTCCCAGTAATACAGGCTGGATGAGAGGTCTGTGTGTCCTCCCAGTAATACAGGCTGAATGTGAGCTCTGTGTGTCTCCCAGTAATACAGGCTGGATGTGAGCTCTGTGTGTCTCCCAGTAATATAGGCTGGATGTGAGCTCTGTGTGTGCCTCCCAGTAATATAGGCTGGATGTGAGCTCTGTGTGTCTCCCAGTAATATAGGCTGGATGTGAGCTGTGTGTGCCTCCCAGTAATATAGGCTGGATGTGAGCTCTGTGTGCCTCCCAGTAATATAGGCTGGATGTGAGCTCTGTGTGTGCCTCCCAGTAATACAGGCTGGATGTGAGCTCTGCGTGTCCTCGAAGTAATATAGGCTGGATGTGAGAGCTGTGTGTCCTCCCAGTAATATAGGCTGGATGTGAGAGCTGTGTGTCCTCCCAGTAATATAGGCTGGATGTGAGAGCTGTGTGTCCTCCCAGTAATATAGGCTGGATGTGAGAGCTGTGTGTCCTCCCAGTAATACAGGCTGGATGTGAGGTCTGTGTGTCTCCCAGTAATACAGGCTGGATGTGAGCTCTGCCTCTGCGTGTCCTGCCAGTAATACAGGCTGGATGTGAGCTCTGCGTGTCCTCCCAGTAATACAGGCTGGATGTGAGCTCTGCGTGTCATCCCAGTAATACAGGCTGGATGTGAGCTCTGCGTGTCCTCCCAGTAATATAGGCTGGATGTGAGAGCTGTGTGTCCTCCCAGTAATACAGGCTGGATGTGAGCTTTGCGTGTCCTGCCAGTAATACAGACTGGATGTGAGCTCTGCGTGTCCTCCCAGTAATACAGGCTGGATGTGAGCTCTGCGTGTCCTCCCAGTAATACAGGCTGGATGTGAGCTCTGCGTGTCCTCCCAGTAATATAGGCTGGATGTGAGAGCTGTGTGTCCTCCCAGTAAAACAGGTTGGATGTGAGGCCTGTGTGTCCTCCCAGTGATACTTGCTGGATGTGAGGTCTGTATAGCCTCTCAATAATACTTACTGGATGAGAGGTTGGTGTGTCCAGGATACTATTGTCTGTCTTCTCTTGCACTCATGTATCAGCACAGCTTCATTCCTGGAGAGATTGCCTTTTGATATGCTGGTGACTAAGAACTGTCATAGTCAAGATAAGAACTCCAAAGGATGTGTGTCAGATTTTAAAGTCCAGCTAGCTAGGTGAAGGACGTACACACACACTCTGGAAAAATAATATGGTAGGAAACTTGTTTGTCAAGACGATTTTGCTGTTAGGAAGCAAATTAAACAGTGTAAAGGTGTCCATAGCCTTTAGAAAAAAAAAAAAAAATATGGAACGTTCGAAAACCCCTTTTTTCCATTTGTCACACACAGCTTTTGAGACTAAGTCTCCAGGCCAGAAATACACTCCATGGGAGTACTGATTATTCACATTCACAAAAGGAACTTTTGGTTGTGAATAGTACCAGTAAGCAGCGCTAAAGGATAGTTATTAGGTAGTGGTTAATCTGTCTCTGCCCAGTACTCAGGTAAGCAATGTCAGATCTCGCTTTCATTTTAGAGGGGCTCACCCATTAGTGTGCCGATCGTCAGTGACTAGACACCAGCACTGCTGAGTACACGGGATATATGGAACATTGGGATCCAGGGACAAGAAACACAAGGACAGTGTGTACAGCGTGGCCTGTGAAGCTCCAAACAGAGAGACACATTTCAATGAGCATCATTGTCTCCGGCTGTTTCAAAATTAGTTACGGGCACAGCGCCAGGGCAGGAGAAACGTTTAAGCAATCACGAAAACCTGTAGACAAGTAACATAAAAGGTCATGAGATGCCAGGTACCACCCCGACTCAATCCCCTTTCTTAGTTCTGTGCCAAGTCAACAAGTCTTGACTGACTCTCTTAGAAGAAAGGCAGCGTCCTACTCAAGAGATTTCCCTCAAGGACCAACGAAAAAGATGTAAAAATAAAACCATTGAAAATTCTAACAAGATGAAAAGAAAAATAAGAAAACCCAACAAGAATGAGACACGCGGAGGTGAAACGCAGATGAAGGAATCACCGGCTACATCCAAGCTCCGCTATAGAAGAGAGAAGTCAGGAACGAGGTCCTGGAGGAGTTTCCAAAGTCCGGAAAGGGAACTTTTGGTATATAGGTCACTTGGAGTACCGGCATTTAGACAACCAAATCCAACGAGAGCAAAATAAGGGATGACACTTAAGTTGAGAGGATGAGAGGAGGTCCTACTGCAAGGTCACAGCCCAAATATTCTCCCCATAAAGGTCACAAACACTTCAATGATGGCTTCTTGCCCGGTTGGGTTGGCTAACCTAAAGAAAAATCCACTATGTACATGTCAACTTTTTTCGTTAAAAGAATCCACGGTAGATAACCCGAGGCTTTATCATTGGGATCAACAGTGATCGGCTGAAATCCACGGAGACCTGACAGAAGCAGTGAAGAATAAGAACAGAGGGGAGGGAACCATAGCAAAGATAAAGAAGCACATTTTCAGGACCTGGGTCATTACTACTTTGTTTCCAGGTGACCCATGGACCCCACATCTGCATGAGGGTCTCCCAGCAGCCATTAAAATCAGGACACAACCAGTATGTATTGGGCTCTCCCTTACCAAGGGCTCCGTAGACACCGCATGCGCTGCCTCCATGGTACGTGCGCCTGGATCACATTCTCTGCCTTGTTTTATGCTCTTGAAAAATATCTGAAAAAAAAGACAACTTGCAAAATAAACTTTTAAAGCATAGGAGGCAATGAGTTCCGTGAACTTATTTTCTTGTTGAATTAAAGGGATCATCCAAGGACTAAAAATATTCTTAAAAAGGGGTCAGACTGGTTAAAAAAAATAAAGCAGTAGTGCTCACCTTCACCGTTCCCCTCAGCTCTGGTCCAGTTCTCAAAGGTTTCCACTTCTTGGTCTTGTCGTGACACATCCATTCAATCATTGTCTGTAGTGGTGACTATCCTGAGCCAGTGATTGGCTGCAGCGGTGACTCTCCTGACCCAGTGACTGGCTGCAGCGGTGACTCTCCTGACCCAGCGACTGGCTGCAGCGGTGACTCTCCCGAGTCAGTGATTGGCATTTCCATACCTTCTCGCTTTGTCGCGTCAGGACTAGAGAGAAATACTCGCACTCGCTGATGCCCCCCACTGATCTGGTTCCAACCGAATCCAGATTCCGTCTCAGTACATTGGAAATGCCTTATGATATTAGCAGCAGCAGAGCCACTCGGCCAGTGATAAGGGAGAGGCCATTGTCAGAGTATCAATGTGGGACCAAGAAGGTACAACCCCAATTACAAAAAAGTTTGGCCAATCTTTAAAATGTAAAGAAGAATGCGATGATTTGGAATCTCTTACCTCCATACTTTATCACACAGAACAGATCAGACATTTTTACATTTTATTTGAAAAAATTGACTAATCTACGAGTTTATGACAGCGACATCTCAGATCTCAGTGCTGTTCCCGGGCCGTGTCCACCATTGTGCCCAGGTCATGTCCATCATTGTGCCTGGGACGTGTCGATGATTGCTGCAGAGTCGTATCCACCACTGTGCCGGATCCGTGTCCATCATTGTGCCTGGGTCGCATCCAAAATTGTGCCTGGACAATGTCCACAATTAACCTCACGCATCTCTTGTCTGAGTCTCTTTCCTGCGCTCCTAAGACCGTTTTCCATTTTCTCATCACAATTAACTTCAGGCTGTGTCCATCATTGCGCCGGTGCCTTGTCCCCAGGCCACTTGCCTTATTGTGCCCGGGCCATGTCCACCATTGCACTGGGCAGTGTCCACCATCGCGCCAGGGTCTTATCCCGAAGCCATTTCCCCTTTTGTGCTGAGGCAGTGTACACCAATGCCTCGGGGCCTTGTACGCGGGCCGTCTCCCTATTGTGCCTGGGCTGTGTCCACCAATGCACCAGGGCCTTGTCCGCAGACTGTTTCCCCTATTGTGCCTGGGCTGTGTCCACCAATGCACCGTTTCCCCTATTGTGCCTGGGCTGTGTCCACCAATGCACTGGGACCTTGTCCGCTGGCCGTCTCCCCTATTGTGCTTGGGCTGTGTCCACCAATGCACCGGGGCCTTGTCCGCAGGCTCTTTCCCCTATTGTGCCTGGGCTGTGTCCACCAATACACCGGGGCCTTGTCCGCAGGCTCTTTCCCCTATTGTGCCTGGGCTGTGTCCACCAATACACCGGGGCCTTGTCCGCAGGCTCTTTCCCCTATTGTGCCTGGGCTGTGTCCACCAATGCACCGGGGCCTTGTCCCCAGGCTGTTTCCCCTATTGTGCCTGGGCTGTGTTCATCAATGCACCGGGGCCTTGTCCGCAGGCTGTTTCCCCCTATTGTGCCTGGTCTGTGTCCACCAATGCACCGAGGCCTTATCCACTGGCCGCTTACCCTATTGTGCTGGGGCTGTGTCCACCAATGCACCGGGGTCTTGTCCGCAGGTCGTCTCCCCTATTGTGCTGCGGCTGTGTCCACCAAAGCACCGGGGTCTTGTCCGCAGGCCGTTTACCCTGTTGTGCTGGGGCTGTGTCCACCAATGCACCGGGGTCTTGTCCGCAGGTCGTCTCCCCTATTGTGCTGCGGCTGTGTCCACAAATGCACCGGGGCCTTGTCCGCAGGCCGTTTACCCTGTTGTGCTGGGGCTGTGTCCACCAATGCACCGGGGTCTTGTCCGCAGGCCGTTTACCCTGTTGTGCTGGGGCTGTGTCCACCAATGCACCGGGGTCTTGTCCGCAGGTCGTCTCCCCTATTGTGCTGCGGCTGTGTCCACCAATGCCCCGGGGCCTTGTCCGCAGGCCATTTCCCCTATTGTGCCCAGGCTGTGTCCACCAATGCACCGGGGCCTTGTCCGCAGGTCGTCTCCCCTATTGTGCTGCGGCTGTGTCCACAAATGCACCGGGGCCTTGTCTGCAGGTCGTCTCCCCTACTGTGCTGCGGCTGTGTTCACCAATGCACTGGGGCCTTATCCACAGGCCGTTTACCCTATTGCGCTGGGGCAGTGTCCACCAATGCACCGGGGTCTTGTCCGCAGGTTGTCTCCCCTATTGTGCTGTGGCTGTGTCCACCAATGCCCCGGGGCCTTGTCCGCAGGCCGTTTCCCCTATTGTGCCCGGGCTGTGTCCACCATTGCACTGTGGCCTTGTCCGCAGGTCGTCTCCCCTACTGTGCTGCGACTGTGTCCACCAATGCACCGAGGCCTTGTCCGCAGGTCGTCTCCCCTATTGTGCCCGGGCTGTGTCCATCGATGCACCGGGGCCTTGTCCGCAGGTCGTCTCCCCTATTGTGCCCGGGCTGTGTCCACCGATGCACCGGGGCCTTGTCCGCGGGCTGTCTCCCCTATTGTGCCCGGGCTGTGTCCACCAATGCACCGAGGCCTTGTCCGCAGGTCGTCTCCCCTATTGTGCCCGGGCTGTGTCCACCGATGCACCGGGGTCTTGTCCGCAGGTCGTCTCCCCTACTGTGCTGCGACTGTGTCCACCAATGCACCGGGGCCTTGTCCGCGGGCCGTCTCCCCTATTGTGCCTGGGCTGTGTCCACCAATGCACCGGGGCCTTGTCCGCGGGCCGTCTCCCCTATTGTGCCCGGGCTGTGTCCACCAATGCACCGGGGCCTTGTCCGCGGGCCGTCTCCCCTATTGTGCCCGGGCTGTGTCCACCAATGCACCGGGGCCTTGTCCGCGGGTTGTCTCCCCTATTGCCCAAGAGCCAAGTCTACCTTTGTGTAACATATTCTCTTGTTTTTACCACAGTCTGTCTCCTCACCTCCCTGACATTTACAATTGCTGGTGTTTTTGAAGAGGAACGTTGTCCCCTTCTTGTTTAATGTTGGAAACTCGCTGCTCCACAGTTCGGGGTCTTGGACTCATAATGCATCAAATGTTTTCTATTGCTGAGAAGTCCGGACTGCAGGCGGCCGGTTCATCGCTGAGCTCTTTCTGTGGCGCTGCGCTGTGTGATGGATGCAGTGTGAGGTCTAGTGTTGACCTGCTGAAATATGCACGGCTTTCATCTTTCCTTTACATTTTACACAGTGACCCAACTTTTTTTTGGAATTGGGGTTGTAAGTTTCCAGAAGCCAAGGATTCTGAGGATTGGGGAGTGCCAGTCAGTATTACTGGCTCAGTGACCTGCTCAGCTGTACATTGGCAGAGTGGCCATTTCTGGTGCAATGAGATGGACCAAGAAGTAGAGGCCTATAGGAATCGTGTAAATCTTGGAACCGATTCTGTGCGGGATCGGTAATGGCGAGGTTTATTTCTTTCACCCAATCTGAGCCCTTTTAATAGTTTTGGATCCCCCTGGACAATCCCCAAATATTTAGCCAATTAAAATGACCATACAAACGAACCTTACATTGCTCCGATCCTGCAGAAGAAGCCGTGACAGTGGATGTGCGCAGTATGTGCTGGCACGCACAAATACGACGAGCCAGACAATTGCTTAACCCCTCTGTGGCTGACAATGTACAATTCCCCCATGCCGCCATGACCCTTTCGGTGACAAAGGGGCCATTTAAAGCTCTTTATCCTTCCTTTCTCTGGTTTTCATTGGCCTCAAGAGGTCAGTAAGTTAAAAGCATCTTTTGCTCGTCTGCCTACAGGGTCTGAAGCCAGATAGCTGAACTTAATGAGCAAATAAAGAGGGAACATCCCTTTGATCAAGGCGACCAAGCGACTCCTATTGTAGTGTGCGAGACATCGGCGCTGTCCCCTCCTCCGGGTCACACTCCATAAAGGAAGAAGGACTTAGTAGGAAACAGCCGAAAGGGATAGAAAGAGAATAGATGTCAGGTTGGATGTTGGCGGAGGTTATTGAGGGTGTTGGGACTCCTCCGGTTACTGGTTTGGCAGGAACATCCTGTCCGCGAGGATCCATGCCGAGTCTTGCTGGAAAAGTCCAAACAAACACGAAGCTACATACCTGCAAGCAGGTAATAAGGGACAGTAGCCTGGCGCGGACCCCTACAATCCACGTTACTCATCATACATTGAGTTACATAAGCTCGGCTGCGGAGAGAAACGTTCATCCTGCGATCACGGGTATTTGTACAACGCCGCCTGTCATCGGGGAGACATTGTTCCTCCTGACACAGCTATGCATTGATCTTCTAATGAAATGGTTAAACATTCCTGAGCCTTCTCCATCACATGAGCTACCCAAAAACAGTCACATATTGCTTATCCCCATCAATAGGTGATAATTTGGGGGGGGTGGTCGGCTCTGACTACTGGGAACAGAAATGCAAGAGGGAAATTAAGTGCACCTATTCGTGCCCTATGAAAGTGAACGTGTGTTGCGATCTACGAGCTATCGGGACACACGAGTCATCACAAGTCCAGACCTGCCGGAGCTCCGCACCTTACATGTTGCCATTCAGGTAACTTTGGGGTCACAATTACTTTCACTATGGGGCACTGCTGTAGGAATGAGATAATGCGATCATCGGCCGCACGGCATGCATCGAGGTCTACGTTATCGCGAAGCTCCAAGTTAAATAGCTCGTACCAAGCGTATAAGTTATCTCCTGTACACAGAACAGTGGATATACTGGAGCCATCAAAACTAAAAAAATGGGGCTCTGCAGACCAGACGTTGAGCATGTGGACCTCGGAATGACAGTGTCTTCAGGACTGGCAGAGAAAGCCGAGTCCAGCACTCGCCCATCAGTAGTAGCACCATAGACTATAAGTGGAGGTCTATGCCATCCGGACGGGGCTTCTCAGGATTTGAGGTGATCTCCGTAATCAATAAGTTATTTCCAATCTTAAAGGACAGGAGAAGGCTTATAAACGTGGTACACACCCTTTAAAAGACAAACAAATCCTCTCCTTCCTCCATGACTGTCAACTTTGTGTATTTTAAAAAGTTTTTTTTTTTTTTTTTTTAAAAAGTAAAACTTTGGGAATAAGAGTGGAAGAAGAGCAAGTCCACACACGTCGCCTTCGCTGCAGGTCATCTCAGTTACAGATCCCCCAAGAAATCTGCAGAACACCGCGACAAAGAATAATGAAGATTAAAAATAAAAGGAATTTCCATTGACTCGAAAATCTGCAGGTAATTAGCAGGAATAATCGTTATAATAGAGACGTTCTTCCCTCTTGAGGTCAAGGAGGAAAATCTGCAACAATTCTGTCAAAAAAAAACAAAAACGTGCAATTTAACAGCTCGTCCAACTTGCAGAACTGGCAGTAAATTTCGGGAGCGGGTTATTGAGATTCGCAGAATCAAATTCTCTACAGTAAGTCGATCTGGCGTAAATTCCGCTTTTAATGTGGCGAAGGCCGTGCACCATTCATCTGACTGTTCCTGCGTGGCCGGTGATCGGTGGGGTCCGCTGACTGATGCGGTCACGGGCCGGTGAAGTCGAACAGACGCCATTAATACGCCACTAGAAGAAAAGATACACGTTTCTCAGGAACGCGGCGGCGGAGTTAAAAGGAAACAATGTCATTACTTTATAGCCCCGGTTGTAACAAATACTGTTTAAATAGCCCTGGGGCTAGAATTCTACATGGATTCTCATCTGTACAGAGGCACCTGCTGAAACGGCCGCCCTCCCTCGCCTGCAGTGCCCTCTGCGATAAGCTCTGTGCACAAAGCCAAGAGGATGTGTCTGTGCAGATACTGCAGCTGAGAGAGCGAGGTTGCATGCAGGTCACCGGAGGGCAGGTGTATGGGGAAAACCACCAGATCGCATGATCAGACAAGGCAGGGAGGAGAGGAGCGAGAAGCCGCGCACCTGCTGGATGCAGGACTCGCTCAAGTGCATGCACACAATTATTGGGAACCTGCGGCATCCAAGCACCAGAGAGGTCATAAAAAGACACTAAAATTGGTCACGGGAGATTATAATCTCCATTTTTACAGTGGTTAGTCACTCATGGACTTTTCGCCATCCCAAGGAATGAGCAAAGGGTGTCCGTCCTTCCGAAGGACTCAGCAAGGCACGGAGGGCCTATTACTTGCGTTGCTCTCATCTTCCTGAGCAGGAGCGCACTATTCCTCCAGCTTCCCTGCGCTCCTGATTGAGGACAGTTTGGATTAGCGGCAGGGTGACGCCGTCTGTCCGACCTGTGCGGTCCTGTTCTGATGACTGCTGAGCTCCTCGCTGGACTGAGCAGTCAGGGATTGGCCGCAGAGGTTATAAGTCCATCCGGATGAAGAAGAAAGTAAGGAAACCATCAGAGGGCATGTGACCGCTGCCGCCAATCATTGACCTCAGTGATGTCCAACATATCCTTGCAGCAGCTAGTGATTGGCTGCAGTGTTCACATCTATGTCCGGCCGAAGTAAAGACTGGCAGAGAACCTAGTAAATGTCTGAAGAGGAGCAGCGAGGGGAGAATAGGTTTCATTTTTTTTTTTCATTTGTGAATAAGTGGCTAGACAACCCCTTTAAGGACACAATATTTTCTAATCCCTGTTTTAAGAAGGGCAATGTTGATCCCACTAGTATGAAGGCATTTTACATATGTCATGCATGTCCAGGGGGGAGATCTGAAGGGAATGCGGCACGCGCCCCTCCTCCGACATATTAGAGATGGGAAAAACCCTCCGAAATGTCTGGTAAGAAAAGAGGGGGCTCGTATAGGAAGCGACACATGAACTGACCCCCAAAATCCATCAGGGGCTCCATATCGAAGCTTCGGATATTACAAGACTTCCAGTTCTCGCTGATATCAACCAGACGAGCCGCACAGAATCTCCTAAAAGGATTTTAAGGAGCAGAATGCCTGGAATTAGACCCCAGCTGTCACTTCGACCCTGTGGCATCTACACAATCTGCTTCATCAGATCCAGATCCGAGACATTCAAGCCGCAAGACGAAGACGCGAGGAAATGAGGAGAAGCAGGAGAGCGGGCGCGTGGACGGGAAGAGTCCTCAGTTACAGAGGAGTATTGCTGGTTGGATTTTCTTACATTTCCTGCTCTTATTTATTGACTTCACAGACACGACAGCGCCACGGTCAGCGACCGGCAGCTGATCGACACCGCAGGCGCTGCTGACCCACGAGAAGAAAGCCCTGGAAAGGATGAATTTCAAGAAAGGTTTTCTTTTTGGTTCCAATAATAGAGCGACATGATCAGATGGTTCCTTCGATGACAACTTGACAAAAGGATTCTTTTAAATCATTGCTTCATCAAGATGATTACTTTTCAGGTTGCATGGGATGTAGAACGGCAATAAAAATGACACCCATCTTGTGGTGATCCGACGAGCGAGCGCTGAGAAATAGAGCTTTAAATCCCCATGCAAAACAGCATCGAAGTGCATTGGGGGCGTGTCAGTGTTTTGGAACACCCCCAGTGCACCTCCAGGCTAATCTGCATGCGATAGCTCAGGGCTGGCTCATCGGATCAGCAGAAGATAGATATTATTTTTATCGTTATGCTTGGCCCTATGTAGCCCTGAAAGCTTCCCTTTAAATGACTTTACAAGAACAAAATTATGGAGCGAGGAAATGAATCCGGGGGCTGAACGACCAGTGATTGCCATCACTTATAGAGCCGCACAGCATCTTCCTTTGTAAAAGTGGAGTCCAGGAGCCGATCCTAAATGACGGAAGAAAAAAAACCAAACAAACTGATCTTTAGTAGCCAGAATGTCATACGGCAATATACACAACGCAGGTTTACATGGGACTGCCTGATCAGTTCTACTCAGCAATGGTTACGTGACTTCATCAAAGTCAGAAAACACCTGGTTTGCACAACGCAGATATATTTCCTGCCACAATGTGAATGTAACCGGATCCGGTCAGAATGTAACATCAGATCTCCTGATCGGCACAAAGTAACAGGAACCAGTCTCCACCCAAAATAACTCTGCTAAAGAGGTAAAAAGTCGATCAGCGCTCGACTAAAGGCCGATACAAATTGTGTACAGGGAAAAAAAAAAAAAAAATCAATCGTTAAAGGGGTTGTTCACTTTTAGCAAAGTGGATTCCAATTATTTCCTAATAACATAATCAGAAAGCTCTCACCCTCCCCAGGTCCAGCTGGTCTGACCTCAGTGCTTGGGCTGTGACATCACCGCTGCAGCCAATCAGTGAGCTCAGCAACCGCAGCCAAAAACACGTCTAAAGCGTTTTTTTTTTCCTTCTTATGGGAATAAGAAATGGGACATTTATGGAAGTTTTTGAAAAAAGTCGCAATTCATGAAATAATCGACAAAGATTTTTTAAAAAAATGGCGCGGGTGGTGAAAAGTAGCAGCAAGTTACAAATTGTAGTGCAGAAATGACGAGAGACAAAATTTGCAACACTGACGCCTTCGTCTCTGCTAATCTTAACTGAATACGTCTTCTTTGCTCCCAAGAGTGCAAAAAAAAAAAAAAAAGTGAATTAGTCTTGAATACTTGATGCAGTCTTCACCCTGCGGCTCACTGGGAGCTTAGGAGAGGAAGACATGAGATGTCTGCTCCCAACGTGGCTGACGCCGGCTCTGGGGGCTTCCCAGGGGGTCGCCTGTTGAAAGGTTTACCGGATATTGCTTGTAACATGGAGAGGGAAGGGTCAATTTTATTAACCTCTTAATTATCAGGAGCCTATGAGATAATGTCGCTGCTGCTAAATAGAGGTCCTAGAATTTTTTCATCTCTACTCCAAGAGAGTTAAGCAGTTATTCCCGTCTTATGTCAGGGGTGCTGCGCTCCTGAGTAATGGACAGTTCAGACCAGCAGTGTCATTGCACCGCTGCCCAGATCTGTGTTGTCACGACTCTTGTCGGGTGTCCCACGACTAGGGGCTCATTCCATGTCCCTAACGCAAGGGGCGCCCTAGCTCACCTGTTCCCCCGGATTACTTCTGATGGTGAAGATGCCGGGACCGTGTACCTTGTCTTCGCTCCTGAATTCGCCCTCAGTCTGTACCCTTCCCCCACCCAGGGAAGAGGGGAGCAGTAGTGTACAGTAATACACCAACCAAACTAACAAGATACTACGAACAGAGATAAAGGAAAATACCAATCATACAAATATACTCACACATATAACACAGGTAAGCACCAGGGAGTGGAGGGTGGGATTAAACCAAAGTAGGAGAAAAAAAGAATTATCACACACCCAAAACCTGTCTACAGCCACAGATAAATCCACCAAATGCCTTCTCCAATAATAACCACCAACAACCTCCAGCCATGCAGCATAAGCCAACTCTGACAATGAGTGCCAGCCTGGGACCAGATTAAATAGGAGATGGGAGTGGCTAACAGTGCAGCCTTAATGCAGGAAAGCTTCAAGGAGCTCTCAACTGAGCAGATTAAACCCTGCACTGCTAAAAGAAACCTGCACCGTTTAATATGCAAGTGAGGTTCTTCTAATCAGTGCAGGAGTAGAAGAAATCAGACACTGTGGTTTTCTGGTTCCTCTCTGTCGCGGTGAACCTGTGACAATGTGCATTCTCGATATTATAAAAGGTGGCTATGCTTCTGCAGCATCAGGAGCGCAGTGGCAATGAGGCGGGCCACATCAGGAGCGCAGTGGCAATGAAGCGGGCCACATCAGGAGGGCAGTGGCAATGAAGCGGGCCACATCAGGAGGGCAGTGGCAATGAGGCGGGCCACATCAGGAGCGCAGTGGCAATGAAGCGGGCCACACAAGGAGCGCAGTGGCACAGAGGCAGGCCACATCAGGAGCGCAGTGGCAATGAGGCTGGCCACATCGGGAGGGCAGTGGCAATGAGGCTGGCCACATCAGGAGGGCAGTGACAATGAGGCTGGCCACATCAGGAGGGCAGTGACACAGAGGCGGCCACATCAGGAGGGCAGTGAGACAGAGGCGGCCACATCAGGAGGGCAGTGACACAGAGGCTGGCCACATCAGGAGGGCAGTGACACAGAGGCTGGCCACATCAGGAGGGCAGTGACACAGAGGCTGGCCACATCAGGAGGGCAGTGACACAGAGGCTGGCCACATCAGGAGGGCAGTGACACAGAGGCTGGCCACATCAGGAGGGCAGTGACACAGAGGCTGGCCACATCAGGAGGGCAGTGACACAGAGGCTGGCCACATCAGGAGGGCAGTGACACAGAGGCTGGCCACATCAGGAGGGCAGTGACACAGAGGCTGGCCACATCAGGAGGGCAGTGACACAGAGGCTGGCCACATCAGGAGGGCAGTGACACAGAGGCTGGCCACATCAGGAGGGCAGTGACACAGAGGCTGGCCACATCAGGAGGGCAGTGACACAGAGGCTGGCCACATCAGGAGGGCAGTGACACAGAGGCTGGCCACATCAGGAGGGCAGTGACACAGAGGCTGGCCACATCAGGAGGGCAGTGACACAGAGGCTGGCCACATCAGGAGGGCAATGACACAGAGGCTGGCCACATCAGGAGGGCAGTGACACAGAGGCTGGTCACATCAGGAGCGCAGCGACACAGAGGCTGGTCACATCAGGAGGGCAGCGGCACAGAGGCAGGCCACATCAGGAGCGCAGCGATACAGAGGCAGGCCACATCAGATGGGCAGCGGCACAGAGGCAGGCCACATCAGATGGGCAGTGGCACAGAGGCAGGCCACATCAGGAGGGCAGTGGCACAGAGGCAGGCCACATCAGGAGGGCAGTGGCACAGAGGCAGGCCACATCAGGAGGGCAGTGGCACAGAGGCAGGCCACATCAGGAGGGCAGTGGCACAGAGGCAGGCCACATCAGGAGGGCAGTGGCACAGAGGCAGGCCACATCAGGAGGGCAGTGGCACAGAGGCAGGCCACATCAGGAGGGCAGTGGCACAGAGGCAGGCCACATCAGGAGGGCAGTGGCACAGAGGCAGGCCACATCAGGAGGGCAGTGGCACAGAGGCAGGCCACATCAGGAGGGCAGTGGCACAGAGGCAGGCCACATCAGGAGGGCAGTGGCACAGAGGCAGGCCACATCAGGAGGGCAGTGGCACAGAGGCAGGCCACATCAGGAGGGCAGTGGCACAGAGGCAGGCCACATCAGGAGGGCAGTGGCACAGAGGCAGGCCACATCAGGAGGGCAGTGGCACAGAGGCAGGCCACATCAGGAGGGCAGTGGCACAGAGGCAGGCCACATCAGGAGGGCAGTGGCACAGAGGCAGGCCACATCAGGTGGGCAGTGGCACAGAGGCAGGCCACATCAGTAGCGCAGTGACACAGAGGCAGGCCATATCAGTAGTGCAGTGACACAGAGGCTGGTCACATCAGGAGGGCAGTGGCACAGAGGCAGGCCACATCAGGTGGGCAGTGGCACAGAGGCAGGCCACATCAGGTGGGCAGTGGCACAGAGGCAGGCCACATCAGTAGCGCAGTGACACAGAGGCAGGCCATATCAGTAGTGCAGTGACACAGAGGCTGGTCACATCAGGAGGGCAGTGACACAGAGGCAGGCCACATCAGGTGGGCAGTGACACAGAGGCAGGCCATATCAGTAGCGCAGTGACACAGAGGCAGGCCATATCAGTAGTGCAGCGGCACAGAGGCAGGCCACAACAGGAGGGCAGTGGCACAGAGGCTGGCCACAACAGGAGGGCAGTGGCACAGAGGCTGGTCACATCAGGAGGGCAGTGGCACAGAGGCTGGTCACATCAGGAGGGCAGTGGCACAGAGGCAGGCCACATCAGGAGGGCAGTGGCATAGAGACTGGCCACAATGGGATTGCTCCAGCAATCCTGACCAATTTCATTCCAAGAGCACTGCGTATGTTCAGCTATCACTGCTAAATAACAGAGCTGGCCATTCCGTCAGGCAACAAGCTGTAAAGTCGGCAGAGAACTCTAGAACGTCTGGCAGTCTGTTACGGTTGAACGTCTGCTGGGTGATGTTCTTCTCTAGTTTGAGCACGTTTCCTCTGGATTTTCCGTTTCTTCCCACACTGCAGAACATATTGATAGGGTAGTATGTGACACTGTGACAAATAATGCTGCGAATAGCGACAATGTGAGCAACGCTGAAGAAAATGTTGGCGTTATATAAGCAACCTAAATAAAAAAAAAAGTTGGGAACTTGCCCAAAGTTCTGAAAAGACTAGCTACTTCAATGCCTTCCCAAGTTCAAGAACTGACTAGATGAAAAGGCGCTTTTTCTCTTGGTGTAACGTGTAAAACGACAGATCAGTAAATGCTTCCAATGCCCTCAAGGTGAACGCACAGAGCGCGAACATCAAACAATTGACCTGGAATCCAGCCGTCATAGCAGAAGAGGGGACGAGCCCCAGGGGGGATACGGAAGCTGGGATCATGCCGCTCAGCGCAGAGATGAGAGGAGGGATACAGAAGCGTATCATGAACGAGCCAACGATGGCGCCAAACATGAAGAACACATCCAGCCAGAGGCGGAAATATCTACAGGACATGGCAGTAGCGTTCAGATATGTACCTGCATTCTACGCCCTGTTCAGACCACGCTAATGGCTATTACTTAGCGGAAAAGGACCAGAAATTCTTATGAGGGCGCCTATCAACCAGACGGAAGACTTTTGGCCTTAAATTGGACCCAACAGGTCAGAAACTCACCACTACCATGTGGATAGGTGATTACTTTCAATCTTGAGAGCAATGTATCCCACCCAATGCCAATACAAGGGGGTAAGTGGCAGACAAACGCATCTAAGCTTTTCCTGGCATACACATAAAAAAGTGGCTACAGATGAAATCTGAACTAGGACATACTCCGGGAGTGGGGAAGCTTCCGGGAGTTATGGGTATAAGCATAATTTAACTATTTACAGGTCAACCTGACCTCTGCAAGTATCGGGGGGTCCGAGCCACTGGGATGCAGAGGATAGAAAGGACGATGCCCTGGATAGAAAGGACTCTGCGCTGCTGCTCTACTCGCGGTCTATGGGACTTCTGAGGACCGCTGAGCGCTGAGATAGATGGGACTCACCCTTTAAGACCTTCAGTTTTCTTCCCAGTTGGGTGATGATATGGCCGGTGTATAAAGCCCGCCACTGTCAGTCAATTCTCCTAGCCCACTTAACGAGATGGGCTGCACCTCGCTTCCAGGAGCACCCTCCATTGGAGACCATAGGTCCTATGACCATGACCTGCCTGGTCGCCACATGCTCCTTGAGTCTAGCAGAGTTCTGGAAGGAGCCATGAGCCGACTTCCCTTGTTTTGCAGCTTATCTGGACTCTCATGGTCTTGATGAAGATCTGTGGCTTCAGCCATATTCTTTGCTCGGCCGTAGTTTACATATTCTAAACATTTTTTGGTTAAGGCTTTAGAGTCACTGCTCAGTCGTATGGTGACGCATCGGAGGCATCCAGAGGACACAGACACAAGATGTTACCTTATATATGGAGTAAAGAAGGAATACTCACTACTCGGAGAAGAACTTGGCGATGCTGCTGGGATCAACCTCATCTTTATGCTCGAGAAGCAGGGTGAGAGCATCCTCCATGTAGGTCAGGACGTGTCTCTGAGCTGCAGAAAATACAGAGCGGAGAGGACGGGTTTAATTATGTGCCATTATTTCCACAGCCCAGAACACAAAATCCCACATGTCCAGAGTCAATTACTTTCCATGATGGCATCTGACCTGAGCTCAGGGTCTGAGTGCTGCGACTACCAGGAGCGACCATGGAGGACCCAGCGCGGCCGCACGTTACACCTGATAATCTGCCTCTATAAGGGAACTTAAAGGAGAGTCCCAGTCCATAGAAATCATCACCTACTGAATAGGGAATATACTGTCAGATCAGCAATGGGATCGCCACCGATCGCCAGAATGGGGGACTTGTATCTCCACTGACAGGTGGAATTTAAAAAAAAAAAAAAAAAAAAAAAAAAAAAAAAAAAGGCGGCACAAGTGGCCCTCCAGTCCACATCTATGGTACGGATGAACACAGTCACATGCTTGACAATCGTATCTTTAATGCCATCATCTCAGCTCTGCTACACCAAAGTCTCTACTACTCCAGTACCACTACTCAGCTCTGCTACACCCAAGTCTCTACTACTCCAGTACCACTGCTCAGCTCTGCTACACCCAAGTCTCTACTACGCCAGTACCACAGCTCAGCTCTGTTACATCCAAGTCTCTACTACTCCAGTACCACAGCTCAGCTCTGCTACATCCAAGTCTCTACTACTCCAGTACCACAGCTCAGCTCTGCTACATCCAAGTCTCTACTACTCCAGTACCACAGCTCAGCTCTGCTACATCCAAGTCTCTACTACTCCAGTACTATAGCTCAACTACACCCAAGTCTCTACTACTCCAGTACCACTGCTCAGCTCTGCTACACCTAAGTCTCTACTACTCCAATACCACAGCTCAGCTCTGCTACACCTAAGTCTCTACTACTCCAATACCACAGCTCAGCTCTGCTACACCCAAGTCTCCAGCACTCCAGTACCACTGCTCAGCTCTGCTACACCCAAGTCTCCACTACTCCAGTACCACAGCTCAGTTCTGCTACACCCAAGTCTCCAGCACTCCAGTACCACAGCTCAGTTCTGCTACACCCAAGTCTCCAGCACTCCAGTACCACAGCTCAGCTCTGCTACATCCAAGTCTCTACTACTCCAGTACTACAGCTCAACTACACCCAAGTCTCCACTACCACAGCTCAGCTCTGCTACACCCAAGTCTCCAGCACTCCAGTACCACTGCTCAGCTCTGCTACACCCAAGTATCCAGCACTACAGTACCACTGCTCAGCTCTGCTACACCCAAGTATCCAGCACTCCAGTACAACTGCTCAGCTGTGCTACACCCAAGTCTCCACTACTCCGGTACCACTGCTCAGCTCTGCTCCACCCAAGTCTCTACTACTCCAGTACTACTGCTCACATCTGCTACATCCAAGTCTCTACCACTCCAGTACCACTACTCAGCTCTACTACATCCAAGTCTCTACTACTCCAGTACCACAGCTCAGCTCTGCTACACCTATGTCTCTACTACTCCAATACCACAGCTCAGCTCTGCTATACCCAAGTCTCCAGCACTCCAGTACCACTGCTCAGTTCTGCTACACCCAAGTCTCTACTACTCCAGTACCACAGCTCAGCTCTGCTACACCCAAGTCTCCAGCACTCCAGTACCACTGCTCAGCTCTACTACACCCAAGTCTCCACTACTCCAGTACCACTGCTCAACTACACCCAAGTCTCCACTACTCCAGTCCCACAGCTTAGCTCTGCTACACCCAAGACTCCAGCACTCCAGTACCACTGCTCTGCTCTGATACACCCAAGTCTCTACTACTCCAGTACCACTGCTCAGCTGTGCTACACCCAAGTCTCTACTACTCCAGTACCACTGCTCAGCTGTGCTACACCCAAGTCTCTACTACTCCAGTACCACTGCTCAGCTGTGCTACACCCAAGTCTCTACTACTCCAGTACCACTGCTCAGCTCTGCTACACCCAAGTCTCTACTACTCCAGTACCACTGCTCAGCTGTGCTACACCCAAGTCTCTACTACTCCAGTACCACTGCTCAGCTGTGCTACACCCAAGTCTCTGCTACTCCAGTACCACTGCTCAGCTGTGCTACACCCAAGTCTCTACTACCCCAGTACCACTGCTCAGCTGTGCTACACCCAAGTCTCTACTACTCCAGTACCACTGCTCAGCTGTGCTACACCCAAGTCTCTACTACTCCAGTACCACTGCTCAGCTCTGCTACACCCATGTCTCTGCTACGCCAGTACCACTGCTCAGCTCTGCTACACCCAAGTCTCTGCTACACCCAAGTCTCCACTACTCCAGTACCACAGCTCAGTTCTGCTACACCCAAGTCTCCAGCACTCCAGTACCACTGCTCAGCTCTGCTACACCCAAGTCTCTACTACTCCAGTACCACTGCTCAGTTCTGCTACACCCAAGTCTCCACTACTCCAGTACCACTGCTCAGTTCTGCTACACCCAAGTCTCCACTACTCCAGTACCACAGCTCAGTTCTGCTACACCCAAGTCTCCAGCACTCCAGTACCACTGCTCAGCTCTGCTACACCCAAGTCTCCAGCACTCCAGTACCACTGCTCAGCTCTGCTACACCCAAGTCTCCAGCACTCCAGTACCACTGCTCAGATCTGCTACACCCAAGTCACTGCTACTCCAGTACCACTGCTCAGCTCTGCTACACCCAAGTCTCTACTACTCCAGTACCACTGCTCAGCTCTACTACACCCAAGTCTCTGCTACGCCAGTACCACTGCTCAACTCTACTACACCCAAGTCTCTGCTACACCCAAGTCTCCACTACTCCAGTACCACAGCTCAGCTCTGCCACACCCAAGTCTCCAGTGTTGAAGTTTTGCTGATCAACTCTGCTACATCTTACTCTCCACAACCTAATTTCAGCTCCTCAGCTCTGCTACATCTGTCTATCTTGACTTCAGCACCTCAACTCCATCCTCGATACAACTGTATCGACAGCTCCTCGGCTCTGGTGTCATCTGGTCTCACTGCTCATCCGGACCAGAGACTTTGGGGATCCATCTCACAAGGCAGAGGCGACAAAAAGGTTTATGGTAATGGTTAATGGTGGGGGTGTGATCTAACGATTATCATGTATCCACATGGAGACGAGAATGCCCCTTTAACACTTGCCTGTGTCCCCATACCACTGCTGCTCAGGATGCATGGATAGACCAGAACCTTCGTATTCATCGATGTGACCTCCATCGCTGCTCTATGGATGGAGACACTCCACTACAAGCATTGCCCCTAAAGTCCAACCACCAGGTCAATGACCCGAGGGCACAGAGCGCTACCCCACGAAAACGCAGCATGGGGCGGCGTGCGACTAATGTCAGGTGTATGTTAGACAAAGCAATGATGTCCTAGAGAGTGGCAGATGTCGTACATTGTTTTCTTCTGTGACCTCAGCACGCAACGTGGGACCATCTATAAAACTTCATGAAAAAGTTAAAAAAAATAAATCTAAATGAATATTCTGCTTCTTGGCCAATATTCTTCACATTTGTTATTGCATGTCGGTCTCTTGTTCTCCAGTCGTTGCCCCCAGGAGATTCATTCCACGTGGGCCACAAGGTACTGTCAAGTATCACTTACTGAGCTACATGACCTACATATTTGTATGACCTGCAAACCCTCCTGCCATGTAATAAATCACAGACGCACACAATTTCCCCATAGCCAACCTGGGCCATTAAATCGCAAGCAGCCACTTAGAGGAAAAAATAATATTGACACTTTCCTTTCAGAGCGTCTGGCCCTTTAAAGCTGTAAATACATGGTGCTAACCCTGTAACGTCTCATAAATTGCTGATGTGGAGCCCATCATCTGCTCGCAATCAGGGCCGTCACAATCCTGTGTGATGGACACATTTCCCGTGACTTTACGTAAAGAGGTTTACACAATCTAGGGTTAATATGACAAAGAGAAGAGAAAGACGTGGTGTAAAGATGACCTGTCAATTTCCATAAATACATTATTGCTTTACCTGGTGTAAATGCCGCCGTTCTCCTGAATCCGGCGATGGTTTTCTTTTCTTCCTGCGCCTCTCCGTTCCTGAGATATGGCCCTCTCTTCCCAGTACACAAATCTAATCCTCTAAGCAAAGTGGGAGTGGTCCTAAACGGTTTTATGTGGGCGTGTTCATAGGGACCACACCCACTTAGTAACTAGACTAAATTTTGTATACTGGGAAAATAGAGGCCGTATCTCAGGAACGGAGAGACACAGGAACAAAAGAAAAACATCGCCGGGTTCAGAAGAACAGCGACATTTATGTAAGGTACAAAAATTACTTATTTATGGTGAGTGACAGGTCCCCTTTAAATGGGTTTTATCACAATATAATATGACAACATATTGCTAGGAGATGGCAAAGTTTTATCATTGGTGGGAGCCCAGCTATCCTTGAATTAAAGAAGTTGCAGAAACAGTTAAAAGGAGCGTCTAGTTGGAAAAAAAATAAATATGATTCAAACAGTAAATTTATACAGTTCACCTATCAAAGGTGAACCGGGGTCCGGGCACCACCACGTTCAGTTTGTGCTGAACACGGGAAACGTCATCAGCATTGTGTGTGTGTGAAGGGGGCTGGCTAAGTCAGCCCCATTTCTCCCTCAGACCCGATACATAGACATAAGGGGGCTGTTTGAGCTTTGGAGTGAGCAGCCATCCAGCCCCCTATATGAAGCGCTGATGACGTGAATGTCTGCACAAGAAAAACTCCCCGGTGTAGAGCACAAACCCGCAGAGGAGAAGCCGGGACCCGGAACTGTGCGGATATCTTCCGATCAGGACACCTTTAATGACTGAACTCTATTAGTTAGTTGTATACTTTGCTATGTAAATGGACAATCCCTTTAAGTGATGAGAGCCCCCTGTAGAGCTCCTTCCACAGCTGGTCCCAAAGCTCAGACCTTCAAACATTTATGGCCCATCCTTGCAATAAGCCATAATCATGTACTGTACATCTAGCGGACGGCTCTCCATCAATGGGATTCTGGATGTTAAGGAGATCACAAAAGTGACTGATCCCTTAAGAAGCTTTACCGTGAGCCGAAAGGTGACTGGACAGAAGAGAGAATGAGAGGTCACCTACGATGATTGGGGAGACAGAGATTGTGTCTGATATGATAATCTGCCATTAGAACGCTCGGCGTAACCCCTACTAACTCCATTGCTTGTGGATCATACGTTTAGAGGCGCAGATCAGTCACTAAAGGACTTTGCACCTCTCCTCATGCAATAAACTATTGTAACCCACAATCTATCAGCGCATCACAAGAAACATCAGTCCTAGGCCCCCTCCTCTTCTCCTTGTACACTGCCCCTATTGGTCAATCAGTAGATTTGAGTTCCAGTACCATCTCTATGCTGATGACACCCAATTATACGCTTCTTCTCCTGACATCACGCCAGCCTTTCTAGAAAACACCGGCGATTGTCTAAACGCTGTGTCTAACATCATGTCCTCACAATATCTGAAACTGAACCTGTCAAAGACTGAACTCCTTGTGTTTCCTCCCTCTACTAATGTATCTATACCCGACATTGCCATTTCCGTGTGTGGTTCCACTATTACTTCCCAGCAGCAGGCCCGCTGTCTTGGGGTCATACTTGACTCCGAGCTTTCCTTTGTCCCCACATTCGATCACTGGCTCGCTCTTGTCATCTGCACCTCAAAAACATTTCTAGATTTCGACCTTTTCTTACTTTTGATTCCGCAAAAACTCTTACTGTTTCTCTTATTCATTCTCGTCTCGACTATTGTAACTCTCTT
The DNA here is from genome assembly GCF_039654945.1 of Dendrobates tinctorius. Classification (NCBI taxonomy): domain Eukaryota; kingdom Metazoa; phylum Chordata; class Amphibia; order Anura; family Dendrobatidae; genus Dendrobates; species Dendrobates tinctorius. The sequence continues at coordinate 1,273,683 of NW_027361792.1, forward strand.
CTAATCGGTCTCCCTCTTACCAAACTCTCCCCTCTCCAATCTGTCTTGAATGCTGTAGCCAGGATCATATTCCTCGCCAATCGTTACACTGATGCCTCTACCTTGTGCCAGTCATTACACTGGCTACCCATCCACTCCAGAATCCAGTACAAACTTATTACCCTCACCCACAAACCCCTCCATGGCTCAGCACCACCCTACATCTCCTCCCTTGTTTCAGTATACCACCCTACCCGCGCCCTCCGTTCTGCTGATGACCTGAGGTTAGCATCCTCAATTATCAGAACCTCCCACTCCTGTCTCCAAGACTTTACACGTGCTGCGCCAATTCTTTGGAATGCACTTCCCAGGTCAATACGATTAGTCCCCAATCCCCTACAATTTTAAGAAAGCCCTGAAAACGCATTTATTCAGACTGGCCTATCGCCTCAACACATTAACCTAATCTATCCCTGTGTGGCACAGCCAAAAGTTTTACCATAACCAGGTTCCCAGCATCATGTTCCCACATGCTTTATGCATCCATTAGCCCTCTGTGTCTGTACTGTTACACACTTAACATTATGGCTGGTCCATACAATCAGGGCAATTATTACCACCCACCTTTCGTGTCTACCTCTTTCCTCATAGACTTTAAGCTTGCGAGCAGGGCCCTCACTCCTCTTGGTATCTGTTATGATCTACAGTCATGGCCAAAAGTATTGACATCCCTGCAATTCTGTCAGATAATATTCAGTTTCTTCCTGAAAATGATTGCAAACACAAATTGTTTGGTATTATTATCTTCATTTAATTTGTCTTAAATGAAAAAACACAAAAGAGAATGAAGCAAAAAGCAAAACATTGATCATTTCACACAAAACTCCAAAAATGGGCCGGACAAAAGTATTGGCACCCTCAGCCTAATACTTGGTTGCACAACCTTTAGCCAAAATAACTGCGACCAACCGCTTCTGGTAACCATCAATGAGTTTCTTACAATGCTCTGCTGGAATTTTAGACCATTCTTCTTTGGCAAACTGCTCCAGGTCCCTGATATTTGAAGGGAGCCTTCTCCAAACTGCCATTTTTAGATCTCTCCACAGGTGTTCTATGGGATTCAGGTCTGGACTCATTGCTGGCCACCTTAGAAGTCTCCACTGCTTTCTCTCAAACCATTTTCTAGTGCTTTCTGAAGTGTGTTTTGGGTTATTGTCCTGCTGGAAGACCCATGACCTCTGAGGTAGACCCAGCTTTCTCACACTGGGCCCTAAATTATGCTGCAAAATTATTGGTAGTCTTCTGACTTCATAATGCCATGCACACGGCCAAGCAGTCCAGTGCCAGAGGCAGCAAAGCAAACCCAAAACATCAGGGAACCTCCGCCATGTTTGACTGTAGGGACCGTGTACTTTTCTTTGAATGCCTCTTTTTTCTCCTGTAAACTCTATGTTGATGCTTTTGCCCTAAAAGCTCTACTTTTGTCTCATCTGACCAAAGAACATTCTTCCAAAATGTTTTAGGCTTTTTCAGGTAAGTTTTGGCAAACTCCAGCCTGGCTTTTTTATGTCTCGGGGTAAGAAGTGGAGTCTTCCTGGGTCTCCTACCATACAGTCCCTTTTCATTCAGATGCCGACGGATAGTACGGGTTGACACTGTTGTACCCTCGGACTGCAGGGCAGCTTGAACTTGTTTGGATGTTAGTGGAGGTTCTTTATCCAACATCCGCACAATCTTGCATTGAAATCTCTTGTCAATTTTTCTTTTCCGGCCACATCTAGGGAGGTTAGCCACAGTGCCATGGGCTTTAAACTTCTTGATGACACTGCGCACGGTAGACACAGGAACATTCAGGTCTTTGGAGATGGACTTGTAGCCTTGAGATTGCTCATGCTTCCTCACAATTTGGTTTCTCAAGTCCTCAGACAGTTCTTTGGTCTTCTTTCTTTTCTCCATGCTCAATGTGGTACACACAAGGACACAGGACAGAGGTTGAGTCAACTTTAATCCATGTCAACTGGCTGCAAGTGTGATTTAGTTATTGCCAACACCTGTTAGGTGCCACAGGTAAGTTACAGGTGCTGTTAATTACACAAATTAGAGAAGCATCACATGATTTTTCGCACAGTGCCAATACTTTTGTCCACCCTCTTTTTTATGTTTGGTGTGGAATTATATCCAATTTGGCTTTAGGACAATTCTTTTTGTGTTTTTTCATTTAAGACAAATTAAATGAAGATAATAATACCAAAGAATTTGTGTTTGCAATCATTTTCAGGAAGAAACTGAGTATTATCTGACAGAATTGCAGGGGTGTCAATACTTTTGGCCATGACTGTATGTGATTATTGTTATGCTGTAATGTCTATTGTCTGTACAAGTCTCCTCTGAAATGTAAAGTGCTGCGGAATATGTCGGCGCTATAGAAATAAAATGTATTATAAACATGAAAGTGCACGTTAATAAAAAATATATATATTACAAAAATAATATCAATAATATAAGAGGTCTAGGAGGTCAATGACCACTAATCATGACAACCTCTTAATACTGTACTGAAGGATGGCCTTCCAAACGGGTGGGGGTGGCCTTTCAGATGGGTGGGTGGTCTTCTAGATGGGCGGGAGGCCTTATAGAAGTGCGGGAGGCCTTATAGATGGGCGAGAGGCCTTATAGACGGGCGGGAGGCCTTATAGACGGGCGGGAGGCCTTATAGACGGGCGGGATGCCTTATAGACGGGTGAGAAGCCTTCCAGACGGGTGAGAAGTCTTCTCAATTAAGGTGGCTGATGTACAATGGCGATGATGGAACTGAAGAGTGTAGTCATAGAGGCATTTTTTGGAGAAGTTTCATGGTATACAAGGTGCATTTAGACCGATTTCTGCCCATAAGGGAATGCTGGTCCACTATATACGAGTTTATGGTCACTCATTTAATGCCCCTTTTGCATAGGGTGACTGTATATGGACAGTCCACTGGTGTGCTTAAGACTTCATACTTGTAAACTACCAACACAGAGTACTCACCATCCCTGAGTCCAGCGCCGGCTCTCTGTCGCTGCTACGGTCCCTATGTTTTGGCTACAGTGGTGACATCATGAGTCCATCACCACTGCAGTCAATCACTGAAGTCTGCAGCCCTGCTGATGCAACTGACACTAGCCGCCAAGCTCAGAGATTGGCTGCAGTGGTGATGTGCGGGATAGTCATGATATCACTGCTGCAGCCAAAACAGATACTGGATCAGTGAAGTCCAGGAACCAGGCCCCCGTACATCCTCTTTGGGTAACTATCGATACAGAAAAATCACAATGTTTTGGCTGCTCAGGGCCTTTAACAAGCCATAAAAAAAAAAAAAAGAGAGATGCATTTCTATGGCTTGGTAAAGGGCCCGCGCAGCTGAAACGTTGTCATTTTTCTATAGCAATGAAGTTACCAAAGAAGGATGTCTGGTGTCCTGGATTTCTCTGCATTGTTACAATCTGGTGGAGGATTGCACCATGTGTGAACAGGCAGAGTGCTGCACGGGACTAGTCTACTGCAAGATACTGGACCAGCGGCATAGCGCGGGCCGTAGATCAGAAGAGGGCCCATCAATAAATGGACCAATCATCATGTATTGTCTTTTTACTTCCCACTGTTCGGCTCATCACAGCCATAACCAGGGCAAAATGGCATTCCTCGCCCGACAGGGAGGAAACTTCTCCTCAAAGGCTGTGATCATTATTACATCGGACATGTCCTCAGGAACAACTTTTCTAACCAAACCCCATGAATAATCCACTAGCGTCCAAACAACCAAAAAAAAATCCCATCTACTGCCCATTGTGCCCAATCAGACCGTAGGGGAAGTGTCTGGAAAACCTAATAACTGTGGAAATGTAATGAGACGACGGAACGTAAAGCTACTCCTGCTGCGGACCCTAAGCCTGCCGCCCGTTCATGATGGAAGACTTGGTACTTGTACCGGGAGGCTGGGAGCGGTAAAGCCCCAAGTAGACCTCTGACTTAAAGGAGCTCCAGAGGTCACTGCTCTGGTCTCCGCTTACTTCAAGCAGTGATCAGCAATCTTGATCAAACAAGAGACCGCTGCTGCCAATCACTGGTCTCGACTGGGATGCTGGCACGTATGCAGGTCCTGAAGTGTCAGGAAGCTATGTGCTGGTCCAATAAAGTAAAAAACTGAACATATGAAGATCCTAAAGAATCAAGTGACCTGCACATGGGCAGGTCAGAGAAAGTAAGGATGACAACACAAATGCTATGGATTTATCGGGGGTCAAGGAACGGACATCTCGTCATAGCCGCCATATTGTGGCGGGAGAACGACGCAACTTCTAAAAGGATTTATGAGCAAGTTGCCTTTTCTAATGTTCAACCAAATTTGTAAGTGTGGCCCACATTTATCAGGCAGCTCAAGCCAATTCTTGACAAACTAAATCCCCCAAAATTGCAATCTGCCTAAAAACCTGCAAATATTTCACCCCCCCCCCCCCCCCCCAAAAAAAATAAAAAATAAAAAAAAAATCATATAAAAGACAAATTGTCCTAAATTTTTGAGGTGTGCCCATCAAAAGTTAAAAAAGAGGGAGCGATAAATTTTTCAATGACTTTTAAAACCGATTTATTAAGTTTTATTCTAGAAAAAAATTGCAAATTTTGGCAGAAACCTGCACCTGCTCTTGGTTTCGTTTTAAGACCTGCACCAAGTTCATTAAGTAGTGTGTGCCTTTCAGGTACGGACTGGGGCTGAAATTCAGTCCTGGCATTTGAAATAACACAGGCCCACGCTGTCCCCGACCTCAAGCACCAGAGGGGATATTACTAATAGTACCCTGGATGGAGGAAAGGAGGATTTACTACGAGACCAATATGTCTAATGATACCCGTGACCTCCTGGGGTAAGTGATGGAGTCAGAGACTCTGTGCTCCATCACAACTCTCAACAGTATGGGGGTCTTGAGAACACCGATTCTGTTAACAATGTAGCAGACAAGGCAGCCCACGACCAGACCGGCCCTTCTGGCATTTGCCAGAATTGCCAGACGGCCAGTCCGGACCTGGTGCCTTTTAATAAAGTTGATGTGTTTTTTCTCAATTACCTTTTTTTTAGGCTGGCGCATACAATGCCAGTGTGGATAATGTCCTTTAACCACAAAGGCCAACCCCTCTAGATTCTGTGGCTGAAATAACGGACGGTACTGGACGCCTCAGAGGACGGTCATTTGTACGAAAGAGCTAGAAAAGGCTCTAATGTTGATCATGAGGCATTTTTGGTATAAAAAGCATTTTCCCATGGAAACCAGTCCATACAAGGCCGGAATATCTGTGCCAGTTGGGCTGCTGATCTGACCATGTTCTGGTGCCTCCGGCTACTGTCAGCAGACGACAGCACGGCTGATGGACTCCAGGACCAACACTTTGCTGCTGGACTCTGATCCGTGTGATCGCAGGGTATGAGCCATCACTCCCCCCAGCATGGCGGAGATTTATAGGACTGGGTCTGATCCAGGCCTGAGCTTCAGCTGTGACCTTCCTGTGAAATGCAATCCTCCGCCTGCACATAGCTCCATGCTTCCTGCACATGAGCCGGGGGAAGCGATGCCTTTGAGCCATGATTTACCTTCTCACATTTCCCTTCTGTATTTTCTCTGCGTCATCTTCCTTTAGGGAAAGTTCCCACCTCTTGACAGCCGAGGACCTGAAATATTATTTGAGGAAGTAATGCTTAGCGGAGCCTGTTCAGTGTTAGACCGAGCTCAGATCCCTTTCCAAAGTCCACTTTGAAAACAGCGTCCCGCTGCCACCGCCGTCACATAGGCCATTGCCTAATCCCGCTGCCGCCACCGTCACATAGGCCATTGCCTAATCCCGCTGCCGTCACATAGGCCATTGCCTAATCCCGCTGCCGTCACATAGGCCATTGCCTAATCCCGCTGCCGTCACATAGGCCATTGCCTAATCCCGCTGCCGCCGCCGTCACATAGGCCATTGCCTAATCCCGCTGCCGTCACATGGGCCATTGCCTAATCCCGCTGCCGCCGCCGCCGTCACATAGGCCATTGCCTAATCCCGCTGCCGTCACATAGGCCATTGCCTAATCCCGCCGCCGTCACATAGGCCATTGCCTAATCCCGCTGCCGCCGCCGTCACATAGGCCATTGCCTAATCCCGCTGCCGCCGCCGTCACATAGGCCATTGCCTAATCCCGCTGCCGCCGCCGTCACATAGGCCATTGCCTAATCCCGCTGCCGTCACATGGGCCATTGCCTAATCCCGCTGCCGTCACATGGGCCATTGCCTAATCCCGCTGCCGTCACATGGGCCATTGCCTAATCCCGCTGCCGCCGCCGCCGTCACATAGGCCATTGCCTAATCCCGCTGCCGTCACATAGGCCATTGCCTAATCCCGCTGCCGCCGTCACATAGGCCATTGCCTAATCCCGCTGCCGCCGGCGTCACATAGGCCATTGCCTAATCCCGCCACTGCCGGTGTCACATAGGCCATTGCCTAATCCCGCTGCCGCCGCTGTCACATAGGCTATTGCCCAATCCCGCTGCCGCCGCTGTCACATAGGCCATTGCCTAATCCCGCTGCCGCCGCTGTCACATAGGCCATTGCCCAATCCCGCTGCCGTCACATATGCCACTGCCTAATCCCGCTGCCGCCGGCGTCACATAGGCCATTGCCTATTCCCGCCGCCGCCGGCGTCACATAGGCCATTGCCTAATCCCGCTGCCGCCGCTGTCACATAGGCCATTGCCCAATCCCACTGCCGTCACATATGCCACTGCCTAATCCCGCTGCCGCCGCCGTCACATAGGCCATTGTCTAAAAGCGAGCAGATTTTACTGCATATCGATACTAAGTGGCTGCAGTCTACAGGAAGATAAACATGAGATCGATTGATGGAGTCCGATTTTCATCAGTGTTTACTCAATATGTTGGTTTTTACCATCAGTTTATTTTTATTTTTGCAATTGGCAGCTCACGGATGCGGCGAGGACGTCATCTTGTGCTGCCGAGTCTTCACCGACTCATAGATTTGACCGGAGAGTGATCTCAGACTGGGCGTCTATGGTTTGGTTCGGGGACTCGGATCACAAACATACACGGACATATAAACCGTTCTGTGAATCACATGGACAGAACTCATATGTGAAAAACTGAGGTCTGAACGAGGCCTAATACTTATCTGTCTTTGCTTTTCCCCGTACTTTTGTTACCCCCCGTAAAAGATCAGGACTCTCCGGAAACAATAATTCGCTGATCCAGTCTGTGAATATCAAACCTCGTGTGATCTTCTAGCCTGGGATCGTCAGAGGATGGTTGAAACCTGACCCTAAAGTCCCCCAGAATGACTGTGTGTGGTCACCTCCCCATCGGAGATGTCCGACACATTCTCAGAACATTTGTTATTTTCCGGCAGTCGTTGACGGTGGAGAAAAGATGTGGGAGTCTTCACAGACAGTAGAGAGGCATAGTCTCCCCTTCTGAATCGTGATAATGTCCCATGTAATTACAGAAAGAGACCGGGCCAGCTGGAGGGTCCCCATAATGTGGCATGACCAGAAGAAACATTCTGATGAGCACAAAGCCCCCCATACACACTAGACAGGTGATTTATCGGCCGGCAGCTCTCACCTGACTTTCCCATACACCACATCCTGTGTTCTCTACGAAAGTCGCTGTCAATCGCTGTGGGTCCCCACACGGGGGGTCCGCACGGCCAGCAAGGGGGGTCCACACCGTCAGCAAGGGAGGGGGGGTCAACACCATCAGCAAGAGAGGGGGGGTCAACACCATCAGCAAGGGAGGGGGGGTCAACACCATCAGCAAGGGGGGGGGGGTCCGCACCGCCAGCAAGGGGGGGGGGGGGGGGGAAGTGTCAGCACCGTCAGCAAGTGGTTGGGTCCACACCGTCAGCAAGTGGTTGGGTCCGCACCTTCAGCAAGTGGGGGGGATCTGCACCGTCAGTTAGGGTGGGTCCGCACCGCCAGCAAGGGGGGGGTCAGCACCGCCAGCAAGGGGGGGGGTCAGCACCGCCAGCAAGGGGGGGGGGTCAGCACCGCCAGCAAGGGGGGGGGGTCAGCACCGCCAGCAAGGGGGGGGGGTCAGCACCGCCAGCAAGGGGGGGGGGTCAGCACCGCCAGCAAGGGGGGGGGGTCAGCACCGCCAGCAAGGGGGGGGGTCAGCACCGCCAGCAAGGAGGGGGGGGGTCAACACAGTCAGCAAGTGGTTGGGTCCGCACCATCAGCAAGTGGGGGGGTCAGCACTGCCAGAAGGGGGGGGGGGGGGGTCAGCACTGCCAGAAGGGGGGGGGGGGGGTCAGCACCGCCAGCAAGGGGGGAAACAGCATTTGGGACTTCTGGAGGGCCAGAGATTACTTGGCGTAGCCATATGGCTGCATAGTGGGGATCTGCACGGCCTCCATTCTCTACAGGACTATTCATTGTCAGGTGACTGATAGGATATAGCTGCAAGCTGTCAGGGCACACTGGGAGTTGTAGTGTCACCACAGCTGGAGTCCACTATACGCACTGCTTCTCTGTACATACGGCATCGGATGTAGCAAGTATGGAGCTAGTAAAAGGCTGTGTGCACGAGGCTTTATCTCCTGGGCAGCGGCTTCTTAGTTTCAGCCATTGAGTGTGGGTTCCGGTGTCCGACCCCATGTAGCTCAGTACCGACTAGCGATTCACAAAGTGCGCTGATTTTACTAAGCACGCGGTTTAGGATCATCCCATATTTTAGGGGTGAATGTCCATAAATATGTGCACCCTTTCTCTTACATAAGAGCAGAATAAAACAAAAAGCCAAGGACTAAGAGCTTGGACCAGCAGATCCTCCAGCGGATCCTCCCACGCGCCTGCTGGGCCTCGGCTGGCTCTGTGGAGCGCTGGTCCATGGGAGGCCCAGGCTGTGGTTGCTGACCTGTGATGTGAGGAATGCACGGCTGTCACCCACATGCTGCCGGGACCCTCCGCTGACACAGGCCTATTTCAGATCACACACGACCTGGAAATAAACAGTCTAAAAGCAGAATACAAACACTGCTGATCGGGCAAGACATGCACCGGGGGCTGCTGACCCCCTCCATGCTGGATATCTGGGCATTAACAAGCTATCAGACCTGACCCTCGGGCCGCACATCACAGGGGATCGGATTGCCCTGGATGAGATGAGATATACAGGCATTAATTTCACTGAACCAAACATAAAACACAGCTCACACCGCACATTCACACCTACTTACCCCTACGGATAGGACCCATTAGCTCTCACGACAAGTCGGTTTTCGGAAATGATCAACAATTAGGCATTTGTCGGTTCCTCAGTTATTCTTACTGGAAATGTCTGCATAAATTAGGATTGCCGTTTCCCATATAACTGGGGCACATACGTACGAACCGACCCTGGACCACGAGCGCTCGTGCCGACCCTGGACCACGAGCGCTCGCACCAACCCTGGACCACGAGCGCTCGCGCCGACCCTGGACCACGAGCGCTCGCGCCGACCCTGGACCACGAGCGCTCGCGCCGACCCTGGACCACGAGCGCTCGCGCCGACCCTGGACCACGAGCGCTCGCGCCGACCCTGGACCACGAGCGCTCGCGCCGACCCTGGACCACGAGCGCTCGCGCCGCCCTGGACCACGAGCGCTCGCGCCGACCCTGGACCACGAGCGCGCGCCCTGACATTGTCACACTATATAGTAACAGGCAATGACCAGTTATCAATTTACCGATGCATGGACAAAAGTTCTCCATTGTCTGGTGATCGGTTAGTCTCAGCAGTCGTACCACCACCAGTCTAGACGTTATAACCAAGCTGTGACGACACAGCATTTCTTAATTATGCCAGATGTAAATTCCGTGGGCCCAGAATCATAGACTATTGTCTGAATTATTGACTCTTCTTGTAGATTGAATTGATATTTGTAAATTGATGACTGGTTGTTATTTACCTCTTATATCAGCTCCTACAGTTTATTTTACTGTTATCTTTGCAAAACGGAGATGCAAGGTCACTGAACAATGATATTTGCTGATATGTTGATTACACATTATACCAGGCCTCGCAGTTTGTTGACGTGAAACATTGAAGGATAAACTATAAATAATCAAACAATGTGGGTTACCTCATTACCCCTTCCCCCTGTGAATGATAGCTTGAAGGATAGTTGTGAACTATATAAGGAGATTCTGTTCCAAGTGACTCTACAGAATGTCAGCTTAGGGGACCACGGCCCCAGCTGGAATAACATAGATCTGTTCCATTGACCATCGCTGAACCCTCAGAGACTTCTTGAAGAATCCAGGTTTGGACAATCAGATCATGTGGCCACATACCTCACTGCTCCCGGTTAGTTTCCTAAGCTTGCCGTTACCTCCTCTCTGTGGGTGCCCGCCAAAAACGGCGTGCCACTGGTGGGGGTAGTTGGACCTGGAAGCTTTGAAGTCACAGCTGCTCTTATCCCGGTAAGTCAGCAGAAGCACGAGACTGCAATTTTGCACCAACTTGGGTATTTTGCTGGGACTTTCTATATATTCGTATTATTTGCCTGTTTTGTGGTTCAGTAAATTATTGCCACAATGTTTTACCCTCACCCTGTGCTGTCAGAGTAGTGTTATGACCACGTTAAAAGGTGAGTGGGCTTTCAGTGGGATGATCCCTGATCCATGCGGTGTCGAGCCAGCGATCTAAAGCACCTGCTGACCCATGTGCCTCCACACAAGCCTACGAGCAGACCTTAACTTGTGTGTGGGACTACCACTTTAATATTTAGGAAGGTGTCCGCACAGTAAGGCTATATTCACATTTAGATTAAACTGCTACTGAAAATACATAAGAATTTGCAAGGAAAATCCTCACCAAAAAGTGATTACTTTCAGTACAGGATTGCGCAGGTTTCACCACTTTGCTGCAGGTCTCCGGTGGCATCCTTGCCTTGATCGTCTCTGCACAATGCAGCCTCCTGTCATGACGTGTCATACTGTCATCGGGGCAGCTACTTTTTTGCGTGGATTTAACGACTTTTCCTCATTTCAGAAATAGCGGTTTGTTTGTTTTTTTTGTTTGTTTTTTTTATAAATTTGGACTTACTTTCCAATAGAGTTCTATGGGAAAAAACCATGCACCAAAATAGTTGAATTTGTCATCAATATCAGATTAGTGAGGATCAGACACCTGGCACCTCCGCCGATCAGCTGTACGGAGGTCCCATGTCAGCCGGCTGTACACAGTGAGCACAGCTCCGTACACTGTATGGTGGCTAACCAAGGTACTGCAGCTCAGCTCCTACTGAAGTCAATGTGATCTGAGCTGCAGTACCGAGAATGGCCACTACACGGTGTATGAAGCTGTGGTGTTCTGCCTCTGTCTGCTTGGACAGCCAAGGGACCTGTAAACAGCTGACCTATCCGTAGGCCATCCTAAAAGGGACACTACACAAAGCTGATGTGATTGATCACTTGTCATAGAAATCAACATTTGAAGCCACTGCCGTGAACAGTAACGCCATGATTGGCGCAGAACGTAGTACAACATTTATCATGTCCTAGAATGCTCTGTGCATGGGTTGGAATTTTGACGCCATTTTTGCGCACTTCTCTCCATCCCCCACCACCATTCCTCCCTTTAATGTCAATGATGTGACGTATTCCGGAGGATATGTGCCTTTCCTGGTGACAGCGCTCATCACACAGACATGAGACGCGCCTGTAGCCTCGCTGCGACAATGATCCTCTGTCTCCGGATAGCTTTCAATTCTATCGCTTGTTATCTGAACCAGAAGCCGCAGACAGAGCGGAGACAGCAATGGGGGCTAGTAAAGAGACCAGCGCGGGGTCTCAGAAGCCATCTCCGGGGAGGGCTCGCTGCACAGACTTGCCTCCGACACAAACGCACACCTGTTCTTTATCTGAAATAGGAAACGCCTGGAGATGAAAGCCGCAGAGCGGCGCGAATGCGCCTCCATCACGCCGAGGGCACGGCCTCACGTTCTTCTGATCCTAGACGATAACCGCCATCATTACAGCCACTTACATGGATGTTATCAGCGGCTTTTATGGAGGCCACACTGGCTGATCATCCCATGCGCCAGATAGGCCGTCATAAGTCTGACCGGTCCGTGGACGCTGTGATTGACATATCCAACCTGGAGATAGATCGTGCCACAAACAGGGCTGCCCGGTGCCAGCTCATCCAGGAAAACGCAAGTCCAAGCCAGCGGATCGCTGCTCCTATAAGAAGCTGACATGTCACCTTTCCAGGAAAGGCTGGATAGATGGCACCAAAGTCACACGGGCAGGATCATAAAAAAGAACACACAATTCTGCCGCAACCCAAGGCAAAAATACAAGATACCTTTTAGTTTTCTAACCCATTAAAAAAAAAAAAAGCCCAAATCAGAGCACTGGTTTCAATGGCCGAATACCCAGCGTCACGGTTAGACTCTCGGCTAACTGGAAGGCTCAGGACGGCTTTCCCTTGCGGACGCCCATCGCAGATATCGCTGGAGTTTGCCTTCGGCCATTTTTTGGATGCAGTTTTTTGGGGCCCATTCCTTCAGAACCTAACTTTGCCTTTTGTAAAAACAAACTGTATCTATGAGAAAAAAAGGGTTGTTCTTGTTGGGGGTAATAGATCAGAAAGTATTAAATGTAGCAATACTTACTTTAGTGGTGATGCGGCATCATTCATCAAGGACATCAATTTAAATGGTCGCAGTCATTTCATAAATCAATAGTACAAGTCAAGATCAGAAACTCTGTGATATATTGTATCAGACAAGTCTGCTCATTTCTCCACCTATAGGCCACGCATTCCCTTCATCCTGCCTCCCAAACTCATCATTCACTTTGAAAAACTTATGAGATCCGTCATGCTCAAGAGAAGGCAGGAACACTAGCTCACTAAGGGATCAGTTTACAGCCGCAAGCAGAAGTCCTTGAAGGGGGAAGGTAGGAGGATCAGAGCAGATACAGATGCAGATACAGCTACACTGCTCAGTACTGCGGCATGATGTTCTCCCTAATGTTGCTTTCTAGTAAGCATTTTATCCTCCACCAGTACTGGATTCACAGGTACACTGCTCAACATCGCTGAATAAAGTCCTCAATGCTTCTGCTTTCAATCAAGCATTTATATATCACCTTAGTGCTGGATTCACAGCTATACTGCTCAGTACTACATAGAGAAAGGACAGCAGAAACCTTGCGTGTGTTTGTGTGCTGTGTATGGGAGACGACATAGTAGTTAGTTTCCACCCACTAGCACAGAAAATGATAAATAAAACTTGCAAAGGGGAAACTTGTAAAATAGTGTTATTCCTCAAGTGCACACAGGACAGCTTATTCTTAAGAGTCACCTGAAATGATGCTGTCTGTCTTGAAACTGTACTTGAAAACTGGGACTAAGTGACATGAATTGGTGCAAGAAATATTACACCGTTAGCATGTTTGAAAAAATTCATATGATCATGAAGCTCAACCAGGGGCGAAGACGTAAATTAATTAAAAAGGTAAAAGGGGAGAAAGTGGATTAAATGTGTGTGTGATGCATGTGCTACCATGTGTAAATCAGTAGAATAAGCAGGTAATAGACATATTGTATGTGAAGGGCAAGGATATTAGAAAAATCACATGGCCAAATAGATCAAAATTGATCAGAAAATTGTCACACATATAGAGCAGGACTAAGCAGGATAACTGCATATTTACTGAAAAACACCCAGAGGACAAGCAGTCATAGAATCCATAAAATACAATATTTTATTCATGATATGTATAAATGTGGACATAACAGTACATGGAATGGGGGGAAAAAAACACATGCACAATGGTAATAGGGACCAAGCAAAAAAAAATAGATATCACGCCCCCTGATGGAGGAGCTATAGGCTCCGAAACGCGCGTCGGGGGACAGGACCGATCTCACTGCCCTCACCTCGCTCAGGTAATCATGCCATAATTATTATGATCCATCTAGCATGATATCTATTTATTGAACATTAGTTCTGCAATGGCCCTTTCCTTTAGCACTTGCTACGTGATATTACTGTACAGTACTCATGGATGTACCCATATCATGTTTCCCTGACCTCCTATTAAGTTATTATCTTGAATATTGTACAATTGCCTGGCGTTGTGTTTACAGTGTGCTTGGTCCCTATTACCATTGTGCACGTGTTTTTCCCCCCATTCCATGTACTGTTATGTCCACATTTATACGTATCATGAATAAAATATTGTATTTTATGGATTCTATGACTGCTTGTCCTCTGGGTGTTTTCCATGTGTAAAGCAGGCCATAAACATAGAATTCTTCCTTTGGCTTAACGCTGGTTTGTTTTGATAGGGAGGACAGTGGATAGAAAAATATCTTCCAGAAAACGGAGGTACGCGAGAGGTCTTCCAGTCTGGCCACTTATCTAATCTACCTTCCCATCACCTTCTCCTAAATGTGGGGAATAATTGCACCCGGACAGAAGACAGGTCAGGTAAGTAGAACGACAAGCGACTCTCGTCGTGAGAAAACAAGGAAAGGACAAACACAGAAGAGGTATTCCGGAAAATCATTGAATTTTCATGGCTTTATCACAAGTGCCATATGACGTTTGAGCAATAAAACACTTGCTAACACAGAAGAAAAAGGAGAGAGAGCGAGGGAGAAACATCTTTGGACACCGTGTTCCCAAAGAACTGCAGTGTGATACAAGCCGATGTGAATGGAGCCTGGGCTGTGCCACTGGAGGACGGGAAAGACTAATTACTACCCTTTACTTCCACCACAAAAAAGTGTCAGGAGAACCCTTCACAGAGGCCGTTTCGCTCATGTTTGATTAGGAAGAAGGACCTCGGCCAGAGGACCGTTTTCCTCCGGGGCAGTCTAGCGAGCCCCCCTTTTGCTGGTACAGCTACTCTGTAGGAGTTCATTTCAGCCTCGGAAGAATGAGGGTCTTTTTTGCCTGCCAAGTACCGAGACGCTCTGTCGCCTCACAATCCTAACTCGGGGACCCTTTTCAGTTCTCCGTTGAAAAGCTTTAATAGCGCTGGCACTGTATATCCCTGGACTTTACAAGTGTACGAGTCTCGCTCGCGAGTGCTTGGATTCTAATGTTGCGTGCTCCCATGGGCAGAGCTGGCAGGACAGAGGCCTGGCCCTCGCCAAGGGCAAGAGTAAAAGCGGTGGACAAAACAATGCGAAAATACGTTGTTCACCTCCATTGTGAAGGGACGAGTCCCGATAATTGGAATAACTCCGCTTCAATAAAGAACGCACAAATGTATTCATGACGATTTTTGCTCTATTTATGTTTAATTAAAGGGAAGAACCTTATTGACACATAGAAGTAATGGTGCAGGTTGTGTAGGCGCTCGTCCCCCAATAAAAACTACTGTATTGAGATCCGATGTGCAAGTCATGAGAAATCTAAAGGCCAGATGTAAATCAGGCGGGAAGAGCACAGGGGGCGGTCAAGGTTAGCTTTAGTCTGAACAAAACTCTTCTGACTCATTATCCCTCCTCCAGATCCCTCCGTCCTCTAGTCTCCATGCTCCTCTTCTAGTTTCCTCTATTCCCTTTCAGATTCCCTTGTCCCCCTCCCAAGGACACCTCTGCCCTCCCCGGGACCCTGCCTCCCGCGCTCCCCCCCGGGACCCTGCCTCCCGCGCTCCCCCCCGGTACCCTGCCTCCCGCGCTCCCCCCCGGGACCCTGCCTCCCGCGCTCCCCCCCGGGACCCTGCCTCCCGCGCTCCCCCCCGGGACCCTGCCTCCCGCGCTCCAGATATTTCCAGGGAAGAATCAGGATCCCAGTAAACAGATTAGATGGGTGGTCAGACCTGCCAAAACCCCCTGCTTTCATTCTAACTTTAATCCAATGTTTAAAGGGGCCTTCTGGCTCAAAACCTGATATCAATAGCTGGCTCTGTGATGTAAGGCCTGCACTCCGGGAAAAAAAACGATAAATTTTCAATGACTTTCATCGTCAAAGAGTTGCCTGTACTTGAGACTCTCCAAACACAGATAATCGGTTTGTTTTATGTCCGTACGCCTATGGGACAGAAAAGTATCATGTGAATAACAAGATTAGTACCGTTCATGACTCAGATCTTCTCAAATGTCCAAGACCAGAGCTTTTTATGTGCCGTATCTTATTCTTCAGTTGTAAGTGAGACGGGATGGTGGGGGCAAAAACAAACCACAGGGTGTAAAAGGCCCCAAATATTTGGTCATTGTATATCTGTGACATAGGAACACAGAAACCCATCACAGTCATGTCGATGGTGGCCCCCCATCCTTACATACCTGCCTTGTTTTACCTCTAAACCCAAAGCCCCAGGTGTAGCTCTTAAGATCAGAGAGAAGACTGAGAGCAAACTCAGGCTCTGAAACGGCTGGTACATCTGATAGGATCGCCCGGGGCGGCCTGGAGCCTTCTGAATGTGATTGCAGGAACAGAGTATTGTAGCTTTATTACAATTACCTGTAATCTCCCTGCCAGATAATGGTGTTAACAAGAGCTCGCTCCCTACAATAGGACAGCTGGGGACAGGCTCCTAGCACTTGGGGAAAGAAGCACGCTTTGAAGAAAAATAAAAGCTTAAAAGACTACAAGAATGAAAATAAAAAAAAATAAATCTCTTGGCAAACAGGATTTTTTTTTTTTCTATAGTGTTCTTGCAAAGTAAACTTTTACTGGGAGATTTGCAAGCGTTGATGACAGGGATTGGGCTAAACTGTATGTTATGATAATAAAGTCCTTTAATGATGACAAATGGGGCTGAGCTCAAAGAGGCTGAAATGATAGAGGCATACCCTGGGAAAACTTCAGAGAAGAGGGCCTGCCTGCGACATGTTCACCGGGAGAACAAAGGCGAAGAATGGCGCAGATAAGAGAGTGTTTACAGGAGTGGAACTATGGCATAATCATGAATGGTCTACAGAAGGATCTGCTACACCATGGAGGAGACAGCCGAGGAGCCACCAGTCTTCCATGTATTGTCATTTATCTGAATTGCCACCATATAATTTTACATGTCATGTGGTTTTGCCCAGGCAAAATTAGTTAAATATTGATCCAAACCCAATACTGGATCAGTATTAGAGAGGAGCATATGGATTTGGGCAACCATGATCCAGCCCGGTACTCTTTGGCCAGGGACAGGAACTACACAAACATCTTGAGTTTCTGGGTTCTCCAGCACGGTATTTGATTTGCCGGTTTGGCGAGACGTCATCTTTGAGGCGCACTTGTGATGTCTCGGCACCCTGGCAAATCTTAAGCCAAGCCTGGGATCCTGGAAGGTAAATAAGTTCACGCAGTTCCTGTCCAAGGCCGAAGAGCACCGACCTGGACCGTAGACCAAAGCGATCCCACTCATCCTCTAATCAGCATCATAATTTTGGGACTTCAGGCAAACCCTGAGGTTTCGTCAGCTCTCCATGATTAAAGGTTAATATTTTGAGAAATGTGATCTCCTACAGCAACTGGAAACATCTGCCTTTCATCTGCTCAGGTTTCTCTCTAATAATATAAAAGAGTTAGACAATGGGAAAAATATTTTAATTGCTCAGGATCTTCATGCAAAAAAAAAAACAAAAAAAAAACCAAACCTTGTGATGTCCTCTCTGTAGAGTCCATGATTTTGTTACTGATCACCTCTCTGGAGTCTGGTTTCGTTTCTCTTCACCTATTGGCAAAGAAATACCAACATTGTCCACGGAGTCCTGTCCCAAGTTGTCTCAATCACTTGGGCTTGAGGGGCCACATGAGTAGAGATGAGCGAATTTGTTCAGATTTGGTTCCGAATACGATCGGAATCGAATATTGTTTTTGCAATATTTGTCGAACATCATTAGAGTCAATGGGAGAAGAAATTAACAAATATGTTCAGAACCGATCATAAGACAAACATTCGGCACAAAAAAAATGTTCGAATATGGCCCGAATGTGTCAAAATCAGATTCAGGGACAAATTCGCTCATCTCTAGTAACGAGCAGGACGTGGTTTCGATGAGGGACAGGTCATGCCAAACTCTTAGCTCATCTGGTTTGTGACATTGTGCAACTTTCAAAGGAATCCATTATGAGATTTCATCCACCTGACCACCATCCATGAGCTGAACGAGAACCTGGAAGGCCCTTACTCTACTCCGTAGGCCTTTACGCCAGTGGAAAGCACCAACCTTGACCACGTGTCATAGTGATGTGTTTTCTTCTTGATTTTACAGTGGGATCTACCTTTGTACTGGGAATTAGCGAGCCCATAAATGATAAATGTTGCCCGAACCCCTTATTTCTACAAGATCTGCCAATTGTTCAGTGTGTTGTGGTCACTGGCATCTCCCTCAATGACAGATGTTGGGGTAAACAAGAATCAGGCATTTTCAGTCCAAGTTAAGTGTACTTGTGTGAAGCTAGGTCATTGGGTAGCCATCTTAATAGTGTAACCACCAAAGAGACATGTCATAAGCTTAGTTTGGTGGAAGTCTGGGCAATGAGACCCTTACCAACTGCTAAATCGAATGGGAACCTTGGCTTACTGAAAAGGTCTTTGGAGTCCATCTTTAGAATCAGGAGAGCAGCACTCTTTTCCTTCTTTAATTTAGTGATTAGAGGGGGTCTTAGCATCTGGACCACAACTGATCAAAACTTCTGACAAATCACTATGAAAAGATTCAATTACAAAGGGACGAAAAGTCCAGATACACCCACTGTGACCACAAGTGACGTTCCCTTCATCTAAATCAGTATGGCTGAGTTGCAGAACTGGGCCCAGGAGGGTCGTGGTATCCTGTGGATCATACATTATTACCCTATCCAGGTGCAGCTGTGCTGGAATATGCCGCACTGACCACTAAGACCACTTCTCCTCCTATATGGCACAAGCTCCGGACAGTGTACGAGAAGGTAAAGGAGGACGAGATTAGAGGATATATCTTACAGCGGTGATCGTTTATGGGTCCTGGTGTGAAGCCTACAAAGCTTTTCCCATAAATGTCTGAACACTTAAATGGTAAAAAGAAAATAAAAAACTTCTCAAACCACAATTTCTGGATTTGGCCTAACGACCCTGACTTAACGATGGCTTCGGTTGTGGCTCTAGCTCATGTTTTCATCTCCTAAAAGGATAGCGAAGTCTCAGCCACCGAATATTTCCAATAGAAAGACAGATGCGGGAAGATACCAAGAATGCACAGAGCGTCCAAACCGCACGCACAAAACTCATTTAGCAAAAAAAAAAAAAAAAAGAGAAACCACTTTACCTTGGCCTCTTCACAAGAACGATAACAATCTGGAACGCGTTACCCACGTCTCCAGAATTTTACTATAGTACCTCTAAAATAATAAATCCCACAGTAAGCAACCGCCATGTACTACAGCAACAATGCCCTGCGCCTGGTGCATTCATACAGCGCTGACATCTAAGAGATCTGACAAGCGAACATTTCCAAAAGAAAGTGAACCCTGGAAAGTAAGCAAACATTTACTGTATCAAATGCCTTGTGACTTCACATTGTCCTAGGGAAAAGTCAATCAATGAGAGGAGAAGAGCAAAGGGTGAAAAGAGAAGCTGCAGTCAGTCTCTGTACAGCGAACGAACGGGAGAGGAGGGAAAGTCGTCACTGGAAGCCATGCGCCAGATAATGATCACCATGTGCCAGTTATTTGAGGAGGGGCACAAACTTTTTTTTTTCCTATTTCAGCAACTAAATTTGCTTTCCTGATCACATGAATGTAATGGAGGCAGCATTAACTGTATCTATATCATTTCCAGGGAGAGAAAAGGAGGCAGTACTATCTGTACCTGTATCATTTCCAGGGAGAGACAGGGAGGCAGTACTATCTGTACCTGTATCATTTCCAGGGAGACAGGGAGGCAGTACTATCTGTACCTGTATCATTTCCAGGGAGAGACAGGGAGGCAGTGCTATCTGTACCTGTATCATTTCCAGGGAGAGACAGGGAGGCAGTGCTATCTGTACCTGTATCATTTCCAGGGAGAGACAGGGAGGCAGTGCTATCTGTACCTGTATCATTTCCAGGGAGAGACAGGGAGGCAGTGCTATCTGTACCTGTATCATTTCCAGGGAGAGACAGGGAGGCAGTGCTATCTATACCTGTATCATTTCCAGGGAGAGACAGGGAGGCAGTACTATCTGTACCTGTATCATTTCCAGGGAGAGACAGGGAGGCAGTACTATCTGTACCTGTATCATTTCCAGGGAGAGACAGGGAGGCAGTACTATCTGTACCTGTATCATTTCCAGGGAGACAGGGAGGCAGTACTATCTGTACCTGTATCATTTCCAGGGAGAGACAGGGAGGCAGTGCTATCTGTACCTGTATCATTTCCAGGGAGAGACAGGGAGGCAGTGCTATCTATACCTGTATCATTTCCAGGGAGAGACAGGGAGGCAGTACTATCTGTACCTGTATCATTTCCAGAGAGAGACAGGGAGGCAGTACTACCTGTACCTATATCATTTCCAGAGAGAGACAGGGAAGCAATGCTATCTGTACCTATATCATTTCCAGAGAGAGACAGGGAGGCAGTACTATCTGTACCTGTATCATTTCGAGGGAGAGACAGGGAGGCAGTACTATCTGTACCTGTATCATTTCGAGGGAGAGACAGGGAGGCAGTACTATCTGTACCTGTATCATTTCCAGGGAGAGACAGGGAGGCAGTGCTATCTATACCTGTATCATTTCCAGGGAGAGACAGGGAGGCAGTACTATCTGTACCTGTATCATTGACAGGGAGGCAGTACTATCTGTACCTATATAATTTGCAGAGAGAGACAGGGAGGCAGTGCTATCTATACCTGTATCATTTCCAGGGAGAGACAGGGAGGCAGTACTATCTGTACCTGTATCATTTCCAGGGAGAGACAGGGAGGCAGTGCTATCTATACCTGTATCATTTCCAGGGAGAGACAGGGAGGCAGTACTATCTGTACCTGTATCATTTCCAGGGAGAGACAGGGAGGCAGTACTATCTGTACCATAGAATCATAGAATCGTAGAGTTGGAAGGGACCTCCTGGGCCATCTGGTCCAACCCCCTGCTCAAAGCAGGATTCGCTAAATCATCCCAGTCAGATGTCTGTCCAGCCTCTGTTTGAAGACTTCCATTGAAGGAGAACTCACCACTTCTCGTGGCAGCCTGTTCCACTCATTGATCACTCTAACTGTCAAAAAGTTTTTTCTAATATCTAATCTGTGTCTCCTCCCATTCAGCTTCATCCCATTGCTTCTAGTCTTTCCTTGCGCAAATGAGAATAAAGTTGATCCTTCTACAATGTGACAGCCCTTTAGATATTTGTAGACAGCTATTAAGTCTCCTCTCAGTCTTCTCTTTTGCAAATTAAACATTCCCAAATCCTGCAACCTTTCCTCATAAGACAGGGTTTGCAGACCGGTCACCATTCTGGTCGCTCTTTTCTGAACTTGCTCCAGTTTGTTGATGTCTTTTTTAAAATGTGGTGCCCAAAACTGGACACAATATTCCAGATGAGGTCTGACCAAAGAGGAGTAGAGGGAAATAATGACTTCACGTGATCTAGACTGTATGCTTCTGTTAATACATCCTAGAATTGCATTTGCCTTTTTTGCTGCTGCATCACACTGTTGACTCATATTCAGTCTGTGATCTATTAGTATACCCAAGTCTTTTTCACATGTGCTGTCACTTAGCCCTATTCCTCCCATTCTATATATGCTTTTTCCATTTTTATTGCCCAGATGTAGTACTTTGCATTTCTCCCTGTTAAAAACCATTCTGTTAGTTGCTGCCCACTTCTCCAGTTTATTTAAATCTTTTTGAATCCTCTCTCTCTCTTCTCTAGTATTAGCTATCCCTCCTAGCTTTGTGTCATCAGCAAATTTAATCAGTTTACCCTCAATTCCTTCATCTAAATCGTTGATAAAGATGTTGAACAATACAGGGCCCAGGACAGGGCCCTGTGGTACCCCACTTGAGACATTCTTCCAACTGGATGTGCAGCCATTTACGACCACTCTTTGGGTCCGATCACTAAGCCAGTTATGAATCCACCTAACAGTTGCCTTGTCCATTCCATACTTAGTCATTTTTTCAATAAGGATTGTATGAGATACTTTGTCAAATGCTTTGCTGAAGTCAAGATATACTATATCTACAGCATTTCCTTGATCCACCCAATCAGTGATACCGTCATAGAAGGAAATTAAGTTAGTCTGACATGACTTATTAGTTACAAACCCATGCTGACTCCGGTTAATCACTTCATTCTTATCCAGGTATTGACATACATGTTGTTTAATAATTTGTTCAAAGATCTTTCCTGGTATAGAAGTCAGACTCACCGGCCTATAGTTGCCTGGGTCCACCTTCTTCCCCTTTTTGAAGATAGGAACAACATTTGCTCTTCTCCAGTCTTCTGGCACTTCTCCTGTTCTCCAAGAATTTTCAAAGATTATAGAGAGGGGTTCAAAAATTTCTTCTACCTGTATCATTTCCAGGGAGAGACAGGGAGGCAGTACTATCTGTACCTATATAATTTGCAGGGAGAGACAGGGAGGCAGTACTATCTGTACCTGTATCATTTCCAGGGAGAGACAGGGAGGCAGTGCTATCTATACCTGTATCATTTCCAGGGAGAGACAGGGAGGCAGTACTATCTGTACCTGTATCATTTCCAGGGAGAGACAGGGAGGCAGTGCTATCTATAAGTGTATCATTTCCAGGGAGAGACAGGGAGGCAGTGCTATCTATAAGTGTATCATTTCCAGGGAGAGACAGGGAGGCAGTGCTATCTGTACCTATATCATTTCCAGGGAGAGACAGGGAGGCAGTACTATCTGTACCTATATCATTTCCAGGGAGAGACAGGGAGGCAGTACTATCTGTACCTATATAATTTGCAGGGAGAGACAGGGAGGCAGTGCTATCTATACCTGTATCATTTCCAGGGAGAGACAGGGAGGCAGTACTATCTGTACCTGTATCATTTCCAGGGAGAGACAGGGAGGCAGTACTATCTGTACCTACAGTTGTGGCCAAAAGTATTGACACCCCTGCAATTTTGTCAGATAATACTCAGTTTCTTCCTGAAAATTATTGCAAACACAAATTCTTTGTTATTATTATCTTCATTTAATTTGTCTTAAATGAAAAAACACAAAAAGAATTGTCCTAAAGCCAAATTGGATATAATTCCAGACCAAACATAAAAAAGAGGGTGGACAAAAGTATTGGCACTGTTCAAAAAATCATGTGATGCTTCTCTAATTTGTGTAGTTAACAGCACCTGTAACTTACCTGTGGCACCTAACAGGTGTTAGCAATAACTAAATCACACTTGCAGCCAGTTGACATGGATTAAAGTTGTTTTGCATTTTGCTTCATTCTCTTTTGTGTTTTTTCATTTAAGACAAATTAAATGAAGATAATAATACCAAAGAATTTGTGATTGCAATCATTTTCAGGAAGAAACTGAGTATTGTCTGACAAAATTGCAGGGGTGTCAATACTTTTGGCCACAACTGTATATCATTTCCAGGGAGAGACAGGGAGGCAGTACTATCTGTGCCTATATAATTTCCAGGGAGAGACAGGGAGGCAGTACTATCTGTGCCTATATCATTTCCAGGGAGAGACAGGGAGGCAGTACTATCTGTGCCTGTATCATTTCCAGGGAGAGACAGGGAGGCAGTACTATCTGTGCCTATATCATTTCCAGGGAGAGACAAGGAGGCAGTACTATCTGTAGCTGTATCACATGGAGCCCATCTTCAGTCTCTCCCATGAGTGCTTCTGCTCCTTCATGTTAATGTTTAGCGCTAGTCTTGGCACTTGGCAAAACTTAGTCTCTATGAGATGTGAAAAGGTTTTTTAGGTCACGCACTTGTACACTTTAAGTGTCGGCAGCCATCCCCCGACACGCTGGTCTTTGTAGTCCAAGGAATTTTTCAGCCCCATCTCTAGTAAATGAGGGGGAACTATTTTTATCGGATCCCGATCTCCCTCCCCCTTGGAATCAAGTTAAACACAAAAACACAGTGTATCTTCAGAGCTAGCGAAAGGTCACCTTAAAGGCACAGTACGCACAGTTGTGGGCTGTGTGACCTTTTACAGTGACATCATGTATATGGCATTCACAGGGCCTCGCGCTGATTATGTATATTCTCTCCAGGCCTGATGATTAGAACAAGAGCTACTAACAATTTGTCAGTCTGGCATCATATACATGAGCTTCGCTACAGGTCCATCCCTTCTGGAGCCGATCTGCTTTATGCTCTATTTACTAATAGAAGCTCTTTGTAGCCGTCGTTACATTGAAAGTAGGAAACATCTCTACAGTCATACGACGCTGCAGTCCTGAAAGAAGCGCCGACCACGCTGCGGAACGTCGGGGGGAATACGCCAAGGTCTGATCGCTGCGGGTCCCACGAACCAAGAGCAGCACACCCGGCCCTTGCCATTCATTTGTATGGCACTTCTGAAAAATTGCTGACCCAAAACATTACTATACAAATGAAAGGAGTGACCTCATCTCCATCCCTGGCTGAGCTCAGCGGCGTCCTGTTCTGGAGATACACAACATTTACAGAAAATCCATCCCCAGCTATGCGGCCAACTTCAGAGCGGCGCAAACAAGCTCTATAGCAAAGAGCTTGTCAGCACGGCGCTCCTTGCCTAGGTGACCGGCCATCGCTGAAATACTGAGGAGGTGGCGGTAACCTGGTCAACGAGCAGTAAACTAAGAAAACACCCTCCCTACATTCTTGAGAACAGAAACTGTTTTTAAGAACAAAGTTGGTCATTTTGACAAGAACTTTGACATTTTAACCATTTGTGAGATTGCTATAAACACCTTTAATGTTAAGGGACCCTTACGATAGTTCATGGTCATAGACTTAATGGTAAAATCTAAAAAGCAGTCTCCAGAGATGGGAAGTGTGACCCTCATATTGAACATTAAAGCATGGCTTGTAACCTGGGAATGGAGAAAAAAAAAAAAAGAGTGAGCGCTTAACCTGACCCCTGTTGCTTTAGGACCTCCTGCTGTAAACAGGTAATTCAAGTAGGTTATCAGCTGGAGAACAGCCATGAAGACTGGGCTCAGTGTATACAGCAGCAAATATATCACCTGTGGAATTACTGCAGACTTTGTTGCCGGATTCCAGTTATGAATATTGTTCTTGTGAATTGCGTATTTCCTACAATTATGGGACGTCGTGACGAGGTAGTGAACACATCACATTCCCTTACATCACGGGGCGGCCTGCACATCAGTTACAAATTAATATTGGACAGATGACGGTACATATGCCATGTTTCCCCATCTATGGAGAGCTAAAATAATGATAGCAAATATGGCAATATCTCCCGCCTGGGACATCCAAATGGGCAGATATCCCCAAAATTGGGGATCTCATGATTTTTTGGGACATGTAGGGATTCACTCTCAGGTAGGCATAAGGTGGTATTCACACAGGGAATGCAGTTTTTTTTTAAGTTTTCCACAGGTTGCACAGCACCAAAATAAACTCATCAACATAAAACCTGGCCTTGTCCAAGCGATAAGTAAACAGAACAGATCCTGGCTACTCATACACGGCTGAGCTAGCCCCGGCTCGGTCACACAAAACAGCTATTGTCCTTAGCAACCACTGATCCATGAGGTGCTCCGCACACGGTCAGTGCAGACTCTTCTCGGAGAAGGATTCTTGCCTCTGCTACATCCAGCAGACTGACTGACTCTCCACTCACTCCAATCAGAGAGACCCCGGCTGGCTGGTCCCACCAACAGCACTGCCACACAATGAAGCTACTTCCTGCTTCTTAGAGAAACCAGGCAGGCACTTCTAATCAAACACTGCAGAGCTGGGATTTAACCCTGTCCTTCCCAGCTACGCTGCAGACCATAGCCACATTACACTGACCAGCCCCAACTGAGGTCAACATGTGAGCATGAATTTCCTCTGATAAATACAGACTTTAATTATAATCATCGTCAGTCCTGGAAGACACAGTAGGCTGTAGTTATGTACCGTTTCCAAAGTAGTTCTTCCCTCCACCATTTCCGTGATACAGGTTTAGTACGTGTAAAATGTAATACCTCTGTTCCGCTTGCTCTGTAAACTGCACCCATGAAGCCATATGCTACCTGTAATGGGTGTACAATCGGCCTGTATAAACAATTGATGGTGGCAGCTAGTTTTTCGTGGGTTATAGCGTACTGTACGTTTACTGTGGGATGCCTAATATTCGGCTTAGTAGCAAAAACAGTGGCAGCCTAGTCCATCACTAATCAGTCAGTTGCATAATTGTCCTGACGATTGAAGGCAGCATAGTGTGGTTTTTGACAACTTGGTAACAGTGGGGGGATACCTGTGTAATCCCCCAGTTGGTCCCTGACACACTGGTGGCAGCGATGTGATACCTGTGTGATCCTCCGGCAGTTCACCTGACAGTCATCAATATCAGATTTGTGGGATTCTGACTTCTGGCACCTTCACCGATCAGCTGATGCAAAGGGATGCAGTGAATGTACAGCGCGGTGCTGGTAAACCAAGAAGGGGGCGCTGCACTCGCCTCGAAGCCACCGACATCACAGGTGTCATCTTCACCACAATCCCTGTGTAACCAGCCCACAGATACATCAGGCCTGTGCCATCCTCCCTCATGACGGTGTCGGTAAAATTTGTATTATATTTGTTTTTGAAATCTCTCTTGCTAAATGGATTTCACACCAACTCCCTTAATAATATTATTAACTGCTAAGTGTGATAATAGCATCAGAACTGGAGGCGTCTCATCGTGTGGTTGTGATTATTCACAGCGATGGAGCGGCCCGACATGTCATGTCTCGCCTGCAGCTACAATTATCACAGAAAAACACAAGTTTCCAAGCCAGAAGATTCACATGTCCTAGAATATGGCGCTGGAAAGATCAGCACCACTGCAGGGGGGGATGGAGATGGGAGATAGCATAATAACATTTAATTGTATAAGAAGTTATAGAAGGGGGATAGGACCTACACTATTTACAAGGAGACCGGGAGGCAGTACTATCTGTCTCTACACTATTTACAAGGAGAGAGACCGGGAGGCAGTACTATCTGTCTCTACACTATTTACAAGGAGAGAGACCGGGAGGCAGTACTATCTGTCTCTACACTATTTACAAGG
The DNA here is from genome assembly GCF_039654945.1 of Dendrobates tinctorius. Lineage (NCBI taxonomy): Eukaryota > Metazoa > Chordata > Amphibia > Anura > Dendrobatidae > Dendrobates > Dendrobates tinctorius. The sequence goes on from NW_027361792.1 coordinate 1,300,851, forward strand.
AGAGAGACCGGGAGGCAGTACTATCTGTCTCTACACTATTTACAAGGAGAGAGACCGGGAGGCAGTACTATCTGTCTCTACACTATTTACAAGGAGAGAGACCGGGAGGCAGTACTATCTGTCTCTACACTATTTACAAGGAGAGAGACCGGGAGGCAGTACTATCTGTCTCTACACTATTTACAAGGAGAGAGACCGGGAGGCAGTACTATCTGTCTCTACACTATTTACAAGGAGAGAGACCGGGAGGCAGTACTATCTGTCTCTACACTATTTACAAGGAGAGAGACCGGGAGGCAGTACTATCTGTCTCTACACTATTTACAAGGAGAGAGACCGGGAGGCAGTACTATCTGTCTCTACACTATTTACAAGGAGAGAGACCGGGAGGCAGTACTATCTGTCTCTACACTATTTACAAGGAGAGAGACCGGGAGGCAGTACTATCTGTCTCTACACTATTTACAAGGAGAGAGACCGGGAGGCAGTACTATCTGTCTCTACACTATTTACAAGGAGAGAGACCGGGAGGCAGTACTCTCTGTATCTACACTATTTACAAGGAGAGAGACCGGGAGGCAGTACTCTCTGTATCTACACTATTTACAAGGAGAGACCGGGAGGCAGTACTCTCTGTATCTACACTATTTACAAGGAGAGACCGGGAGGCAGTACTCTCTGTATCTACACTATTTACAAGGAGAGACCGGGAGGCAGTACTCTCTGTATCTACACTATTTACAAGGAGAGACCGGGAGGCAGTACTATCTGTGCCAACACTATTTACAAGGAGAGACCGGGAGGCAGTACTATCTGTGCCAACACTATTTACAAGGAGAGACCGGGAGGCAGTACTATCTGTGCCAACACAATTTACAAGGAGAGACCGGGAGGCAGTACTATCTGTGCCAACACAATTTACAAGGAGAGACCGGGAGGCAGTACTATCTGTGCCAACACAATTTACAAGGAGAGACCGAGAGGCAGTACTATCTGTGTCTACACTATTTACAAGGAGAGACCGGGAGGCAGTACTCTCTGTATCTACACTATTTACAAGGAGAGACCGGGAGGCAGTACTCTCTGTATCTACACTATTTACAAGGAGAGACCGGGAGGCAGTACTATCTGTGTCTACACTATTTACAAGGAGAGACCGGGAGGCAGTACTATCTGTCTCTACACTATTTACAAGGAGAGACCGGGAGGCAGTACTATCTGTGCCAACACTATTTACAAGGAGAGACCGGGAGGCAGTACTATCTGTGCCAACACTATTTACAAGGAGAGACCGGGAGGCAGTACTATCTGTGCCAACACTATTTACAAGGAGAGACCGGGAGGCAGAACTATCTGTGCCAACACTATTTACAAGGAGAGACCGGGAGGCAGTACTATCTGTGCCAACACTATTTACAAGGAGAGACCGGGAGGCAGTACTATCTGTGCCAACACTATTTACAAGGAGAGACCGGGAGGCAGTACTATCTGTGTCTACACTATTTACAAGGAGAGACCGGGAGGCAGTACTCTCTGTATCTACACTATTTACAAGGAGAGACCGGGAGGCAGTACTCTCTGTATCTACACTATTTACAAGGAGAGACCGGGAGGCAGTACTCTCTGTATCTACACTATTTACAAGGAGAGACCGGGAGGCAGTACTCTCTGTATCTACACTATTTACAAGGAGAGACCGGGAGGCAGTACTATCTGTGCCAACACTATTTACAAGGAGAGACCGGGAGGCAGTACTATCTGTGCCAACACTATTTACAAGGAGAGACCGGGAGGCAGTACTATCTGTGCCAACACTATTTACAAGGAGAGACCGGGAGGCAGTACTATCTGTGCCAACACAATTTACAAGGAGAGACCGGGAGGCAGTACTATCTGTGCCAACACAATTTACAAGGAGAGACCGGGAGGCAGTACTATCTGTGCCAACACAATTTACAAGGAGAGACCGAGAGGCAGTACTATCTGTGTCTACACTATTTACAAGGAGAGACCGGGAGGCAGTACTATCTGTGTCTACACTATTTACAAGGAGAGACCGGGAGGCAGTACTATCTGTGTCTACACTATTTACAAGGAGAGACCGGGAGGCAGTACTATCTGTGTCTACACTATTTACAAGGAGAGACCGGGAGGCAGTACTATCTGTGTCTACACTATTTACAAGGAGAGACCGGGAGGCAGTACTCTCTGTATCTACACTATTTACAAGGAGAGACCGGGAGGCAGTACTCTCTGTATCTACACTATTTACAAGGAGAGACCGGGAGGCAGTACTCTCTGTATCTACACTATTTACAAGGAGAGACCGGGAGGCAGTACTCTCTGTATCTACACTATTTACAAGGAGAGACCGGGAGGCAGTACTCTCTGTATCTACACTATTTACAAGGAGAGACCGGGAGGCAGTACTCTCTGTATCTACACTATTTACAAGGAGAGACCGGGAGGCAGTACTCTCTGTATCTACACTATTTACAAGGAGAGACCGGGAGGCAGTACTCTCTGTATCTACATTATTTACAAGGAGAGACCGGGAGGCAGTACCATCTGTATCTACACTATTTACAAGGAGAGACCGGGAGGCAGTACCATCTGTATCTACACTATTTACAAGGAGAGACAGGGAGGCAGTACTATGTGTATCTACACTATTTACAAGGAGAGACAGGGAGGCAGTACCATCTGTATCTACACTATTTACAAGGAGAGACCGGGAGGCAGTACCATCTGTATCTACACTATTTACAAGGAGAGACAGGGAGGCAGTACCATCTGTATCTACACTATTTACAAGGAGAGACAGGGAGGCAGTACCATCTGTATCTACACTATTTACAAGGAGAGACAGGGAGGCAGTACTCTCTGTATCTACACTATTTACAAGGAGAGACCGGGAGGCAGTACACTCTGTATCTACACTATTTACAAGGAGAGACCGGGAGGCAGTACCATCTGTATCTACACTATTTACAAGGAGAGACCGGGAGGCAGTACCATCTGTATCTACACTATTTACAAGGAGAGACAGGGAGGCAGTACTATGTGTATCTACACTATTTACAAGGAGAGACAGGGAGGCAGTACCATCTGTATCTACACTATTTACAAGGAGAGACCGGGAGGCAGTACCATCTGTATCTACACTATTTACAAGGAGAGACCGGGAGGCAGTACCATCTGTATCTACACTATTTACAAGGAGAGACCGGGAGGCAGTACTCTCTGTATCTACACTATTTACAAGGAGAGACCGGGAGGCAGTACCATCTGTATCTACACTATTTACAAGGAGAGACCGGGAGGCAGTACCATCTGTATCTACACTATTTACAAGGAGAGACCGGGAGGCAGTACCATCTGTATCTACACTATTTACAAGGAGAGACCGGGAGGCAGTACTCTCTGTATCTACACTATTTACAAGGAGAGACCGGGAGGCAGTACTATGTGTATCTACACTATTTACAAGGAGAGACAGGGAGGCAGTACTATCTGTATCTACACTATTTACAAGGAGAGACCGGGAGGCAGTACCATCTGTATCTACACTATTTACAAGGAGAGACCGGGAGGCAGTACTATGTGTATCTACACTATTTACAAGGAGAGACAGGGAGGCAGTACTATCTGTATCTACACTATTTACAAGGAGAGACCGGGAGGCAGTACCATCTGTATCTACACTATTTACAAGGAGAGACCGGGAGGCAGTACTATGTGTATCTACACTATTTACAAGGAGAGACAGGGAGGCAGTACTATCTGTATCTACACTATTAACAAGTAGAGACCGGGAGGCAGTACTATCTGTGCCAACATCATTTACAGAGAGACATGGGGAGACTGAACTGTTTGTACGTAATTTGCACACAGAGACCTGGAAGCCGTACAATCTGCTCCTATATAATTATAGAAACAGGGCAGCAGCGCTACGTGTGTATCATATTTACAGAGAGTGAGGCAGTATTATCTATACCTACATCCTCTACAGGAAGATACAGGGAGGCAGTACTATCTGTGCCCACAAAATGTACAAGGAAAAAGCAGGTAGCCAACTCTATATCTACGCGCATGATTTGACATGGCGAGGCACGGAAGCAGTGCTGGCTGGGTTCATATAATTTTTAGAGAAAGACAAATGAGGCAGCACGTGCCTACGGAGGGCAGGCAGGGGGCACTGTCCGCGCCTACGGAAGGCAGGCAGGGGGCACCGTCCGCGCCTACGGAAGGCAGGCAGGGGGCACCGTCCGCGCCTACGGAAGGCAGGCAGGGGGCACCGTCCGCGCCTACGGAAGGCAGGCAGGGGGCACCGTCCGCGCCTACGGAAGGCAGGCAGGGGGCACCGTCCGCGCCTACGGAGGGCAGGCAGGGGGCACCGTCCGCGCCTATGGAAGGCAGGCAGGGGGCACCGTCCGCGCCTACGGAGGGCAGGCAGGGGGCACCGTCCGCGCCTACGGAAGGCAGGCAGGGGGCACCGTCCGCGCCTACGGAAGGCAGGCAGAGGGCACCGTCCGCGCCTACGGAAGGCAGGCAGGGGGCACCGTCCGCGCCTACGGAGGGCAGGCAGGGGGCACCGTCCGCGCCTACGGAGGGCAGGCAGGGGGCACCGTCCGCGCCTACGGAGGGCAGGCAGGGGGCACCGTCCGCGCCTACGGAGGGCAGGCAGGGGGCACCGTCCGCGCCTACGGAGGGCAGGCAGGGGGCACCGTCCGCGCCTACGGAGGGCAGGCAGGGGGCACCGTCCGCGCCTACGGAAGGCAGGCAGGCGGCACCGTCCGCGCCTACGGAGGGCAGGCAGGCGGCACTGTCCGCGCCTACGGAAGGCAGGCAGGCGGCACCGTCCGCGCCTACGGAAGGCAGGCGGCACCGTCCGCGCCTACGGAAGGCAGGCGGCACCGTCCGCGCCTACGGAGGGCAGGCAGGGGGCACTGTCCGCGCCTACGGAAGGCAGGCGGCACCGTCCGCGCCTACGGAGGGCAGGCAGGCGGCACTGTCTGTGCATTGGACCATACACAGTTGCAGCCTGGGTTCCATCTGTAATTGTCCGCCAATAATCACCGCCGTATACAGACACATATTACACGGCACACTCAGGTGTAACGCCGCCCCGGAGCTATTAGCAGGTTGCACATGCCCGCCGCGCCGGGTGCCGCACAGAGAACCGCTCACCCAGATACTCCGGCCCAGGCTGGGACAGACGCTCCGGGCTCATTCTGATCCTTTCGGCTCCTGAATGGACTAATGGAAGGACCCGTCAGTGACGTCACTGATGTACGGCGCAGGCTCCGGGCCGGCGAATGGGCCGCGTCGCCTGTAACCATAGTAACTGTCGGATCCAGTGCTGCGCCTGCGTTTTCCGGGCGGAAACTGTCTTCCTGCAGTTACGTTCCTACGCACTGACGTTCCGGCAGTATGGCGCCAGCACTGGACGTGTCAGTGTATAAAACTGCAATACTGAGGAGAAATGCGGAGAGTAAGACGGGAGGGGCTGCACGAAACATCAGGAAGGGGAAATAGCAGCAGAATTATCATTTATCAACGACATGTGCAGTAGATTCTGATGACATAAAGTGGCGATGGTGTGGATAGTGGCGGTGTACATGGCGGTGGTGTACATGGCAGGGGTGTGGATGGTGGCGGTGTACATGGCAGGGGTGTGGACGGTGGCAGTGTACATGGCAGGGGTGTGGATGGTGGCGGTGTACATGGCAGTGGTGTACATGGCAGGGGTGTGGACGGTGGCAGTGTACCTGGTGGCGGTGTACATGGCAGGGGTGTGGATGGTGGTGGTGTACATGGCAGGGGTGTGGATGGTGGCAGTGTACATGGCGGTGGTGTGGATGGTGGCAGTGTACATGGCGGTGGTGTACATGGCGGTGGTGTGGACGGTGGCAGTGTACATGGCGGTGGTGTGGACGGTGGTGTACATGGCAGTGGTGTGGATGGTGGCAGTGTACCTGGCGGTGGTGTACATGGCAGTGGTGTGGATGGTGGCAGTGTACATGGCGGTGGTGTACATGGCGGTGGTGTGGACGGTGGCAGTGTACATGGCGGTGGTGTGGATGGCGGTGGTGTGGACGGTGGTGTACATGGCGGTGGTGTGGACAGTGGCAGTGTACCTGGCGGTGGTGTACATGGCAGTGGTGTGGATGGTGGCAGTGTACATGGCGGTGGTGTGGACGGTGGCAGTGTACCTGGCGGTGGTGTACATGGCAGTGGTGTGGATGGTGGCGGTGTACATGGCGGTGGTGTACATGGCAGTGGTGTGGATGGTGGCGGTGTACATGGCAGTGGTGTGGATAGTGGCAGTGGTGTGGATGGTGGCAGTGTACCTGGCGGTGGTGTACATGGCAGTGGTGTGGATGGTGGTGGTGTACATGGCAGTGGTGTGGATGATGGTGGCGGTGTACATGGTGGTGTGGATGATGGTGGCGTTGTACATGGCGGTGGTGTGGATGGTGGCAGTGCACCTGGCGGTGGTGTGGATGGTGGCAGTGCACCTGGAGGTGGTGTGGATGGTGGTGGTGTACATGGCAGTGGTGTGGATGGTGGCAGTGCACCTGGCGGTGGTGTACATGGCGGTGGTGTGGATGGTGGCGGTGTGGATAGTGTCAGTGTACATGGCGGTGGTGTGGATGGTGGCGGTGTACATGGCGGTGGTGTGGATGGTGGCAGTGTACCTGGCGGTGGTGTGGATAGCGGTGGTGTGGATAGTGGCAGTGTACATGGCAGTGGTGTGGATGGTGGCAGTGCACCTGGCGGTGGTGTACATGGCAGTGGTGTGAATGGTGGTGGTGTACATGGCAGGGGTGTGGATGGTGGCGGTGTACATGACGGTGGTGTGGATGGTGGCGGTGTACATGGCGGTGGTGTGTATAGTGGCAGTGTACATGGCGGTGGTGTGGATAGTGGCAGTGTACATGGTGGTGTGGATGGTGGCAGTGTACATGGCGGTGGTGTACATGGCGGTGGTGTGGACGGTGGCAGTGTACCTGGTGGAGGTGTACATGGCAGTGGTGTGGATGGTGGCAGTGCACCTGGCGGTGGTGTGGATGGTGGCAGTGGTGTGAATGGTGGTGGTGTACATGGCAGGGGTGTGGATGGTGGCGGTGTACATGACGGTGGTGTGGATGGTGGCGGTGTACATGGCGGTGGTGTGGATAGTGGCAGTGTACATGGCGGTGGTGTGGATGGTGGCAGTGTACATGGCGGTGGTGTACATGGCGGTGGTGTGGACGGTGGCAGTGTACCTGGTGGCGGTGTACATGGCAGTGGTGTGGATGGTGGCAGTGCACCTGGCGGTGGTGTGGATGGTGGCAGTGGTGTGAATGGTGGTGGTGTACATGGCAGGGGTGTGGATGGTGGCGGTGTACATGACGGTGGTGTGGATGGTGGCGGTGTACATGGCGGTGGTGTGGATAGTGGCAGTGTACATGGTGGTGTGGATAGTGGCAGTGTACATGGTGGTGGTGTACATGGCGGTGGTGTGGACGGTGGCAGTGTACCTGGTGGCGGTGTACATGGCAGTGGTGTGGAGGGTGGCAGTGTACATGGCGGTGGTGTGGACGGTGGTGTACATGGCAGTGGTGTGGATGGTGGCAGTGTACATGGAGGTGGTGTGGACAGTGGCAGTGTACCTGGCGGTGGTGTACATGGCAGTGGTGTGGATGGTTGCAGTGTACATGGTGGTGTGGATGGTGGCAGTGTACCTGGCGGTGGTGTACATGGCAGTGGTGTGGATGGTGGCGGTGTACATGGCAGTGGTGTGGATAGTGGCAGTGGTGTGGATGGTGGCAGTGTACCTGGCGGTGGTGTACATGGCAGTGGTGTGGATGGTGGTGGTGTACATGGCAGTGGTGTGGATGATGGTGGCGGTGTACATGGTGGTGTGGATGATGGTGGCGGTGTACATGGCGGTGGTGTGGATGGTGGCAGTGCACCTGGCGGTGGTGTGGATGGTGGTGGTGTACATGGCAGTGGTGTGGATGGTGGCAGTGCACCTGGCGGTGGTGTACATGGCGGTGGTGTGGATGGTGGCGGTGTGGATAGTGGCAGTGTACATGGCGGTGGTGTGGATGGTGGCGGTGTACATGGCGGTGGTGTGGATGGTGGCAGTGTACCTGGCGGTGGTGTGGATAGCGGTGGTGTGGATGGTGGCGGTGTACATGGCGGTGGTGTGGATGGTGGCAGTGTACATGGCGGTGGTGTGGATGGTGGCGGTGTACATGGCGGCAGTGTACATGGCGGTAGTGTGGATGGTGGAAATGGTGTGGATGGTAGCAGTGTACATGGCGGTGTGGATTGTGTTGGTGTATGTGCCGGTACCAGTGTACATGGCAGTGGTGTGGATGGTGGCGGTGTACATGGCGGTGGTGTGGATGATGGTGGTGGTTTACATGCCAGTGGTGTGGATGGCGGTGGTGTGGATGGTGGCGGTGTACATGGCGGTGGTGTGGATGATGATGGTGGTGGTGTACATGCCAGTGGTGTGGATGGCGGCGGTGTACATGGCGGTGGTGTGGATGGTGGCGGTGTACATGGCGGTGATGTGGATGGTGGCAGTGATGTACATGGCAGTGGTGTGAATGGTGGTGGTGTACATGGCGGTGATGTGGATGGTGGCAGGGGTGTGGATGGTGGCAGTGTACATGGCAGTGGTGTGGATGGTGGCGGTGTACATGGCGGTGGTGTGGATAATGGTGGTGGTGTACATGGTGGCGGTGTACATGGCGGTGGTGTGGATAATGGTGGTGGTGTACATGGTGGCGGTGTACATGGCGGTGGTGTGTATAATGGTGGTGGTGTACATGGTGGCAGTGGTGTGGATGGTGGCGGTGGTGTGGATGGTGGATGTGTACTTTTTTTTAATTCATTTAAATTTATTTATTTGTAAACTGGGAAAATGGAGAAATTTAATATTTTTTTTGGTAATGTTAATATATATATATAATACTGTGTGTGTATATATATAATGTGTGTGTATATATAGATTTAACTTTAGTTCAGAAAAAGACAGGTAACAGTTCTAAACTCACTTGTTAGAATGAGCTTACTGACAGATTCTCATTTAACTAATTCTGCAGCCAGCCATGAAAATGGAAACAGACATTTTTTATGTCAAACTTCAGAAATTATTTTAGCCAAAAATACATGTTTTTAAATAGATGCTAGGAGGTAGCTGTATCCTTTAACATGTCAGTTATGTCACTGTGAATGTTGTAAAAACAAAACCACTAATATATATATATATATATATATATATATATATATATATATATATAATTTACAATTTATGTGTCTCAAAATAACTGCAGTAAAATATGAGACATTCTGCAAAAATATATTGCTATGCCGACAGTGAGATAAATAATGATGACTCTTGGAGCGAAATGATGCAACAATGAAAAAAAAAAAAATCACGTCCATAAGTTTGGTGGGGATGCATATTTTTTTTTTTTTACTTAATCTATTACAAATATTTTTTGCAATTCGGCGTGATTAGAAATCTTGCACCATTTGCTTTCTATCGCTTTTGTGTGTTGCACTGTCTATTGCTGGCAGCAAAATGAGTTACCTGAGAATCCATCAGTGAGCGTGTTCTGACAGTCCAGAGGAAAGTCACTGACTGTACTGGGAAACAAAGCAAAACGTGGAAACATTTGTAATGAAGCCCACTTGGAAATAACAGACTGTCCCCAAAGCTGCCGACCCTGTACACTTCAGCGGGAAATAGGAGGAAGAAGCAAATAGAAACTTCAGTCCGTGCTGGGAATCCTTCCTCTGCTTCTGTTAAAAAGAAAACATTAAGGAAATGCCGCATGGAAGTGTTAAAAATGAAGCAAACACCTCCACACACAAATGCTGTGATGAGGATTGATCTCTGAGGAGTGGAATGTGTCCGGCAGCTGTTTTGACAGGTTTTGTCTGGCAGTCTCCATGTCACCTATGAGGCGGCAGAGGGGTCTCCTACAATTGATGGCGGCTGCCTGCTGTCAGCTTGTTTTCCTGACCCCCATGGGCTGGATCTCATTGCACTTCAGCAATCTGTCTCAGTGTCGGTTCTGTACCTGACAAAGAGCCGCACTTTTCAGGGCGCAAAGGTAAAACAAAACGGCTGGAAATAGGAATAAAAGTAATATATAAAAATATTAATAAAAATACAGAAATCTGGAGCACCTGCTAATCTGGTATCTAACAGGAATCGTCCCGACACTAAACTCTGCTCACAATTCTGTTTGAGATGAATTATGTCACAGATATATATGGTATATGGACAGTAGAGGACACAGAGAGGAGGGTCCTGTGCAAGAACAGAGGCAGACACAGAGAGAAGGGTCCTGTGCAAGAACAGTGGCAGACACAGAGAGGAGGGTCCTGTGCAAGAACAGTGGCAGACACAGAGAGGAGGGGGCCTGTGCAAGAACAGAGGCGGACACAGAGAGAAGGGGCCTGTGCAAGAACAGAGGCAGACACAGAGAGGAGGGTCCTGTGCAAGAACAGTGGCAGACACAGAGAGAAGGGGCCTGTGCAAGAACAGAGACGGACACAGAGAGAAGGGACCTGTGCAAGAACAGAGGCGGACACAGAGAGAAGGGGCCTGTGCAAGAACAGTGGCAGACACAGAGAGGAGGGTCCTGTGCAAGAACAGAGGCGGACACAGAGAGAAGGGGCCTGTGCAAGAACAGAGGCGGACACAGAGAGAAGGGACCTGTGCAAGAACAGAGGCGGACACAGAGAGAAGGGGCCTGTGCAAGAACAGTGGCAGACACAGAGAGGAGGGTCCTGTGCAAGAACAGAGGCGGACACAGAGAGAAGGGGCCTGTGCAAGAACAGAGACGGACACAGAGAGAAGGGACCTGTGCAAGAACAGAGGCGGACACAGAGAGAAGGGGCCTGTGCAAGAACAGAGGCAGACACAGAGAGAAGGGGCCTGTGCAAGAACTGAGACGGACACAGAGAGAAGGGACCTGTGCAAGAACAGAGGCGGACACAGAGAGGAGGGTCCTGTGCAAGAACAGTGGCAGACACAGAGAGGAGGGGCCTGTGCAAGAACAGAGGCAGACACAGAGAGAAGGGGCCTGTGCAAGAACAGAGGCGGACACAGAGAGAAGGGACCTGTGCAAGAACAGAGGCGGACACAGAGAGGAGAGGCCTGTGCAAGAACAGAGGCGGACACAGAGAGGAGGGGCCTGTGCAAGAACAGAGGCGGACACAGAGAGAAGGGGCCTGTGCAAGAACAGAGGCGGACACAGAAGGGACCTGTGCAAGAACAGAGGCGGACACAGAGAGGAGGGTCCTGTGCAAGAACAGTGGCAGACACAGAGAGGAGGGTCCTGTGCAAGAACAGTGGCAGACACAGAGAGGAGGGGGCCTGTGCAAGAACAGAGGCGGACACAGAGAGAAGGGGCCTGTGCAAGAACAGAGGCGGACACAGAGAGAAGGGGCCTGTGCAAGAACAGAGACGGACACAGAGAGAAGGGGCCTGTGCAAGAACAGAGACGGACACAGAGAGAAGGGACCTGTGCAAGAACAGAGGCGGACACAGAGAGAAGGGGCCTGTGCAAGAACAGTGGCAGACACAGAGAGGAGGGTCCTGTGCAAGAACAGAGGCGGACACAGAGAGAAGGGGCCTGTGCAAGAACAGAGACGGACACAGAGAGAAGGGACCTGTGCAAGAACAGAGGCGGACACAGAGAGAAGGGGCCTGTGCAAGAACAGAGGCAGACACAGAGAGAAGGGGCCTGTGCAAGAACAGAGGCGGACACAGAGAGAAGGGGCCTGTGCAAGAACTGAGACGGACACAGAGAGAAGGGACCTGTGCAAGAACAGAGGCGGACACAGAGAGGAGGGTCCTGTGCAAGAACAGTGGCAGACACAGAGAGGAGGGTCCTGTGCAAGAACAGAGGCAGACACAGAGAGAAGGGGCCTGTGCAAGAACAGAGGCGGACACAGAGAGAAGGGACCTGTGCAAGAACAGAGGCGGACACAGAGAGGAGAGGCCTGTGCAAGAACAGAGGCGGACACAGAGAGGAGGGGCCTGTGCAAGAACAGAGGCGGACACAGAGAGAAGGGGCCTGTGCAAGAACAGAGGCGGACACAGAAGGGACCTGTGCAAGAACAGAGGCGGACACAGAGAGGAGGGTCCTGTGCAAGAACAGTGGCAGACACAGAGAGAAGGGGCCTGTGCAAGAACAGAGGCGGACACAGAGAGGAGGGTCCTGTGCAAGAACAGAGGCGGACACAGAGAGGAGGGTCCTGTGCAAGAACAGTGGCAGACACAGAGAGGAGGGTCCTGTGCAAGAACAGAGGCGGACACAGAGAGGAGGGGTCCTGTGCAAGAACAGAGGCGGACACAGAGAGAAGGGGCCTGTGCAAGAACAGAGACGGACACAGAGAGAAGGGACCTGTGCAAGAACAGAGGCGGACACAGAGAGAAGGGGCCTGTGCAAGAACAGAGACGGACACAGAGAGAAGGGACCTGTGCAAGAACAGAGGCGGACACAGAGAGAAGGGGCCTGTGCAAGAACAGTGGCAGACACAGAGAGGAGGGTCCTGTGCAAGAACAGAGGCGGACACAGAGAGGAGGGGGCCTGTGCAAGAACAGAGGCGGACACAGAGAGAAGGGGCCTGTGCAAGAACAGAGACGGACACAGAGAGAAGGGACCTGTGCAAGAACAGAGGCGGACACAGAGAGAAGGGGCCTGTGCAAGAACAGAGGCAGACACAGAGAGAAGGGGCCTGTGCAAGAACAGAGGCGGACACAGAGAGAAGGGGCCTGTGCAAGAACTGAGACGGACACAGAGAGAAGGGACCTGTGCAAGAACAGAGGCGGACACAGAGAGGAGGGTCCTGTGCAAGAACAGTGGCAGACACAGAGAGGAGGGGCCTGTGCAAGAACAGAGGCAGACACAGAGAGAAGGGGCCTGTGCAAGAACAGAGGCGGACACAGAGAGAAGGGACCTGTGCAAGAACAGAGGCGGACACAGAGAGGAGAGGCCTGTGCAAGAACAGAGGCGGACACAGAGAGGAGGGGCCTGTGCAAGAACAGAGGCGGACACAGAGAGAAGGGGCCTGTGCAAGAACAGAGGCGGACACAGAAGGGACCTGTGCAAGAACAGAGGCGGACACAGAGAGGAGGGTCCTGTGCAAGAACAGTGGCAGACACAGAGAGAAGGGGCCTGTGCAAGAACAGAGGCGGACACAGAGAGGAGGGTCCTGTGCAAGAACAGAGGCGGACACAGAGAGGAGGGTCCTGTGCAAGAACAGAGGCGGACACAGAGAGGAGGGTCCTGTGCAAGAACAGAGGCGGACACAGAGAGGAGGGTCCTGTGCAAGAACAGAGGCGGACACAGAGAGGAGGGTCCTGTGCAAGAACAGTGGCGGACACAGAGAGGAGGGTCCTGTGCAAGAACAGTGGCGGACACAGAGAGGAGGGTCCTGTGCAAGAACAGAGGCGGACACAGAGAGGAGGGGGCCTGTGCAAGAACAGAGGCGGACACAGAGAGAAGGGGCCTGTGCAAGAACAGAGACGGACACAGAGAGAAGGGACCTGTGCAAGAACAGGCGGACACAGAGAGAAGGGGCCTGTGCAAGAACAGAGACGGACACAGAGAGAAGGGACCTGTGCAAGAACAGAGGCGGACACAGAGAGAAGGGGCCTGTGCAAGAACAGTGGCAGACACAGAGAGGAGGGTCCTGTGCAAGAACAGAGGCGGACACAGAGAGGAGGGTCCTGTGCAAGAACAGTGGCAGACACAGAGAGGAGGGTCCTGTGCAAGAACAGAGGCGGACACAGAGAGGAGGGGGCCTGTGCAAGAACAGAGGCGGACACAGAGAGAAGGGGCCTGTGCAAGAACAGAGACGGACACAGAGAGAAGGGACCTGTGCAAGAACAGAGGCGGACACAGAGAGAAGGGGCCTGTGCAAGAACAGAGGCAGACACAGAGAGAAGGGGCCCGTGCAAGAACAGAGGCGGACACAGAGAGAAGGGGCCTGTGCAAGAACTGAGACGGACACAGAGAGAAGGGACCTGTGCAAGAACAGAGGCGGACACAGAGAGGAGGGTCCTGTGCAAGAACAGTGGCAGACACAGAGAGGAGGGGCCTGTGCAAGAACAGAGGCAGACACAGAGAGAAGGGGCCTGTGCAAGAACAGAGGCGGACACAGAGAGAAGGGACCTGTGCAAGAACAGAGGCGGACACAGAGAGGAGAGGCCTGTGCAAGAACAGAGGCGGACACAGAGAGGAGGGGCCTGTGCAAGAACAGAGGCGGACACAGAGAGAAGGGGCCTGTGCAAGAACAGAGGCGGACACAGAAGGGACCTGTGCAAGAACAGAGGCGGACACAGAGAGGAGGGTCCTGTGCAAGAACAGTGGCAGACACAGAGAGAAGGGGCCTGTGCAAGAACAGAGGCGGACACAGAGAGGAGGGTCCTGTGCAAGAACAGAGGCGGACACAGAGAGGAGGGTCCTGTGCAAGAACAGTGGCAGACACAGAGAGGAGGGTCCTGTGCAAGAACAGAGGCGGACACAGAGAGGAGGGGGCCTGTGCAAGAACAGAGGCGGACACAGAGAGAAGGGGCCTGTGCAAGAACAGAGACGGACACAGAGAGAAGGGACCTGTGCAAGAACAGAGGCGGACACAGAGAGAAGGGGCCTGTGCAAGAACAGAGGCAGACACAGAGAGAAGGGGCCTGTGCAAGAACAGAGGCGGACACAGAGAGAAGGGGCCTGTGCAAGAACAGAGGCGGACACAGAGAGAAGGGGCCTGTGCAAGAACTGAGACGGACACAGAGAGAAGGGACCTGTGCAAGAACAGAGGCGGACACAGAGAGGAGGGTCCTGTGCAAGAACAGTGGCAGACACAGAGAGGAGGGGCCTGTGCAAGAACAGAGGCAGACACAGAGAGAAGGGGCCTGTGCAAGAACAGAGGCGGACACAGAGAGAAGGGACCTGTGCAAGAACAGAGGCGGACACAGAGAGGAGAGACCTGTGCAAGAACAGAGGCGGACACAGAGAGGAGGGGCCTGTGCAAGAACAGAGGCGGACACAGAGAGAAGGGGCCTGTGCAAGAACAGAGGCGGACACAGAAGGGACCTGTGCAAGAACAGAGGCGGACACAGAGAGGAGGGTCCTGTGCAAGAACAGTGGCAGACACAGAGAGAAGGGGCCTGTGCAAGAACAGAGGCGGACACAGAGAGAAGGGACCTGTGCAAGAACAGAGGCGGACACAGAGAGGAGGGGCCTGTGCAAGAACAGAGGCGGACACAGAGAGAAGGGACCTGTGCAAGAACAGAGGCGGACACAGAGAGGAGGGGCCTGTGCAAGAACAGAGGCGGACACAGAGAGAAGGGGCCTGTGCAAGAACAGAGGCGGACACAGAGAGAAGGGACCTGTGCAAGAACAGAGGCGGACACAGAGAGGAGGGGGCCTGTGCAAGAACAGAGGCGGACACAGAGAGGAGGGGGCCTGTGCAAGAACAGAGGCGGACACAGAGAGGAGGGGGCCTGTGCAAGAACAGAGGCGGACACAGAGAGAAGGGGCCTGTGCAAGAACAGAGACTGACACAGAGAGGAGGGGGCCTGTGCAAGAACAGAGACTGACACAGAGAGGAGGGGGCCTGTGCAAGAACAGAGGCGGACACAGAAAGAAGGGGCCTGTGCAAGAACAGAGGCGGACACAGAGAGGAGGGGGCCTGTGCAAGAACAGAGGCGGACACAGAGAGAAGGGACCTGTGCAAGAAAAGAGGCGGACACAGAGAGGAGGGGGCCTGTGCAAGAACAGAGACGGACACAGAGAGGAGGGGGCCTGTGCAAGAACAGAGACGGACACAGAGAGGAGGGGGCCTGTGCAAGAACAGAGGCGGACACAGAGAGAAGGGACCTGTTCAAGAAAAGAGGCGGACACAGAGAGGAGGGGGCCTGTGCAAGAAAAGAGGCGGACACAGAGAGGAGGGGGCCTGTGCAAGAACAGAGACGGACACAGAGAGGAGGGGGCCTGTGCAAGAACAGAGGCGGACACAGAGAGAAGGGGCCTGTGCAAGAACAGAGGCAGACACAGAGAGAAGGGGCCTGTGCAAGAACAGAGGCGGACACAGAGAGAAGGGGCCTGTGCAAGAACTGAGACGGACACAGAGAGAAGGGACCTGTGCAAGAACAGAGGCGGACACAGAGAGGAGGGTCCTGTGCAAGAACAGTGGCAGACACAGAGAGGAGGGGCCTGTGCAAGAACAGAGGCAGACACAGAGAGAAGGGGCCTGTGCAAGAACAGAGGCGGACACAGAGAGAAGGGACCTGTGCAAGAACAGAGGCGGACACAGAGAGGAGAGACCTGTGCAAGAACAGAGGCGGACACAGAGAGGAGGGGCCTGTGCAAGAACAGAGGCGGACACAGAGAGAAGGGGCCTGTGCAAGAACAGAGGCGGACACAGAAGGGACCTGTGCAAGAACAGAGGCGGACACAGAGAGGAGGGTCCTGTGCAAGAACAGTGGCAGACACAGAGAGAAGGGGCCTGTGCAAGAACAGAGGCGGACACAGAGAGAAGGGACCTGTGCAAGAACAGAGGCGGACACAGAGAGGAGGGGCCTGTGCAAGAACAGAGGCGGACACAGAGAGAAGGGACCTGTGCAAGAACAGAGGCGGACACAGAGAGGAGGGGCCTGTGCAAGAACAGAGGCGGACACAGAGAGAAGGGGCCTGTGCAAGAACAGAGGCGGACACAGAGAGAAGGGACCTGTGCAAGAACAGAGGCGGACACAGAGAGGAGGGGGCCTGTGCAAGAACAGAGGCGGACACAGAGAGGAGGGGGCCTGTGCAAGAACAGAGGCGGACACAGAGAGGAGGGGGCCTGTGCAAGAACAGAGGCGGACACAGAGAGGAGGGGGCCTGTGCAAGAACAGAGGCGGACACAGAGAGAAGGGGCCTGTGCAAGAACAGAGACTGACACAGAGAGGAGGGGGCCTGTGCAAGAACAGAGGCGGACACAGAAAGAAGGGGCCTGTGCAAGAACAGAGGCGGACACAGAGAGGAGGGGGCCTGTGCAAGAACAGAGGCGGACACAGAGAGAAGGGACCTGTGCAAGAAAAGAGGCGGACACAGAGAGGAGGGGGCCTGTGCAAGAACAGAGACGGACACAGAGAGGAGGGGGCCTGTGCAAGAACAGAGACGGACACAGAGAGGAGGGGGCCAGTGCAAGAACAGAGGCGGACACAGAGAGAAGGGACCTGTGCAAGAAAAGAGGCGGACACAGAGAGGAGGGGGCCTGTGCAAGAACAGAGGCGGACACAGAGAGAAGGGACCTGTGCAAGAACAGAGGCGGACACAGAGAGGAGGGGGCCTGTGCAAGAACAGAGGCGGACACAGAGAGGAGGGTCCTGTGCAAGAACAGAGGCGGACACAGAGAGGAGGGACATGTGCAAGAACAGAGGCGGACACAGAGAGAAGGGGCCTGTGCAAGAACAGAGCCGGACACAGAGAGAAGGGGCCTGTGCAAGAACAGAGCCGGACACAGAGAGAAGGGGCCTGTGCAAGAACAGAGCCGGACACAGAGAGAAGGGGCCTGTGCAAGAACAGAGGTGGACACAGAGAGGAGGGGGCCTGTGCAAGAACAGAGGCGGACACAGAGAGGAGGGGGCCTGTGCAAGAACAGAGGCGGACACAGAGAGGAGGGGGCCTGTGCAAGAACAGAGACGGACACAGAGAGGAGGGGGCCTGTGCAAGAATAGAGGCGGACACAGAGAGAAGGGGCCTGTGCAAGAACAGAGGCGAACACAGAGAGAAAGGGCCTGTGCAAGAACAGAGGCGGACACAGAGAGAAGGGGCCTGTGCAAGAACAGAGGCGGACACAGAGAGAAGGGGCCTGTGCAAGAACAGAGACGGACACAGAGAGGAGGGTCCTGTGCAAGAACAGAGGCGGACACAGAGAGAAGGGGCCTGTGCAAGAACAGAGGCGGACACAGAGAGGAGGGGGCCTGTGCAAGAACAGAGACGGACACAGAGAGGAGGGTCCTGTGCAAGAACAGAGGCGGACACAGAGAGAAGGGGCCTGTGCAAGAACAGAGGCGGACACAGAGAGAAGGGGCCTGTGCAAGAACAGAGGCGGACACAGAGAGAAGGGGCCTGTGCAAGAACAGAGGCGGACACAGAGAGAAGGGGCCTGTGCAAGAACAGAGGCGGACACAGAGAGAAGGGGCCTGTGCAAGAACAGAGGCGGACACAGAGAGAAGGGGCCTGTGCAAGAACAGAGGCGGACACAGAGAGAAGGGGCCTGTGCAAGAACAGAGGCGGACACAGAGAGAAGGGGCCTGTGCAAGAACAGAGGCGGACACAGAGAGGAGGGGGCCTGTGCAAGAACAGAGGCGGACACAGAGAGAAGGGGCCTGTGCAAGAACAGAGGCGGACACTGAGAGGAGGGACCTGTGCAAGAACAGAGGCGGACACAGAGAGAAGGGGCCTGTGCAAGAACAGAGGCGGACACAGAGAGGAGGGGGCCTGTGCAAGAACAGAGACGGACACAGAGAGGAGGGTCCTGTGCAAGAACAGAGGCGGACACAGAGAGAAGGGTCCTGTGCAAGAACAGAGGCGGACACAGAGAGGAGGGGCCTGTGCAAGAACAGAGGTGGACACAGAGAGGAGGGGCCTGTGCAAGAACAGAGGTGGACACAGAGAGGTGGGGCCTGTGCAAGAACAGAGGCGGACACAGAGAGAAGGGGCCTGTGCAAGAACAGAGGCGAACACAGAGAGAAGGGGCCTGTGCAAGAACAGAGGCGGACACAGAGAGAAGGGGCCTGTGCAAGAACAGAGGCGGACACAGAGAGAAGGGGCCTGTGCAAGAACAGAGGCGGACACTGAGAGGAGAGACCTGTGCAAGAATAGAGGCGGACACAGAGAGGAGAGACCTGTGCAAGAATAGAGGCGGACACAGAGAGGAGGGGCCTGTGCAAGAACAGAGGCGGACACAGAGAGAAGGGGCCTGTGCAAGAACAGAGGCGGACACAGAGAGAAGGGGCCTGTGCAAGAACAGAGGCGGACACAGAGAGGAGGGGGCCTGTGCAAGAACAGAGGCGGACACAGAGAGAAGGGGCCTGTGCAAGAACAGAGGTGGACACAGAGAGAAGGGGCCTGTGCAAGAACAGAGGCGGACACAGAGAGAAGGGGCCTGTGCAAGAACAGAGGCGGACACAGAGAGGAGGGGGCCTGTGCAAGAACAGAGACGGACACAGAGAGGAGGGTCCTGTGCAAGAACAGAGGCGGACACAGAGAGAAGGGTCCTGTGCAAGAACAGAGGCGGACACAGAGGAGGGGCCTGTGCAAGAACAGAGGTGGACACAGAGAGGTGGGGCCTGTGCAAGAACAGAGGCGGACACAGAGAGAAGGGGCCTGTGCAAGAACAGAGGCGGACACTGAGAGAAGGGGCCTGTGCAAGAATAGAGGCGGACACAGAGAGAAGGGGCCTGTGCAAGAACAGAGGCGGACACAGAGAGAAGGGTCCTGTGCAAGAATAGAGGCGGACACAGAGAGGTGGGGCCTGTGCAAGAACAGAGGCGGACACAGAGAGAAGGGGCCTGTGCAAGAACAGAGGCGGACACAGAGAGAAGGGGCCTGTGCAAGAACAGAGGCGGACACAGAGAGGAGGGTCCTGTGCAAGAACAGAGGCGGACACAGAGAGAAGGGGCCTGTGCAAGAACAGAGGCGGACACAGAGAGAAGGGGCCTGTGCAAGAACAGAGGCGGACACAGAGAGAAGGGGCCTGTGCAAGAACAGAGGCGGACACAGAGAGAAGGGTCCTGTGCAAGAATAGAGGCGGACACAGAGAGGTGGGGCCTGTGCAAGAACAGAGGCGGACACAGAGAGAAGGGGCCTGTGCAAGAATAGAGGCGGACACAGAGAGAAGGGGCCTGTGCAAGAACAGAGGCGGACACAGAGAGAAGGGGCCTGTGCAAGAACAGAGGCGGACACAGAGAGAAGGGGCCTGTGCAAGAACAGAGGCGGACACAGAGAGAAGGGTCCTGTGCAAGAACAGAGGCGGACACAGAGAGAAGGGGCCTGTGCAAGAACAGAGGCGGACACAGAGAGGTGGGGCCTGTGCAAGAACAGAGGCGGACACAGAGAGAAGGGGCCTGTGCAAGAACAGAGGCGGACACAGAGAGGAGGGTCCTGTGCAAGAACAGAGGCGGACACAGAGAGAAGGGGCCTGTGCAAGAACAGAGGCGGACACAGAGAGAAGGGGCCTGTGCAAGAACAGAGGCGGACACAGAGAGGTGGGGCCTGTGCAAGAACAGAGGCGGACACAGAGAGGAGGGTCCTGTGCAAGAACAGAGGCGGACACAGAGAGAAGGGGCCTGTGCAAGAACAGAGGCGGACACAGAGAGAAGGGGCCTGTGCAAGAACAGAGGCGGACACAGAGAGGGGGGACCTGTGCTATAACAGTATCTGGACCATTTGCAGTCCAATAGTTCAGCTATGACACAAGCTGCTGGCTGCTCTGGGGGTGGTAGTGGCCCCCTTATCCTTTGGGCCCCCACAGGCCGTATCAATGATATATCCACAACTGTTTATGGATAAGAAAACAGAAAAGAACAAAAAAGTGATCAAACAAAGAGCAAAGTTTTCATTTTTGAATGGACAAATCTAAATGGGAACCTTTGGTGTCTGTATCCGTTTTGTCTTGCAGGGAACCATTTTATTAGAGCTTCTCTGTCACCCACTTCTAATATTTTGGGAATGTGCAATTCTTAGAAAGGGATCTGAAAAAAATAAAAGATTATTATTATTACTAAAAATGAGCAGCAGAATGGAGGAACATTTGTTCTGACCCATTTAATCTTTAAAATAAAAAGACAGAAAGTTCTTTGGTTATAGGAGGATTTTTTTTACATAAAATAAACTATGCAAACCACAATTTCTTTAGGTCCAAAATTTCTCACACCCAACATTCACGCTCCGAGTACGGATCGCGATAGCCGGACACATATATATTCCAATGAAACATCTGAAACTATGTCCTCTTTTCTACAGCCTGTTTGGGATGGAATTAGAGGAGACAGCATTTCTTAAAGGTGGTATCCGCGATCACTTGCTTGTTTTTTGGTTTTATGGGTAAAATGGTCATGTCAGTGGACAAGTCTGGTTCTAGGTATTAAAAAAACGTATCCAGTTCCATCGATCAGTTCCCTCTCGAAGATCAGTCACGTGGGATGGTTGAAGTTTTTCTCTCCAACAGCGCCGCTCTTGTGTATGGAGCTGAGCCGCAATACCAGACTCAACCCACGTATGAGAGTGGCGCTGTTCTTTGAAAAAAGAAAAACTATTTTATTTTCTATTCCCGTCCATCTTTTTATAAGTAATACTTTCCCCGTGAAGTCTTGATGTCTGAGCTGCTCTTCAAACACCCCTGCTATGCAAAACACACTCGACTATTATTAAATTAGTAAAAATTGTTAAAACAGCCTCGTTCCCAACGGCGATGTCAGAGCGAGGATTTAATCCATCGCTCCTCTCTCCTGCTGTGTTACCTTCTGCCCCCTCTCCGGAAAATCCTATCAGCCTCCGTCCGGCTTCTGCTCATTTCGGCCTGATAAATGTCTGGGGTTTCCTCGGCCCCTGGAATGGAAATCATATTTTCTTAACAATTGAGGATAAAACCTGCTGTTTTTGGACTTTCTTCCTGCAGTTCCAATAATTAGATTTTTTTTTTTTGTCTCGTTGGCGCCAGACACAGTAGCTGAAAAAGAATGATGGGATATTCCCCCCAGGAGCGCGGCCCGCTGCGAGTATCAGTGCCCACATATAGTCATGTATAGGCCGTGTATGACATATATATGTTATTCCCCCAGGAGCGCGGCCCACTGCGAGTATCAGTGCCCACATGTAGTCATGTATAGGCCGTGTATGACATATATATGTTATTCCCCCCCAGGAGCGCGGCCCGCTGCGAGTATCAGTGCCCACATATAGTCATGTATAGGCCGTGTATGACATATATATGTTATTCCCCCAGGAGCGCGGCCCGCTGCGAGTATCAGTGCCCACATATAGTCATGTATAGGCCGTGTATGACATATATATGTTATTCCCCCAGGAGCGCGGCCCACTGCGAGTATCAGTGCCCACATGTAGTCATGTATAGGCCGTGTATGACATATATATGTTATTCCCCCCCAGGAGCGCGGCCCACTGCGAGTATCAGTGCCCACATATAGTCATGTATAGGCCGTGTATGACATATATATGTTATTCCCCCCAGGAGCGCGGCCCGCTGCGAGTATCAGTGCCCACATATAGTCATGTATAGGCCGTGTATGACATATATATGTTATTCCCCCAGGAGCGCGGCCCGCTGCGAGTATCAGTGCCCACATATAGTCATGTATAGGCCGCGTATGACATATATATGTTATTCCCCCCAGGAGCGCGGCCCACTGCGAGTATCAGTGCCCACATATAGTCATGTATAGGCCGTGTATGACATATATATGTTATTCCCCCAGGAGCGCGGCCCGCTGCGAGTATCAGTGCCCACATATAGTCATGTATAGGCCGCGTATGACATATATATGTTATTCCCCCCAGGAGCGCGGCCCACTGCGAGTATCAGTGCCCACATATAGTCATGTATAGGCCGTGTATGACATATATATGTTATTCCCCCAGGAGCGCGGCCCGCTGCGAGTATCAGTGCCCACATATAGTCATGTATAGGCCGTGTATGACATATATATGTTATTCCCCCCAGGAGCGCGGCCCGCTGCGAGTATCAGTGCCCACATATAGTCATGTATAGGCCGTGTATGACATATATATGTTATTCCCCCAGGAGCGCGGCCCGCTGCGAGTATCAGTGCCCACATATAGTCATGTATAGGCCGTGTATGACATATATATGTTATTCCCCCCAGGAGCGCGGCCCACTGCGAGTATCAGTGCCCACATATAGTCATGTATAGGCCGTGTATGACATATATATGTTATTCCCCCAGGAGCGCGGCCCACTGCGAGTATCAGTGCCCACATATAGTCATGTATAGGCCGTGTATGACATATATATGTTATTCCCCCCAGGAGCGCGGCCCGCTGCGAGTATCAGTGCCCACATATAGTCATGTATAGGCCGTGTATGACATATATATGTTATTCCCCCCAGGAGCGCGGCCCACTGCGAGTATCAGTGCCCACATATAGTCATGTATAGGCCGTGTATGGCATATATCTGTTATTCCCCCCAGGAGCGCGGCCCACTGCGAGTATCAGTGCCCACATATAGTCATGTATAGGCCGTGTATGACATATATATGTTATTCCCCCAGGAGCGCGGCCCACTGCGAGTATCAGTGCCCACATATAGTCATGTATAGGCCGTGTATGGCATATATCTGTTATTCCCCCCAGGAGCGCGGCCCGCTGCGAGTATCAGTGCCCACATATAGTCATGTATAGGCCGTGTATGGCATATATCTGTTATTCCCCCCAGGAGCGCGGCCCACTGCGAGTATCAGTGCCCACATATAGTCATGTATAGGCCGTGTATGACATATATCTGTTATTCCCCCCAGGAGCGCGGCCCGCTGCGAGTATCAGTGCCCACATATAGTCATGTATAGGCCGTGTATGACATATATATGTTATTCCCCTCAGGAGCGCGGCCCGCTGCGAGTATCAGTGCCCACATATAGTCATGTATAGGCCGTGTATGACATATATATGTTATTCCCCCAGGAGCGCGGCCCACTGCGAGTATCAGTGCCCACATATAGTCATGTATAGGCCGTGTATGGCATATATATGTTATTCCCCCCAGGAGCGCGGCCCACTGCGAGTATCAGTGCCCACATATAGTCATGTATAGGCCGTGTATGACATATATATGTTATTCCCCCCAGGAGCGCGGCCCGCTGCGAGTATCAGTGCCCACATATAGTCATGTATAGGCCGTGTATGACATATATATGTTATTCCCCCAGGAGCGCGGCCCGCTGCGAGTATCAGTGCCCACATATAGTCATGTATAGGCCGTGTATGACATATATATGTTATTCCCCCCAGGAGCGCGGCCCACTGCGAGTATCAGTGCCCACATATAGTCATGTATAGGCCGTGTATGACATATATATGTTATTCCCCCAGGAGCGCGGCCCGCTGCGAGTATCAGTGCCCACATATAGTCATGTATAGGCCGTGTATGACATATATATGTTATTCCCCCAGGAGCGCGGCCCGCTGCGAGTATCAGTGCCCACATATAGTCATGTATAGGCCGTGTATGGCATATATCTGTTATTCCCCCCAGGA
The DNA here is from genome assembly GCF_039654945.1 of Dendrobates tinctorius. NCBI lineage: Eukaryota > Metazoa > Chordata > Amphibia > Anura > Dendrobatidae > Dendrobates > Dendrobates tinctorius. The sequence goes on from NW_027361792.1 coordinate 1,325,156, forward strand.
GCGCGGCCCGCTGCGAGTATCAGTGCCCACATATAGTCATGTATAGGCCGTGTATGACATATATCTGTTATTCCCCCCAGGAGCGCGGCCCACTGCGAGTATCAGTGCCCACATATAGTCATGTATAGGCCGTGTATGGCATATATCTGTTATTCCCCCCAGGAGCGCGGCCCGCTGCGAGTATCAGTGCCCACATATAGTCATGTATAGGCCGTGTATGACATATATCTGTTATTCCCCCCAGGAGCGCGGCCCACTGCGAGTATCAGTGCCCACATATAGTCATGTATAGGCCGTGTATGGCATATATATGTTATTCCCCCCAGGAGCGCGGCCCACTGCGAGTATCAGTGCCCACATATAGTCATGTATAGGCCGTGTATGGCATATATCTGTTATTCCCCCCAGGAGCGCGGCCCACTGCGAGTATCAGTGCCCACATATAGTCATGTATAGGCCGTGTATGACATATATCTGTTATTCCCCCCAGGAGCGCGGCCCGCTGCGAGTATCAGTGCCCACATATAGTCATGTATAGGCCGTGTATGACATATATATGTTATTCCCCTCAGGAGCGCGGCCCGCTGCGAGTATCAGTGCCCACATATAGTCATGTATAGGCCGTGTATGACATATATATGTTATTCCCCCAGGAGCGCGGCCCACTGCGAGTATCAGTGCCCACATATAGTCATGTATAGGCCGTGTATGGCATATATATGTTATTCCCCCCAGGAGCGCGGCCCACTGCGAGTATCAGTGCCCACATATAGTCATGTATAGGCCGTGTATGACATATATATGTTATTCCCCCCAGGAGCGCGGCCCGCTGCGAGTATCAGTGCCCACATATAGTCATGTATAGGCCGTGTATGACATATATATGTTATTCCCCCCAGGAGCGCAGCCCGCTGCGAGTATCAGTGCCCACATATAGTCATGTATAGGCCGTGTATGACATATATATGTTATTCCCCCCAGGAGCGCGGCCCACTGCGAGTATCAGTGCCCACATATAGTCATGTATAGGCCGTGTATGACATATATATGTTATTCCCCCCAGGAGCGCAGCCCGCTGCGAGTATCAGTGCCCACATATAGTCATGTATAGGCCGTGTATGACATATATATGTTATTCCCCCCAGGAGCGCGGCCCACTGCGAGTATCAGTGCCCACATATAGTCATGTATAGGCCGTGTATGACATATATATGTTATTCCCCCCAGGAGCGCGGCCCGCTGCGAGTATCAGTGCCCACATATAGTCATGTATAGGCCGTGTATGACATATATATGTTATTCCCCCCAGGAGCGCGGCCCACTGCGAGTATCAGTGCCCACATATAGTCATGTATAGGCCGTGTATGACATATATATGTTATTCCCCCCAGGAGCGCGGCCCACTGCGAGTATCAGTGCCCACATATAGTCATGTATAGGCCGTGTATGACATATATATGTTATTCCCCCCAGGAGCGCAGCCCGCTGCGAGTATCAGTGCCCACATATAGTCATGTATAGGCCGTGTATGGCATATATATGTTATTCCCCCCAGGAGCGCAGCCCGCTGCGAGTATCAGTGCCCACATATAGTCATGTATAGGCCGTGTATGACATATATATGTTATTCCCCCCAGGAGCGCAGCCCGCTGCGAGTATCAGTGCCCACATATAGTCATGTATAGGCCGTGTATGACATATATATGTTATTCCCCCCAGGAGCGCGGCCCACTGCGAGTATCAGTGCCCACATATAGTCATGTATAGGCCGTGTATGACATATATATGTTATTCCCCCCAGGAGCGCAGCCCGCTGCGAGTATCAGTGCCCACATATAGTCATGTATAGGCCGTGTATGACATATATATGTTATTCCCCCCAGGAGCGCAGCCCGCTGCGAGTATCAGTGCCCACATATAGTCATGTATAGGCCGTGTATGACATATATATGTTATTCCCCCCAGGAGCGCGGCCCACTGCGAGTATCAGTGCCCACATATAGTCGTGTATAGGCCGTGTATGACATATATATGTTATTCCCCCCAGGAGCGCGGCCCGCTGCGAGTATCAGTGCCCACATATAGTCATGTATAGGCCGTGTATGACATATATCTGTTATTCCCCCAGGAGCGCAGCCCGCTGCGAGTATCAGTGCCCACATATAGTCATGTATAGGCCGTGTATGACATATATATGTTATTCCCCCCAGGAGCGCGGCCCACTGCGAGTATCAGTGCCCACATATAGTCATGTATAGGCCGTGTATGACATATATATGTTATTCCCCCAGGAGCGCGGCCCGCTGCGAGTATCAGTGACCACATATAGTCGTGTATAGGCCGTGTATGACATATATCTGTTATTCCCCCAGGAGCGCGGCCCACTGCGAGTATCAGTGCCCACATATAGTCATGTATAGGCCGTGTATGACATATATATGTTATTCCCCCAGGAGCGCGGCCCACTGCGAGTATCAGTGCCCACATATAGTCATGTATAGGCCGTGTATGACATATATATGTTATTCCCCCAGGAGCGCGGCCCGCTGCGAGTATCAGTGCCCACATATAGTCATGTATAGGCCGTGTATGACATATATATGTTATTCCCCCCAGGAGCGCGGCCCGCTGCGAGTATCAGTGCCCACATATAGTCATGTATAGGCCGTGTATGACATATATATGTTATTCCCCCCAGGAGCGCGGCCCACTGCGAGTATCAGTGCCCACATATAGTCATGTATAGGCCGTGTATGACATATATATGTTATTCCCCCCAGGAGCGCGGCCCGCTGCGAGTATCAGTGCCCACATATAGTCATGTATAGGCCGTGTATGACATATATATGTTATTCCCCCCAGGAGCGCGGCCCACTGCGAGTATCAGTGCCCACATATAGTCATGTATAGGCCGTGTATGACATATATATGTTATTCCCCCCAGGAGCGCGGCCCACTGCGAGTATCAGTGCCCACATATAGTCATGTATAGGCCGTGTATGACATATATATGTTATTCCCCCCAGGAGCGCGGCCCACTGCGAGTATCAGTGCCCACATATAGTCATGTATAGGCCGTGTATGACATATATATGTTATTCCCCCCAGGAGCGCGGCCCACTGCGAGTATCAGTGCCCACATATAGTCATGTATAGGCCGTGTATGACATATATATGTTATTCCCCCAGGAGCGCGGCCCGCTGCGAGTATCAGTGCCCACATATAGTCGTGTATAGGCCGTGTATGACATATATATGTTATTCCCCCCAGGAGCGCGGCCCGCTGCGAGTATCAGTGCCCACATATAGTCATGTATAGGCCGCGTATGACATATATATGTTATTCCCCTCAGGAGCGCGGCCCACTGCGAGTATCAGTGCCCACATATAGTCATGTATAGGCCGTGTATGACATATATATGTTATTCCCCCCAGGAGCGCGGCCCGCTGCGAGTATCAGTTCCCACATATAGTCATGTATAGGCCGCGTATGACGTATATATGTTATTCCCCTCAGGAGCGCGGCCCGCTGCGAGTATCAGTGCCCACATATAGTCATGTATAGGCCGCGTATGACATATATATGTTATTCCCCCCAGGAGCGCGGCCCACTGCGAGTATCAGTGCCCACATATAGTCATGTATAGGCCGCGTATGACATATATATGTTATTCCCCCCAGGAGCGCGGCCCGCTGCGAGTATCAGTGCCCACATATAGTCATGTATAGGCCGCGTATGACATATATATGTTATTCCCCCCAGGAGCGCGGCCCGCTGCGAGTATCAGTGACCACATATAGTCATGTATAGGCCGTGTATGACATATATATGTTATTCCCCCCAGGAGCGCGGCCCACTGCGAGTATCAGTGCCCACATATAGTCGTGTATAGGCCGTGTATGACATATATATGTTATTCCCCCAGGAGCGCGGCCCACTGCGAGTATCAGTGCCCACATATAGTCATGTATAGGCCGTGTATGACATATATATGTTATTCCCCCCAGGAGCGCGGCCCGCTGCGAGTATCAGTGCCCACATATAGTCATGTATAGGCCGTGTATGACATATATATGTTATTCCCCCCAGGAGCGCGGCCCACTGCGAGTATCAGTGCCCACATATAGTCGTGTATAGGCCGTGTATGACATATATATGTTATTCCCCCCAGGAGCGCGGCCCGCTGCGAGTATCAGTGCCCACATATAGTCATGTATAGGCCGTGTATGACATATATATGTTATTCCCCCCAGGAGCGCGGCCCACTGCGAGTATCAGTGCCCACATATAGTCATGTATAGGCCGTGTATGACATATATATGTTATTCCCCCCAGGAGCGCGGCCCGCTGCGAGTATCAGTGACCACATATAGTCGTGTATAGGCCGTGTATGACATATATATGTTATTCCCCCCAGGAGCGCGGCCCGCTGCGAGTATCAGTGCCCACATATAGTCGTGTATAGGCCGTGTATGACATATATATGTTATTCCCCCCAGGAGCGCGGCCCGCTGCGAGTATCAGTGCCCACATATAGTCATGTATAGGCCGCGTATGACATATATATGTTATTCCCCTCAGGAGCGCGGCCCACTGCGAGTATCAGTGCCCACATATAGTCATGTATAGGCCGCGTATGACATATATATGTTATTCCCCCCAGGAGCGCGGCCCACTGCGAGTATCAGTGCCCACATATAGTCATGTATAGGCCGTGTATGACATATATATGTTATTCCCCCCAGGAGCGCGGCCCACTGCGAGTATCAGTGCCCACATATAGTCATGTATAGGCCGCGTATGACATATATATGTTATTCCCCTCAGGAGCGCGGCCCACTGCGAGTATCAGTGCCCACATATAGTCATGTATAGGCCGCGTATGACATATATATGTTATTCCCCCCAGGAGCGCGGCCCACTGCGAGTATCAGTGCCCACATATAGTCATGTATAGGCCGTGTATGACATATATATGTTATTCCCCCCAGGAGCGCGGCCCACTGCGAGTATCAGTGCCCACATATAGTCATGTATAGGCCGTGTATGACATATATATGTTATTCCCCCCAGGAGCGCGGCCCGCTGCGAGTATCAGTGCCCACATATAGTCATGTATAGGCCGTGTATGACATATATATGTTATTCCCCCCAGGAGCGCGGCCCGCTGCGAGTATCAGTGCCCACATATAGTCGTGTATAGGCCGTGTATGACATATATATGTTATTCCCCCCAGGAGCGCGGCCCGCTGCGAGTATCAGTGCCCACATATAGTCATGTATAGGCCGCGTATGACATATATATGTTATTCCCCTCAGGAGCGCGGCCCACTGCGAGTATCAGTGCCCACATATAGTCATGTATAGGCCGCGTATGACATATATATGTTATTCCCCCCAGGAGCGCGGCCCACTGCGAGTATCAGTGCCCACATATAGTCATGTATAGGCCGTGTATGACATATATATGTTATTCCCCCCAGGAGCGCGGCCCACTGCGAGTATCAGTGCCCACATATAGTCATGTATAGGCCGCGTATGACATATATATGTTATTCCCCTCAGGAGCGCGGCCCACTGCGAGTATCAGTGCCCACATATAGTCATGTATAGGCCGTGTATGACATATATATGTTATTCCCCCCAGGAGCGCGGCCCGCTGCGAGTATCAGTGCCCACATATAGTCATGTATAGGCCGTGTATGACATATATATGTTATTCCCCCCAGGAGCGCGGCCCGCTGCGAGTATCAGTGCCCACATATAGTCATGTATAGGCCGCGTATGACATATATATGTTATTCCCCTCAGGAGCGCGGCCCACTGCGAGTATCAGTGCCCACATATAGTCATGTATAGGCCGCGTATGACATATATATGTTATTCCCCTCATGAGCGCGGCCCACTGCGAGTATCAGTGCCCACATATAGTCGTGTATAGGCCGTGTATGACATATATATGTTATTCCCCCCAGGAGCGCGGCCCACTGCGAGTATCAGTGCCCACATATAGTCATGTATAGGCCGTGTATGACATATATATGTTATTCCCCCCAGGAGCGCGGCCCACTGCGAGTATCAGTGCCCACATATAGTCGTGTATAGGCCGTGTATGACATATATATGTTATTCCCCTCAGGAGCGCGGCCCGCTGCGAGTATCAGTGCCCACATATAGTCATGTATAGGCCGTGTATGACATATATATGTTATTCCCCCCAGGAGCGCGGCCCGCTGCGAGTATCAGTGCCCACATATAGTCATGTATAGGCCGTGTATGACATATATCTGTTATTCCCCCCAGGAGCGCGGCCCACTGCGAGTATCAGTGCCCACATATAGTCATGTATAGGCCGTGTATGACATATATATGTTATTCCCCCAGGAGCGCGGCCCACTGCGAGTATCAGTGCCCACATATAGTCATGTATAGGCCGTGTATGACATATATATGTTATTCCCCCAGGAGCGCGGCCCACTGCGAGTATCAGTGCCCACATATAGTCATGTATAGGCCGTGTATGGCATATATATGTTATTCCCCCCAGGAGCGCGGCCCGCTGCGAGTATCAGTGCCCACATATAGTCATGTATAGGCCGTGTATGACATATATATGTTATTCCCCCAGGAGCGCGGCCCACTGCGAGTATCAGTGCCCACATGTAGTCATGTATAGGCCGTGTATGACATATATATGTTATTCCCCCCAGGAGCGCGGCCCGCTGCGAGTATCAGTGCCCACATATAGTCATGTATAGGCCGTGTATGACATATATATGTTATTCCCCTCAGGAGCGCGGCCCACTGCGAGTATCAGTGCCCACATATAGTCATGTATAGGCCGTGTATGACATATATATGTTATTCCCCCCAGGAGCGCGGCCCACTGCGAGTATCAGTGCCCACATATAGTCATGTATAGGCCTGTATGACATATATATGTTATTCCCCCCAGGAGCGCGGCCCGCTGCGAGTATCAGTGCCCACATATAGTCATGTATAGGCCGTGTATGACATATATATGTTATTCCCCCCAGGAGCGCGGCCCGCTGCGAGTATCAGTGCCCACATATAGTCATGTATAGGCCGTGTATGACATAAATATGTTATTCCCCCAGGAGCGCGGCCCACTGCGAGTATCAATGCCCACATATAGTCATGTATAGGCCGTGTATGACATATATATGTTATTCCCCCCAGGAGCGCGGCCCACTGCGAGTATCAGTGCCCACATATAGTCATGTATAGGCCTGTATGACATATATATGTTATTCCCCCCAGGAGCGCGGCCCGCTGCGAGTATCAGTGACCACATATAGTCATGTATAGGCCGTGTATGACATATATATGTTATTCCCCCAGGAGCGCGGCCCGCTGCGAGTATCAGTGCCCACATATAGTCATGTATAGGCCTGTATGACATATATATGTTATTCCCCCCAGGAGCGCGGCCCGCTGCGAGTATCAGTGCCCACATATAGTCATGCATAGGCCGTGTATGACATATATATGTTATTCCCCCAGGAGCGCGGCCCGCTGCGAGTATCAGTGCCCACATATAGTCATGTATAGGCCGTGTATGACATATATATGTTATTCCCCCCAGGAGTGCGGCCCGCTGCGAGTATCAGTGCCCACATATAGTCATGTATAGGCCGTGTATGACATATATATGTTATTCCCCCCAGGAGTGCGGCCCGCTGCGAGTATCAGTGCCCACATATAGTCATGTATAGGCCGTGTATGACATATATATGTTATTCCCCCCAGGAGCGCGGCCCACTGCGAGTATCAGTGCCCACATATAGTCATGTATAGGCCGTGTATGACATATATATGTTATTCCCCCCAGGAGCGCGGCCCACTGCGAGTATCAGTGCCCACATATAGTCATGTATAGGCCGTGTATGACATATATATGTTATTCCCCCCAGGAGCGCGGCCCACTGCGAGTATCAGTGCCCACATATAGTCATGTATAGGCCGTGTATGACATATATCTGTTATTCCCCCCAGGAGCGCGGCCCACTGCGAGTATCAGTGCCCACATATAGTCATGTATAGGCCGTGTATGACATATATATGTTATTCCCCCAGGAGCGCGGCCCGCTGCGAGTATCAGTGCCCACATATAGTCGTGTATAGGCCGTGTATGACATATATATGTTATTCCCCCCAGGAGCGCGGCCCGCTGCGAGTATCAGTGCCCACATATAGTCATGTATATTCCGCGTATGACATATATATGTTATTCCCCTCAGGAGCGCGGCCCACTGCGAGTATCAGTGCCCACATATAGTCATGTATAGGCCGTGTATGACATATATATGTTATTCCCCCCAGGAGCGCGGCCCGCTGCGAGTATCAGTTCCCACATATAGTCATGTATAGGCCGCGTATGACGTATATATGTTATTCCCCTCAGGAGCGCGGCCCGCTGCGAGTATCAGTGCCCACATATAGTCATGTATAGGCCGTGTATGACATATATATGTTATTCCCCCCAGGAGCGCGGCCCGCTGCGAGTATCAGTGCCCACATATAGTCATGTATAGGCCGCGTATGACATATATATGTTATTCCCCTCAGGAGCGCGGCCCACTGCGAGTATCAGTGCCCACATATAGTCATGTATAGGCCGTGTATGACATATATATGTTATTCCCCCCAGGAGCGCGGCCCGCTGCGAGTATCAGTTCCCACATATAGTCATGTATAGGCCGCGTATGACGTATATATGTTATTCCCCTCAGGAGCGCGGCCCGCTGCGAGTATCAGTGCCCACATATAGTCATGTATAGGCCGCGTATGACATATATATGTTATTCCCCCCAGGAGCGCGGCCCACTGCGAGTATCAGTGACCACATATAGTCATGTATAGGCCGTGTATGACATATATATGTTATTCCCCCCAGGAGCGCGGCCCACTGCGAGTATCAGTGCCCACATATAGTCGTGTATAGGCCGTGTATGACATATATATGTTATTCCCCCAGGAGCGCGGCCCACTGCGAGTATCAGTGCCCACATATAGTCATGTATAGGCCGTGTATGACATATATATGTTATTCCCCCCAGGAGCGCGGCCCGCTGCGAGTATCAGTGCCCACATATAGTCATGTATAGGCCGTGTATGACATATATATGTTATTCCCCCCAGGAGCGCGGCCCACTGCGAGTATCAGTGCCCACATATAGTCATGTATAGGCCGTGTATGACATATATATGTTATTCCCCCCAGGAGCGCGGCCCGCTGCGAGTATCAGTGCCCACATATAGTCGTGTATAGGCCGTGTATGACATATATATGTTATTCCCCCCAGGAGCGCGGCCCGCTGCGAGTATCAGTGCCCACATATAGTCATGTATAGGCCGCGTATGACATATATATGTTATTCCCCTCAGGAGCGCGGCCCACTGCGAGTATCAGTGCCCACATATAGTCATGTATAGGCCGCGTATGACATATATATGTTATTCCCCTCAGGAGCGCGGCCCACTGCGAGTATCAGTGCCCACATATAGTCATGTATAGGCCGTGTATGACATATATATGTTATTCCCCCCAGGAGCGCGGCCCACTGCGAGTATCAGTGCCCACATATAGTCATGTATAGGCCGTGTATGACATATATATGTTATTCCCCCCAGGAGCGCGGCCCGCTGCGAGTATCAGTGCCCACATATAGTCGTGTATAGGCCGTGTATGACATATATATGTTATTCCCCCCAGGAGCGCGGCCCGCTGCGAGTATCAGTGCCCACATATAGTCATGTATAGGCCGCGTATGACATATATATGTTATTCCCCTCAGGAGCGCGGCCCACTGCGAGTATCAGTGCCCACATATAGTCATGTATAGGCCGCGTATGACATATATATGTTATTCCCCTCAGGAGCGCGGCCCACTGCGAGTATCAGTGCCCACATATAGTCATGTATAGGCCGTGTATGACATATATATGTTATTCCCCCCAGGAGCGCGGCCCACTGCGAGTATCAGTGCCCACATATAGTCATGTATAGGCCGCGTATGACATATATATGTTATTCCCCTCAGGAGCGCGGCCCACTGCGAGTATCAGTGCCCACATATAGTCATGTATAGGCCGTGTATGACATATATATGTTATTCCCCCCAGGAGCGCGGCCCGCTGCGAGTATCAGTGCCCACATATAGTCATGTATAGGCCGTGTATGACATATATATGTTATTCCCCCCAGGAGCGCGGCCCGCTGCGAGTATCAGTGCCCACATATAGTCATGTATAGGCCGCGTATGACATATATATGTTATTCCCCTCAGGAGCGCGGCCCACTGCGAGTATCAGTGCCCACATATAGTCATGTATAGGCCGCGTATGACATATATATGTTATTCCCCTCATGAGCGCGGCCCACTGCGAGTATCAGTGCCCACATATAGTCGTGTATAGGCCGTGTATGACATATATATGTTATTCCCCCCAGGAGCGCGGCCCACTGCGAGTATCAGTGCCCACATATAGTCATGTATAGGCCGTGTATGACATATATATGTTATTCCCCCCAGGAGCGCGGCCCACTGCGAGTATCAGTGCCCACATATAGTCGTGTATAGGCCGTGTATGACATATATATGTTATTCCCCTCAGGAGCGCGGCCCGCTGCGAGTATCAGTGCCCACATATAGTCATGTATAGGCCGTGTATGACATATATATGTTATTCCCCCCAGGAGCGCGGCCCGCTGCGAGTATCAGTGCCCACATATAGTCATGTATAGGCCGTGTATGACATATATCTGTTATTCCCCCCAGGAGCGCGGCCCACTGCGAGTATCAGTGCCCACATATAGTCATGTATAGGCCGTGTATGACATATATATGTTATTCCCCCAGGAGCGCGGCCCACTGCGAGTATCAGTGCCCACATATAGTCATGTATAGGCCGTGTATGACATATATATGTTATTCCCCCAGGAGCGCGGCCCACTGCGAGTATCAGTGCCCACATATAGTCATGTATAGGCCGTGTATGGCATATATATGTTATTCCCCCCAGGAGCGCGGCCCGCTGCGAGTATCAGTGCCCACATATAGTCATGTATAGGCCGTGTATGACATATATATGTTATTCCCCCAGGAGCGCGGCCCACTGCGAGTATCAGTGCCCACATGTAGTCATGTATAGGCCGTGTATGACATATATATGTTATTCCCCCCAGGAGCGCGGCCCACTGCGAGTATCAGTGCCCACATATAGTCATGTATAGGCCGTGTATGACATATATATGTTATTCCCCTCAGGAGCGCGGCCCACTGCGAGTATCAGTGCCCACATATAGTCATGTATAGGCCGTGTATGACATATATATGTTATTCCCCCCAGGAGCGCGGCCCACTGCGAGTATCAGTGCCCACATATAGTCATGTATAGGCCTGTATGACATATATATGTTATTCCCCCCAGGAGCGCGGCCCGCTGCGAGTATCAGTGCCCACATATAGTCATGTATAGGCCGTGTATGACATATATATGTTATTCCCCCCAGGAGCGCGGCCCGCTGCGAGTATCAGTGCCCACATATAGTCATGTATAGGCCGTGTATGACATAAATATGTTATTCCCCCAGGAGCGCGGCCCACTGCGAGTATCAATGCCCACATATAGTCATGTATAGGCCGTGTATGACATATATATGTTATTCCCCCCAGGAGCGCGGCCCACTGCGAGTATCAGTGCCCACATATAGTCATGTATAGGCCTGTATGACATATATATGTTATTCCCCCCAGGAGCGCGGCCCACTGCGAGTATCAGTGACCACATATAGTCATGTATAGGCCGTGTATGACATATATATGTTATTCCCCCAGGAGCGCGGCCCGCTGCGAGTATCAGTGCCCACATATAGTCATGTATAGGCCTGTATGACATATATATGTTATTCCCCCCAGGAGCGCGGCCCGCTGCGAGTATCAGTGCCCACATATAGTCATGCATAGGCCGTGTATGACATATATATGTTATTCCCCCAGGAGCGCGGCCCGCTGCGAGTATCAGTGCCCACATATAGTCATGTATAGGCCGTGTATGACATATATATGTTATTCCCCCCAGGAGTGCGGCCCGCTGCGAGTATCAGTGCCCACATATAGTCATGTATAGGCCGTGTATGACATATATATGTTATTCCCCCCAGGAGTGCGGCCCGCTGCGAGTATCAGTGCCCACATATAGTCATGTATAGGCCGTGTATGACATATATATGTTATTCCCCCCAGGAGCGCGGCCCACTGCGAGTATCAGTGCCCACATATAGTCATGTATAGGCCGTGTATGACATATATATGTTATTCCCCCCAGGAGCGCGGCCCACTGCGAGTATCAGTGCCCACATATAGTCATGTATAGGCCGTGTATGACATATATATGTTATTCCCCCCAGGAGCGCGGCCCACTGCGAGTATCAGTGCCCACATATAGTCATGTATAGGCCGTGTATGACATATATATGTTATTCCCCCCAGGAGCGCGGCCCACTGCGAGTATCAGTGCCCACATATAGTCATGTATAGGCCGTGTATGACATATATATGTTATTCCCCCAGGAGCGCGGCCCGCTGCGAGTATCAGTGCCCACATATAGTCGTGTATAGGCCGTGTATGACATATATATGTTATTCCCCCCAGGAGCGCGGCCCGCTGCGAGTATCAGTGCCCACATATAGTCATGTATAGGCCGCGTATGACATATATATGTTATTCCCCTCAGGAGCGCGGCCCACTGCGAGTATCAGTGCCCACATATAGTCATGTATAGGCCGTGTATGACATATATATGTTATTCCCCCCAGGAGCGCGGCCCGCTGCGAGTATCAGTTCCCACATATAGTCATGTATAGGCCGCGTATGACGTATATATGTTATTCCCCTCAGGAGCGCGGCCCGCTGCGAGTATCAGTGCCCACATATAGTCATGTATAGGCCGCGTATGACATATATATGTTATTCCCCCCAGGAGCGCGGCCCACTGCGAGTATCAGTGCCCACATATAGTCATGTATAGGCCGCGTATGACATATATATGTTATTCCCCCCAGGAGCGCGGCCCGCTGCGAGTATCAGTGCCCACATATAGTCATGTATAGGCCGCGTATGACATATATATGTTATTCCCCCCAGGAGCGCGGCCCACTGCGAGTATCAGTGACCACATATAGTCATGTATAGGCCGTGTATGACATATATATGTTATTCCCCCCAGGAGCGCGGCCCACTGCGAGTATCAGTGCCCACATATAGTCGTGTATAGGCCGTGTATGACATATATATGTTATTCCCCCAGGAGCGCGGCCCACTGCGAGTATCAGTGCCCACATATAGTCATGTATAGGCCGTGTATGACATATATATGTTATTCCCCCCAGGAGCGCGGCCCGCTGCGAGTATCAGTGCCCACATATAGTCATGTATAGGCCGTGTATGACATATATATGTTATTCCCCCCAGGAGCGCGGCCCACTGCGAGTATCAGTGCCCACATATAGTCATGTATAGGCCGTGTATGACATATATATGTTATTCCCCCCAGGAGCGCGGCCCGCTGCGAGTATCAGTGCCCACATATAGTCGTGTATAGGCCGTGTATGACATATATATGTTATTCCCCCCAGGAGCGCGGCCCGCTGCGAGTATCAGTGCCCACATATAGTCATGTATAGGCCGCGTATGACATATATATGTTATTCCCCTCAGGAGCGCGGCCCACTGCGAGTATCAGTGCCCACATATAGTCATGTATAGGCCGCGTATGACATATATATGTTATTCCCCTCAGGAGCGCGGCCCACTGCGAGTATCAGTGCCCACATATAGTCATGTATAGGCCGCGTATGACATATATATGTTATTCCCCTCAGGAGCGCGGCCCACTGCGAGTATCAGTGCCCACATATAGTCATGTATAGGCCGCGTATGACATATATATGTTATTCCCCCCAGGAGCGCGGCCCACTGCGAGTATCAGTGCCCACATATAGTCATGTATAGGCCGTGTATGACATATATATGTTATTCCCCCCAGGAGCGCGGCCCACTGCGAGTATCAGTGCCCACATATAGTCATGTATAGGCCGCGTATGACATATATATGTTATTCCCCTCAGGAGCGCGGCCCACTGCGAGTATCAGTGCCCACATATAGTCATGTATAGGCCGTGTATGACATATATATGTTATTCCCCCCAGGAGCGCGGCCCGCTGCGAGTATCAGTGCCCACATATAGTCATGTATAGGCCGTGTATGACATATATATGTTATTCCCCCCAGGAGCGCGGCCCGCTGCGAGTATCAGTGCCCACATATAGTCATGTATAGGCCGCGTATGACATATATATGTTATTCCCCTCAGGAGCGCGGCCCACTGCGAGTATCAGTGCCCACATATAGTCATGTATAGGCCGCGTATGACATATATATGTTATTCCCCTCATGAGCGCGGCCCACTGCGAGTATCAGTGCCCACATATAGTCGTGTATAGGCCGTGTATGACATATATATGTTATTCCCCCCAGGAGCGCGGCCCACTGCGAGTATCAGTGCCCACATATAGTCATGTATAGGCCGTGTATGACATATATATGTTATTCCCCCCAGGAGCGCGGCCCACTGCGAGTATCAGTGCCCACATATAGTCGTGTATAGGCCGTGTATGACATATATATGTTATTCCCCTCAGGAGCGCGGCCCGCTGCGAGTATCAGTGCCCACATATAGTCATGTATAGGCCGTGTATGACATATATATGTTATTCCCCCCAGGAGCGCGGCCCACTGCGAGTATCAGTGCCCACATATAGTCATGTATAGGCCGTGTATGACATATATCTGTTATTCCCCCCAGGAGCGCGGCCCACTGCGAGTATCAGTGCCCACATATAGTCATGTATAGGCCGTGTATGACATATATATGTTATTCCCCCAGGAGCGCGGCCCACTGCGAGTATCAGTGCCCACATATAGTCATGTATAGGCCGTGTATGACATATATATGTTATTCCCCCAGGAGCGCGGCCCACTGCGAGTATCAGTGCCCACATATAGTCATGTATAGGCCGTGTATGGCATATATATGTTATTCCCCCCAGGAGCGCGGCCCGCTGCGAGTATCAGTGCCCACATATAGTCATGTATAGGCCGTGTATGACATATATATGTTATTCCCCCAGGAGCGCGGCCCACTGCGAGTATCAGTGCCCACATGTAGTCATGTATAGGCCGTGTATGACATATATATGTTATTCCCCCCAGGAGCGCGGCCCACTGCGAGTATCAGTGCCCACATATAGTCATGTATAGGCCGTGTATGACATATATATGTTATTCCCCTCAGGAGCGCGGCCCACTGCGAGTATCAGTGCCCACATATAGTCATGTATAGGCCGTGTATGACATATATATGTTATTCCCCCCAGGAGCGCGGCCCACTGCGAGTATCAGTGCCCACATATAGTCATGTATAGGCCTGTATGACATATATATGTTATTCCCCCCAGGAGCGCGGCCCGCTGCGAGTATCAGTGCCCACATATAGTCATGTATAGGCCGTGTATGACATATATATGTTATTCCCCCCAGGAGCGCGGCCCGCTGCGAGTATCAGTGCCCACATATAGTCATGTATAGGCCGTGTATGACATAAATATGTTATTCCCCCAGGAGCGCGGCCCACTGCGAGTATCAATGCCCACATATAGTCATGTATAGGCCGTGTATGACATATATATGTTATTCCCCCCAGGAGCGCGGCCCACTGCGAGTATCAGTGCCCACATATAGTCATGTATAGGCCTGTATGACATATATATGTTATTCCCCCCAGGAGCGCGGCCCGCTGCGAGTATCAGTGACCACATATAGTCATGTATAGGCCGTGTATGACATATATATGTTATTCCCCCAGGAGCGCGGCCCGCTGCGAGTATCAGTGCCCACATATAGTCATGTATAGGCCGTGTATGACATATATATGTTATTCCCCCCAGGAGCGCGGCCCACTGCGAGTATCAGTGCCCACATATAGTCATGTATAGGCCTGTATGACATATATATGTTATTCCCCCCAGGAGCGCGGCCCGCTGCGAGTATCAGTGCCCACATATAGTCATGTATAGGCCGTGTATGACATATATATGTTATTCCCCCCAGGAGCGCGGCCCACTGCGAGTATCAGTGCCCACATATAGTCATGTATAGGCCGTGTATGACATATATATGTTATTCCCCCCAGGAGCGCGGCCCGCTGCGAGTATCAGTGCCCACATATAGTCATGTATAGGCCGTGTATGACATAAATATGTTATTCCCCCAGGAGCGCGGCCCACTGCGAGTATCAATGCCCACATATAGTCATGTATAGGCCGTGTATGACATATATATGTTATTCCCCCCAGGAGCGCGGCCCACTGCGAGTATCAGTGCCCACATATAGTCATGTATAGGCCTGTATGACATATATATGTTATTCCCCCCAGGAGCGCGGCCCGCTGCGAGTATCAGTGACCACATATAGTCATGTATAGGCCGTGTATGACATATATATGTTATTCCCCCAGGAGCGCGGCCCGCTGCGAGTATCAGTGCCCACATATAGTCATGTATAGGCCTGTATGACATATATATGTTATTCCCCCCAGGAGCGCGGCCCGCTGCGAGTATCAGTGCCCACATATAGTCATGCATAGGCCGTGTATGACATATATATGTTATTCCCCCAGGAGCGCGGCCCGCTGCGAGTATCAGTGCCCACATATAGTCATGTATAGGCCGTGTATGACATATATATGTTATTCCCCCCAGGAGTGCGGCCCGCTGCGAGTATCAGTGCCCACATATAGTCATGTATAGGCCGTGTATGACATATATATGTTATTCCCCCCAGGAGCGCGGCCCACTGCGAGTATCAGTGACCACATATAGTCGTGTATAGGCCGTGTATGACATATATATGTTATTCCCCCAGGAGCGCGGCCCACTGCGAGTATCAGTGCCCACATATAGTCATGTATAGGCCGCGTATGACATATATATGTTATTCCCCCCCAGGAGCGCGGCCCACTGCGAGTATCAGTGCCCACATATAGTCATGTATAGGCCGTGTATGACATATATATGTTATTCCCCCAGGAGCGCGGCCCACTGCGAGTATCAGTGCCCACATATAGTCATGTATAGGCCGCGTATGACATATATATGTTATTCCCCCCCAGGAGCGCGGCCCGCTGCGAGTATCAGTGCCCACATATAGTCATGTATAGGCCGTGTATGACATATATATGTTATTCCCCCCAGGAGCGCGGCCCACTGCGAGTATCAGTGCCCACATATAGTCATGTATAGGCCGCGTATGACATATATATGTTATTCCCCCCCAGGAGCGCGGCCCACTGCGAGTATCAGTGCCCACATATAGTCATGTATAGGCCATGTATGACATATATATGTTATTCCTCCCAGGAGCGCGGCCCACTGCGAGTATCAGTGCCCACATATAGTCATGTATAGGCCGTGTATGACATATATATGTTATTCCCCCCAGGAGCGCGGCCCACTGCGAGTATCAGTGCCCACATATAGTCATGTATAGGCCGTGTATGACATATATATGTTATTCCCCCCAGGAGCGCGGCCCACTGCGAGTATCAGTGCCCACATATAGTCATGTATAGGCCGTGTATGACATATATATGTTATTCCCCCCAGGAGCGCGGCCCACTGCGAGTATCAGTGCCCACATATAGTCATGTATAGGCCATGTATGACATATATATGTTATTCCTCCCAGGAGCGCGGCCCACTGCGAGTATCAGTGCCCACATATAGTCATGTATAGGCCGTGTATGACATATATATGTTATTCCCCCCAGGAGCGCGGCCCACTGCGAGTATCAGTGCCCACATATAGTCATGTATAGGCCGTGTATGACATATATATGTTATTCCCCCCAGGAGCGCGGCCCACTGCGAGTATCAGTGCCCACATATAGTCATGTATAGGCCGTGTATGACATATATATGTTATTCCCCCCAGGAGCGCGGCCCACTGCGAGTATCAGTGCCCACATATAGTCATGTATAGGCCGTGTATGACATATATATGTTATTCCTCCCAGGAGCGCGGCCCACTGCGAGTATCAGAGCCCACATATAGTCATGTATAGGCCGTGTATGACATATATATGTTATTCCCCCCAGGAGCGCGGCCCGCTGCGAGTATCAGTGCCCACATATAGTCGTGTATAGGCCGTGTATGACATATATATGTTATTCCCCCCAGGAGCGCGGCCCACTGCGAGTATCAGTGCCCACATATAGTCATGTATAGGCCGCGTATGACATATATATGTTATTCCCCCAGGAGCGCGGCCCACTGCGAGTATCAGTGACCACATATAGTCATGTATAGGCCGTGTATGACATATATATGTTATTCCCCCCAGGAGCGCGGCCCACTGCGAGTATCAGTGCCCACATATAATCATGTATAGGCCGTGTATGACATATATATGTTATTCCCCCCCAGGAGCGCGGCCCACTGCGAGTATCAGTGCCCACATATAGTCATGTATAGGCCGCGTATGACATATATATGTTATTCCCCCCAGGAGCGCGGCCCACTGCGAGTATCAGTGCCCACATATAGTCATGTATAGGCCGTGTATGACATATATATGTTATTCCCCCCCAGGAGCGCGGCCCACTGCGAGTATCAGTGCCCACATATAGTCATGTATAGGCCGTGTATGACATATATATGTTATTCCCCCCAGGAGCGCGGCCCACTGCGAGTATCAGTGCCCACATATAGTCATGTATAGGCCGTGTATGACATATATATGTTATTCCCCCCAGGAGCGCGGCCCGCTGCGAGTATCAGTGCCCACATATAGTCGTGTATAGGCCGTGTATGACATATATTTGTTATTCCCCCCAGGAGCGCGGCCCACTGCGAGTATCAGTGCCCACATATAGTCGTGTATAGGCCGTGTATGACATATATATGTTATTCCCCCCAGGAGCGCGGCCCGCTGCGAGTATCAGTGCCCACATATAGTCGTGTATAGGCCGTGTATGACATATATATGTTATTCCCCCCAGGAGCGCGGCCCGCTGCGAGTATCAGTGCCCACATATAGTCATGTATAGGCCGCGTATGGCATATATATGTTATTCCCCCCAGGAGCGCGGCCCACTGCGAGTATCAGTGCCCACATATAGTCGTGTATAGGCCGTGTATGACATATATATGTTATTCCCCCCAGGAGCGCGGCCCGCTGCGAGTATCAGTGCCCACATATAGTCGTGTATAGGCCGTGTATGACATATATATGTTATTCCCCCCCAGGAGCGCGGCCCACTGCGAGTATCAGTGCCCACATATAGTCATGTATAGGCCGTGTATGACATATATATGTTATTCCCCCAGGAGCGCGGCCCACTGCGAGTATCAGTGCCCACATATAGTCGTGTATAGGCCGTGTATGACATATATATGTTATTCCCCCCAGGAGCGCGGCCCACTGCGAGTATCAGTGCCCACATATAGTCATGTATAGGCCGCGTATGACATATATATGTTATTCCCCCAGGAGCGCGGCCCACTGCGAGTATCAGAGCCCACATATAGTCATGTATAGGCCGCGTATGGCATATATATGTTATTCCCCCCAGGAGCGCGGCCCACTGCGAGTATCAGTGCCCACATATAGTCGTGTATAGGCCGTGTATGACATATATATGTTATTCCCCCCAGGAGCGCGGCCCGCTGCGAGTATCAGTGCCCACATATAGTCGTGTATAGGCCGTGTATGACATATATATGTTATTCCCCCCAGGAGCGCGGCCCACTGCGAGTATCAGTGCCCACATATAGTCGTGTATAGGCCGTGTATGACATATATATGTTATTCCCCCCCAGGAGCGCGGCCCGCTGCGAGTATCAGTGCCCACATATAGTCGTGTATAGGCCGTGTATGACATATATATGTTATTCCCCCCAGGAGCGCGGCCCGCTGCGAGTATCAGTGACCACATATAGTCGTGTATAGGCCGTGTATGACATATATATGTTATTCCCCCCAGGAGCGCGGCCCGCTGCGAGTATCAGTGCCCACATATAGTCATGTATAGGCCGTGTATGACATATATATGTTATTCCCCCAGGAGCGCGGCCCACTGCGAGTATCAATGCCCACATATAGTCATGTATAGGCCGTGTATGACATATATATGTTATTCCCCCCGGAGCGCGGCCCACTGCGAGTATCAGTGCCCACATATAGTCATGTATAGGCCGTGTATGACATATATATGTTATTCCCCCCAGGAGCGCGGCCCACTGCGAGTATCAGTGCCCACATATAGTCGTGTATAGGCCGTGTATGACATATATATGTTATTCCCCCAGGAGCGCGGCCCACTGCGAGTATCAGTGCCCACATATAGTCATGTATAGGCCGTGTATGACATATATATGTTATTCCCCCCAGGAGCGCGGCCCACTGCGAGTATCAGTGCCCACATATAGTCGTGTATAGGCCGTGTATGACATATATATGTTATTCCCCCAGGAGCGCGGCCCACTGCGAGTATCAGTGCCCACATATAGTCATGTATAGGCCGTGTATGACATATATATGTTATTCCCCCCAGGAGCGCGGCCCACTGCGAGTATCAGTGCCCACATATAGTCATGTATAGGCCGTGTATGACATATATATGTTATTCCCCCCAGGAGCGCGGCCCACTGCGAGTATCAGTGCCCACATATAGTCGTGTATAGGCCGTGTATGACATATATATGTTATTCCCCCAGGAGCGCGGCCCAATGCGAGTATCAGAGCCCACATATAGTCATGTATAGGCCGTGTATGACATATATATGTTTTTCCCCCCAGGAGCGCGGCCCACTGCGAGTATCAGTGCCCACATATAGTCATGTATAGGCTGTGTATGACATATATATTTTATTCCCCCCAGGAGCGCGGCCCACTGCGAGTATCAGTGCCCACATATAGTCATGTATAGGCCGTGTATGACATATATATGTTATTCCCCCCAGGAGCGCGGCCCACTGCGAGTATCAGTGCCCACATATAGTCATGTATAGGCCGTGTATGACATATATATGTTATTCCCCCCAGGAGCGCGGCCCACTGCGAGTATCAATGCCCACATATAGTCATGTATAGGCCGTGTATGACATATATATGTTATTCCCCCAGGAGCGCGGCCCACTGCGAGTATCAGTGCCCACATATAGTCATGTATAGGCCGTGTATGACATATATATGTTATTCCCCCCAGGAGCGCGGCCCACTGCGAGTATCAGTGCCCACATATAGTCATGTATAGGCCGTGTATGACATATATATGTTATTCCCCCCAGGAGCGCGGCCCACTGCGAGTATCAGTGCCCACATATAGTCATGTATAGGCCGTGTATGACATATATATGTTATTCCCCCCAGGAGCGCGGCCCACTGCGAGTATCAGTGCCCACATATAGTCGTGTATAGGCCGTGTATGACATATATATGTTATTCCCCCCAGGAGCGCGGCCCGCTGCGAGTATCAGTGACCACATATAGTCGTGTATAGGCCGTGTATGACATATATTTGTTATTCCCCCCCAGGAGCGCGGCCCGCTGCGAGTATCAGTGCCCACATATAGTCATGTATAGGCCGTGTATGACATATATATGTTATTCCCCCCAGGAGCGCGGCCCGCTGCGAGTATCAGTGACCACATATAGTCGTGTATAGGCCGTGTATGACATATATATGTTATTCCCCCCAGGAGCGCGGCCCGCTGCGAGTATCAGTGACCACATATAGTCGTGTATAGGCCGTGTATGACATATATTTGTTATTCCCCCCCAGGAGCGCGGCCCGCTGCGAGTATCAGTGCCCACAAATAGTCATGTATAGGCCGTGTATGACATATATATGTTATTCCCCCCAGGAGCGCGGCACGCTGCGAGTATCAGTGCCCACATATAGTCATGTATAGGCCGTGTATGACATATATATGTTATTCCCCCCAGGAGCGCGGCCCGCTGCGAGTATCAGTGCCCACATATAGTCATGTATAGGCCGTGTATGACATATATATGTTATTCCCCCAGGAGCGCGGCCCGCTGCGAGTATCAGTGCCCACATATAGTCATGTATAGGCCGTGTATGACATATATCTGTTATTCCCCCAGGAGCGCGGCCCGCTGCGAGTATCAGTGCCCACATATAGTCATGTATAGGCCGTATATGACATATATATGTTATTCCCCCCAGGAGCGCGGCCCGCTGCGAGTATCAGTGCCCACATATAGTCATGTATAGGCCGTGTATGACATATATCTGTTATTCCCCCAGGAGCGCGGCCCACTGCGAGTATCAGTGCCCACATATAGTCATGTATAGGCCGTGTATGACATATATATGTTATTCCCCTCAGGAGCGCGGCCCGCTGCGAGTATCAGTGCCCACATATAGTCATGTATAGGCCGTGTATGACATATGTATGTTATTCCCCCAGGAGCGCGGCCCGCTGCGAGTATCAGTGCCCACATATAGTCATGTATAGGCCGTGTATGACATATATATGTTATTCCCCCCAGGAGCGCGGCCCACTGCGAGTATCAGTGCCCACATATAGTCATGTATAGGCCGTGTATGACATATATATGTTATTCCCCCAGGAGCGCGGCCCGCTGCGAGTATCAGTGCCCACATATAGTCATGTATAGGCCGTGTATGACATATATATGTTATTCCCCCCAGGAGCGCGGCCCACTGCGAGTATCAGTGCCCACATATAGTCATGTATAGGCCGTGTATGACATATATATGTTATTCCCCCCAGGAGCGCGGCCCACTGCGAGTATCAGTGCCCACATATAGTCATGTATAGGCAGCGTATGACATATATATGTTATTCCCCCCAGGAGCGCGGCCCGCTGCGAGTATCAGTGCCCACATATAGTCATGTATAGGCCGTGTATGACATATATATGTTATTCCCCCCAGGAGCGCGGCCCGCTGCGAGTATCAGTGCCCACATATAGTCATGTATAGGCCGTGTATGACATATATATGTTATTCCCCCAGGAGCGCGGCCCGCTGCGAGTATCAGAGCCCACATATAGTCATGTATAGGCCGCGTATGGCATATATATGTTATTCCCCTCAGGAGCGCGGCCCACTGCGAGTATCAGAGCCCACATATAGTCATGTATAGGCCGTGTATGACATATATATGTTATTCCCCCCAGGAGCGCGGCCCACTGCGAGTATCAGTGCCCACATATAGTCATGTATAGGCCGTGTATGACATATATATGTTATTCCCCCCAGGAGCGCGGCCCACTGCGAGTATCAGAGCCCACATATAGTCATGTATAGGCCGCGTATGGCATATATATGTTATTCCACCAGGAGCGCGGCCCACTGCGAGTATCAGAGCCCACATATAGTCATGTATAGGCCGCGTATGGCATATATATGTTATTCCCCTCAGGAGCGCGGCCCACTGCGAGTATCAGAGCCCACATATAGTCATGTATAGGCCGTGTATGGCATATATATGTTATTCCCCCAGGAGCGCGGCCCACTGCGAGTATCAGTGCCCACATATAGTCATGTATAGGCCGTGTATGACATATATATGTTATTCCCCCAGGAGCGCGGCCCACTGCGAGTATCAGTGCCCACATATAGTCATGTATAGGCCGCGTTTGACATATATATGTTATTCCCCCAGGAGCGCGGCCCGCTGCGAGTATCAGTGCCCACATATAGTCATGTATAGGCCGCGTTTGACATATATATGTTATTCCCCCAGGAGCGCGGCCCACTGCGAGTATCAGTGCCCACATATAGTCATGTATAGGCCGCGTTTGACATATATATGTTATTCCCCCAGGAGCGCGGCCCACTGCGAGTATCAGTGCCCACATATAGTCATGTATAGGCCGCGTTTGACATATATATGTTATTCCCCCAGGAGCGCGGCCCACTGCGAGTATCAGTGCCCACATATAGTCATGTATAGGCCGTGTATGACATATATATGTTATTCCCCCAGGAGCGCGGCCCACTGCGAGTATCAGTGCCCACATATAGTCATGTATAGGCCGCGTTTGACATATATATGTTATTCCCCCAGGAGCGCGGCCCACTGCGAGTATCAGTGCCCACATATAGTCATGTATAGGCCGTGTATGGCATATATATGTTATTCCCCCCAGGAGCGCGGCCCACTGCGAGTATCAGTGCCCACATATAGTCATGTATAGGCCGCGTTTGACATATATATGTTATTCCCCCAGGAGCGCGGCCCACTGCGAGTATCAGTGCCCACATATAGTCATGTATAGGCCGTGTATGGCATATATATGTTATTCCCCCCAGGAGCGCGGCCCACTGCGAGTATCAGTGCCCACATATAGTCATGTATAGGCCGTGTATGACATATATATGTTATTCCCCCAGGAGCGCGGCCCACTGCGAGTATCAGTGCCCACATATAGTCATGTATAGGCCGCGTTTGACATATATATGTTATTCCCCCCAGGAGCGCGGCCCGCTGCGAGTATCAGTGCCCACATATAGTCATGTATAGGCCGTGTATGACATATATATGTTATTCCCCCAGGAGCGCGGCCCGCTGCGAGTATCAGAGCCCACATATAGTCATGTATAGGCCGTGTATGACATATATATGTTATTCCCCCCAGGAGCGCGGCCCACTGCGAGTATCAGTGCCCACATATAGTCATGTATAGGCCGCGTTTGACATATATATGTTATTCCCCCCAGGAGCGCGGCCCGCTGCGAATATCAGTGCCCACATATAGTCATGTATAGGCCGTGTATGACATATATATGTTATTCCCCCCAGGAGCGCGGCCCACTGCGAGTATCAGTGCCCACATATAGTCATGTATAGGCCGCGTTTGACATATATATGTTATTCCCCCCAGGAGCGCGGCCCGCTGCGAGTATCAGTGCCCACATATAGTCGTGTATAGGCCGTGTATGACATATATATGTTATTCCCCCCAGGAGCGCGGCCCGCTGCGAGTATCAGTGCCCACATATAGTCATGTATAGGCCGTGTATGACATATATATGTTATTCCCCTCAGGAGCGCGGCCCACTGCGAGTATCAGTGCCCACATATAGTCATGTATAGGCCGTGTATGACATATATATGTTATTCCCCCAGGAGCGCGGCCCACTGCGAGTATCAGTGCCCACATATAGTCATGTATAGGCCGTGTATGGCATATATATGTTATTCCCCCAGGAGCGCGGCCCGCTGCGAGTATCAGTGCCCACATATAGTCATGTATAGGCCGTGTATGACATATATATGTTATTCCCCTCAGGAGCGCGGCCCGCTGCGAGTATCAGTGCCCACATATAGTCATGTATAGGCCGTGTATGACATATATATGTTATTCCCCCAGGAGCGCGGCCCGCTGCGAGTATCAGTGCCCACATATAGTCATGTATAGGCCGTGTATGACATATATATGTTATTCCCCCCAGGAGCGCGGCCCACTGCGAGTATCAGTGCCCACATATAGTCATGTATAGGCCGTGTATGGCATATATATGTTATTCCCCCAGGAGCGCGGCCCACTGCGAGTATCAATGCCCACATATAGTCATGTATAGGCCGTGTATGACATATATATGTTATTCCCCCCAGGAGCGCGGCCCACTGCGAGTATCAGTGCCCACATATAGTCGTGTATAGGCCGTGTATGACATATATATGTTATTCCCCTCAGGAGCGCGGCCCACTGCGAGTATCAGTGACCACATATAGTCATGTATAGGCCGTGTATGACATATATATGTTATTCCCCCCAGGAGCGCGGCCCGCTGCGAGTATCAGTGCCCACATATAGTCATGTATAGGCCGTGTATGACATATATATGTTATTCCCCCCAGGAGCGCGGCCCGCTGCGAGTATCAGTGCCCACATATAGTCATGTATAGGCCGTGTATGACATATATATGTTATTCCCCCAGGAGCGCGGCCCGCTGCGAGTATCAGTGCCCACATATAGTCATGTATAGGCCATGTATGACATATATATGTTATTCCCCCCAGGAGCGCGGCCCACTGCGAGTATCAGTGCCCACATATAGTCATGTATAGGCCGTGTATGACATATATATGTTATTCCCCCAGGAGCGCGGCCCGCTGCGAGTATCAGTGCCCACATATAGTCATGTATAGGCCGTGTATGACATATATATGTTATTCCCCCCAGGAGCGCGGCCCACTGCGAGTATCAGTGCCCACATATAGTCATGTATAGGCCGTGTATGACATATATATGTTATTCCCCCCAGGAGCGCGGCCCGCTGCGAGTATCAGTGCCCACATATAGTCATGTATAGGCCGTGTATGACATATATATGTTATTCCCCCCAGGAGCGCGGCCCACTGCGAGTATCAGTGACCACATATAGTCATGTATAGGCCGTGTATGACATATATATGTTATTCCCCCAGGAGCGCGGCCCACTGCGAGTATCAGTGACCACATATAGTCGTGTATAGGCCGTGTATGACATATATATGTTATTCCCCCAGGAGCGCGGCCCACTGCGAGTATCAGTGCCCACATATAGTCGTGTATAGGCCGTGTATGACATATATATGTTATTCCCCCCAGGAGCGCGGCCCGCTGCGAGTATCAGTGCCCACATATAGTCGTGTATAGGCCGTGTATGACATATATATGTTATTCCCCCCCAGGAGCGCGGCCCACTGCGAGTATCAGTGCCCACATATAGTCGTGTATAGGCCGTGTATGACATATATATGTTATTCCCCCCAGGAGCGCGGCCCACTGCGAGTATCAGTGCCCACATATAGTCATGTATAGGCCGCGTATGACATATATATGTTATTCCCCCAGGAGCGCGGCCCACTGCGAGTATCAGAGCCCACATATAGTCATGTATAGGCCGCGTATGGCATATATATGTTATTCCCCCCAGGAGCGCGGCCCACTGCGAGTATCAGTGCCCACATATAGTCGTGTATAGGCCGTGTATGACATATATATGTTATTCCCCCCAGGAGCGCGGCCCGCTGCGAGTATCAGTGCCCACATATAGTCGTGTATAGGCCGTGTATGACATATATATGTTATTCCCCCCAGGAGCGCGGCCCACTGCGAGTATCAGTGCCCACATATAGTCGTGTATAGGCCGTGTATGACATATATATGTTATTCCCCCAGGAGCGCGGCCCGCTGCGAGTCTCAGTGCCCACATATAGTCGTGTATAGGCCGTGTATGACATATATATGTTATTCCCCCCAGGAGCGCGGCCCGCTGCGAGTCTCAGTGCCCACATATAGTCGTGTATAGGCCGTGTATGACATATATATGTTATTCCCCCCAGGAGCGCGGCCCGCTGCGAGTATCAGTGACCACATATAGTCGTGTATAGGCCGTGTATGACATATATATGTTATTCCCCCCAGGAGCGCGGCCCACTGCGAGTATCAGTGACCACATATAGTCGTGTATAGGCCGTGTATGACATATATATGTTATTCCCCCCAGGAGCGCGGCCCGCTGCGAGTATCAGTGCCCACATATAGTCGTGTATAGGCCGTGTATGACATATATATGTTATTCCCCCAGGAGCGCGGCCCGCTGCGAGTATCAGTGACCACATATAGTCGTGTATAGGCCGTGTATGACATATATATGTTATTCCCCCCAGGAGCGCGGCCCGCTGCGAGTATCAGTGCCCACATATAGTCATGTATAGGCCGTGTATGACATATATATGTTATTCCCCCAGGAGCGCGGCCCACTGCGAGTATCAATGCCCACATATAGTCATGTATAGGCCGTGTATGACATATATATGTTATTCCCCCCAGGAGCGCGGCCCGCTGCGAGTATCAGTGCCCACATATAGTCATGTATAGGCCGTGTATGACATATATATGTTATTCCCCCCAGGAGCGCGGCCCACTGCGAGTATCAGTGACCACATATAGTCGTGTATAGGCCGTGTATG
The DNA here is from genome assembly GCF_039654945.1 of Dendrobates tinctorius. Lineage (NCBI taxonomy): Eukaryota > Metazoa > Chordata > Amphibia > Anura > Dendrobatidae > Dendrobates > Dendrobates tinctorius. The sequence goes on from NW_027361792.1 coordinate 1,353,264, forward strand.
ACATATATATGTTATTCCCCCCAGGAGCGCGGCCCGCTGCGAGTATCAGTGCCCACATATAGTCATGTATAGGCCGTGTATGACATATATATGTTATTCCCCCAGGAGCGCGGCCCACTGCGAGTATCAGTGCCCACATATAGTCATGTATAGGCCGTGTATGACATATATATGTTATTCCCCCCAGGAGCGCGGCCCGCTGCGAGTATCAGTGCCCACATATAGTCATGTATAGGCCGTGTATGACATATATATGTTATTCCCCCCAGGAGCGCGGCCCACTGCGAGTATCAGTGCCCACATATAGTCATGTATAGGCCGTGTATGACATATATATGTTATTCCCCCCAGGAGCGCGGCCCACTGCGAGTATCAGTGCCCACATATAGTCGTGTATAGGCCGTGTATGACATATATATGTTATTCCCCCAGGAGCGCGGCCCACTGCGAGTATCAGTGCCCACATATAGTCATGTATAGGCCGTGTATGACATATATATGTTATTCCCCCCAGGAGCGCGGCCCACTGCGAGTATCAGTGCCCACATATAGTCATGTATAGGCCGTGTATGACATATATATGTTATTCCCCCCAGGAGCGCGGCCCACTGCGAGTATCAGTGCCCACATATAGTCATGTATAGGCCGTGTATGGCATATATATGTTATTCCCCCCAGGAGCGCGGCCCACTGCGAGTATCAGTGCCCACATATAGTCGTGTATAGGCCGTGTATGACATATATATGTTATTCCCCCCAGGAGCGCGGCCCACTGCGAGTATCAGTGCCCACATATAGTCGTGTATAGGCCGTGTATGACATATATATGTTATTCCCTCAGGAGCGCGGCCCAATGCGAGTATCAGAGCCCACATATAGTCATGTATAGGCCGTGTATGACATATATATGTTTTTCCCCCCAGGAGCGCGGCCCGCTGCGAGTATCAGTGCCCACATATAGTCATGTATAGGCCGTGTATGACATATATATTTTATTCCCCCCAGGAGCGCGGCCCACTGCGAGTATCAGTGCCCACATATAGTCATGTATAGGCCGTGTATGACATATATATGTTATTCCCCCCAGGAGCGCGGCCCACTGCGAGTATCAGTGCCCACATATAGTCATGTATAGGCCGTGTATGACATATATATGTTATTCCCCCCAGGAGCGCGGCCCACTGCGAGTATCAATGCCCACATATAGTCATGTATAGGCCGTGTATGACATATATATGTTATTCCCCCAGGAGCGCGGCCCACTGCGAGTATCAGTGCCCACATATAGTCATGTATAGGCCGTGTATGACATATATATGTTATTCCCCCCAGGAGCGCGGCCCGCTGCGAGTATCAGTGACCACATATAGTCGTGTATAGGCCGTGTATGACATATATATGTTATTCCCCCAGGAACGCGGCCCGCTGCGAGTATCAATGCCCACATATTGTCGTGTATAGGCCGTGTATGACATATATATGTTATTCCCCCAGGAACGCGGCCCGCTGCGAGTATCAATGCCCACATATTGTCGTGTATAGGCCGTGTATGACATATATATGTTATTCCCCCCAGGAGCGCGGCCCACTGCGAGTATCAATGCCCACATATTGTCGTGTATAGGCCGTGTATGACATATATATGTTATTCCCCCAGGAGCGCGGCCCACTGCGAGTATCAGTGCCCACATATAGTCATGTATAGGCCGTGTATGACATATATATGTTATTCCCCCCAGGAGCGCGGCCCACTGCGAGTATCAGTGCCCACATATAGTCATGTATAGGCCGTGTATGACATATATATGTTATTCCCCCCAGGAGCGCGGCCCACTGCGAGTATCAGTGCCCACATATAGTCATGTATAGGCCGTGTATGACATATATATGTTATTCCCCCCAGGAGCGCGGCCCACTGCGAGTATCAATGCCCACATATAGTCATGTATAGGCCGTGTATGACATATATATGTTATTCCCCCAGGAGCGCGGCCCGCTGCGAGTATCAGTGACCACATATAGTCGTGTATAGGCCGTGTATGACATATATATGTTATTCCCCCCCAGGAGCGCGGCACGCTGCGAGTATCAGTGACCACATATAGTCATGTATAGGCCGTGTATGACATATATATGTTATTCCCCCCAGGAGCGCGGCCCGCTGCGAGTATCAGTGCCCACATATAGTCATGTATAGGCCGTGTATGACATATATATGTTATTCCCCCAGGAGCGCGGCCCGCTGCGAGTATCAGTGCCCACATATAGTCATGTATAGGCCGTGTATGACATATATATGTTATTCCCCCCAGGAGCGCGGCCCGCTGCGAGTATCAGTGCCCACATATAGTCATGTATAGGCCGTGTATGACATATATATGTTATTCCCCCAGGAGCGCGGCCCACTGCGAGTATCAGTGCCCACATATAGTCATGTATAGGCCGTGTATGACATATATATGTTATTCCCCCAGGAGCGCGGCCCACTGCGAGTATCAGTGCCCACATATAGTCATGTATAGGCCGTGTATGACATATATATGTTATTCCCCCAGGAGCGCGGCCCGCTGCGAGTATCAGTGCCCACATATAGTCATGTATAGGCCGTGTATGACATATATCTGTTATTCCCCCAGGAGCGCGGCCCGCTGCGAGTATCAGTGCCCACATATAGTCATGTATAGGCCGTGTATGACATATATATGTTATTCCCCCCAGGAGCGCGGCCCGCTGCGAGTATCAGTGCCCACATATAGTCATGTATAGGCCGTGTATGACATATATATGTTATTCCCCCCAGGAGCGCGGCCCGCTGCGAGTATCAGTGCCCACATATAGTCATGTATAGGCCGTGTATGACATATATATGTTATTCCCCCAGGAGCGCGGCCCACTGCGAGTATCAGTGCCCACATATAGTCATGTATAGGCCGTGTATGACATATATATGTTATTCCCCCAGGAGCGCGGCCCACTGCGAGTATCAGTGCCCACATATAGTCATGTATAGGCCGTGTATGACATATATATGTTATTCCCCCAGGAGCGCGGCCCGCTGCGAGTATCAGTGCCCACATATAGTCATGTATAGGCCGTGTATGACATATATCTGTTATTCCCCCAGGAGCGCGGCCCACTGCGAGTATCAGTGCCCACATATAGTCATGTATAGGCCGTGTATGACATATATATGTTATTCCCCTCAGGAGCGCGGCCCGCTGCGAGTATCAGTGCCCACATATAGTCATGTATAGGCCGTGTATGACATATGTATGTTATTCCCCCAGGAGCGCGGCCCGCTGCGAGTATCAGTGCCCACATATAGTCATGTATAGGCCGTGTATGACATATATATGTTATTCCCCCCAGGAGCGCGGCCCACTGCGAGTAAGTGCCCACATATAGTCATGTATAGGCCGTGTATGACATATATATGTTATTCCCCCCAGGAGCGCGGCCCGCTGCGAGTATCAGTGCCCACATATAGTCATGTATAGGCCGTGTATGACATATATATGTTATTCCCCCAGGAGCGCGGCCCACTGCGAGTATCAGTGCCCACATATAGTCATGTATAGGCAGCGTATGACATATATATGTTATTCCCCCCAGGAGCGCGGCCCGCTGCGAGTATCAGTGCCCACATATAGTCATGTATAGGCCGTGTATGACATATATATGTTATTCCCCCCAGGAGCGCGGCCCGCTGCGAGTATCAGTGCCCACATATAGTCATGTATAGGCCGTGTATGACATATATATGTTATTCCCCCAGGAGCGCGGCCCACTGCGAGTATCAGTGCCCACATATAGTCATGTATAGGCCGTGTATGACATATATATGTTATTCCCCCCAGGAGCGCGGCCCACTGCGAGTATCAGTGCCCACATATAGTCATGTATAGGCCGTGTATGACATATATATGTTATTCCACCAGGAGCGCGGCCCACTGCGAGTATCAGAGCCCACATATAGTCATGTATAGGCCGCATATGGCATATATATGTTATTCCCCTCAGGAGCGCGGCCCACTGCGAGTATCAGAGCCCACATATAGTCATGTATAGGCCGTGTATGGCATATATATGTTATTCCCCCAGGAGCGCGGCCCACTGCGAGTATCAGTGCCCACATATAGTCATGTACAGGCCGTGTATGACATATATATGTTATTCCCCCCAGGAGCGCGGCCCACTGCGAGTATCAGTGCCCACATATAGTCATGTATAGGCCGTGTATGGCATATATATGTTATTCCCCCCAGGAGCGCGGCCCGCTGCGAGTATCAGTGCCCACATATAGTCATGTATAGGCCGCATATGGCATATATATGTTATTCCCCTCAGGAGCGCGGCCCACTGCGAGTATCAGAGCCCACATATAGTCATGTATAGGCCGTGTATGGCATATATATGTTATTCCCCTCAGGAGCGCGGCCCACTGCGAGTATCAGAGCCCACATATAGTCATGTATAGGCCGCATATGGCATATATATGTTATTCCCCTCAGGAGCGCGGCCCACTGCGAGTATCAGTGCCCACATATAGTCATGTATAGGCCGTGTATGGCATATATATGTTATTCCCCCAGGAGCGCGGCCCACTGCGAGTATCAGAGCCCACATATAGTCATGTATAGGCCGTGTATGGCATATATATGTTATTCCCCCAGGAGCGCGGCCCACTGCGAGTATCAGTGCCCACATATAGTCATGTATAGGCCGTGTATGACATATATATGTTATTCCCCCCAGGAGCGCGGCCCACTGCGAGTATCAGTGCCCACATATAGTCATGTATAGGCCGTGTATGACATATATATGTTATTCCCCCCAGGAGCGCGGCCCACTGCGAGTATCAGAGCCCACATATAGTCATGTATAGGCCGTGTATGGCATATATATGTTATTCCCCTCAGGAGCGCGGCCCACTGCGAGTATCAGTGCCCACATATAGTCATGTATAGGCCGTGTATGACATATATATGTTATTCCCCCAGGAGCGCGGCCCACTGCGAGTATCAGTGCCCACATATAGTCATGTATAGGCCGTGTATGGCATATATATGTTATTCCCCCAGGAGCGCGGCCCACTGCGAGTATCAGTGCCCACATATAGTCATGTATAGGCCGTGTATGACATATATATGTTATTCCCCCCAGGAGCGCGGCCCACTGCGAGTATCAGTGCCCACATATAGTCATGTATAGGCCGTGTATGACATATATATGTTATTCCCCCCAGGAGCGCGGCCCACTGCGAGTATCAGAGCCCACATATAGTCATGTATAGGCCGCATATGGCATATATATGTTATTCCCCTCAGGAGCGCGGCCCACTGCGAGTATCAGTGCCCACATATAGTCATGTATAGGCCGTGTATGACATATATATGTTATTCCCCCCAGGAGCGCGGCCCACTGCGAGTATCAGAGCCCACATATAGTCATGTATAGGCCGTGTATGGCATATATATGTTATTCCCCCAGGAGCGCGGCCCACTGCGAGTATCAGTGCCCACATATAGTCATGTATAGGCCGTGTATGACATATATATGTTATTCCCCCCAGGAGCGCGGCCCACTGCGAGTATCAGTGCCCACATATAGTCATGTATAGGCCGCGTTTGACATATATATGTTATTCCCCCCAGGAGCGCGGCCCGCTGCGAGTATCAGTGCCCACATATAGTCATGTATAGGCCGTGTATGACATATATATGTTATTCCCCCCAGGAGCGCGGCCCGCTGCGAGTATCAGTGCCCACATATAGTCATGTATAGGCCGCGTTTGACATATATATGTTATTCCCCCCAGGAGCGCGGCCCGCTGCGAGTATCAGTGCCCACATATAGTCGTGTATAGGCCGTGTATGACATATATATGTTATTCCCCCCAGGAGCGCGGCCCGCTGCGAGTATCAGTGCCCACATATAGTCATGTATAGGCCGTGTATGACATATATATGTTATTCCCCTCAGGAGCGCGGCCCGCTGCGAGTATCAGTGCCCACATATAGTCATGTATAGGCCGTGTATGACATATATATGTTATTCCCCTCAGGAGCGCGGCCCGCTGCGAGTATCAGTGCCCACATATAGTCATGTATAGGCCGTGTATGACATATATATGTTATTCCCCCAGGAGCGCGGCCCGCTGCGAGTATCAGTGCCCACATATAGTCATGTATAGGCCGTGTATGGCATATATATGTTATTCCCCCAGGAGCGCGGCCCGCTGCGAGTATCAGTGCCCACATATAGTCATGTATAGGCCGTGTATGACATATATATGTTATTCCCCCCAGGAGCGCGGCCCACTGCGAGTATCAGTGACCACATATAGTCATGTATAGGCCGTGTATGACATATATATGTTATTCCCCCAGGAGCGCGGCCCGCTGCGAGTATCAGTGCCCACATATAGTCATGTATAGGCCGTGTATGACATATATATGTTATTCCCCTCAGGAGCGCGGCCCGCTGCGAGTATCAGTGCCCACATATAGTCATGTATAGGCCGTGTATGACATATATATGTTATTCCCCCAGGAGCGCGGCCCGCTGCGAGTATCAGTGCCCACATATAGTCATGTATAGGCCGTGTATGACATATATATGTTATTCCCCCCAGGAGCGCGGCCCACTGCGAGTATCAGTGACCACATATAGTCATGTATAGGCCGTGTATGACATATATATGTTATTCCCCCAGGAGCACGGCCCACTGCGAGTATCAGTGCCCACATATAGTCATGTATAGGCCGTGTATGACATATATATGTTATTCCCCTCAGGAGCGCGGCCCGCTGCGAGTATCAGTGCCCACATATAGTCATGTATAGGCCGTGTATGACATATATATGTTATTCCCCCAGGAGCGCGGCCCGCTGCGAGTATCAGTGCCCACATATAGTCATGTATAGGCCGTGTATGACATATATATGTTATTCCCCCCAGGAGCGCGGCCCACTGCGAGTATCAGTGACCACATATAGTCATGTATAGGCCGTGTATGACATATATATGTTATTCCCCCAGGAGCACGGCCCACTGCGAGTATCAGTGCCCACATATAGTCATGTATAGGCCGTGTATGACATATATATGTTATTCCCCCAGGAGCGCGGCCCGCTGCGAGTATCAGTGCCCACATATAGTCATGTATAGGCCGTGTATGACATATATATGTTATTCCCCCAGGAGCGCGGCCCGCTGCGAGTATCAGTGCCCACATATAGTCATGTATAGGCCGTGTATGACATATATATGTTATTCCCCCCAGGAGCGCGGCCCGCTGCGAGTATCAGTGCCCACATATAGTCATGTATAGGCCGTGTATGGCATATATATGTTATTCCCCCAGGAGCGCGTCCCACTGCGAGTATCAATGCCCACATATAGTCATGTATAGGCCGTGTATGACATATATATGTTATTCCCCCCAGGAGCGCGGCCCACTGCGAGTATCAGTGCCCACATATAGTCATGTATAGGCCGTGTATGGCATATATATGTTATTCCCCCAGGAGCGCGTCCCACTGCGAGTATCAATGCCCACATATAGTCATGTATAGGCCGTGTATGGCATATATATGTTATTCCCCCCAGGAGCGCGGCCCACTGCGAGTATCAATGCCCACATATAGTCATGTATAGGCCGTGTATGACATATATATATTATTCCCCCCAGGAGCGCGGCCCACTGCGAGTATCAGTGCCCACATATAGTCGTGTATAGGCCGTGTATGACATATATATGTTATTCCCCTCAGGAGCGCGGCCCGCTGCGAGTATCAGTGCCCACATATAGTCATGTATAGGCCGTGTATGACATATATATGTTATTCCCCCAGGAGCGCGGCCCACTGCGAGTATCAGTGCCCACATATAGTCATGTATAGGCCGTGTATGACATATATATGTTATTCCCCCCAGGAGCGCGGCCCACTGCGAGTATCAGTGCCCACATATAGTCGTGTATAGGCCGTGTATGACATATATATGTTATTCCCCCCAGGAGCGCGGCCCACTGCGAGTATCAGTGCCCACATATAGTCATGTATAGGCCGTGTATGACATATATATGTTATTCCCCCCAGGAGCGCGGCCCACTGCGAGTATCAGTGCCCACATATAGTCGTGTATAGGCCGTGTATGACATATATATGTTATTCCCCCAGGAGCGCGGCCCACTGCGAGTATCAGTGCCCACATATAGTCATGTATAGGCCGTGTATGACATATATATGTTATTCCCCCCAGGAGCGCGGCCCACTGCGAGTATCAGTGCCCACATATAGTCATGTATAGGCCGTGTATGACATATATATGTTATTCCCCCCAGGAGCGCGGCCCACTGCGAGTATCAGTGCCCACATATAGTCATGTATAGGCCGTGTATGACATATATATGTTATTCCCCCCAGGAGCGCGGCCCGCTGCGAGTATCAGTGCCCACATATAGTCATGTATAGGCCGTGTATGACATATATATGTTATTCCCCTCAGGAGCGCGGCCCGCTGCGAGTATCAGTGCCCACATATAGTCATGTATAGGCCGTGTATGACATATATATGTTATTCCCCCAGGAGCGCGGCCCACTGCGAGTATCAGAGCCCACATATAGTCATGTATAGGCCGTGTATGACATATATATGTTATTCCCCCCAGGAGCGCGGCCCACTGCGAGTATCAGTGACCACATATAGTCATGTATAGGCCGTGTATGACATATATATGTTATTCCCCCCAGGAGCGCGGCCCGCTGCGAGTATCAGTGCCCACATATAGTCATGTATAGGCCGTGTATGACATATATATGTTATTCCCCCCAGGAGCGCGGCCCGCTGCGAGTATCAGTGCCCACATATAGTCATGTATAGGCCGTGTATGACATATATATGTTATTCCCCCAGGAGCGCGGCCCGCTGCGAGTATCAGTGCCCACATATAGTCATGTATAGGCCATGTATGACATATATATGTTATTCCCCCCAGGAGCGCGGCCCACTGCGAGTATCAGTGCCCACATATAGTCATGTATAGGCCTGTATGACATATATATGTTATTCCCCCCAGGAGCGCGGCCCGCTGCGAGTATCAGTGCCCACATATAGTCATGTATAGGCCGTGTATGACATATATATGTTATTCCCCCCAGGAGCGCGGCCCGCTGCGAGTATCAGTGCCCACATATAGTCATGTATAGGCCGTGTATGACATATATATGTTATTCCCCCAGGAGCGCGGCCCACTGCGAGTATCAATGCCCACATATAGTCATGTATAGGCCGTGTATGACATATATATGTTATTCCCCCCAGGAGCGCGGCCCACTGCGAGTATCAGTGCCCACATATAGTCATGTATAGGCCTGTATGACATATATATGTTATTCCCCCCAGGAGCGCGGCCCGCTGCGAGTATCAGTGCCCACATATAGTCATGCATAGGCCGTGTATGACATATATATGTTATTCCCCCCAGGAGTGCGGCCCGCTGCGAGTATCAGTGCCCACATATAGTCATGTATAGGCCGTGTATGACATATATATGTTATTCCCCCAGGAGCGCGGCCCGCTGCGAGTATCAGTGCCCACATATAGTCATGTATAGGCCGTGTATGGCATATATATGTTATTCCCCCCAGGAGCGCGGCCCGCTGCGAGTATCAGTGCCCACATATAGTCATGTATAGGCCGTGTATGACATATATATGTTATTCCCCCCAGGAGTGCGGCCCGCTGCGAGTATCAGTGCCCACATATAGTCATGTATAGGCCGTGTATGACATATATATGTTATTCCCCCCAGGAGCGCGGCCCACTGCGAGTATCAGTGACCACATATAGTCGTGTATAGGCCGTGTATGACATATATATGTTATTCCCCCAGGAGCGCGGCCCACTGCGAGTATCAGTGCCCACATATAGTCATGTATAGGCCGTGTATGACATATATATGTTATTCCCCCAGGAGCGCGGCCCGCTGCGAGTATCAGTGCCCACATATAGTCATGTATAGGCCGTGTATGACATATATATGTTATTCCCCCCAGGAGCGCGGCCCACTGCGAGTATCAGTGCCCACATATAGTCATGTATAGGCCGCGTATGACATATATATGTTATTCCCCCCCAGGAGCGCGGCCCACTGCGAGTATCAGTGCCCACATATAGTCATGTATAGGCCATGTATGACATATATATGTTATTCCTCCCAGGAGCGCGGCCCACTGCGAGTATCAGTGCCCACATATAGTCATGTATAGGCCGTGTATGACATATATATGTTATTCCCCCCAGGAGCGCGGCCCGCTGCGAGTATCAGTGCCCACATATAGTCATGTATAGGCCGTGTATGACATATATATGTTATTCCTCCCAGGAGCGCGGCCCACTGCGAGTATCAGAGCCCACATATAGTCATGTATAGGCCGTGTATGACATATATATGTTATTCCCCCCAGGAGCGCGGCCCGCTGCGAGTATCAGTGCCCACATATAGTCGTGTATAGGCCGTGTATGACATATATATGTTATTCCCCCCAGGAGCGCGGCCCACTGCGAGTATCAGTGCCCACATATAGTCATGTATAGGCCGCGTATGACATATATATGTTATTCCCCCAGGAGCGCGGCCCACTGCGAGTATCAGTGACCACATATAGTCATGTATAGGCCGTGTATGACATATATATGTTATTCCCCCCAGGAGCGCGGCCCACTGCGAGTATCAGTGCCCACATATAATCATGTATAGGCCGTGTATGACATATATATGTTATTCCCCCCCAGGAGCGCGGCCCACTGCGAGTATCAGTGCCCACATATAGTCATGTATAGGCCGCGTATGGCATATATATGTTATTCCCCCCAGGAGCGCGGCCCACTGCGAGTATCAGTGCCCACATATAGTCGTGTATAGGCCGTGTATGACATATATATGTTATTCCCCCCAGGAGCGCGGCCCGCTGCGAGTATCAGTGCCCACATATAGTCGTGTATAGGCCGTGTATGACATATATATGTTATTCCCCCCAGGAGCGCGGCCCGCTGCGAGTATCAGAGCCCACATATAGTCATGTATAGGCCGCGTATGGCATATATATGTTATTCCCCCCAGGAGCGCGGCCCACTGCGAGTATCAGTGCCCACATATAGTCGTGTATAGGCCGTGTATGACATATATATGTTATTCCCCCCAGGAGCGCGGCCCGCTGCGAGTATCAGTGCCCACATATAGTCGTGTATAGGCCGTGTATGACATATATATGTTATTCCCCCCCAGGAGCGCGGCCCACTGCGAGTATCAGTGCCCACATATAGTCGTGTATAGGCCGTGTATGACATATATATGTTATTCCCCCCAGGAGCGCGGCCCACTGCGAGTATCAGAGCCCACATATAGTCATGTATAGGCCGTGTATGACATATATATGTTATTCCCCCCAGGAGCGCGGCCCACTGCGAGTATCAGTGACCACATATAGTCATGTATAGGCCGTGTATGACATATATATGTTATTCCCCCCAGGAGCGCGGCCCGCTGCGAGTATCAGTGCCCACATATAGTCATGTATAGGCCGTGTATGACATATATATGTTATTCCCCCCAGGAGCGCGGCCCGCTGCGAGTATCAGTGCCCACATATAGTCATGTATAGGCCGTGTATGACATATATATGTTATTCCCCCAGGAGCGCGGCCCGCTGCGAGTATCAGTGCCCACATATAGTCATGTATAGGCCATGTATGACATATATATGTTATTCCCCCCAGGAGCGCGGCCCACTGCGAGTATCAGTGCCCACATATAGTCATGTATAGGCCTGTATGACATATATATGTTATTCCCCCCAGGAGCGCGGCCCGCTGCGAGTATCAGTGCCCACATATAGTCATGTATAGGCCGTGTATGACATATATATGTTATTCCCCCCAGGAGCGCGGCCCGCTGCGAGTATCAGTGCCCACATATAGTCATGTATAGGCCGTGTATGACATATATATGTTATTCCCCCAGGAGCGCGGCCCACTGCGAGTATCAATGCCCACATATAGTCATGTATAGGCCGTGTATGACATATATATGTTATTCCCCCCAGGAGCGCGGCCCACTGCGAGTATCAGTGCCCACATATAGTCATGTATAGGCCTGTATGACATATATATGTTATTCCCCCCAGGAGCGCGGCCCGCTGCGAGTATCAGTGCCCACATATAGTCATGCATAGGCCGTGTATGACATATATATGTTATTCCCCCCAGGAGTGCGGCCCGCTGCGAGTATCAGTGCCCACATATAGTCATGTATAGGCCGTGTATGACATATATATGTTATTCCCCCAGGAGCGCGGCCCGCTGCGAGTATCAGTGCCCACATATAGTCATGTATAGGCCGTGTATGACATATATATGTTATTCCCCCCAGGAGTGCGGCCCGCTGCGAGTATCAGTGCCCACATATAGTCATGTATAGGCCGTGTATGACATATATATGTTATTCCCCCCAGGAGCGCGGCCCACTGCGAGTATCAGTGACCACATATAGTCGTGTATAGGCCGTGTATGACATATATATGTTATTCCCCCAGGAGCGCGGCCCGCTGCGAGTATCAGTGCCCACATATAGTCATGTATAGGCCGTGTATGACATATATATGTTATTCCCCCCAGGAGCGCGGCCCACTGCGAGTATCAGTGCCCACATATAGTCATGTATAGGCCGCGTATGACATATATATGTTATTCCCCCCCAGGAGCGCGGCCCACTGCGAGTATCAGTGCCCACATATAGTCATGTATAGGCCATGTATGACATATATATGTTATTCCTCCCAGGAGCGCGGCCCACTGCGAGTATCAGTGCCCACATATAGTCATGTATAGGCCGTGTATGACATATATATGTTATTCCCCCCAGGAGCGCGGCCCACTGCGAGTATCAGTGCCCACATATAGTCATGTATAGGCCGTGTATGACATATATATGTTATTCCTCCCAGGAGCGCGGCCCACTGCGAGTATCAGAGCCCACATATAGTCATGTATAGGCCGTGTATGACATATATATGTTATTCCCCCCAGGAGCGCGGCCCGCTGCGAGTATCAGTGCCCACATATAGTCGTGTATAGGCCGTGTATGACATATATATGTTATTCCCCCCAGGAGCGCGGCCCACTGCGAGTATCAGTGCCCACATATAGTCATGTATAGGCCGCGTATGACATATATATGTTATTCCCCCAGGAGCGCGGCCCACTGCGAGTATCAGTGACCACATATAGTCATGTATAGGCCGTGTATGACATATATATGTTATTCCCCCCAGGAGCGCGGCCCACTGCGAGTATCAGTGCCCACATATAATCATGTATAGGCCGTGTATGACATATATATGTTATTCCCCCCCAGGAGCGCGGCCCACTGCGAGTATCAGTGCCCACATATAGTCATGTATAGGCCGCGTATGGCATATATATGTTATTCCCCCCAGGAGCGCGGCCCACTGCGAGTATCAGTGCCCACATATAGTCGTGTATAGGCCGTGTATGACATATATATGTTATTCCCCCCAGGAGCGCGGCCCGCTGCGAGTATCAGTGCCCACATATAGTCGTGTATAGGCCGTGTATGACATGTATATGTTATTCCCCCCAGGAGCGCGGCCCACTGCGAGTATCAGAGCCCACATATAGTCATGTATAGGCCGCGTATGGCATATATATGTTATTCCCCCCAGGAGCGCGGCCCACTGCGAGTATCAGTGCCCACATATAGTCGTGTATAGGCCGTGTATGACATATATATGTTATTCCCCCCAGGAGCGCGGCCCGCTGCGAGTATCAGTGCCCACATATAGTCGTGTATAGGCCGTGTATGACATATATATGTTATTCCCCCCCAGGAGCGCGGCCCACTGCGAGTATCAGTGCCCACATATAGTCGTGTATAGGCCGTGTATGACATATATATGTTATTCCCCCCAGGAGCGCGGCCCACTGCGAGTATCAGTGCCCACATATAGTCATGTATAGGCCGCGTATGACATATATATGTTATTCCCCCAGGAGCGCGGCCCGCTGCGAGTATCAGAGCCCACATATAGTCATGTATAGGCCGTGTATGACATATATATGTTATTCCCCCCAGGAGCGCGGCCCACTGCGAGTATCAGAGCCCACATATAGTCATGTATAGGCCGCGTATGGCATATATATGTTATTCCCCCCAGGAGCGCGGCCCACTGCGAGTATCAGTGCCCACATATAGTCGTGTATAGGCCGTGTATGACATATATATGTTATTCCCCCCAGGAGCGCGGCCCGCTGCGAGTATCAGTGCCCACATATAGTCGTGTATAGGCCGTGTATGACATATATATGTTATTCCCCCCCAGGAGCGCGGCCCACTGCGAGTATCAGTGCCCACATATAGTCGTGTATAGGCCGTGTATGACATATATATGTTATTCCCCCCAGGAGCGCGGCCCACTGCGAGTATCAGAGCCCACATATAGTCATGTATAGGCCGTGTATGACATATATATGTTATTCCCCCCAGGAGCGCGGCCCACTGCGAGTATCAGTGACCACATATAGTCATGTATAGGCCGTGTATGACATATATATGTTATTCCCCCCAGGAGCGCGGCCCGCTGCGAGTATCAGTGCCCACATATAGTCATGTATAGGCCGTGTATGACATATATATGTTATTCCCCCCAGGAGCGCGGCCCGCTGCGAGTATCAGTGCCCACATATAGTCATGTATAGGCCGTGTATGACATATATATGTTATTCCCCCAGGAGCGCGGCCCGCTGCGAGTATCAGTGCCCACATATAGTCATGTATAGGCCATGTATGACATATATATGTTATTCCCCCCAGGAGCGCGGCCCACTGCGAGTATCAGTGCCCACATATAGTCATGTATAGGCCTGTATGACATATATATGTTATTCCCCCCAGGAGCGCGGCCCGCTGCGAGTATCAGTGCCCACATATAGTCATGTATAGGCCGTGTATGACATATATATGTTATTCCCCCCAGGAGCGCGGCCCGCTGCGAGTATCAGTGCCCACATATAGTCATGTATAGGCCGTGTATGACATATATATGTTATTCCCCCAGGAGCGCGGCCCACTGCGAGTATCAATGCCCACATATAGTCATGTATAGGCCGTGTATGACATATATATGTTATTCCCCCCAGGAGCGCGGCCCACTGCGAGTATCAGTGCCCACATATAGTCATGTATAGGCCTGTATGACATATATATGTTATTCCCCCCAGGAGCGCGGCCCGCTGCGAGTATCAGTGCCCACATATAGTCATGCATAGGCCGTGTATGACATATATATGTTATTCCCCCCAGGAGTGCGGCCCGCTGCGAGTATCAGTGCCCACATATAGTCATGTATAGGCCGTGTATGACATATATATGTTATTCCCCCAGGAGCGCGGCCCGCTGCGAGTATCAGTGCCCACATATAGTCATGTATAGGCCGTGTATGACATATATATGTTATTCCCCCCAGGAGTGCGGCCCGCTGCGAGTATCAGTGCCCACATATAGTCATGTATAGGCCGTGTATGACATATATATGTTATTCCCCCCAGGAGCGCGGCCCACTGCGAGTATCAGTGACCACATATAGTCGTGTATAGGCCGTGTATGACATATATATGTTATTCCCCCAGGAGCGCGGCCCGCTGCGAGTATCAGTGCCCACATATAGTCATGTATAGGCCGTGTATGACATATATATGTTATTCCCCCCAGGAGCGCGGCCCACTGCGAGTATCAGTGCCCACATATAGTCATGTATAGGCCGCGTATGACATATATATGTTATTCCCCCCCAGGAGCGCGGCCCACTGCGAGTATCAGTGCCCACATATAGTCATGTATAGGCCATGTATGACATATATATGTTATTCCTCCCAGGAGCGCGGCCCACTGCGAGTATCAGTGCCCACATATAGTCATGTATAGGCCGTGTATGACATATATATGTTATTCCCCCCAGGAGCGCGGCCCACTGCGAGTATCAGTGCCCACATATAGTCATGTATAGGCCGTGTATGACATATATATGTTATTCCTCCCAGGAGCGCGGCCCACTGCGAGTATCAGAGCCCACATATAGTCATGTATAGGCCGTGTATGACATATATATGTTATTCCCCCCAGGAGCGCGGCCCGCTGCGAGTATCAGTGCCCACATATAGTCGTGTATAGGCCGTGTATGACATATATATGTTATTCCCCCCAGGAGCGCGGCCCACTGCGAGTATCAGTGCCCACATATAGTCATGTATAGGCCGCGTATGACATATATATGTTATTCCCCCAGGAGCGCGGCCCACTGCGAGTATCAGTGACCACATATAGTCATGTATAGGCCGTGTATGACATATATATGTTATTCCCCCCAGGAGCGCGGCCCACTGCGAGTATCAGTGCCCACATATAATCATGTATAGGCCGTGTATGACATATATATGTTATTCCCCCCCAGGAGCGCGGCCCACTGCGAGTATCAGTGCCCACATATAGTCATGTATAGGCCGCGTATGGCATATATATGTTATTCCCCCCAGGAGCGCGGCCCACTGCGAGTATCAGTGCCCACATATAGTCGTGTATAGGCCGTGTATGACATATATATGTTATTCCCCCCAGGAGCGCGGCCCGCTGCGAGTATCAGTGCCCACATATAGTCGTGTATAGGCCGTGTATGACATGTATATGTTATTCCCCCCAGGAGCGCGGCCCACTGCGAGTATCAGAGCCCACATATAGTCATGTATAGGCCGCGTATGGCATATATATGTTATTCCCCCCAGGAGCGCGGCCCACTGCGAGTATCAGTGCCCACATATAGTCGTGTATAGGCCGTGTATGACATATATATGTTATTCCCCCCAGGAGCGCGGCCCGCTGCGAGTATCAGTGCCCACATATAGTCGTGTATAGGCCGTGTATGACATATATATGTTATTCCCCCCCAGGAGCGCGGCCCACTGCGAGTATCAGTGCCCACATATAGTCGTGTATAGGCCGTGTATGACATATATATGTTATTCCCCCCAGGAGCGCGGCCCACTGCGAGTATCAGTGCCCACATATAGTCATGTATAGGCCGCGTATGACATATATATGTTATTCCCCCAGGAGCGCGGCCCGCTGCGAGTATCAGAGCCCACATATAGTCATGTATAGGCCGTGTATGACATATATATGTTATTCCCCCCAGGAGCGCGGCCCACTGCGAGTATCAGAGCCCACATATAGTCATGTATAGGCCGCGTATGGCATATATATGTTATTCCCCCCAGGAGCGCGGCCCACTGCGAGTATCAGTGCCCACATATAGTCGTGTATAGGCCGTGTATGACATATATATGTTATTCCCCCCAGGAGCGCGGCCCGCTGCGAGTATCAGTGCCCACATATAGTCGTGTATAGGCCGTGTATGACATATATATGTTATTCCCCCCAGGAGCGCGGCCCACTGCGAGTATCAGTGCCCACATATAGTCGTGTATAGGCCGTGTATGACATATATATGTTATTCCCCCCCAGGAGCGCGGCCCGCTGCGAGTATCAGTGCCCACATATAGTCATGTATAGGCCGTGTATGACATATATATGTTATTCCCCCCAGGAGCGCGGCCCACTGCGAGTATCAGTGCCCACATATAGTCGTGTATAGGCCGTGTATGACATATATATGTTATTCCCCCCAGGAGCGCGGCCCGCTGCGAGTATCAGTGCCCACATATAGTCATGTATAGGCCGTGTATGACATATATATGTTATTCCCCCCAGGAGCGCGGCCCGCTGCGAGTATCAGTGCCCACATATAGTCATGTATAGGCCGTGTATGACATATATATGTTATTCCCCCCAGGAGCGCGGCCCGCTGCGAGTATCAGTGCCCACATATAGTCATGTATAGGCCGTGTATGACATATATATGTTATTCCCCCAGGAGCGCGGCCCGCTGCGAGTATCAGTGCCCACATATAGTCATGTATAGGCCGTGTATGACATATATATGTTATTCCCCCAGGAGCGCGGCCCACTGCGAGTATCAGTGCCCACATATAGTCATGTATAGGCCGTGTATGACATATATATGTTATTCCCCCAGGAGCGCGGCCCGCTGCGAGTATCAGTGCCCACATATAGTCATGTATAGGCCGTGTATGACATATATCTGTTATTCCCCCAGGAGCGCGGCCCGCTGCGAGTATCAGTGCCCACATATAGTCATGTATAGGCCGTGTATGACATATATATGTTATTCCCCCCAGGAGCGCGGCACGCTGCGAGTATCAGTGACCACATATAGTCATGTATAGGCCGTGTATGACATATATATGTTATTCCCCCCAGGAGCGCGGCCCGCTGCGAGTATCAGTGCCCACATATAGTCATGTATAGGCCGTGTATGACATATATATGTTATTCCCCCCAGGAGCGCGGCCCGCTGCGAGTATCAGTGCCCACATATAGTCATGTATAGGCCGTGTATGACATATATATGTTATTCCCCCCAGGAGCGCGGCCCGCTGCGAGTATCAGTGCCCACATATAGTCATGTATAGGCCGTGTATGACATATATATGTTATTCCCCCAGGAGCGCGGCCCACTGCGAGTATCAGTGCCCACATATAGTCATGTATAGGCCGTGTATGACATATATATGTTATTCCCCCAGGAGCGCGGCCCACTGCGAGTATCAGTGCCCACATATAGTCATGTATAGGCCGTGTATGACATATATATGTTATTCCCCCAGGAGCGCGGCCCGCTGCGAGTATCAGTGCCCACATATAGTCATGTATAGGCCGTGTATGACATATATCTGTTATTCCCCCAGGAGCGCGGCCCACTGCGAGTATCAGTGCCCACATATAGTCATGTATAGGCCGTGTATGACATATATATGTTATTCCCCTCAGGAGCGCGGCCCGCTGCGAGTATCAGTGCCCACATATAGTCATGTATAGGCCGTGTATGACATATGTATGTTATTCCCCCAGGAGCGCGGCCCGCTGCGAGTATCAGTGCCCACATATAGTCATGTATAGGCCGTGTATGACATATATATGTTATTCCCCCCAGGAGCGCGGCCCACTGCGAGTAAGTGCCCACATATAGTCATGTATAGGCCGTGTATGACATATATATGTTATTCCCCCCAGGAGCGCGGCCCGCTGCGAGTATCAGTGCCCACATATAGTCATGTATAGGCCGTGTATGACATATATATGTTATTCCCCCAGGAGCGCGGCCCACTGCGAGTATCAGTGCCCACATATAGTCATGTATAGGCAGCGTATGACATATATATGTTATTCCCCCCAGGAGCGCGGCCCGCTGCGAGTATCAGTGCCCACATATAGTCATGTATAGGCCGTGTATGACATATATATGTTATTCCCCCCAGGAGCGCGGCCCGCTGCGAGTATCAGTGCCCACATATAGTCATGTATAGGCCGTGTATGACATATATATGTTATTCCCCCAGGAGCGCGGCCCACTGCGAGTATCAGTGCCCACATATAGTCATGTATAGGCCGTGTATGACATATATATGTTATTCCCCCCAGGAGCGCGGCCCACTGCGAGTATCAGTGCCCACATATAGTCATGTATAGGCCGTGTATGACATATATATGTTATTCCACCAGGAGCGCGGCCCACTGCGAGTATCAGAGCCCACATATAGTCATGTATAGGCCGCGTATGGCATATATATGTTATTCCCCTCAGGAGCGCGGCCCACTGCGAGTATCAGAGCCCACATATAGTCATGTATAGGCCGTGTATGGCATATATATGTTATTCCCCCAGGAGCGCGGCCCACTGCGAGTATCAGTGCCCACATATAGTCATGTATAGGCCGCGTTTGACATATATATGTTATTCCCCCCAGGAGCGCGGCCCGCTGCGAGTATCAGTGCCCACATATAGTCATGTATAGGCCGTGTATGACATATATATGTTATTCCCCCCAGGAGCGCGGCCCGCTGCGAGTATCAGTGCCCACATATAGTCATGTATAGGCCGCGTTTGACATATATATGTTATTCCCCCCAGGAGCGCGGCCCGCTGCGAGTATCAGTGCCCACATATAGTCGTGTATAGGCCGTGTATGACATATATATGTTATTCCCCCCAGGAGCGCGGCCCGCTGCGAGTATCAGTGCCCACATATAGTCATGTATAGGCCGTGTATGACATATATATGTTATTCCCCTCAGGAGCGCGGCCCGCTGCGAGTATCAGTGCCCACATATAGTCATGTATAGGCCGTGTATGACATATATATGTTATTCCCCCAGGAGCGCGGCCCGCTGCGAGTATCAGTGCCCACATATAGTCATGTATAGGCCGTGTATGGCATATATATGTTATTCCCCCAGGAGCGCGGCCCGCTGCGAGTATCAGTGCCCACATATAGTCATGTATAGGCCGTGTATGACATATATATGTTATTCCCCTCAGGAGCGCGGCCCGCTGCGAGTATCAGTGCCCACATATAGTCATGTATAGGCCGTGTATGACATATATATGTTATTCCCCCAGGAGCGCGGCCCGCTGCGAGTATCAGTGCCCACATATAGTCATGTATAGGCCGTGTATGACATATATATGTTATTCCCCCCAGGAGCGCGGCCCGCTGCGAGTATCAGTGCCCACATATAGTCATGTATAGGCCGTGTATGGCATATATATGTTATTCCCCCAGGAGCGCGTCCCACTGCGAGTATCAATGCCCACATATAGTCATGTATAGGCCGTGTATGACATATATATGTTATTCCCCCCAGGAGCGCGGCCCACTGCGAGTATCAATGCCCACATATAGTCATGTATAGGCCGTGTATGACATATATATATTATTCCCCCCAGGAGCGCGGCCCACTGCGAGTATCAGTGCCCACATATAGTCGTGTATAGGCCGTGTATGACATATATATGTTATTCCCCTCAGGAGCGCGGCCCGCTGCGAGTATCAGTGCCCACATATAGTCATGTATAGGCCGTGTATGACATATATATGTTATTCCCCCAGGAGCGCGGCCCACTGCGAGTATCAGTGCCCACATATAGTCATGTATAGGCCGTGTATGACATATATATGTTATTCCCCCCAGGAGCGCGGCCCACTGCGAGTATCAGTGCCCACATATAGTCGTGTATAGGCCGTGTATGACATATATATGTTATTCCCCTCAGGAGCGCGGCCCGCTGCGAGTATCAGTGCCCACATATAGTCATGTATAGGCCGTGTATGACATATATATGTTATTCCCCCAGGAGCGCGGCCCACTGCGAGTATCAGAGCCCACATATAGTCATGTATAGGCCGTGTATGACATATATATGTTATTCCCCCCAGGAGCGCGGCCCACTGCGAGTATCAGTGACCACATATAGTCATGTATAGGCCGTGTATGACATATATATGTTATTCCCCCCAGGAGCGCGGCCCGCTGCGAGTATCAGTGCCCACATATAGTCATGTATAGGCCGTGTATGACATATATATGTTATTCCCCCCAGGAGCGCGGCCCGCTGCGAGTATCAGTGCCCACATATAGTCATGTATAGGCCGTGTATGACATATATATGTTATTCCCCCAGGAGCGCGGCCCGCTGCGAGTATCAGTGCCCACATATAGTCATGTATAGGCCATGTATGACATATATATGTTATTCCCCCCAGGAGCGCGGCCCACTGCGAGTATCAGTGCCCACATATAGTCATGTATAGGCCGTGTATGACATATATATGTTATTCCCCCAGGAGCGCGGCCCGCTGCGAGTATCAGTGCCCACATATAGTCATGTATAGGCCGTGTATGACATATATATGTTATTCCCCCCAGGAGCGCGGCCCACTGCGAGTATCAGTGCCCACATATAGTCATGTATAGGCCGTGTATGACATATATATGTTATTCCCCCCAGGAGCGCGGCCCACTGCGAGTATCAGTGACCACATATAGTCATGTATAGGCCGTGTATGACATATATATGTTATTCCCCCCAGGAGCGCGGCCCACTGCGAGTATCAGTGCCCACATATAGTCATGTATAGGCCGTGTATGACATATATATGTTATTCCCCTCAGGAGCGCGGCCCACTGCGAGTATCAGTGCCCACATATAGTCATGTATAGGCCGTGTATGACATATATATGTTATTCCCCCCAGGAGCGCGGCCCGCTGCGAGTATCAGTGCCTACATATAGTCATGTATAGGCCATGTATGACATATATATATTATTCCCCCCCAGGAGCGCGGCCCGCTGCGAGTATCAGTGCCTACATATAGTCATGTATAGGCCGTGTATGGCATATATATGTTATTCCCCCAGGAGCGCGGCCCACTGCGAGTATCAATGCCCAATTATAGTCATGTATAGGCCGTGTATGACATATATATGTTATTCCCCCCAGGAGCGCGGCCCACTGCGAGTATCAGTGCCCACATATAGTCATGTATAGGCCGTGTATGACATATATATGTTATTCCCCCCAGGAGCGCGGCCCACTGCGAGTATCAGTGCCCACATATAGTCGTGTATAGGCCGTGTATGACATATATATGTTATTCCCCCCAGGAGCGCGGCCCGCTGCGAGTATCAGTGCCCACATATAGTCATGTATAGGCCGTGTATGACATATATATGTTATTCCCCCCAGGAGCGCGGCCCACTGCGAGTATCAGTGCCCACATATAGTCATGTATAGGCCGTGTATGACATATATATGTTATTCCCCCCAGGAGCGCGGCCCACTGCGAGTATCAGTGCCCACATATAGTCGTGTATAGGCCGTGTATGACATATATATGTTATTCCCCTCAGGAGCGCGGCCCGCTGCGAGTATCAGTGCCCACATATAGTCATGTATAGGCCGTGTATGACATATATATGTTATTCCCCCCAGGAGCGCGGCCCGCTGCGAGTATCAGTGCCCACATATAGTCATGTATAGGCCGTGTATGACATATATCTGTTATTCCCCCCAGGAGCGCGGCCCGCTGCGAGTATCAGTGCCCACATATAGTCATGTATAGGCCGTGTATGACATATATATGTTATTCCCCCCAGGAGCGCGGCCCACTGCGAGTATCAGTGCCCACATATAGTCATGTATAGGCCTGTATGACATATATATGTTATTCCCCCCAGGAGCGCGGCCCGCTGCGAGTATCAGTGCCCACATATAGTCATGTATAGGCCGTGTATGACATATATATGTTATTCCCCCCAGGAGCGCGGCCCGCTGCGAGTATCAGTGCCCACATATAGTCATGTATAGGCCGTGTATGACATATATATGTTATTCCCCCAGGAGCGCGGCCCACTGCGAGTATCAATGCCCACATATAGTCATGTATAGGCCGTGTATGACATATATATGTTATTCCCCCCAGGAGCGCGGCCCACTGCGAGTATCAGTGCCCACATATAGTCATGTATAGGCCTGTATGACATATATATGTTATTCCCCCCAGGAGCGCGGCCCGCTGCGAGTATCAGTGCCCACATATAGTCATGCATAGGCCGTGTATGACATATATATGTTATTCCCCCAGGAGCGCGGCCCGCTGCGAGTATCAGTGCCCACATATAGTCATGTATAGGCCGTGTATGACATATATATGTTATTCCCCCCAGGAGTGCGGCCCGCTGCGAGTATCAGTGCCCACATATAGTCATGTATAGGCCGTGTATGACATATATATGTTATTCCCCCCAGGAGCGCGGCCCACTGCGAGTATCAGTGACCACATATAGTCGTGTATAGGCCGTGTATGACATATATATGTTATTCCCCCAGGAGCGCGGCCCGCTGCGAGTATCAGTGCCCACATATAGTCATGTATAGGCCGTGTATGACATATATATGTTATTCCCCCCAGGAGCGAGGCCCACTGCGAGTATCAGTGCCCACATATAGTCATGTATAGGCCATGTATGACATATATATGTTATTCCTCCCAGGAGCGCGGCCCACTGCGAGTATCAGTGCCCACATATAGTCATGTATAGGCCGTGTATGACATATATATGTTATTCCCCCCAGGAGCGCGGCCCACTGCGAGTATCAGTGCCCACATATAGTCATGTATAGGCCGTGTATGACATATATATGTTATTCCCCCCAGGAGCGCGGCCCGCTGCGAGTATCAGAGCCCACATATAGTCATGTATAGGCCGTGTATGACATATATATGTTATTCCCCCCAGGAGCGCGGCCCGCTGCGAGTATCAGAGCCCACATATAGTCATGTATAGGCCGCGTATGACATATATATGTTATTCCCCCCCAGGAGCGCGGCCCACTGCGAGTATCAGTGCCCACATATAGTCATGTATAGGCCATGTATGACATATATATGTTATTCCTCCCAGGAGCGCGGCCCACTGCGAGTATCAGTGCCCACATATAGTCATGTATAGGCCGTGTATGACATATATATGTTATTCCCCCCAGGAGCGCGGCCCACTGCGAGTATCAGTGCCCACATATAGTCATGTATAGGCCGTGTATGACATATATATGTTATTCCTCCCAGGAGCGCGGCCCACTGCGAGTATCAGAGCCCACATATAGTCATGTATAGGCCGTGTATGACATATATATGTTATTCCCCCCAGGAGCGCGGCCCGCTGCGAGTATCAGTGCCCACATATAGTCGTGTATAGGCCGTGTATGACATATATATGTTATTCCCCCCAGGAGCGCGGCCCACTGCGAGTATCAGTGCCCACATATAGTCATGTATAGGCCGCGTATGACATATATATGTTATTCCCCCAGGAGCGCGGCCCACTGCGAGTATCAGTGACCACATATAGTCATGTATAGGCCGTGTATGACATATATATGTTATTCCCCCCAGGAGCGCGGCCCACTGCGAGTATCAGTGCCCACATATAATCATGTATAGGCCGTGTATGACATATATATGTTATTCCCCCCCAGGAGCGCGGCCCACTGCGAGTATCAGTGCCCACATATAGTCATGTATAGGCCGCGTATGGCATATATATGTTATTCCCCCCAGGAGCGCGGCCCACTGCGAGTATCAGTGCCCACATATAGTCGTGTATAGGCCGTGTATGACATATATATGTTATTCCCCCCAGGAGCGCGGCCCGCTGCGAGTATCAGTGCCCACATATAGTCGTGTATAGGCCGTGTATGACATATATATGTTATTCCCCCCAGGAGCGCGGCCCACTGCGAGTATCAGAGCCCACATATAGTCATGTATAGGCCGCGTATGGCATATATATGTTATTCCCCCCAGGAGCGCGGCCCACTGCGAGTATCAGTGCCCACATATAGTCGTGTATAGGCCGTGTATGACATATATATGTTATTCCCCCCAGGAGCGCGGCCCGCTGCGAGTATCAGTGCCCACATATAGTCGTGTATAGGCCGTGTATGACATATATATGTTATTCCCCCCCAGGAGCGCGGCCCACTGCGAGTATCAGTGCCCACATATAGTCGTGTATAGGCCGTGTATGACATATATATGTTATTCCCCCCAGGAGCGCGGCCCACTGCGAGTATCAGTGCCCACATATAGTCATGTATAGGCCGCGTATGACATATATATGTTATTCCCCCAGGAGCGCGGCCCGCTGCGAGTATCAGAGCCCACATATAGTCATGTATAGGCCGTGTATGACATATATATGTTATTCCCCCCAGGAGCGCGGCCCACTGCGAGTATCAGAGCCCACATATAGTCATGTATAGGCCGCGTATGGCATATATATGTTATTCCCCCCAGGAGCGCGGCCCACTGCGAGTATCAGTGCCCACATATAGTCGTGTATAGGCCGTGTATGACATATATATGTTATTCCCCCCAGGAGCGCGGCCCGCTGCGAGTATCAGTGCCCACATATAGTCGTGTATAGGCCGTGTATGACATATATATGTTATTCCCCCCAGGAGCGCGGCCCACTGCGAGTATCAGTGCCCACATATAGTCGTGTATAGGCCGTGTATGACATATATATGTTATTCCCCCCCAGGAGCGCGGCCCGCTGCGAGTATCAGTGCCCACATATAGTCGTGTATAGGCCGTGTATGACATATATATGTTATTCCCCCAGGAGCGCGGCCCGCTGCGAGTATCAGTGACCACATATAGTCATGTATAGGCCGTGTATGACATATATATGTTATTCCCCCAGGAGCGCGGCCCGCTGCGAGTATCAGTGACCACATATAGTCGTGTATAGGCCGTGTATGACATATATATGTTATTCCCCCCCAGGAGCGCGGCCCGCTGCGAGTATCAGTGCCCACATATAGTCATGTATAGGCCGTGTATGACATATATATGTTATTCCCCCAGGAGCGCGGCCCGCTGCGAGTATCAGTGACCACATATAGTCGTGTATAGGCCGTGTATGACATATATATGTTATTCCCCCCAGGAGCGCGGCCCGCTGCGAGTATCAGTGCCCACATATAGTCATGTATAGGCCGTGTATGACATATATATGTTATTCCCCCAGGAGCGCGGCCCACTGCGAGTATCAATGCCCACATATAGTCATGTATAGGCCGTGTATGACATATATATGTTATTCCCCCCAGGAGCGCGGCCCGCTGCGAGTATCAGTGACCACATATAGTCATGTATAGGCCGTGTATGACATATATATGTTATTCCCCCAGGAGCGCGGCCCACTGCGAGTATCAATGCCCACATATAGTCATGTATAGGCCGTGTATGACATATATATGTTATTCCCCCAGGAGCGCGGCCCACTGCGAGTATCAGTGACCACATATAGTCATGTATAGGCCGTGTATGACATATATATGTTATTCCCCCCAGGAGCGCGGCCCACTGCGAGTATCAGTGACCACATATAGTCATGTATAGGCCGTGTATGACATATATATGTTATTCCCCCCAGGAGCGCGGCCCACTGCGAGTATCAGTGCCCACATATAGTCATGTATAGGCCGTGTATGACATATATATGTTATTCCCCCCAGGAGCGCGGCCCGCTGCGAGTATCAGTGCCCACATATAGTCATGTATAGGCCGTGTATGACATATATATGTTATTCCCCCCAGGAGCGCGGCCCACTGCGAGTATCAGTGCCCACATATAGTCATGTATAGGCCGTGTATGACATATATATGTTATTCCCCCCAGGAGCGCGGCCCACTGCGAGTATCAGTGCCCACATATAGTCATGTATAGGCCGTGTATGACATATATATGTTATTCCCCCCAGGAGCGCGGCCCACTGCGAGTATCAGTGCCCACATATAGTCGTGTATAGGCCGTGTATGACATATATATGTTATTCCCCCAGGAGCGCGGCCCACTGCGAGTATCAGTGCCCACATATAGTCATGTATAGGCCGTGTATGACATATATATGTTATTCCCCCCAGGAGCGCGGCCCACTGCGAGTATCAGTGCCCACATATAGTCATGTATAGGCCGTGTATGACATATATATGTTATTCCCCCCAGGAGCGCGGCCCACTGCGAGTATCAGTGCCCACATATAGTCATGTATAGGCCGTGTATGACATATATATGTTATTCCCCCCAGGAGCGCGGCCCACTGCGAGTATCAGTGCCCACATATAGTCGTGTATAGGCCGTGTATGACATATATATGTTATTCCCCCCAGGAGCGCGGCCCACTGCGAGTATCAGAGCCCACATATAGTCATGTATAGGCCGTGTATGACATATATATGTTATTCCCCCAGGAGCGCGGCCCAATGCGAGTATCAGAGCCCACATATAGTCATGTATAGGCCGTGTATGACATATATATGTTTTTCCCCCCAGGAGCGCGGCCCGCTGCGAGTATCAGTGCCCACATATAGTCATGTATAGGCCGTGTATGACATATATATTTTATTCCCCCCAGGAGCGCGGCCCACTGCGAGTATCAGAGCCCACATATAGTCATGTATAGGCCGTGTATGACATATATATGTTATTCCCCCCAGGAGCGCGGCCCACTGCGAGTATCAGTGCCCACATATAGTCATGTATAGGCCGTGTATGACATATATATGTTATTCCCCCCAGGAGCGCGGCCCACTGCGAGTATCAATGCCCACATATAGTCATGTATAGGCCGTGTATGACATATATATGTTATTCCCCCAGGAGCGCGGCCCACTGCGAGTATCAGTGCCCACATATAGTCATGTATAGGCCGTGTATGACATATATATGTTATTCCCCCCAGGAGCGCGGCCCACTGCGAGTATCAGTGCCCACATATAGTCATGTATAGGCCGTGTATGACATATATATGTTATTCCCCCCCAGGAGCGCGGCCCGCTGCGAGTATCAGAGCCCACATATAGTCATGTATAGGCCGTGTATGACATATATATGTTATTCCCCCCAGGAGCGCGGCCCACTGCGAGTATCAGTGCCCACATATAGTCATGTATAGGCCGTGTATGACATATATATGTTATTCCCCCCAGGAGCGCGGCCCGCTGCGAGTATCAGTGACCACATATAGTCGTGTATAGGCCGTGTATGACATATATATGTTATTCCCCCCAGGAGCGCGGCCCGCTGCGAGTATCAGTGACCACATATAGTCGTGTATAGGCCGTGTATGACATATATATGTTATTCCCCCCCAGGAGCGCGGCCCGCTGCGAGTATCAGTGCCCACATATAGTCATGTATAGGCCGTGTATGACATATATATTTTATTCCCCCAGGAGCGCGGCCCACTGCGAGTATCAGTGCCCACATATAGTCATGTATAGGCCGTGTATGACATATATATGTTATTCCCCCCAGGAGCGCGGCCCACTGCGAGTATCAGTGCCCACATATAGTCATGTATAGGCCGTGTATGACATATATATGTTATTCCCCCCAGGAGCGCGGCCCACTGCGAGTATCAGTGCCCACATATAGTCATGTATAGGCCGTGTATGACATATATATGTTATTCCCCCCAGGAGCGCGGCCCACTGCGAGTATCAATGCCCACATATAGTCATGTATAGGCCGTGTATGACATATATATGTTATTCCCCCAGGAGCGCGGCCCACTGCGAGTATCAGTGCCCACATATAGTCATGTATAGGCCGTGTATGACATATATATGTTATTCCCCCCAGGAGCGCGGCCCACTGCGAGTATCAGTGCCCACATATAGTCATGTATAGGCCGTGTATGACATATATATGTTATTCCCCCCCAGGAGCGCGGCCCGCTGCGAGTATCAGAGCCCACATATAGTCATGTATAGGCCGTGTATGACATATATATGTTATTCCCCCCAGGAGCGCGGCCCACTGCGAGTATCAGTGCCCACATATAGTCATGTATAGGCCGTGTATGACATATATATGTTATTCCCCCCAGGAGCGCGGCCCGCTGCGAGTATCAGTGACCACATATAGTCGTGTATAGGCCGTGTATGACATATATATGTTATTCCCCCCAGGAGCGCGGCCCGCTGCGAGTATCAGTGACCACATATAGTCGTGTATAGGCCGTGTATGACATATATATGTTATTCCCCCCCAGGAGCGCGGCCCGCTGCGAGTATCAGTGCCCACATATAGTCATGTATAGGCCGTGTATGACATATATATGTTATTCCCCCCAGGAGCGCGGCACGCTGCGAGTATCAGTGCCCACATATAGTCATGTATAGGCCGTGTATGACATATATATGTTATTCCCCCCAGGAGCGCGGCCCGCTGCGAGTATCAGTGCCCACATATAGTCATGTATAGGCCGTGTATGACATATATATGTTATTCCCCCCAGGAGCGCGGCCCGCTGCGAGTATCAGTGCCCACATATAGTCATGTATAGGCCGTGTATGACATATATATGTTATTCCCCCAGGAGCGCGGCCCACTGCGAGTATCAGTGCCCACATATAGTCATGTATAGGCCGTGTATGACATATATCTGTTATTCCCCCAGGAGCGCGGCCCACTGCGAGTATCAGAGCCCACATATAGTCATGTATAGGCCTTGTATGACATATATATGTTATTCCCCCCAGGAGCGCGGCCCACTGCGAGTATCAGTGCCCACATATAGTCATGTATAGGCCGTGTATGACATATATATGTTATTCCCCCCAGGAGCGCGGCCCGCTGCGAGTATCAGTGCCCACATATAGTCATGTATAGGCCGTGTATGACATATATATGTTATTCCCCCCAGGAGCGCGGCCCACTGCGAGTATCAGTGCCCACATATAGTCATGTATAGGCCGTGTATGACATATATATGTTATTCCCCCAGGAGCGCGGCCCACTGCGAGTATCAGTGCCCACATATAGTCATGTATAGGCCGTGTATGACATATATATGTTATTCCCCCCAGGAGCGCGGCCCGCTGCGAGTATCAGTGCCCACATATAGTCATGTATAGGCCGTGTATGACATATATATGTTATTCCCCCCAGGAGCGCGGCCCGCTGCGAGTATCAGTGCCCACATATAGTCATGTATAGGCCGTGTATGACATATATATGTTATTCCCCCCAGGAGCGCGGCCCGCTGCGAGTATCAGTGCCCACATATAGTCATGTATAGGCCGTGTATGACATATATATGTTATTCCCCCCAGGAGCGCGGCCCGCTGCGAGTATCAGTGCCCACATATAGTCATGTATAGGCCGTGTATGACATATATATGTTATTCCCCCAGGAGCGCGGCCCGCTGCGAGTATCAGAGCCCACATATAGTCATGTATAGGCCATGTATGACATATATATGTTATTCCCCCCAGGAGCGCGGCCCGCTGCGAGTATCAGTGCCCACATATAGTCATGTATAGGCCGTGTATGGCATATATATGTTATTCCCCCAGGAGCGCGGCCCGCTGCGAGTATCAGTGCCCACATATAGTCATGTATAGGCCGTGTATGACATATATATGTTATTCCCCCCAGGAGCGCGGCCCACTGCGAGTATCAGTGCCCACATATAGTCATGTATAGGCCGTGTATGACATATATATGTTATTCCCCCAGGAGCGCGGCCCGCTGCGAGTATCAGAGCCCACATATAGTCATGTATAGGCCATGTATGACATATATATGTTATTCCCCCAGGAGCGCGGCCCGCTGCGAGTATCAGTGCCCACATATAGTCATGTATAGGCCGTGTATGGCATATATATGTTATTCCCCCAGGAGCGCGGCCCGCTGCGAGTATCAGTGCCCACATATAGTCATGTATAGGCCGTGTATGACATATATATGTTATTCCCCCCAGGAGCGCGGCCCACTGCGAGTATCAGAGCCCACATATAGTCATGTATAGGCCATGTATGACATATATATGTTATTCCCCCAGGAGCGCGGCCCACTGCGAGTATCAGTGCCCACATATAGTCATGTATAGGCCTTGTATGACATATATATGTTATTCCCCCCAGGAGCGCGGCCCGCTGCGAGTATCAGTGCCCACATATAGTCATGTATAGGCCGTGTATGACATATATATGTTATTCCCCCAGGAGCGCGGCCCGCTGCGAGTATCAGAGCCCACATATAGTCATGTATAGGCCATGTATGACATATATATGTTATTCCCCCCAGGAGCGCGGCCCGCTGCGAGTATCAGTGCCCACATATAGTCATGTATAGGCCGTGTATGGCATATATATGTTATTCCCCCAGGAGCGCGGCCCGCTGCGAGTATCAGTGCCCACATATAGTCATGTATAGGCCGTGTATGACATATATATGTTATTCCCCCCAGGAGCGCGGCCCACTGCGAGTATCAGTGCCCACATATAGTCATGTATAGGCCGTGTATGACATATATATGTTATTCCCCCAGGAGCGCGGCCCGCTGCGAGTATCAGAGCCCACATATAGTCATGTATAGGCCATGTATGACATATATATGTTATTCCCCCAGGAGCGCGGCCCGCTGCGAGTATCAGTGCCCACATATAGTCATGTATAGGCCGTGTATGGCATATATATGTTATTCCCCCAGGAGCGCGGCCCGCTGCGAGTATCAGTGCCCACATATAGTCATGTATAGGCCGTGTATGACATATATATGTTATTCCCCCAGGAGCGCGGCCCGCTGCGAGTATCAGTGCCCACATATAGTCATGTATAGGCCTTGTATGACATATATATGTTATTCCCCCAGGAGCGCGGCCCACTGCGAGTATCAGTGCCCACATATAGTCATGTATAGGCCGTGTATGACATATATATGTTATTCCCCCAGGAGCGCGGCCCACTGCGAGTATCAGTGCCCACATATAGTCATGTATAGGCCTTGTATGACATATATATGTTATTCCCCCCAGGAGCGCGGCCCGCTGCGAGTATCAGTGCCCACATATAGTCATGTATAGGCCGTGTATGACATATATATGTTATTCCCCCCAGGAGCGCGGCCCGCTGCGAGTATCAGTGCCCACATATAGTCATGTATAGGCCGTGTATGACATATATATGTTATTCCCCCAGGAGCGCGGCCCGCTGCGAGTATCAGAGCCCACATATAGTCATGTATAGGCCATGTATGACATATATATGTTATTCCCCCAGGAGCGCGGCCCACTGCGAGTATCAGTGACCACATATAGTCATGTATAGGCCGTGTATGACATATATATGTTATTCCCCCAGGAGCGCGGCCCGCTGCGAGTATCAGTGCCCACATATAGTCATGTATAGGCCGTGTATGACATATATATGTTATTCCCCCAGGAGCGCGGCCCACTGCGAGTATCAGTGACCACATATAGTCGTGTATAGGCCGTGTATGACATATATATGTTATTCCCCCAGGAGCGCGGCCCGCTGCGAGTATCAGTGACCACATATAGTCATGTATAGGCCGTGTATGACATATATATGTTATTCCCCCAGGAACGCGGCCCACTGCGAGTATCAGTGACCACATATAGTCATGTATAGGCCGTGTATGACATATATATGTTATTCCCCCAGGAGCGCGGCCCGCTGCGAGTATCAGTGACCACATATAGTCATGTATAGGCCGTGTATGACATATATATGTTATTCCCCCAGGAGCGCGGCCCACTGCGAGTATCAGTGACCACATATAGTCGTGTATAGGCCGTGTATGACATATATATGTTATTCCCCCAGGAGCGCGGCCCGCTGCGAGTATCAGTGACCACATATAGTCATGTATAGGCCGTGTATGACATATATATGTTATTCCCCCAGGAGCGCGGCCCACTGCGAGTATCAGTGACCACATATAGTCATGTATAGGCCGTGTATGACATATATATGTTATTCCCCCAGGAGCGCGGCCCGCTGCGAGTATCAGTGACCACATATAGTCATGTATAGGCCATGTATGACATATATATGTTATTCCCCCAGGAGCGCGGCCCACTGCGAGTATCAGTGACCACATATAGTCGTGTATAGGCCGTGTATGACATATATATGTTATTCCCCCAGGAGCGCGGCCCGCTGCGAGTATCAGTGCCCACATATAGTCATGTATAGGCCGTGTATGACATATATATGTTATTCCCCTCAGGAGCGCGGCCCGCTGCGAGTATCAGTGCCCACATATAGTCATGTATAGGCCGTGTATGACATATATATGTTATTCCCCCAGGAGCGCGGCCCGCTGCGAGTATCAGTGCCCACATATAGTCATGTATAGGCCGTGTATGACATATATATGTTATTCCCCCCAGGAGCGCGGCCCGCTGCGAGTATCAGTGCCCACATATAGTCATGTATAGGCCGTGTATGACATATATATGTTATTCCCCCCAGGAGCGCGGCCCACTGCGAGTATCAGTGCCCACATATAGTCATGTATAGGCCGTGTATGACATATATATGTTATTCCCCCAGGAGCGCGGCCCACTGCGAGTATCAGTGCCCACATATAGTCATGTATAGGCCGTGTATGACATATATATGTTATTCCCCCAGGAGCGCGGCCCACTGCGAGTATCAGTGCCCACATATAGTCATGTATAGGCCATGTATGACATATATATGTTATTCCCCCAGGAGCGCGGCCCACTGCGAGTATCAGTGCCCACATATAGTCATGTATAGGCCGTGTATGACATATATATGTTATTCCCCCCAGGAGCGCGGCCCACTGCGAGTATCAGTGCCCACATATAGTCATGTATAGGCCGTGTATGACATATATATGTTATTCCCCCAGGAGCGCGGCCCACTGCGAGTATCAGTGCCCACATATAGTCATGTATAGGCCATGTATGACATATATATGTTATTCCCCCAGGAGCGCGGCCCACTGCGAGTATCAGTGCCCACATATAGTCATGTATAGGCCGTGTATGACATATATATGTTATTCCCCCCAGGAGCGCGGCCCACTGCGAGTATCAGTGCCCACATATAGTCATGTATAGGCCGTGTATGACATATATATGTTATTCCCCCCAGGAGCGCGGCCCGCTGCGAGTATCAGTGCCCACATATAGTCATGTATAGGCCGTGTATGACATATATATGTTATTCCCCCCAGGAGCGCGGCCCACTGCGAGTATCAGTGCCCACATATAGTCATGTATAGGCCGTGTATGACATATATATGTTATTCCCCCAGGAGCGCGGCCCACTGCGAGTATCAGAGCCCACATATAGTCATGTATAGGCCATGTATGACATATATATGTTATTCCCCCCAGGAGCGCGGCCCACTGCGAGTATCAGTGCCCACATATAGTCATGTATAGGCCGTGTATGACATATATATGTTATTCCCCCCAGGAGCGCGGCCCACTGCGAGTATCAGTGCCCACATATAGTCGTGTATAGGCCGTGTATGACATATATATGTTATTCCCCCAGGAGCGCGGCCCAATGCGAGTATCAGAGCCCACATATAGTCATGTATAGGCCGTGTATGACATATATATGTTTTTCCCCCCAGGAGCGCGGCCCGCTGCGAGTATCAGTGCCCACATATAGTCATGTATAGGCCGTGTATGACATATATATTTTATTCCCCCCAGGAGCGCGGCCCACTGCGAGTATCAGTGCCCACATATAGTCATGTATAGGCCGTGTATGACATATATATGTTATTCCCCCCAGGAGCGCGGCCCACTGCGAGTATCAGTGCCCACATATAGTCATGTATAGGCCGTGTATGACATATATATGTTATTCCCCCCAGGAGCGCGGCCCACTGCGAGTATCAATGCCCACATATAGTCATGTATAGGCCGTGTATGACATATATATGTTATTCCCCCAGGAGCGCGGCCCACTGCGAGTATCAGTGCCCACATATAGTCATGTATAGGCCGTGTATGACATATATATGTTATTCCCCCCAGGAGCGCGGCCCACTGCGAGTATCAGTGCCCACATATAGTCATGTATAGGCCGTGTATGACATATATATGTTATTCCCCCCCAGGAGCGCGGCCCGCTGCGAGTATCAGAGCCCACATATAGTCATGTATAGGCCGTGTATGACATATATATGTTATTCCCCCCAGGAGCGCGGCCCACTGCGAGTATCAGTGCCCACATATAGTCATGTATAGGCCGTGTATGACATATATATGTTATTCCCCCCAGGAGCGCGGCCCGCTGCGAGTATCAGTGCCCACATATAATCATGTATAGGCCGTGTATGACATATATATGTTATTCCCCCAGGAGCGCGGCCCACTGCGAGTATCAGTGCCCACATATAGTCATGTATAGGCCGTGTATGACATATATCTGTTATTCCCCCAGGAGCGCGGCCCACTGCGAGTATCAGAGCCCACATATAGTCATGTATAGGCCTTGTATGACATATATATGTTATTCCCCCCAGGAGCGCGGCCCACTGCGAGTATCAGTGCCCACATATAGTCATGTATAGGCCGTGTATGACATATATATGTTATTCCCCCCAGGAGCGCGGCCCGCTGCGAGTATCAGTGCCCACATATAGTCATGTATAGGCCGTGTATGACATATATATGTTATTCCCCCCAGGAGCGCGGCCCACTGCGAGTATCAGTGCCCACATATAGTCATGTATAGGCCGTGTATGACATATATATGTTATTCCCCCAGGAGCGCGGCCCACTGCGAGTATCAGTGCCCACATATAGTCATGTATAGGCCGTGTATGACATATATATGTTATTCCCCCCAGGAGCGCGGCCCGCTGCGAGTATCAGTGCCCACATATAGTCATGTATAGGCCGTGTATGACATATATATGTTATTCCCCCCAGGAGCGCGGCCCGCTGCGAGTATCAGTGCCCACATATAGTCATGTATAGGCCGTGTATGACATATATATGTTATTCCCCCCAGGAGCGCGGCCCGCTGCGAGTATCAGTGCCCACATATAGTCATGTATAGGCCGTGTATGACATATATATGTTATTCCCCCCAGGAGCGCGGCCCGCTGCGAGTATCAGTGCCCACATATAGTCATGTATAGGCCGTGTATGACATATATATGTTATTCCCCCAGGAGCGCGGCCCGCTGCGAGTATCAGTGCCCACATATAGTCATGTATAGGCCGTGTATGACATATATATGTTATTCCCCCAAGAGCGCGGCCCACTGCGAGTATCAGTGCCCACATATAGTCATGTATAGGCCTTGTATGACATATATATGTTATTCCCCCAGGAGCGCGGCCCGCTGCGAGTATCAGAGCCCACATATAGTCATGTATAGGCCATGTATGACATATATATGTTATTCCCCCAGGAGCGCGGCCCGCTGCGAGTATCAGTGCCCACATATAGTCATGTATAGGCCGTGTATGGCATATATATGTTATTCCCCCAGGAGCGCGGCCCGCTGCGAGTATCAGTGCCCACATATAGTCATGTATAGGCCGTGTATGACATATATATGTTATTCCCCCCAGGAGCGCGGCCCACTGCGAGTATCAGTGCCCACATATAGTCATGTATAGGCCGTGTATGACATATATATGTTATTCCCCCAGGAGCGCGGCCCGCTGCGAGTATCAGAGCCCACATATAGTCATGTATAGGCCATGTATGACATATATATGTTATTCCCCCAGGAGCGCGGCCCACTGCGAGTATCAGTGCCCACATATAGTCATGTATAGGCCTTGTATGACATATATATGTTATTCCCCCCAGGAGCGCGGCCCGCTGCGAGTATCAGTGCCCACATATAGTCATGTATAGGCCGTGTATGACATATATATGTTATTCCCCCCAGGAGCGCGGCCCGCTGCGAGTATCAGTGCCCACATATAGTCATGTATAGGCCGTGTATGACATATATATGTTATTCCCCCAGGAGCGCGGCCCGCTGCGAGTATCAGAGCCCACATATAGTCATGTATAGGCCATGTATGACATATATATGTTATTCCCCCAGGAGCGCGGCCCACTGCGAGTATCAGTGACCACATATAGTCATGTATAGGCCGTGTATGACATATATATGTTATTCCCCCAGGAGCGCGGCCCGCTGCGAGTATCAGTGCCCACATATAGTCATGTATAGGCCGTGTATGACATATATATGTTATTCCCCCAGGAGCGCGGCCCACTGCGAGTATCAGTGACCACATATAGTCGTGTATAGGCCGTGTATGACATATATATGTTATTCCCCCAGGAGCGCGGCCCGCTGCGAGTATCAGTGACCACATATAGTCATGTATAGGCCGTGTATGACATATATATGTTATTCCCCCAGGAACGCGGCCCACTGCGAGTATCAGTGACCACATATAGTCATGTATAGGCCGTGTATGACATATATATGTTATTCCCCCAGGAGCGCGGCCCGCTGCGAGTATCAGTGCCCACATATAGTCATGTATAGGCCGTGTATGACATATATATGTTATTCCCCCAGGAGCGCGGCCCACTGCGAGTATCAGTGACCACATATAGTCGTGTATAGGCCGTGTATGACATATATATGTTATTCCCCCAGGAGCGCGGCCCGCTGCGAGTATCAGTGACCACATATAGTCATGTATAGGCCGTGTATGACATATATATGTTATTCCCCCAGGAGCGCGGCCCACTGCGAGTATCAGTGACCACATATAGTCATGTATAGGCCGTGTATGACATATATATGTTATTCCCCCAGGAGCGCGGCCCGCTGCGAGTATCAGTGACCACATATAGTCATGTATAGGCCATGTATGACATATATATGTTATTCCCCCAGGAGCGCGGCCCACTGCGAGTATCAGTGACCACATATAGTCGTGTATAGGCCGTGTATGACATATATATGTTATTCCCCCAGGAGCGCGGCCCGCTGCGAGTATCAGTGACCACATATAGTCATGTATAGGCCATGTATGACATATATATGTTATTCCCCCAGGAGCGCGGCCCGCTGCGAGTATCAGTGCCCACATATAGTCATGTATAGGCCGTGTATGACATATATATGTTATTCCCCTCAGGAGCGCGGCCCGCTGCGAGTATCAGTGCCCACATATAGTCATGTATAGGCCGTGTATGACATATATATGTTATTCCCCCAGGAGCGCGGCCCGCTGCGAGTATCAGTGCCCACATATAGTCATGTATAGGCCGTGTATGACATATATATGTTATTCCCCCCAGGAGCGCGGCCCGCTGCGAGTATCAGTGCCCACATATAGTCATGTATAGGCCGTGTATGACATATATATGTTATTCCCCCCAGGAGCGCGGCCCACTGCGAGTATCAGTGCCCACATATAGTCATGTATAGGCCGTGTATGACATATATATGTTATTCCCCCAGGAGCGCGGCCCACTGCGAGTATCAGTGCCCACATATAGTCATGTATAGGCCGTGTATGACATATATATGTTATTCCCCCAGGAGCGCGGCCCACTGCGAGTATCAGTGCCCACATATAGTCATGTATAGGCCGTGTATGACATATATATGTTATTCCCCCCAGGAGCGCGGCCCACTGCGAGTATCAGTGCCCACATATAGTCATGTATAGGCCGTGTATGACATATATATGTTATTCCCCCAGGAGCGCGGCCCGCTGCGAGTATCAGTGCCCACATATAGTCATGTATAGGCCGTGTATGACATATATATGTTATTCCCCCCAGGAGCGCGGCCCACTGCGAGTATCAGTGCCCACATATAGTCATATATAGGCCGTGTATGACATATATATGTTATTCCCCCAGGAGCGCGGCCCACTGCGAGTATCAGAGCCCACATATAGTCATGTATAGGCCGTGTATGACATATATATGTTATTCCCCCAGGAGCGCGGCCCGCTGCGAGTATCAGTGCCCACATATAGTCGTGTATAGGCCATGTATGACATATATATGTTATTCCCCCCAGGAGCGCGGCCCGCTGCGAGTATCAGTGCCCACATATAGTCATGTATAGGCCATGTATGACATATATATGTTATTCCCCCAGGAGCGCGGCCCGCTGCGAGTATCAGTGCCCACATATAGTCATGTATAGGCCGTGTATGACATATATATGTTATTCCCCCCAGGAGCGCGGCCCACTGCGAGTATTAGTGCCCACATATAGTCATGTATAGGCCATGTATGACATATATATGTTATTCCCCCAGGAGCGCGGCCCACTGCGAGTATCAGTGCCCACATATAGTCATGTATAGGCCGTGTATGACATATATATGTTATTCCCCCCAGGAGCGCGGCCCGCTGCGAGTATCAGTGCCCACATATAGTCATGTATAGGCCGTGTATGACATATATATGTTATTCCCCCCAGGAGCGCGGCCCACTGCGAGTATCAGTGCCCACATATAGTCATGTATAGGCCATGTATGACATATATATGTTATTCCCCCAGGAGCGCGGCCCACTGCGAGTATCAGTGCCCACATATAGTCATGTATAGGCCGTGTATGGCATATATATGTTATTCCCCCCAGGAGCGCGGCCCACTGCGAGTATCAGTGCCCACATATAGTCATGTATAGGCCGTGTATGACATATATATGTTATTCCCCCAGGAGCGCGGCCCACTGCGAGTATCAGTGCCCACATATAGTCATGTATAGGCCATGTATGACATATATATGTTATTCCCCCAGGAGCGCGGCCCACTGCGAGTATCAGTGCCCACATATAGTCATGTATAGGCCGTGTATGGCATATATATGTTATTCCCCCAGGAGCGCGGCCCACTGCGAGTATCAGTGCCCACATATAGTCATGTATAGGCCGTGTATGACATATATATGTTATTCCCCCAGGAGCGCGGCCCACTGCGAGTATCAGTGCCCACATATAGTCATGTATAGGCCGTGTATGACATATATATGTTATTCCCCCAGGAGCGCGGCCCACTGCGAGTATCAGTGCCCACATATAGTCATGTATAGGCCATGTATGACATATATATGTTATTCCCCCAGGAGCGCGGCCCACTGCGAGTATCAGTGCCCACATATAGTCATGTATAGGCCATGTATGACATATATATGTTATTCCCCCAGGAGCGCGGCCCGCTGCGAGTATCAGTGCCCACATATAGTCATGTATAGGCCGTGTATGACATATATATGTTATTCCCCCCAGGAGCGCGGCCCACTGCGAGTATTAGTGCCCACATATAGTCATGTATAGGCCATGTATGACATATATATGTTATTCCCCCAGGAGCGCGGCCCACTGCGAGTATCAGTGCCCACATATAGTCATGTATAGGCCGTGTATGACATATATATGTTATTCCCCCCAGGAGCGCGGCCCGCTGCGAGTATCAGTGCCCACATATAGTCATGTATAGGCCGTGTATGACATATATATGTTATTCCCCCCAGGAGCGCGGCCCGCTGCGAGTATCAGTGCCCACATATAGTCATGTATAGGCCGTGTATGACATATATATGTTATTCCCCCCAGGAGCGCGGCCCACTGCGAGTATCAGTGCCCACATATAGTCATGTATAGGCCATGTATGACATATATATGTTATTCCCCCAGGAGCGCGGCCCACTGCGAGTATCAGAGCCCACATATAGTCGTGTATAGGCCGTGTATGGCATATATATGTTATTCCCCCCAGGAGCGCGGCCCGCTGCGAGTATTAGTGCCCACATATAGTCATGTATAGGCCATGTATGACATATATATGTTATTCCCCCAGGAGCGCGGCCCACTGCGAGTATCAGTGCCCACATATAGTCATGTATAGGCCGTGTATGACATATATATGTTATTCCCCCCAGGAGCGCGGCCCGCTGCGAGTATCAGTGCCCACATATAGTCATGTATAGGCCGTGTATGACATATATATGTTATTCCCCCCAGGAGCGCGGCCCACTGCGAGTATCAGTGCCCACATATAGTCATGTATAGGCCGTGTATGACATATATATGTTATTCCCCCAGGAGCGCGGCCCACTGCGAGTATCAGTGCCCACATATAGTCATGTATAGGCCGTGTATGACATATATATGTTATTCCCCCCAGGAGCGCGGCCCGCTGCGAGTATCAGTGCCCACATATAGTCATGTATAGGCCGTGTATGACATATATATGTTATTCCCCCCAGGAGCGCGGCCCACTGCGAGTATCAGTGCCCACATATAGTCATGTATAGGCCGTGTATGACATATATATGTTATTCCCCCAGGAGCGCGGCCCACTGCGAGTATCAGAGCCCACATATAGTCATGTATAGGCCGTGTATGACATATATATGTTATTCCCCCAGGAGCGCGGCCCACTGCGAGTATCAGTGCCCACATATAGTCATGTATAGGCCGTGTATGACATATATATGTTATTCCCCCAGGAGCGCGGCCCGCTGCGAGTATCAGTGACCACATATAGTCATGTATAGGCCGTGTATGACATATATATGTTATTCCCCCCAGGAGCGCGGCCCGCTGCGAGTATCAGTGCCCACATATAGTCATGTATAGGCCGTGTATGACATATATATGTTATTCCACCAGGAGCGCGGCCCGCTGCGAGTATCAGTGCCCACATATAGTCATGTATAGGCCATGTATGACATATATATGTTATTCCCCCCAGGAGCGCGGCCCACTGCGAGTATCAGTGCCCACATATAGTCATGTATAGGCCGTGTATGACATATATATGTTATTCCCCCCCAGGAGCGCGGCCCACT
The DNA here is from genome assembly GCF_039654945.1 of Dendrobates tinctorius. Lineage (NCBI taxonomy): Eukaryota > Metazoa > Chordata > Amphibia > Anura > Dendrobatidae > Dendrobates > Dendrobates tinctorius. The sequence goes on from NW_027361792.1 coordinate 1,395,442, forward strand.
GCGAGTATCAGAGCCCACATATAGTCATGTATAGGCCGTGTATGACATATATATGTTATTCCCCCCAGGAGCGCGGCCCGCTGCGAGTATCAGTGACCACATATAGTCATGTATAGGCCGTGTATGACATATATATGTTATTCCCCCCAGGAGCGCGGCCCGCTGCGAGTATCAGTGCCCACATATAGTCATGTATAGGCCGTGTATGACATATATATGTTATTCCCCCCAGGAGCGCGGCCCACTGCGAGTATCAGTGCCCACATATAGTCATGTATAGGCCGTGTATGACATATATATGTTATTCCCCCCCAGGAGCGCGGCCCGCTGCGAGTATCAGTGCCCACATATAGTCATGTATAGGCCGTGTATGACATATATATGTTATTCCCCCCAGGAGCGCGGCCCACTGCGAGTATCAGTGCCCACATATAGTCATGTATAGGCCGTGTATGGCATATATATGTTATTCCCCTCAGGAGCGCGGCCCACTGCGAGTATCAGTGCCCACATATAGTCATGTATAGGCCGTGTATGACATATATATGTTATTCCCCCCAGGAGCGCGGCCCACTGCGAGTATCAATGCCCACATATAGTCATGTATAGGCCGTGTATGGCATATATATGTTATTCCCCTCAGGAGCGCAGCCCACTGCGAGTATCAGTGCCCACATATAGTCATGTATAGGCCGTGTATGGCATATATATGTTATTCCCCCCAGGAGCGCGGCCCACTGCGAGTATCAGTGCCCACATATAGTCATGTATAGGCCGCGTATGACATATATATGTTATTCCCCCCAGGAGCGCGGCCCACTGCGAGTATCAGTGCCCACATATAGTCATGTATAGGCCGTGTATGACATATATATGTTATTCCCCTCAGGAGCGCAGCCCACTGCGAGTATCAGTGCCCACATATAGTCATGTATAGGCCGTGTATGGCATATATATGTTATTCCCCCCAGGAGCGCGGCCCACTGCGAGTATCAGTGCCCACATATAGTCATGTATAGGCCGCGTATGACATATATATGTTATTCCCCCCAGGAGCGCGGCCCACTGCGAGTATCAGTGCCCACATATAGTCATGTATAGGCCGCGTATGACATATATATGTTATTCCCCCCAGGAGCGCGGCCCACTGCGAGTATCAGTGCCCACATATAGTCATGTATAGGCCGTGTATGGCATATATATGTTATTCCCCTCAGGAGCGCGGCCCACTGCGAGTATCAGTGCCCACATATAGTCATGTATAGGCCGCGTATGACATATATATGTTATTCCCCCAGGAGCGCGGCCCACTGCGAGTATCAGTGCCCACATATAGTCATGTATAGGCCGCGTATGACATATATATGTTATTCCCCCCAGGAGCGCGGCCCGCTGCGAGTATCAGTGACCACATATAGTCATGTATAGGCCGTGTATGACATATATATGTTATTCCCCCCAGGAGCGCGGCCCGCTGCGAGTATCAGTGCCCACATATAGTCATGTATAGGCCGTGTATGACATATATATGTTATTCCCCCCAGGAGCGCGGCCCACTGCGAGTATCAGTGACCACATATAGTCATGTATAGGCCGCGTATGACATATATATGTTATTCCCCCCAGGAGCGCGGCCCACTGCGAGTATCAGTGCCCACATATAGTCATGTATAGGCCATGTATGACATATATATGTTATTCCCCCCAGGAGCGCGGCCCGCTGCGAGTATCAGTGCCCACATATAGTCATGTATAGGCCGTGTATGACATATATATGTTATTCCCCCCAGGAGCGCGGCCCACTGCGAGTATCAGTGACCACATATAGTCATGTATAGGCCACGTATGACATATATATGTTATTCCCCCCAGGAGCGCGGCCCGCTGCGAGTATCAGTGCCCACATATAGTCATGTATAGGCCGTGTATGACATATATATGTTATTCCCCCCAGGAGCGCGGCCCACTGCGAGTATCAGTGCCCACATATAGTCATGTATAGGCCGTGTATGACATATATAGGTATCCTGTAAGTGCTGTTCGACTCTCACTCGAAGATACACACATGGTGATTATATCTGTGTGTGTTTTGTAGGTACCACTACCGTATATACAGTGGTGAATATAAGTATTTGATCCACTGCTGATTTTGCACCATTTTCCATCTACAATTAATGGAGAGGTCTGTAATTTTTATCGTAGGTACACTTAACCTGTGAGAGACAGAATCTAAAATCCAGAAAATCACATTGTATGATCTTTACGTATTTCATAGAATAAAGTGCAAATTAATTAAGTATTTGATCACCGACCAACCAGCAAGAATTCTGCCTCTAACAGACCTGTTAGTTTTTCTTTAAGAAGCCTCCTACTCTGCTCTTATTACCTGGAATAATTGCACCTGTCTGATCTCGTTACTTGTATAAAAGACACCTGTCACCACAATCACACTCCAACCTCTCCACCATGGCCAAAACCAAAAAGCTGTTTAAGGACACCAGAGACAAAATTGTAGACCTGCACAAGGCTGGGATGGGCTACAGGACAATAGGCAAGCTGTCTGATGAGAAGGCAACAACTGTTGGCACAATTATTAGAAAATGGAAGAAAGACAAGATGACTGTCAATTTTCCTCAGTCTGGGGCTCCATGCAAGATCTCTCCTCATGGGGTAAGAATGATTCTGAGAAATGTCAGGAATCAGCCCAGAACTACACGGGAGGACCCGGTCAGTGACCTGAAGAGAGCCAGCTCATATCACCGTTAGTAACACATTACGCTGTCATGGATTAAAATCCTGCAGGTCCCCCTGCTCACGCCAGCACATGTCTAAGCTTGTCTGAATTTCACCATTGACTGCCTGGATGATCCAGAGGCAGCATGAGAGAAGGTCATGGGGTCAGAAGAGACCAAAATAGAACTTTTTGGTATCAACTCCACAGATAAGGGTCTTTCTCAAACTGTTCTAACAAAGCTGAAACCACAATTGTCTTCAATGTCTTGTCCTGAAGATTTCCCATCACTGGAGCTGAGGGTCCGAGGCCGCCCCCTGATAACAGCCCATATCATTATCCCCCTCCACCATCTGTACAGGGGGCACAATGCAGTCAGGGGGTAACGTCCTCCTGGAATCACCAAACCCAGATTCCTCCATCAGACGCAGACAGAGAAGTGCGATCCGTCACTGCACAGAACACGTCTCCTCCAGAGTCCCGTGACCGTGTCTATGTAACTATAACCTCATGCATTCTCGTAGACCTGAAAAAGGCAAACATTGTAGTGTTACTGCACCAGACCTAAGTGCTGGTATTGTTCTTTTTCTACAGTTTTTTTTATTAGTATTGTGTCCTCAATTATAGAAGTTTCTTCCTGGTTGTCTAGTAAATGTCTTGTAGGTATGTAAAGCAGACCGGATGTTTTGTTGGTGTCCGCCAACGTTCACCATCCAACCTGACGGGGCTGGAGAGGATCTGCAAGGAAGAATGGCAGAGGATCCCCAAATCCAGGGGTGAAAAACTTGTGGCCTCATTCCCAAGAAGACTCATGGCTGTACTAGCCCAAAAGGTGCTTCTCCTCAATACTGATCAAAGGGGCTGAAGACTTATGACCATGTGAGATTTCAGCTTTTATTTTTTAATAAATTTGCAAACATTTCTACATTTCTGGTTTTTTTCAGTCAAGATGGGGTGCAGAGTGTACATTAAAGGGAATCTGTCACCCTTTGGCGGGTGATGAAAATGAGGTCGGTCCGGTCCGATGGGCAGTGTTCCCGATGTGTGCCGCCTCCCCATCCTTGCCCGCTGTCCGCAGGTTATTGCTGAATTGGAGTAGGTGTACGCCATTTTTTGCGCGTGCGCTAAGCATTCATAGCTAGCGCACGCGCAGTATGCTTTGCTCAACTGCGAGCAAAGCCGAAAAGCCGGACTGCGCATGTGACGGTTAACTAAGCCCCGGAAGTATTTTGCTGTATTCCGTGGCTTAGTTAACCGGCGCATGCGCAGTCCGTTTTTTTGCACAACTATGGTGACCACAATGCTGGTGTGTACCTGATGTAACTACCATGTGGCTTCCCATAGACACCCTGCCACCAGATGTGGCACACTTTATACAGTTTGGTGCCGTGTATAGAGACTCTCGGGCACTGATCCAGCCTTGCAGATGGCTCTACAATGAAACACGCGCCGCTCTCTGTCCTGGTAATTCTCTTTTACAGGTCATGCAATCCGCAGTATAATGAACGCCGACCTTTTAGATTGCGCTTAATCTTTAACCTTTAAGAAAAAACTTTACTGTCACGTAATAAACAATGCTGATTTTCAAAGTAAGATTGGATGAAATATCTTTATAGCCTTTGCTTTATCTGTCGCCTTGTTATCAGATGTTATTCCCACAGAGATATGAAAGGGCCGAAAGATGATTTTTGTCCAAAGGAGCCTTTAAATAGATAAGAGGAAGGACTCCACTTCCTCTACCATCTTGTTCCTTTATTCTGCTATTCAACGTGATATTCTTGCTTTTAAGATGCTGACTGTGAAGGACAACACCAGAGAGATCACGCACAATCCCTCTGCGGCCACCACTTGTGACGAAACCGCATCTCACCACCCCGCCTGAAGTCACTCTTACATCAGCAAGATCATGTGGTCTTGTCTCCTCACTTGCACCGTGACGTTCCGCACCCCCGGGGGGCACGAAAGGTCAGCTTGGTGCAGTTTTACACACACATCCGGTCCACATGGGTCCAGGGGTGCATGAGGAGTGAGAGGATGTGGCGCACGCAGTCAATGACGTGGCACCACACTCGCTCACAACCCAACCCTTGACAGGCTGAGAGGCATCTTTCACTAGCACCAGTGAAACAAAGCTTTCAGCCCGGTAGGACAGCTACAGTTCCTCATTAGATATACACTTGGTTCGTTAATGGGATTATGTCAGGCCAGAAACCAGCCCCGGTAGCATGGAAAGTTAAACCGAGAAATGGATGTGTGGCTCAAGATATAAGAGCAGCCCAAGGTTAAACTATATATTTATTGCCTTAAGGGCACACTGGACAATACACTATATACACGATGGTTATACATATACAATGGATGCAAAAGATACAAGCAGAATATATGTCAATTACCAGGTGATGTTAGATCATGAGTGCACCTTGGCCGCAAAGGGGCATGGTCTGCCAGCTGGCTCCTAGGCTCTTCACAGCATGTTACTCGACGCAGACCCCACTGTCGGAATGGACCACATGCATAACAGAGAGAGACCACATGGCCTTACACTAACCTTTATCCACTTTGGGTCACGCTCCTCCTGCCCTCTAAACCTAAATACCCTCCTCTTGTCCTGCAGCTAAAACCTCCAAAACCTATGAAAGGTTATAACTATTTTCTGGATGGTCCTAGGGTGGTGGTTCAGGCGCCATCAGATCCAGCCTGGTGCCTGCTACATATGGTGAACAAAAAAGCCTTTGCTACCAGGCTTCTACTTGACGCTCTATGTATCTCCCCAGGCAGGTGTCCGCCATGTTCTGGGGATCTCGGAAAAATATACATGATGTATAGTATCTCCATAACTCCTTATTGAATGATGTTTCTAGAATGTTCGCTACAAAAACCACCAGCAAAACTGCTTCAATAAAAGGATTGCCAGCTTTTTCTTGAAGCAACTTCGCCTATGAAAACCTCAGAGGGTGCGTCGGCATCTCAAAGACTTGATGTGTATGTACTGTGATAAAACACTCCGGGTATAACTGACACTAGGTCAGGTTTATTAGGTGAAAGCAATGCATAAAGAAAAAAAACCATAAAACAAATCCTTGCCTGTCCGGCACTAACTAAACAAAGTACAACCTAACTACCAACTGGCGGGCTTCTCCCGTCCAGCCAAACCACAGTTGCAGTGGGCACTGCTTTCACTCACGTGTGTCTCTCACACAGACAGGCTCTCTGTGTCCCCAGGCTGAGACACTCACACAACCACCTGGCATCCTTTTATATCCGCCTCCCATTATTCATTAGTCACCAGGTGAGATACTGACCAGACTAGGCCACATAGGAAAGGTATCTGGGCGAGAAATACCTGCCCTCATCCACTATTCCCACATGATTCTCACATATCCCCCCCCTCTGCTCAGACCACTCTGGTCGAGCAATGACACCCGCCAAACAGTGCACTCGGGACAGGGCATCTGCTTTCCCCATCTGTACCCCTGGGCGGTGCGCCACCGTAAAAGTGTAGGCCTGCAGGGCAAGGAACCACCGGGTCACCCGGCTATTCCGTTCCTTGTTCAAGTGCATCCACTTGAGAGGGGCATGGTCAGTGATCAGCCTGACCTTTCGGCCCACCAAATAATATTTGAGGGCCTCTAGAGCCCACTTAATGGCTAGGCACTCTTTTTCTATGACTGCATACTTTTGCTCATGTTTGTTCAGCTTCCTGCTGAGATAGAGGACTGGGTGTTCCACTCCGTCCCTCACTTGTGACAGTACGGCCCCGATACCGGTATCAGAGGCATCCGTTTGTACCACAAACTCGCTGCAGAAGTCCAGAGTCACCAGTACTGGTTGAGAGCAAAGTGCCCGTTTTAGGCTATGGAAGGCTTCTTCAGCCGCTAAACTCCATTTAATCATTACGGAGTCTTTCCCTTTTGTAAGATCCGTCAGGGGGGTAGCGATGGCTGCAAAATTGGGTATGAACCGGCGATAATAGCCGGCGATCCCCAGAAAGGCTTGCACCTGCTTCTTGTTGACAGGTTGCGGCCAGTCCTGAACCGCCTGAATCTTATCGAGCTGGGGTTTAACAATACCCCTCCCAATTACATACCCCAAATACCGGGCTTCTTCTAGCCCAATGTGACATTTCTTGGGGTTCGCGGTTAGACCTGCCTCCCACAGGTCGTCAATCACAGCTTGTACTTTCTGGAGATGAGTCTCCCAGTCCAAGCTGTAAATGACAATGTCATCCAAATAGGCCGAAGCGTACTGCCTATGTGGCCTCAGTACTCGATCCATCAGTCTCTGGAAGGTCACCAGTGCCCCGTGCAGTCCAAACGACATATACACATACTGAAATAGACCTTCCGGCGTAGCAAATGCCGTCTTTTCTCTGGCAGCCTCCGCCAGAGGGATCTGCCAATACCCCTTTGTTAGGTCTAGGGTCGTAATATACCGGGCTTTTCCTAACCGATCTATTAACTCGTCGACCCGGGGCATAGGGTAGGCATCAAATTTTGAGACTGCATTCAGTTTCCTGAAGTCATTGCAGAACCGGATGGTGCCGTCCGGTTTAGGAATTAGCACAATCAGGCTGGACCAAGCACTGTGCGACTCCTCAGTGACACCTAACTCTAACATTGCCTTCACTTCTCGGGAAACGGCTTCACGGCGCACTTCCGGGATTTGGTAGGGTTTTACGTGAACTGTGACACCAGGTTCCGTTACGATGTCATGTTTCATTAGCGTAGTCTGCCCGGCTTTTTCTGAGAAAAACTTTTGGTTGTGAAGTAGAAACTGCCTGACCTCAGTCTTTTGCCGCTCCGAGAGAGTCTCTGCAACCCGTACCTCCGGTACGGTATGCGAGCAGACGGGACGGGCCAGCTCCGCTGACAAGGCAGACCGATCTTTACAGGGTTTTATCAGATTTACATGATAAATCTGTTCAGGTTTCCGTTTACCTGCCTGGTATACTTTGTAGTTTACTTCACCAACTCTTTCCTTAATCTCAAAGGGGCCCTGCCACTTTGCCAGGAACTTACTGTCCACCGTGGGGACCAGGATCAACACCCTATCTCCGGGTGCAAACGTACGGATCTTGGCGCCCTTATCATAGATTTTTTTTTTGGGCTCCTTGAGCCTGCATCATGTGTTCTTTGACGATAGGCATCACAGCCGCAATACGGTCCAGCATTTGTGTGACGTAATCTATCACCGTTTTAAACGGAGTGACCTGACCCTCCCAGGTTTCTTTTGCAACGTCTAACAGTCCGCGAGGACGTCGGGCGTACAATAACTCGAAAGGCGAGAATCCCGTGGAAGACTGGGGTACTTCCCTGATGGTAAAAAGCAAATACGGAAGTAAATAGTCCCAGTTCTTCCCATCCTTGTCTATCGCCTTTCTCAGCATCTGCTTCAGAGTTTTATTGAACCGTTCGACCAACCCGTCTGTTTGAGGGTGATACACGGATGTGCGTAATGGTTCGATTTGTAACAATCGGCAGAGCTCCTTCATTACCATGGACATAAAGGGTGTCCCCTGGTCGGTGAGTATCTGTTTTGGTATACCGACCCGACTAAACACATGCACCAGTTCCTTGGCAATTGTCTTGGTGGCCGTGTTACGCAAAGGGATGGCCTCCGGGTAACGAGTGGCATAATTCAAGATGACCAGGATATGTTGGTGTCCATGTGCAGACCGTGGAAGGGGCCCAACTAAATCCATCCCAATCCTCTCAAACGGGACCTCAATAATAGGTAGGGGTACCAAAGGGCTACAGAACCAGGGCTTAGGCGCAGAGGCTTGGCAGTCAGGACAAGACTCACAATATACACGAATATCGTGATGCATGCCTGGCCAAACAAAACTGTAATATCCTTTCGGTGGTTTTCTGGACTCCCAGGTGGCCTCCCATCACGTCCGTGGGCCAGGTCCAGCACCTGCCGCCGGTAGGGTTTTGGCACGACTAATAGTTGCACCGTGTCTTCCCCCTTTTTCTCTATCTGATAGAGTAAATCATTCTCCAGAACCATGTAAGGATGTTATGATGAGTCACCGAAGGAGGAAAAAACAAAATACCAGCTAAGTCCAGAAAAACCAGAGAGGTTGGCAGCTATCGGATTGCAGACCCCTGAACCTATCCACAACAACTAGCAGTAGCCGTGGGGGGTTCCTACGGTGCCCTAGACCCCTCGATCACAGCCGGAGAGCTACATAGCCTAAAGACAGAAAGGGGAAAAACTAAACTGCCCCAGAGCAGACCGAGTGATAGGAAAAACTGGCACTGAAGTCGCTAGGCTTCAAAAGACTATATCAGCACTCAGGTATATTCTGAAGACAGAGCAAAAGATCAACAGATCAGAGACAAAAATGGAATTCAGCTCACCCCCAGCCGGGGATGGCAGAACTCCCAAAAAACAAGGCAAAACAAAAACAAAACTGAAGAGTACAAAGCAGAGCAGAAAAACTTAGCTTTGAGACGCAGGAATCAGACTGGTCTCCAAGAATCCAGCAGGAAAATCACCAGCCAGGAAGAAGGCATCGGCAGTCTTATATCCAGTCCTCAATTCCAGCCACTCAGTTATCATCTAGCTGCCCAGGTGTTTGGTAATCAGTCTCACTACCTTCCTTCACCAAAGGAGGGAGTTCATCAGACCTCAATGATGAAGGGAAAAATGAACTCACAACATAAGGATATGCCAGCCTAGAGCCAGGTTCTACGGGTACCCCATTTATCACTTTTACATTTGTCCTAGCCTGAGAAAGGGTAGGATCCTTTATTTGCTCGCTTTGGAAGTCATCTTTCTGAACTTCCAAATCCGGCAAACGGGGAGGTGGACGGCTGTCGGCCTCCTCTTCCCCGGTCTCCTCCGTATCACCCGCCATGACTGAAAATGCAGGTTATTTCCAGCAGACTCTTCCCCCTAGTCTTCCGGGGAGACCTCTTCCAGGGGTTCGGGACCCACACGCGCCCTGGGAGAAGAATCATGTACACTATTACCCTGGGGTATCAACTGATTCTCCCACAATTGCCAGAAGTGGGGAAAATCCCGGCCCAGGATAACATCATGCAATAACGCAGGGACGAGTCCCACTTTATGTTGCACAGACCCATAGGTAGTAGTAATGCATATGACCGTGGTGAGGTACGAACAGGTGTCTCCATGCACACGTTACAGAAAATTTGTCTGATGGTCCAGTCGGGGCTGACACCAGACTGGCCTTCACCAGAGTCACCACACTTCCCAAGTCTAACAATGCCACCACATTTTTTCCATCAACAGTTAAATCACACAAGTGTTTTTCCACATCCTTTTGACCGGCATTCACACTCACTACCTGTGCAACCATAGACATGCGGTTTTTACAGTCTGTGACGTCGCGCTGCATGGGTTCAGAAGTGCGCAACAATGTGTCCCATCTCTTGGCAGTGGAAACACCTAACGGGCCCCTTGCTTAGACCATAGTTCGTTACTCTCGGCCTCGCAGTGCGGACAGTCCCGTTTTCCTCCCCCACCGTCTTAGGGATTTTTCCTTCTCCCCTACTCCCTGGAACAGTCTTACTGGTTGCACGTGGAGACGATGAAGAACGAGGTGGGGTAGCGTCGTCTCGGAGTCCTTCCGCCACGGAGTAACGTTCAACCAGATCCACCAGTTGATCTGCCGTCGTAGGATTTCCATGGCTTACCCACTTCATCAGGGCTGGCGGTAGAGCTCTCAGGTACTTGTCCATGACGACTCTCTGGATTATCTCTGGCGCTGTCAGCACCTCGGGTTGTAGCCACTTCTTCGTCACGTGGATCAGGTCGAACATCTGTGACCGCGGTGGTTTATCCAGCTGATAAGTCCATTGATGCACTCTCTGTGCACGGACAGCAGTCGTCACTCCCAGCCGGGCCAAGATCTCGGCTTTCAGTTTGTCAAAGTCCTGCGCGGCTTCAGGTTCTAGGTCATAATATGCCTTTTGGGCTACACCGGAAAGAAACGGGGCAATCAGGCCGGCCCATCGTGCCTTCGGCCATTTTTCTCGCACCGCCGTCCGTTCAAACGTGGTCAGGTACGCCTCGACGTCATCTTCGGTCGTCATCTTCTGCCAGTACCGACTCACGAGAATCACTCTCTACTCGGCTTCCAGATTAACCTCAGGTAAGCTTGCCAGGCGCTGCGCCACCTGCTGGAGAAGCGAACGATCGGTACGGTAGCTGTCATGTCCACCAACTCCTTCAGTTGGGCCATCATCACCCGATTAGCTTCTTGCTGGACGGCGGTGGACTGTACGTGCGCTTTCACCACGTCCTCCATGCTCATGCTTCCAACGTGATGCCCGCATTCTCCACCACAATGTGATAAAACACTCCGGGTATAACTGACACTAGGTCAGGTTTATTAGGTGAAAGCAATGCATAAAGAAAAAAACCATAAAACAAATCCTTGCCTGTCCGGCACTAACTAAACAAAGTACAACCTAACTACCAACTGGCGGGCTTCTCCCGTCCAGCCAAACCACAGTTGCAGTGGGCACTACTTTCACTCACGTGTGTCTCTCACACAGACAGGCTCTCTGTGTTCCCAGGCTGAGACACTCACACAACCACCTGGCATCCTTTTATATCCACCTCCCATTATTCATTAGTCACCAGGTGAGATACTGACCAGACTAGGCCACATAGGAAAGGAATCTGGGCGAGATATACCTGCCCTCATCCACTATTCCCACATGATTCTCACAGTACCCTTAGAGGAATTTTTGAAGTCAGATTTGCTTCTGGGTATGTTCTTGTTATAAAAGTCTTTTGCGATATTTGATAAATATGGGAAATCTTTAGACGTAACACTTCCTGCCTAAAACTAGTTTTCCAATTTTTTTTTTATGCCATCTCTTTTCTGAAATTATTATATGACGTTTTGATTGCCATTTTTAAAAAGTTGCATAATGATGACAAACTATGAGAATGCCGGGACCCACCTCATCTCATTCCTCAAAATAAAAGTGATCAATTGGCACAAACTGTTTTAAAAATGGCGCAGAATTGCTATTAGTGTGACTACAAACTAAAAAATAACTGAGCGGGGGGATTTCTCATTCCCTTAATGCCAACATAATTAGTTGTCAGTGGCATTGGTGCCTCTTTGCTCTTTTGGTGCCGGCCCAGTGGATTTTCCATCATCTGCAGTGCATGGGCCGAGGGTGCGCGAACCCTTAGGACGGGTCATGTGGATCCGTGGGACGAAGCCAAGATTGACCCTCGGATTAGGCTGTGGAGTTTCAGGTGCCGAAGATTCGCATTTTTTCGCTCTCCGGTATATCCAAAGTCTGATGGAACATGACGCTACTTATTTTTGGTGGATTTTCATGGAATCTGTGTATAACAGGAGGCATATGGCGGCTCGGTGGGGGCTTATAAAAGCCCTAAAATGTAAGAAGCACTATTATTACAACCAGGGGCCTAGCGCTAGTGGCTGCAGGGGTTGCAGTCGTACCTGTGATCTGGAGTGTAGGGGGCCCATTTCAGGAGACCGATACTGCAGATTTTACCTGTGGGCCTCATCCTTTGCAGATGTGCCCAAGCCCTTACTTTTGCTCACATTCATAGGTGGCTATGGTTTTGGAGATTACCACTCTTGAGCTGTGTCTGTCAGGACATGCTGGGGGTTGTAGTTTCCAGCTTTTACATATGTGCCTCCAGTGGGTCGGATTTCATTGCTCTGCCTCTGCTGCAGTTATGGGCTGGTTCTTACATGGCCCCAGTATGTTTTTCATTATTACAAGCCATTGTGTCCCATTCACCTAGTCTTTACAAGTTTGTAAAAAGATCCAACAGGAGGCTGTGGCACTTCAGTCTCAGGTGAGTGAGAGCTCACCCTGCCAGCATAACACAGCCCCTCTATTGTGAGACCCCTTCCCTTATTATTCCAGCCACTGAGCCTTCACCCACAACTTCCCTGGAAACCCACCAGCCATCGGGTGCTGACTCCAGGGTTCATTTAGGAAACAAATGGGAAGTGATCCCCCCCCCCCGCTGTTGTCTCAGTTGGTTTGTTCCACAAGAGGCTTGGGAGGCAGTGAGGGTAGAAGGACACAGAATTAAGTGAAGCACAGAGGAGGAGAGACAGTGCAGCAGAGTCAGGGCAGGCAGTAAATCAGGGAGACAGCAAAGAGGGGGCTGAGACTGGGGGCCAATCATTGCAGCAAGGTAAAGGGGGATCCTGCAGTGATCCTTAGCCAAACTGGGGGGATCCAGGACTCCAGCAGCCAAAACTGCAGGGCACTGAGGACAAGGGAGCAGGCAAGGCAACTACTCCTATACTACATGTGCAGCCAGGATCAGCTCAGGACTGGAGACATGGGGAGCTGCTGCTGGCAATGAGAGATCCAGGAAGATCACCTGGTAATCACTTCATGCATCCTTGGATCTGAAAGTCACACCTGTAGCAGGAAGGAGGATCAGGGTCTTCTGAGAGGACAAGTTCTGGGGGACATTGGGAATGAGGCTGCTGGAGAGCTCTTATCTGGCTCTGCTGCTTCTCTATCTGCCAGGTGAGCGCATTGCTACATTGTTGCCATGTTTATTTATAACTTCTGTATTGCTACATTGTTGCCCTGTTTATTTATAACTTCTGTATTGCTACATTGTTGCCATAGCAAAAACCCTTGTATCCCCCCCATATGTTCTTATTTGTGGGATTCTTTAAATTGATACAATTTCTTATGGGATGGAGCATTAACCCCTTACTGTAAATGGACATGAAACCATTAAAGGGCTCCTCACGGCTGTTCTATCCAGATATAGGGTAAAAGATGATGCAAAGGTTTCTATTAGACCAGATGCGATCTGCATGGAGATTGGTGTTGCTCCTGCGTCACTGCGCTATTGCCTATGCAGGTACCTGCGGAGTCTGTAACCAGGGGGACCTGACTGTTTCCATTGACCACACTGTGATGAGAAATGAGGTGTTCATGACCGGTAGTGTCCGTCCCTATACCCGGCTTCAGCCCTTGCTCTTGAATCCAATGCTCTCCCATTTATAAATATGCGAGGGTCAATATCCCCCCCGTCCCTTTAAATGGGACTTTACGTATAAGAATTGTGATTCCACTTGTTGACGCACCACTATTTTTCTGTTGCCTGTATATCTGTAGGGGGGACTGAGCAGTACACCGGTGCTGTGCCTTTTGCGTTTGGATCTGCTGTATTATTGCGTGCCATGTGCGGTTTATTATTTCTGTACCAGCTCGTCTGTAGATCTCGCCCGTCTACGTACCGTGCCCATTGTGCTGCTCGGTATTTGCAGGTCTCATCGCTATACTGTCCAGTGTCGGGTGAAGTCCTCCGTGGTGATCGTGCCCTATACACTTACATTGGCCTCATTATTTTGTGCATTCATCCCGTGGGACTCGGGACGCGTGCAGAATTCATTTTGAATGATATTATGTTGTATTGATCAAGAAATTATATTTTCCCTTCAATCGTAGCTTTTTGGGGAAAAAACACGCTCCTGGGCATTTTTACTGCAGTGAGAATGACTCTGATTGTAGAAAACAACATTTTTGTTCATGTTGTGACTTATCGTAATGATTAGTGGAGAGAACATACTCGCCTTCTGAGCCATTACACGGTGTCGATTACTGAGGAGCTAATTTTCATCCGTCAGATTAGACCTACATCGGCGTCCCACGACGTTCCTGTAGATTTCCCACCAAGGTGCCAACATCTGTCTTACACCACAGCCCTTATCAAAGCCACTGATTATTGCCTTCTTTATTTTTTGCATCATTAGTTTATTTAACATGGGCAAACGATAAGTAATAAGTGGCAACTCAATCTGTCGCGCTGTAGAAGGATTGTCTTTGGTCATATCAGTCCTATATCTCATATACACACTCAGGCCATTTTCTAAGAATCCACTTAGGTGTGTATATGAAGTGAGAGGAAATGGAAATACCTGGAGGAACACCCCCCCCCCCCCCAAACACGGGACATGGAAAAACTCCTTACTGATGTTTGGATTTGGACCAAAGAACCAAAAGCAACATTGCAAGCCACCGAGTCAAACTGATGCAACTTGACAATTTTCCATCAGTCGAATGTCTAAGGTTCAGGCTTTATTATTATTTAACGGCCTTAGGCTTGATCTCGAGCCATGGTAACTTGATACATGATCGATCTTCCTACAGATCGTTTTTGTGGAAGCCTAGATGAGTCCACCGGGGTCTTCTCCACCGTTATCTTGATAGTATCCAGCCATCGGGTTGCTGGTCCTCCTCTTCGCCTTGTTCCTTCTATTCTTCCAACCTTGATGCCCTTCTGCAGTGATTGATCTTTTCGTATGATGTGTCCACAGTAGTCAAGTCGTAGCCTGGTGATGATTTCTAGTGACATGTTTGACTTGATTTGTTCCAAAATTGATGTTTTCGTTTTTTTTCTTGCCATCCATGGTATTGATGAGATCTTTCTCCAGCACCACATTTCGAAGGCGTCAATTCTCCTGTGTTGTTTCTTTAGCGTCCAGGTTTTTCATCCGTATGTTGCCAGAGAAAAGACCAAACCACATCCATCGCCAGTGACACCTTCCTTGATATGAAGACCTTGTCCAGTAACGTCATTGCTGATTTGCCCATGGCTAGTCTCCTATTGACTTCAGGTGTCGTCGCTGCATCTCAAGCTATCGATTTTTGAATAGGTTGACGTCCTTTACAACGTCCAGTTCATCACCGTCCGTCTCTAATGTGTCCCGGTCTGTAATTCTATAGAAGGCCTTCTTCACGTGCTACATTTTTTCCTGCACGTTTTTCAAGGACATAAATGCTGCACTTTACTGTACTAGTAACGTGAGCGAGATTTCTGAAACAATAAACCCACATATTTTACGCTGGCGTTTTCCTGCTAATACTCTGATTTTTGGTGCTGAATAATCTGCTGCAAATACTGTGTGCACAGACCCTTCAGCTCCTAATGACCTATTAACCCTGTATCTAACCACCAAACGGTGTCAAGCACTTTACAGGATGCTGGAGCCTTTTGATTTTGGGAATTGTTGGAGGGATCATCTCGTCAGTGGCGGACAAACAGGAGAGGGCCCTTGTGCAAAAGTACCATAAGGGCCCGTTGCAGTCCAATAGCTCCTCATAGCGCACAATGTCACCTGTCTTTGAGGTGGTAGTGGCCCCTGTGTAGCTGCACAGATGGCACCACTGATATGTCCGCCCCTGCATCTCATGCACCTCTATGTTCTACAGCTTCTTGTTGATGGATTCTGCTGTAATCTCTTCTCTTCTTGTTTCAGCTGATAAATCAAATAGATTTTTATGCAATAGATGATGTTTCTTTTTGGGTCCTAATGGCGTCACTTCTTCTTCTCATGTCTCATTCACTATAGGGGTGATAATCTTCCCAAAGATGATGAGGAGCTCACCAGTGGGACACTGCTTGGTTTCTGAATTGAATCGCTCTACAGTGCGTAGATTGCCCTTCGGCAACCTTGAAAATTCCCAAGCCTCCGTCCTGAGTTAGCGAGAAACAAAACCGGCTATTGAACGTCCATGTAATGGGGAACGTTATGAGAATGAACAATTCTCCCATCGCTCTGGGAACAATGGGAACACATGATAAGATGTCAGTGCGTTATGTGCCATCCAAAGCCTAGAATGGAAAGCCACAATCGTGTGGTGCCACTTTGGGCTGATGGGCCTCTGACTCCTCGGTCTGTTGGGCCAATGCGCAGCTTATCTATATAGCGCCCAGAGCATCTACTGTACCCAATACTTGGTGCGGTTCTCCGTCACATGCCAAATTATGGCGGTATTAATTCCTAAAAGAACTTCTTGTTGAGGAAGCGCCACATGGCGACACCAAATGCTCACAGGTTTGTATAATGCGCCTTAGGGGGTGCAGATTGAATCTGTGGAGGGTGATGCCTTCTCGCAGTGATTACTGATGATTCAGACCTGCCACATTCGGATTATTTCGTTTAATGCCGGGGTTTTCTTCACAAGTTTTAGGTGACATTTTTACAAAATCTAATTCCTAATATTGTAGTCAATCCCATGTGCATGTCCTACAGGCAGAATTACAGCAGCTGCCCCATGACGCCACTGTCCATCAGCTCCATGTTGTTTCATAGTCTGCAACAGATCACTCTGTGCACAGGCTGTCATGGTTCTCGGCAGCACATACTCCCTTGCACACGACGATGTGCTGTCGAGAACATTGAGGTTTAAGCAAATGTAAAAATAATTTCACCCAAAGAATTGAGCGCTTTGCTTGTTAGTCGGATGATCGGCTGTCTCTTTACACTGTTCACCTATGGGAGTAGTCTCTCATTGAATTTACCCTGACAAGAGATTGTATATCTCCAATTCTGGTCCCATGTGTGCCAGGTCCTTACTAGTTTCTCTATAGTAATAATCACTTTATGGTAATCAAAGAATCTGGTACCACACAATGGTATAAATAAAAAAAACATCTTTATTGACATAAAACACAAAAAACATATGAGTACATAAGAAAGGTGTCAAACCATTTGAAATCTGAAAGTGTCCGGAAGAAGCAGTGCGAAACGCGCGTCGGGGCAGAAGGGACGCCCAGGGATTCCCTCCAGCTGACATTTAAAGGTACATAACCATTTCTTTGCTCACTCTGCCTGCGGTTAGCGCCGTTGAGAGACAGACATACATTGGAAGGCGTTGCTATCAATGATCAATTTAATATATGTCGGGCATAGACAATAGTATTCAATATATCACTTCCATTGTGGGGTTTTATTCCCCCTTTTTTACTCTTTCATATTTCATATTCGGGTGTGCTTAAATGTCTGACAAGTTGCTGAGGTGGGTTTTTCCCATGGACTTTTTTTGGTCTCTTTTCTATGGTTTAACACCTTTCTTATGCACTCATATGTTTTTTGTGTTTTTTATTTATACCATTTGTGTGGTACCAGATTCTTTGGTTACCATAAAGTGATTATCATTATTGGTGGTATATTACCCTTAATTGGGAATTTGTGATTACCAGGCAACTTTTGTGATTGCATAGTTTCTCTATAGACCAGATACTATTCACAGCTGAGATTTTGCTCCACTTGCAGGCAGTTTGGGCAGGCAGTGCTCTGCACGGTTATGGGTTACCCCATGACCGCCTTGACTGTATTATGGCTACCTGCACCCTCCTAGTAGTTCTATGGCATCCGTAAAGTCTATGGGGTCGTACTGTACCCCGTATGCCTCCAAATTCACACAGGAGCTTATGGGAGTTTTTATTGATCTGTTGTATCTACCTGGAGTCTGACAGTAATAAATTATGGCTCAATCCCTGTTACCGCGGTAAAGAGAATACTTCTGTATGATATGAGGATTTACAGTATCGGGATGTTCTTATGTGTGCTTTTCTATTGGAAAAATTCACTTGGGGGAAAAAAACTAAAATATCAAGAAAATGCACGGTCCTTAGCCCTGCTTGTTTTTTTTTTTTTTTGGTTTTTTTTTTTACATTGATTTTACAGTGGATCTGCTTCAAAAACCCTCATCAGATAAGCCATGAATACGATTCAGTGCGAACGCTGAAGCTGATCCGCTTCAAAATCTGTGTCAAAAGACTCCATGCGAACACTCCCTCATTGCTATAACATGAGTGTTTGCTGCATTTCTGCTGTGAAAACGTCACCCAGAAAAAAAAAAAAGTTATCAAAAACCTCTGCAAAAATTCTGTTTGCATCTGAAAAAAAGATCAAATGATGGCTCTAAATAAGAAAGCGGAAGGAAAAAAAAAAATGCAACTCGCTCTATGGGGACAATGTCTAATTTTAAATGAATGAGAAATTGTTGAAGTTTCGTGTGTTTTTTTTTTTTTTTTTTCTCATTTCTTCTTTTTCAATGTGGATTTTGCCTCAAAATCTGTGATGAAAGCCAGGTGAGAAGAATGCTCCATGTGAACATGCCCTTACACTGGTTCTCAAGAGACATAAGTGGCAATAGACGTGCCTGGCCGCGGCTTTATCTGCCATTGTGAGCGATGATGATGATGATGATGGTCAGCTTTATGGGTCTGTGCACACGTTGCGGATTTGGCTGCGGATTTTTCCGAATCCGCAGATAAAACGACCTGCGGATTTACTGCAGATTTCCTGCGGATTTTCTGCAGATTTTGTGCGTTTTTACACCCTGCGGATTCCTATAATGGAAGAGGTGTAAAAACGCTGCGGAATCCGCACAAAGGATTGAGAAGCTGCGGAAAATAAACCCCAGCAAATCTGCGCGGAATTTTCCGCAGCATGTGCACAGTGGATTTGGTTTTCAATAGGATAACATGGTAATGTACACCGCATGGAAAACTGCTGGGGATCCGCAACGTGTGCACATATCCTTAAACTGATGTTAAAAATGAATATCCGTAATCACCGACCGAGTGCAGCCGTCCACATGTGTGATGTTAATGATCCCGTGGGGTTCGGTTCTGCGTACCCGGTACTTTCCAATGAATTCCGGTCTGAGGGAGGCCGGATTACCCGTGTAGTGCAGGATGGCTAATTTGCTGGCTGTAGAGGTAAGCACATTAAACGTCCCTGATCCCCCGTCAGATGGCTAATTACGCCATTTTATAATTAATGCGGAGATCTGGAAGCCGCATCGTCATGATGTGCTGCGAAACCTCCTTTAATTGACCAGATCTGGCCGCTAAATTCAGGAGCTTTCACTCCAATCCCGAGGGAGCCTTGGCAAGGCCACGTTTTGGGAATATCCCAAACCAATATCTTCCATTCATATGTAAAGCGGGCACATTGTCGTGCGGACTAATTGGTTATTCCTCAGATCTGGATGCCCTCGGGGTTGGGAACGGAGGATGCAGCTTCTGTTATTGGAGGGTGGAATCCATTCTTAATCCGTTTAGTGCCTGAGGGTAGAAGGCTTCTAAACTGCGATGAAGCACAAAGGGTTAAGGGGCTCCGGTGTTTCTGAGTGACAGGTGGGGGGGGCGCACTTGTTTTGGACCAAAATGAGGGGGTGTCTTTTTGAGACAGATGGTTTTGCTCCTGTGACACATGCTAGAAAATACTCTTAAAGGACGGTGGTTCAAGAGCATTGCTAATCATCTATCCGATAACTGTCTATGGAAAGTTTGTTTTTCTGTTTTTTTTCCCAGAAGTTGAAGACCAAAACATTTTGCTGGGAATGAGATTGCAGCGTCCTGATTGGTTGCTGTCTGCATTTTCATTGGCATTAGATTTGATGACTCGTCACCATTAAGGGGGTATTCCCATCTCCAAGATCCTATCCCAATATGTAGGTGTAGTAGTAATAATATAAGCAAATACCTCCTATTAGAAAAATATAGTACAGTTCTCCTGATTAGCTCTGTCACTTACCCCATGTGCAGGGCATTGCAGTACTTTAGGTATCCATGGTTATGACCACTAACAACTGTCACTAGGTGAGTGGTCGTAATCATGGATACCTAACTTTCTGCAATGCCCTATACTTGGGGCAAGTGACACAGCAAATCAGGAGAACTGTACTATATTTCTAATAGGAGGTATTTGCTATTATTTATTATGCTTTGCTTATATATCATATTCTGCAGCACTTTACAGACATTATTTTCACTGTCTCCAGTGGGGCTTCACAATCTACATCCCCTATTAATATTCCTTTGGAGAGTGGGAGGAACCTGGAGGAAACCCACACAAACACGGGGAGAACATACAAACTCCTTGCAGATGTTGTCCTTGGTGGGCTTTGAACCCAGGACCCCAGAGCTGCAGCGCTAACCACCGTGCTGCCGTAATAATACTACATATTGGGCTAGGATCTTGGAGCTGGGAATACCCCACCAATCTCCAAGTCATGTAACTAGAAGCAGAAACGTGACTGACTGGCTTTAGAGCCATGGGGCCTTGGCAGAATCTACAGGAACGCCTCCATCTACTATATGCCATTTACAATACTGCTGTTCATATGTGAAAAGGAAGAGTTGGGGTCTAGAAGTAGGAGACCATCCTGCTGGCCGATTTCAGCCCAACTACTATATACTAATTATTTGGCACTTGTTTACTGACCAGTTCACAGTGGGCTTCAAAAAACCCCCGGTATGGGCTTACAGCATTGTGTCCCTATTCAGTGTCATGTAGCAGGCCACCTGGGGTGTGACTACAATGGTTCGGTGGTTTTTGCCTGAAGCCTACGGGGTCCAAAGAGACCTTCTGGGCCCAGATGCAACAATCAATACTGTTAGTCCCGTTGCAGATTTTCCATCCATGATGCGGCCGGTGGCGTATTTTGAGTCTCCCCTCTGCTCACCCACCAACCCACTGTCTGCCAGTTCATTGGGAGGCCAGTGGTATCTTCACATGGTCCGATGATGGTGAATTAAAGGGGCCTTAAGGTGGGCCATGTCATACCCAAATATCTCATGTGAGGGGTCAGGATTGGGGAGGTGCCATACTTGCCATCGCCCCATAAATCTTTGGGAGCATCTGCAAATGGCGGCCATCTGCCTGACCCCCTTAAGAGTCGGCAGATCTTCTGCGCCCAACTCTTCAGGTGCGTGTGATTGAGATGTGGAAGGAGAACACTTTCCAAGGGATCACTTCCCTTCTGAATGGGCTGCGTGCATATGTTGGAGGTATCTAGGGGTACAATGGGGGCTCAGACTGGTGACAGACTATTTTAGAAATGGTGGTTACAACTTTGCCTTTATTTGTTAGTTTTAGTTTAAACATCCCTCCGAGTTCTCACGAAGGCTGCCGGCTCATGCTGCATTCATATTGTGAATTTATTTTTTTCATGATATTTTGCAAAATATCAAATTTTTTTTATGAAACTCATGGAAAAAAAAAATCATGATCTGGCCATGACAATACAGATATACGGTACTTCATATAACTCTTGTACTAAACCTGTATTCTGCTAATGGAGTAGACGCCGGATTACTGGGAAATGAAGGTCTATGGGCAGTACAGCCCCTCCCGGAAATCAATACCCTTGTATTAGACAATTGCTTATAATGCACTTCCCTCATGAAAACCCGCTTGTGTTGATACCATGAGATACGACATGCAATGGCGCGGTTTCTTTTCCTCCTTTTGTGCCGCCGGTCTTGATGACTCGGTGACAGTAATTATTGGTTCGGCTTTTTGTTTCTATAGTAATTATGGCGGCTCCTTTAGTTAAACACGCAGGTAATTAGCCGAGTTCTTGCATTTTGACACTCCTAGCTTGATGGGAACGGATCCCTGCTCGTTTTTCCCACCATGAACATTTCGGATGTTTCGTAGCTCTTGGCTTTCTCGTTGTTCGGGTGCACGGTGTCGGAGGTTTGGCTGCAGTAAGTGCCGTCAAGCCTGGGGCTTTGGGGGGGCACAAAGGACCATCTGCCCAGTAAGAAGACACACTATGGTCTGAGCTCCTGTTGGGCTATGTTCACTCTGAGAATTACACCAGGCTCCTCTTCAGAGTTCAATCAGAAAGTTGCAACAAACACTAAATACAGAAGAAATGCGAGTCTAAGGGGTCGGATTCCTTGTAGGAATGCTCGGACCTGACACCCATAATGTGGTGGTGCACCATCTTGCTGGAAAAGCTCAGGGAACGTGCCATCTTCAGAGCATAAAGAGGGCGACACGTCATCAAGGAGCAATGTCAGATATCCGGTGGCATTGAGGTTTCCATTGATGGAGAATGGCCCCACTATCTTTGTACCCCATATACCACACCATACCATCAATTATGGGTGTCAGGCAGTGTCGGACTGGAGTGCCAAGGGCCCACCAGTAACACTGACTTTGGGGGCCCACTTGCATACAAATATTACACTACCCTCGTTCAAAAATTTACCTATATCTCGATTTAATAATAAACTGGGTAGTTTGATTAATGAATAATGAGTTGTTGCCTTTTTCTATACAGAATCAAGTGAATTATGCCAAGTACGTCTCATACAGTGGGGTTGGGGGCCCAGATCTGCACAGGGGCCCACCGGGGGATTCCCCTGTTACCCTATGGGCCAGTCCGAGCATTCCTACATGACCAGGTTCCTGAAAAGTGGATTGGTCGTCGTGGGCCAGTTGAATGGCCACCAAGGTCTCCCGATCTGACCCCCTTAGACTTTTATCTTTGGGGTCATCTGAAGGCAATTGTCTATGCTGTGAAGATACCAGATGTGCAGCATCTGAAACAGATTCTGGAAGCCTGTGCTAGCATTTCTTCTGCGTTGTTGCTATCAGTGTGTGAAGAGTGGGAGAAGAGGGTTGCATTGACAATCCAACACAATGGGCAGCACTTTCAACACATTTTATAAGTGGTCATAAACTTGTAAATAACTCAAGAAAGAATAAAGTTACGTTAAAACCAAGCACACCGTTGTTTTTCTTGTGAAATTCTCAATAAGTTTGATGCGTCACATGACCCTCTTCCCATTGGAAAAAATAAAGTTGGATCCAAAATGGCTGACTTCAAAATGGCCGCCATGGTCACCGCCCGTCTTGAAAAGCTCCCCCCCCCTCCCATATACTAATGTGCCACAAACAGGAAGTTGATATCACCAACCATTCCCATTTTATTTAGGTGTATCCATAGAAATGACCCTCCCTGTAGAGATTCTTCTGGTTTTTCTTTACCTGGAGGATTTTGCGTCTCTTGCTGCCTTCTTCAGTCGCATCGCTCCCGTTATGGCTGAGGGTTTACACCTGTGATTTTTACCCATCTGTTGGGGCTCAGGGCATATTTTTATGATAACAGCTCTGTCTCCAGGTTTTTATGTCCTAAAAAAAAAATCAATGACGTCTGTCAGGAGCTAGTAACAATAAGGTGCGTCATGCCTGTCTGTGGCTCCATATGACGTAAGTGTGAACAGAGCCTTACAATGACGTTGCCCTATATGTCTCACATCCGTCAGTGGTATGAAGGTATTCTCCCCTAGAGGGCATCCCATAGGGCGCCTCACTGAGCCTGTACGGCCTGCATGTTCGGATAGTTGTTGGTCTGGTCATGGTCAAATCGATCACCTTCCCAAAGAGGCCACCAAATGTGGAATCTCACCAATAAGGGGTCTCTGATCATACTGGATCTGATGGTCCGTTGATATTAAATGGGCTGTCCAGGATCAGACACCCCCCCCCGTTATGTCCATAGGATGAGTCTGGTTTTGGCGCTCGACTCCATTTAATGGAATAGTATGACATGAAACCTGTGGACTGAGATGTAATGCAAGAAAGCCGCCATGTTTCTCTAATCCCAGGCAGCCTGCCGTGCCTTGGTCAGGGCTGGACGGGACAGGTCAAGACCAGGAGATCAGCGTTGTACCCCACCCTCTCGATCTCTCCCCTCCCCCCCCCCCCCCATGGGGCACAATATGGGGTTCTGTTTTACCCGACATGTTGACGCACGGGTGATCTATTCTAGAACTTGTAGTTTCGCTTCTGCTGGAAAGATGCCACAGTACTCTCCGGATATTTGTGGAGATGTAAGAAGTCATGTAAGGACTTCTTTTAATCAATGTAACTAATGTTATAACGTTTTTGAAGTGCTCCTTGAAATGTTAATTTAATTAAAGCCGAGGCCTCCGGCATATTCTATAATTAAAAGCGAGTGTTTGGTGGGTGCTCCCTCCGCTAGGAGTCTTATTCGGTAGATAAGGAGGTGTTTAGAAGTTTTGCAAAAATCAGAACAAGCTGTAGATGTTGTAGATATCGGGGTATAGCGTCCGCTGGTTTATCAGGGGGCATAGTTCTCGCTTCAGCCCCGTTGGGTGACGATTTTCACTGTTACACATTTGTGACGTCACAAATGTGTATGCTGATATTGGATCTGAGCGTGGAAGAACATACCTGTTATGACACTCGTCAGAGCACTCGTCACATCTGATGTTCACGGTGGAAGTATGGACCACGGTGACCTGGATATGCCTCGTGAGGCTTGTTGGATTTGGGTCAGGAGACCTTTACCCACCCCAGGGCCAGCACTGGACCTCATTGCACCAAAAAGGCGCCGTCCATGTATAGCGGATGTCGGCACTGCCGGTATGGCGTGGCAGTGTGTACCAGTGGTGCTGGGGTAGGTGCACCTGACATCTCTTCCAGATGGGTCCGCTCCATAACCTGCCTGAGAACAAGCTCAAAATAAAGAATGAACATATGCATTTCTATGGTAAATTGGCTCGCTTTTCACAGGGTTCAGTCTTTTGAGCTAAAGATTTCCAAAGAGGATGACAGAAGTGACCCTGACCATTCTTGAGGCGGTTCTCAAAAAATAAAAAAAATTAAAAAAAACAAAACGTTGGATCGTTCAGAATCTTCTTTCTCCGCAAAAACTGGCCAGGTGGGCACACATCTAAAAGATCTCGCGGGCACATACCCCAATGCCCGAGTCTGATCGCAGCAATGTAACTCTTAGGTTCAGCGTCATTTAAGAGGCTGGAAATGGGGAAAGATTCTGACACACATCGCCCGCATTTCAACAGCATGGGTTAAAGTTACTACCACCCCGCTTTTTCTGGAACGTAAAATCTTAAAGTAACTTTTTTTTTTTTTTTTTTTTTTTTGGCCGAGCGGGTAATGACCCAACTAATATTTATCCCACAGGGTGAACGCCAAAATGAAGACGGAGGTTAAAGGGGGGAATCTACTGCCTGAGGGGCTGCCTGCACCTGGATCCCCCAATATAAAGGACACCGTATGGCGGGGATAAAATAGAACTATAATTTTTTTCTTTGCCTTGAGTGCAGGAACAGGCGGATGATGCCCCAGGACTTGGCGGCTTTTGGACCAATTATGTAATAACTTTTGGAAAGTTTTGTAGTAATTGCATCCAATGGCGCGCCAACAGCAGGCAGGCGGGCATTGTCCTCCCACTGCCATGTGTAACATTCACAGTTCAGGTTTTCACTTATGGAGGTCTGAATTTAACAGGAAACATGGAAATATTTTTTACATATTTACTTTTCTTTTTTTTTTTAATGTGGCTGCCTCTTATAATATTAATAATAATTAAAAAAAAAAAAAAAAAAGCACCTCGCCGGTTTGAGGAATGTCTAGTATTTTTGCCCCTGTAATACCGTATAGAACCCCTGGACGGGTGAGGTGCGATTTTTTGGAAGAAAGCTGCCATGTTTAGTTCTTTCCTATGTTCAGAGTTTGTTGAGATGTGGAAACTTTTTTTTTTTTTTTTTCTGTTCTGAAGAGTTCAATTAGAAGCTTCTTTTTGATTGGACGGCACGTAGTTTGGAACAGATTCCATCGCGATCTGCTTCATACATATAACCTGCAATTTTCAAAACCTATTTCTAGGGGAGAGGAAAAAAAAAAAAAAAAAAGGCTTTAAAAATCCTCATATTTAACAACTTGGTGGTTTTACTATTGAATAGGAAGAGATTTTAGCGCGTTTTTAAAGTTGGAGCAGATTTCCCCCCCCTCCCCCCCCCCCCAAAAAAAATAAAATAAATAAAAAAAAAGTTTCTGAACATCTCCTAACAGACGATCATGCCTTTGCCGTAGGGATCATCTTTTTTGGCGCTAATCAGATGACTGCGTTTACCTTCCTCCCTCCATAAATCCGCCAGCTGATTGGTTAGTATTAGCGGCACGTCTGGCTATAAACGAGGCCCGGTGTGTTCGTCGCTGTCCTCCCTGGTAATGTTGGAGAAGTGACAGAATACAGCAGGCAGTGTCCTCATTATTGCCGCTCGTATACCAGTTCCCATGGAAACCATAATTGGCCGCAGTTTTTGAATCTATTAATATGAGTCAGAGGGAAGCGCGAGATGGAGGGAAAAAAAATAGCAAAAATAGAGATTGCTGCTTCTTCTGTACGTGGAATTTTCCACAGTGGACTGAAAATTGCAGTGTAACATGCTGGGCTGCGTTACGGCGGGCACGGACCAACCGGGCCGCTCGCATCACTCCAGGAGTAAAGTTTATGGAGCAACCTAAAAAGTTTGGTGCCTGTAGTAAAGTTCTTGGTACATGGTCGAACTATGATAAGTCATCTGGTGTCGGGAACGCTTCTACAGTGCGGTTTCCTTACAGCTGCCGGAGGAATCGTGCAACATGGCAGAACTTACGTGGAAGCGGCGGCCTGAGAACTGCATGGGCCCAGACTACCAACGGGGGGAAAAAGCAGTGTATTATGCCCAATACAATGGCAGAGAGGCAGCCGAAGGGCCCAGAATACTCCCAGCTGCTGCTTTTTGGAGCAATTTGTAACAGAATTTCGGAACTAAACTTCTTAGATTGTCTTTCTAATGAAACCTTTTGTTGAAGAGCCCAAAACTGTATTTTGTCATACCTGATGCATGATCTGTTTTGTTTTTGGTTTTTTTTTTCTTCTTGTTAACTTTGTATCCCCGGTCATACTGCACCCACACACACACGATACACACCATTTGAAAGGTAAACTTGCTACCTTCAGCAAGAAAACAGCCAAACAAGCCACACATCCACGATTTTATCACTAAATACAGTTTAAACATTAATTTTCATAAACCTGCATTAAGGAAAAATGACCTGCAGGTGGCACCACAGTACCGTAAAGCACACTACCAACATTTTGTAAACATGCACTGCTTTTTCACTGATTACTTCACCCCACACACATGATACACCATTTGAAAGGTAAACTTGCCCCCTTCAGCAAGAAAATAGCCAAACAAACCACACATTCACGATTTTATCACTAAATACAGTTTAAACATTAATTTTCATAAACCTACAGAAAGACACAATGACCTGCAGGTGGCACCACACTACACCAAAGCACACTACCAACACATTTGAAAACATGGACTGCTTTTTCGCTGATTACTTCGCCCCACACACATGATACACCATTTGAAAGGTAAACTTGCCCCCTTCAGCAAGAAAACAGCCAAACAAACCACACAGCCACGATTTTATCACTAAATAAAGTGTAAACATTCATTTTTATAAACCTGCAGAAAGACACAATAACCTGCAGGTGGCGCCTCAACCGGAAAACATTGTTTGGCCTCTACTTACCCAAACAATTTATTGTATTACCAATCTAAATATATAAATACCTGTCTGTGTTCATCAGCTCATGAAATACATTTACATTTGACCAGCTTGCTTTTGCTGAAATTGCCTGCGACGACCAATGTGCGAAAATTTCATTCGGGCCAAGCTAGTCCTATAGAATTACCAAAAGTCTGATCACTTTAATTTGTCAAAAATGGAACCTGACACTTCACGGATTATTGGGCATAGAACAAGCATAAAAAACCGCTATTTGAACAAAGGGCCTTATTGTTAGACTGTATCCCTGTCGAGCCAGAAGATTGCCGAACCTTAGGTATCTATGGTTACGACTAGAGTTGAGCGAATATGTTCGGGTTCGGTTCCGAATATGATCGGAGGTGAACACAACCGAACCTCATTAGAGTCAATCGGAATAGAAATTACCGATAATGTTTGGAAGCGATCATCAAACATACATTCAGCACGAATAGGGCACCGATATGGCAAATTCCGATACGGCGACCGAATCCAAACAAACTTGCTCGACCCTAGTTACGACCACTCCTGTAGTGACAGTTAATTGCTAGTTGTCGTAACCATGGAGACCTAAGCTCCTGCGATGCCCTGCACATGGGGTAAGTGACGTAGCTAATCAGGACAACTATACTACATTTCTAATTGGAGGTTTTTGCTATTAAGAATAATTATAATATCATTCTAATTCCTACAACATATTGGGATAGGAACTTGTCATGCAAAAAAAAAACCTCTGTAATTCAAGCCATATAAAATTGTGCATGCATGAAAATGTGAAAACGAGAAAAAATAATTACACATACTATGTTTTTCTTTGATATATTTTCTGGTGCAGTCTATAGCCATAAGCTTTTTTTTGTTTTGTTTTTTTGCAGGGTAATCCCACTTGTTGGTCAGATACTAGCTCCTTACTACAGTTTCTTTTATCCTACTGTGTTTTCCTTTTATTATTGTTATTTAAAACGTCCTTTTTCCCCTATCTTGATCCTTTTGATCTGCAGACTATTGAGTGTGTCCCTTTCATGGTGAGGGGACTGACAAGTGTTGCATTGGTGGCGCCCCTTCTAGATGCGCGGAGCATTGTTCTCAGGGGGTCATCAGGAGTCAATTAGAGCCTTTGTGTAAACACTAATAACCATTGATGATACTGCCATGGGGCGGTGGTCATTGTTTCTTGTATACATTGGAGATTTGAGAGCGAGGGCATAATTGCACATAATGGATCTCTAAGCACCGATAGCGTTTACATTATTTTATTTTTTTTCTACTTATTCCTGGACCTTCCATTGTAGAACGCGGCGCTGTGTTCATTGCAGTCGTGTCTTGACGTTCCTCCGTGACAAATGGCCGCCAGGATAGGACTGAAAAGAGTTCTGTAACATTAATTTAATTGTATACAAAATAGTCACTTTTTTTGGTCTTTTTTTTTTCTCGGCCTCCCGGATGTCTGGACACCCGGGGTATGCCAACAATACGACCATGACCCGTTTAAAAAATGGAGGCACTCGGTTACGGGAAGAGCAATAGAATTGGGGACCCGTCGCTCTTTGGAAAAACTCGAAATTAGGTTCTGGGACGACAAGGAGTCAGCATGGGCTGGCACAGGTGGTGGCTACAGGGGGAATGAAAGGGATTTCACGCCCTGGGAAGTTAAGGAGTACTGTGACTAAATGGGGGGATGGGAGGTAGGAATGTTATGGTGATGGGGGGAACAGAATGAGGAGACCCCATACTGAGCAGGGAAAGTCCGGGAATAGTTTCTGAAAATAGATTGCTTTCTGTGGAGACCGGTGACCCTCAGCGAGCCGCCTTTTTTATTTCCTTTGGGCATTTATAAGATAAATGTAACTACTTTGGCACTTGCCTCATTGAAGAACACCCCCCCTCCTCAAGTCCTGGAGTTGTCTACTAGATCATAAAGGTTCTTTCCCCCCCCCCGTTTTAATAAAGTCTACAAGTCAACTAGGCGTATGTCCCTTCAATGAGTCTGGGAAAGCTGGGTGAGAACGGTATAAGCTCCCATGCCCTATGTCACTTGGCTTTCCCATGAATGGACATTCCAGACAGATCCATCACCAGCAGTAATTTTTTTTTTTTTTTTAGGGTTTGTAAAACCAACTTTTTATTATAGAATGTTCCATAAAATAAAGGGTCTCCCATTCAAGGCCCTTCTTTACTCTATGTGAAGACCTGACAGATCAAGTCCGCCCATTGATGTTAAAGCAAAGTGTCATTTGTCACTTCCTCTCCCCCATGGTGGTGCTCCAGGGCAACGGAATCACTGGTCACAGAGATCCCAACAGTAATAAGGCCATGTTCACATGTCCGGCAAACATCCGTTAGAACCGATCAAGCTGCAATCTGTTGGCAAAAAAGTTCTACAGGCACACTTTTTATTTATTTATTTTTTTTGGTCCGGTATCTAAAAAATTGATTTGGGCTGGATCTGTTTTTCTTTACATTGAAGTCTATGGTAAACAAATCCGTTAACTAATAATAATCTTTATTTTTATATAGCGCTAACATATTCCGCAGCGCTTTACAGTTTGCACACATTATCATCGCTGTCCCCGATGGGGCTCACAATCTAAATTCCCTATCAGTATGTCTTTGGAATGTGGGAGGAAACCGGAGTAACCGGAGCAAACCCTCGCAAACACGGGGAGAACATACAAACTCCTTGCAGATGTTGTCCTTGGTGGGATTTGAACCCAGGACCCCAGCGCTGCAAGGCTGCAGTGCTAACCACTGACCCACCGTGTTCTTCCATTTATAACTTATCCAGCGAGCAAAAAAACGGATCCTTTTCAAATAAAAGAAAAACGTTTCCATAGACTTTAATGTTAAAAAAGAAAAATGGATCCAGTTGAAATCAGTTTTCAAAAAATTGACAAAGTTGCGCCTGTAGAACATTTTTGCCAACGTATTGCTGCTGGATCCGTTCTAACTGTTGAACATTGGACATGTGAACACGGCCTAAGAGAGTTTGGACAAGTAATCTTACACTTGAACGTAAGGAGATGACAATGTTGGAAACGATGACCTCAGTCCGAGGCCACTCTGACCATTGCTGTGGAGTCAGCCGGAGGTTGGGATTACTGACTGACTGGGTCATACTTTTCTTCGCCCTTATTTTTCAAGAATGGGAACAGATATTCTTAAAAAAAAAAAAAAAAAAGCTGCAAAGCAATGAATCAACTCGAAAGGCAATGATACAATATACTGTATATATAAAAAATATGCTAAAAATGTAGAATTCATGTTCTGATGTAATTTGCAGAATTATTTTTGCTACAACGAGAAGGTTGCCGGCCTATTCCATCCTCCGCTGTGACCTGGCAGAAGTCCTCTTATCCAGGCCAATGGAGGCATGGGGCACAAAGATCTCCTGGCTTGGTGGCGTCCTAAGTATTTTGGTCTAGGTCACAGTATGGCTGCATGTAGGTGACGAGGATTCAGTCCATGCCTTGCTCTTCTCGTTGATTGTGCCCTCTTGTTCTGATGCAGCGTGCCATCTGCAGCCATCAGTCCCCGTCAGGCTTCAGGTTATATTTGGAAATGACTGTGTCCGCAGACATGTAAGGGTCTATTACTCTCCCCCTGGCAGCCTGCCATTTAGGGAACATTCCTACATTGAAGAGCTTTGTCAACAGCCCTCTGTGTTCTGTCCTTCAATCTTTCATTGCTTTGTGCACTTGAAAAACAAATGATGGAGCGAGACACCAGGCCCAATTGACATCTCTGAAAATGCAGTGGAAGAGAGGAGGGGGGGGAATATTTCTGGAGAAATACCAAGAATGTGATAAGGTCGTTTATTATGAACTTCATTAGACCCTCAGACATTACCTAAGAGTTATCAATCCCTCCTCGGAGACCATGAAAGGTTACAGATCCTTTTGTGCCCATTGATAAATTACATTCTATTACATACTTCTCTGAAAAGAAAGGAGAGCGTTGGCTAATCTTCTGGGCACCACCTAAGCCTCCCAAAACCTACCAGATGGCCGCGCTCCTGATGTCTCCCATGCTCCATCAACAGAACATTCGGGGGACGAGAATGGATTTTAAAAATGGAGTGTGGGTTTGACAAATTTGGATTGTCCAGCGCTTCCTCTGATAAACTCTAATGTTTCAGTCTTTCCATGTTTATTAGTCTTATGATGGTGAATACCGTTTTGTGCCTCCATTTCCTATGGGCACCGATGTGTCTGTGTGATCCTGCAGTCGTATAGCCGTATATCAGTCTCTTTCTCCAGTTCCTTCTAATCTTCATTTAGTACAGGGTTTCTCAACTCCAGTCCTCAAGACCCACCGACAGGTCATGTTTTCCGGATTTCCTTAGTATTGCACAGGTGATGCTGTTAATGCTTGAGCAGGTGATGAAATTATCACCTGTGCAATACTAAGGAAATCCTGAAAACTTGGCCTGTTGGTGGCTCTTGAGGACTGGAGTTGAGAAACCCTGATTTAGTAGGTAAGAAAGAAGCAGAGGACAGATGGAAGCAATGTGACCGGAGGATCAGACTACAGCGGCTTTATTTGTTGTCTGGTACCACGGTAACATAAATCTGCATAAGAGTTTTTGGACTTCAGACAAAACTTTTTAAATGGAGACTTTTTGAAAAGTTGTTTCATTTTGTAAATTGATGTATCAACTAATTGGACATATCCTTTTATGAGGTCCTGGTCTATAGTGGCTGGCAAGCCATTGGGGCATGAGTCTAAAATAGTCTGAAAGTGAATTTATAAGGACACTCGATTGTGATTCTCAACACGTGTAAACCTGGCTGTTGTCGGGCGATAAACGAGCAGACGGTCCATACGCTCAGCTTAGCATCCTGAAGACGCGAACGCCATTTGGTCGCTGTGTAGATATTCGTCTGCCGGTTCTGGTGATCCGGCGGGCGTGCCGTACAATGCCTTCTGCATGTCTCACAGGAGTGGATTGCGTTCTATCCTTTGTGGTTTTCTATAAACAGTGTGTGCTCATACCTGCTGGCCGTGCCCTCGGGTATCAGGATGTTTGACAGAGGGTGGATTTATTTGGTTATTTACTAATTGGGCAGAGCCATGTGAATCGAGCGACGGCGTTAAGAATGGTAGGCCGACCCGGTGCGAGGTTCAGGAAGGCTTCTATATTTGTATTACTAGAGTTCTGTTTGTTTTTTTTTATACACTGGCCAACCTGAGGAGGTAAATGGCCACTGATCAGCTGCTTGTTTGCTGGTCGGCCTGTTTACCCATCACGACCACTCTTCAGATGTGCACCGAAAAATCTGTAATAGATTGTTCAATGCCCATAGGATAGGCTGCTATTGTTCTTGGTTGCATGAGTCCTGTGTCCACCAGACGATGCCCTCCAAGGACGACCATCTTTTGTGCAGCACAAGATTTCATTTCGAATGAGCCGTTCTGCTTGTGCGCAGAGTAATCGGCAAGAAGCTTATCCTGAAACCAACTTTTTCTAGGAACGCTGCAGTGTAAATGGACCTTTAAGCAATTTGGTAAACTTTAATGGGATTGTCCAGAATTGAAAACTAAGATCTCTGTTGTTTCCAGGAACAACGCCACCTCTGGTAACTGTCTGACATTGCAGCTTCTCTGTGTTAAAAGTGATTGGGACTGATCCTCCTGGGATGGGGATGTATTTATCTAATCATGGACAACCTTGGCGTAATATTTTTGTTGAATTGTTTGTATGTTGCTTGCTAAAGGTACAGAAGGACTCCTAGTTCTGGTCCGGTGTCGACAGCTTAGTGGCTCTTCTCCTCTCTTGTATGTTTCTCTTTTTACATATTGTGGTGCTGTCAGGAGAACTCTGATCATAGAAGAAATGTTTGGAAGGGATTTTGGATTTGTCAAAGTTCCAAAGAGAATGCAACTTGTTCTCCAATTTGAAAAAAACAAACAAACAAATCAACATTTAGTCCATATTACATGTATTTGTGATGGAATTCAGAGCAGAAATAAGGTTGCGGCCTCATTCCGGGCGTCTCTTGTTCATGGACATCTGTGTTTTTAGAACTAAATGAGTGTCTGCAAAATAAATAAGTGCACGGAGTCAGGGCTGCTTTTGTTCCGAGTCACTGATCAAACTCACCCATTCAAATTAATGGACACGTGGGAAAAATTGACCTCACGGATGTCATCTGTGTGCATCGTGCGTGCTGCCAGGTTTTTGGGGTTGGTGGGAGAAGCTTGAACTTTTTTTGCATATGACATCTTTTATATAGATGACCATTGAATTCGGCACATCGACGAAAAGGTCTTTTATTACATATCCGAAATAAACTGGGCGTTTTGAGGCCTTACACTCTTATTTCGTGCCCGCATTGGCCTCAGTCTCCGTGTGGCTACTACTGGCCACGGCCTGCACTAAGTCACCTAGTGGACTTTCACATCCATGGCTGTATGAATGGCACTGCAGATTCCCCATCAAAAGCAATGATAGGCGGATATTGGCACAGAGAACAAGCCAGGAGCCACGCGGATGACACTATGAACTCATTAGTGGTCTTCAGGTCTTGAAGTGATATCTTTTTAGGGTGATGAACCCCTAGCCAAGACCAATGTTGGTGCTGGTGATTATTTTATCCAGGTCGGCCTTCAGGTCTCGTGTATGTGGTTGTAGTGTTTTGGAGTGATAATAGAGCTCCTATTGAGGCACACCGTACCTGCATCCGTCTCCTATTTTCACACTTTGTATGGCGTCATACCACACACATCTTTCAGAGATGGCATATGGTTGCACATGGATTGCCATAGGCTTTGTAGTACAGAGATGCGTGGTCCCATGTGCACTGTCCGGGCTCCATCTGCTCGGCCATGTTTAGATCCGTTTTCTCTCCTGCCCTTCATTCTTATCAGTATTTTGTGGATCCATCTGCATCTGTGCTTTTTCACCACCGTCGCAGATTTATCTCGTGTTTCTCGATGGCAGGGCAGCATGTCTAGTATGTGCCTCAGCGGGCCAGCTGAAGACAGGTATGCTTGCAAAGACTTGTTCCCCTATAGACAATGATCCTGGCCTCCCCTCCCCCCCGCCATACATAAAGGGAGGGAGTGTAGACACATCTGGAAAACTCTTAGATGTATTATTTTAAAGATGTCAGATGAACAATATGCTCAGGATCCCAGGAGTCCTGCCTGTCGGAGCGTATGCCCGGTGTCGTCTCGGAATATGATGGTTCCCTTTGCTTTGCTTTTGTGGTGTGAAATAAAAGATCCCGATGATAATTTCTCCAGACTTCGTCCTTGTCTCGTATGCCTAATGACGTGGGCAGTATGGAAACTTTATGCCAATAGTGGTGGCCTTCCAACATGAGACTGGATGGCAAAGCTGGCGGTCCGCGGCCCACTTTCCGACACAGTAACGGGTAACAGCTGCTCTGTAGACTGAACTCCTACATGGCTTTTGTGTTCCTGGAAATCAAAGTTCTTGATCCGCGAAGGAATTGTGGCTTCCATTATAAACTGCAGGATCTGTCCCAAAACGGTCTCCAAAGGCCCCGGACAGACGTCATTGGCCACTTTGGTATTTTCTTCACCATCAAAAGTAGCGTAAAGTGAATGGGGCCTCGTTGTATCAGGATGCATTAAAAACGGATCCATCATACCTTGGTACAAATGGATGCCGTGATGCGGCTAGTGTGAACAGTGGTGGAGCTCACGGGAAAGGAAGCGCTGCTGTGAACGCCAAGTGATGAGAGCTTGTACATGGAGGTCCTCATCCTGGCCATCGGTTTGGGTTGGCATCCCAATGTGGGCACCGAATACACACGCCATGTTTGCGGATGGACTATTTTGCAAACTGAATTACAAATGGGTCTCAAATCCGACCGAGTACAACTTCTGCGAGGAGATTGTGGATTTCCTTCCACGCTGCAATGAGAGACTGATGCAAACAGAAATGTGACTGTAGCCCTCTAGATCTACTGCATTCCTGAGAAATTACCGATTTGTCACATGCAAATTAGTTGTTAGGTGCTCTGTCACACCCAGAGCACTTAAAGGGGTTGTTCACTACTCAGACACCTTCTCAATCCCAATGTTTCCCCCTGCGTAAAAGAAACACCTATACTGGTGTTCCAGCGGTGTCGACACTTTGGCTGCATGGATCGCTAGAAATGATCAGTGCTGGCTTCACTCTCCCTTCGGACAAATTTGACATCTGAAAAAAGTTAGAGCTACAGCTGCTCTCACCTCCTCCGTATGTCAATTATGTCCATAGAGGAGAAGTGTGTTGTGTGGCAATTGCTGTGGATTTCACGCTGAGGCAACCTGCTGTGATCACCCAGTGGTGGCCCCAGCACAGAAGGGTGGGCAGGACGAATCTGCCACTAGGGAGAGCTGCTTACTTCTTAGCCTGTATGCAGGAAGCTCTTGAGCCCCCCCTAATGGTGGCGGTAGTCAGCTTGTTTTTATATTTGGGTCTACGTCGGGGATATGGCACTATCAATGAGAATAACTGAGGAAATATAAAATGTTATATACCAGTTTGGGAGTGGAGGATGTCTTATAATAATAATCTTTATATAGCGCTAACCTATTCCGCAGCGCTTTACACATTCTTACTGTGTTATGTGGCAACCACTATGGTTTACAGGTTGAGACAATCTGCCGAGATCACCCAGTTGTGGAACTACAATTACCAGGACAATCTGCTTTGCTGGGACTTCTTAGTACGCGGTTGTCTTCAGCATTCCAGCTCTCCTTATGCGGAGACTTGGTGTTTGTAATGCGCACTGGGGCTGTGGGCCGATGGGAACGTGTTTTAGGGTGTGGTACTGGGGTGAATCGATTGTGCGGATTGCTCTGGTGCAGTCCGCCTGATGATCTTTTCAGTAATAGATGACAGTCATGCGGAGCTTCATACACTCCTCACTAGTCTCTCCTGGGCGTTGTGTGTCAATACCGTAGTTAACCAGCAAAGCAAGATGGATATTTCTGAAATCCAGTCCCCCAGCTTTCCTGTGACGCAGTTCTGTATAGTGCCGCCATTAACATCCCTGTATGACCAGGCACATTTCCATTCAGGGATGTGGAGCGATCAGCGACAATCCATGATCATACATTGCTGATCGTCACGAAATTTATGCAAGGATTCTGCAAGAACAATAAATAATAATAGATACTCGTCAAAGGGGTTTTACAAAACTCGTAGTGTGGCCGCTCTCTACCACGGACCATCTTCAGTAGCCAGTTCAGAACATGAACCACTATTTTGCTCTTGGGTTTTTAGTGTCCCGTTACATACTCTGAACTGGCATCTGATGTTTAGGACCAGATCACTTGTTGTTTTTCTGGCTGTACAATTAAATGTACTATACAAGTTGGATGAGCCGGTAACTTGCTGCCGCGCTGACTTCTCACAATTGGGTCCTGGTCAATGGTTACAGACGTATCGGCCTTTCCTGTGCGGTCACCTCCACATTAGTCTCACTCACTCGCAGTGGTATGTACAGTCCGCCAAGTCCATGATGGGGGTCTGGTAAGTCCATGATGGGGGTCTGGTAAGTCCATGATGGGGGTCTGGTAAGTCCATGGTGGGGGTCTGGTAAGTCCATGGTGGGGGTCTGGTAAGTCCATGGTGGGGGTCTGGTAAGTCCATGATGGGGGTCTGGTAAGTCAATGATGGGAGTATTGACTCGGAAATCAACTAATATTAGATTTCTGCTTGAGATTCCTTTACGATAAATGTAAAAACGCTGCATCTGTCTTGGGTCACTCGGGTCATACACTGACTGTATGATTTGTAAACTGCATTACTGCCATGTAGCCTCCACTTACATGAGCTACTTGGGGTACATATTGGCCCATTTGTGAGCCCTCCAGCTCCGGGACGGCTTGTAATTAGGGAAGCTTCAGACAGCCGTATAAGGCTAGGTTCACATTTGCAGTTGAGTACGCAGCGTATCGTCCGCAACCGCATGCAAAAACGCATGCGTGCGTTGGCGGACGATTGGCAAATGCTCTTTTCCCTGCAAATTTTTGAATGTACACAAGCCACGCCCAATGGGTGTGTCTTATGTAAATTCTTGCGTATGCAAACGCAAAGCCTATGCATGTGCTTGCTTGCGCACGCAAGCGTTCCCAGAGACTAATGCGTTGTTTAGGCGCATTCCTTCCGCATACACCCGCATGCGTTTTGCGCACGCCGCACAACCCGAAACGACGCATGCCTAAGGCCACTTTCACATTAGCGTTATTTTAGCGCAGCGCTTCGTGCTCAATAAAAACGCTTGCAAAAACCCGCATCATGCGTTTGCATTTTTAGTCGCATGCGTTTTAAACAGTTTCTTGCCATGTTAACTCTTAAAATGCATGCGTTTTGTAACGCAGGCGTGTGCATGTCCATGCGCACGCCTGCGTTCCCATAAACTGTAATGCATTATTTAGTTGCATTCCGTGCGCATGTAGGTTTTTTTAACGCCGTTGGACGGACTAAAAAATGCAACAGGTTGCGTCTGGCGCGCCTAGGCACACACCTTAAAAAAAACCGCATGCGCACAAAAACGCATACGAACGCGTGCAAACACTAGACCATGCGCACGCCATGTTAAATATAGGTGGGCATGACGCATGCGCATGGACGTGCACGATGAGCTGCGCAAAAAAAAAAGCTAATGTGAAACCACCCTAAGCAAACACGGTCGAACGCATACAAATGCATGTGCCTGCGTCCACAATGTTAAAGATAGGAAAACACGACGCATGCTCATGTACGCGTCAGAAACACTGCGGACACAACCGCGAATATGAAACCGGCCTAACACAGACGATCATAACGCACTGCTCGGACTGACCGTTGGCCCTCCTGACCTGAGCGTGACACCATGTGTTTCTATGCAGCTGTGAAGCTCGGGACGGGAGAGCCGCCGGCCAGTCCGCTGCGATCCTCATCAGAGTTATACGGCCATCTGACTCTTCCCTTAGGGTCCAATCACAGAAGGGTACCACACTAGCCTCTCCTGAGATAAGGCCTGCAAATTTACGAGACAGATAGGATCCACCATTACCTAAATGGCTTTAGGCCAAATTCAGACGTCTATGACACGCAGTCGGAGTTCGGACCAGTGAACAGCCTCGTAAAGGCCAATGAGACTGAGCTCCGGTCAGGAGACTCGTGGTCAGTCCGGAAAGCATGGTCCTCATTTGGACAGTGTTTGGCGGATGTCTGATGGGAGGAGTGCACAGCCAAATCTAGCGGCCCATACTCTCCAAATGTATGCAACAGAACTACATCCTTTCTGCCTCCGTTCCCATGGACAGGGTGCGCCATGTCTGCGGCTGGCTGGCCAATATCTGTGCAGCTTCTCTATTTTACAAGTATAGTCTATGTAGCTGTAATGCAGGTTCACGGCGCTCTGCTGCTTTCTATAATCCCAGTATATGGCCGTACAGCGGCTGCATGTATAGATGACCTCCCGTGTGACCCTACATTCTAACCTTCTCATGGAGGGACTTGCCCGCAGAGCTCACAATCTGATTGCACTGACCGGACTAGAACGTCCCCTCCTGACTAGATACATTTTACGTTCCTTACTCCCGTTCATTTCATCCCATTCACAATCTGTTAGTTTTTGGTTTTATGTCTAGTTTATTTGTATCCTTTTGTTAACCCCGCGTTGGGGTGACCGTATTATATGGGTGACCGCTTTGCCTTTGTATGGGGATTGGTAAACTTTCCGTCTGGACAGACCTTGTCTCCGAAGTAATTCTTTTATTTCTATTTATTGCACAAACATGCAGCCCCCCCTCCTTCCATGGCCATGTAATTCCCCCCTCTGCTCTCTTTTTGTCCCCCCCCCCCCCGCTGTGTATTAGGGCGAATCTTCCCCTGCAGGGGATTGTGGGAATGTTTCAGTCCTCGCTCACCCCTGGAGCCGGATAATAAGCGGCTTCAGAAAGCAGACCCCAGGAGCTTGGCTGTGTAGGGCCGGGAACAGTAGGGGATTCCTTGTGTTTCTAAAGGGGCCTTGCACAATTCTTCCTTATTTTCTTCTCTTGGGAGGGGATCCGGCTGAGGGATGGGGGGATCGTTTACATTCATAGATGAAAACAAGAAACACTTTTCGCTTTGTGCGTGTTGTTGCGCGGCGATTCCGCCCGTTGTGTGTTTGTATTTTTTGGGGTTAGGTTGTGTTGTCCATCTAGTGCGCCTCGTCGTACAATGGGCTCTCGGCACCTGTGGCGCACTCTACAATGAGCGACCTTACAACCCCTATATCTCGCTGGGGACCCCGCTGGCTTTTTTAGAACCCCAGCTCCTTGTAACAATAATTTAGCCCAAGGACAGGCACTGGTTTTGGGCAAATATTTCAAACCTTCTTTTTTTCTAATCCATTCTTTCTAGGCCAGAATGAGGCTTTTATGTTGTGTTTTGTGCTGTTTTTTTTTTTGTCCCGATAATAGGGAACTTTAAATGCACAGTAAAACCTGCAGCGCCACCATCGGCTCCAGATTCCTGCTCCCCGTCCTGTGAGGAATTCGAGGGATTATTTTGGGTTTGCCCAAATCAAACGTTTTTGTTTTTTTTTTTTAAATCATTTTCACTACGTTTAGGTAAATGTTGTATACATACAATTTACCATCTGTGACCCAACGTACTTGGCCTTAAGCTTATGTTGTGAACGGGCTGCACGTCTTTTGTACAGAATTTCTGGAAAGAAAAGGAGCTGCGGGAAAAAAAAATCTAGGCAGAATTTCTGGAAAGAAAAGGAGCTGCGGGAAAAAAAAATCTAGGCAGAATTTCTGGAAAGAAAAGGAGCTGCGGGAAAAAAAAAATCTAGGCAGAATTTCTGGAAAGAAAAGGAGCAGCGGGGAAAAAAAATATCTAGGCAGAATTTCTGGAAAGAAAAGGAGCAGCGGGGAAAAAAAATATCTAGGCAGAATTTCTGGAAAGAAATTGATCTGCGGCTTTTTATATCCTGGGCAAGCAATTTATTTTCAGAGCTTTTGCAAATCATGGGGTGGAAGCCACAAAATCTGCCTGATCTGCACGTAATTCAGAGATTTCGATACTGAGGTGCCGCAGACTTTACCCTTTGCAAATTCAGAAACAAGAATTGATCTATTTGTAGATATTACAATTCACCCCACTCTTCTATTTCCACCTGGAAAATATCCACAATGTGTAGATTGAAGTTTTTTGTATTTTTAAATCTTATCTTAGCTGCCATTATATTCCACTCCGCATGTGGAGAATTCACAGCAAATCTGCTACGTGCGCAGGCGGAAAAACCCACCGATATTGTCACAGTCGTCCGACAGTCGAAGGGTATGTGCACACGTAGTTTTTAGGTGCTGCGGATTTTGTGAAATCCGCAGGTCTTTTGACCTGAAATTTATCTGCGGTTTTGCCCTGCGGTTTATCACCTCCACAATGGAGCAGATGGTAATCCGCAGCGGGATCCGCAGAAAAGAAGTGACATGTCATTTATTTCTGCGGATTTGAAACCGCGGAAAAATCCGCACCGTCTGCACTGCGGTTTCCATTTTCCATAGAGTAAAATGGTACTGTCCACCGCAGCAGATTCTACTGTGGACCCGCAGGGCCAGAAACGCTGCGGATCCGCAGCAAAATCCGCAATGTGTGCACAGAGCCTAATGTGTGGGGGCTTCCACAGTCTTTGGGGGAAAGAAGGATTCAGCATGTTGGATTTCCACTGATGGACCCCTTTATTCTTTGGAAGATAAGATAAACTGCTGACTGAGTCTGTGAGGGTCTTTTTTTCGAGAAGACGTCGGTGCTCAGACGAGCCTTGCTGTGTATGCGGATGCGAGTATGGGGGTCTAGCTGCTATTCAATATGTCTGGGGGTCCTTAAAGGGACCTTAAGGGTATTTCCGCAGTGGACCTCCCTCAGCAGAAATGTTGCAGAATTAGCGGTCACATCGTCTTCCACCCTGCGCCTTGTACATGGTGCAGGCACGCTGACGTTCCCAGCGCTGATCGACCTGAACTGCGGCGGATTTCCTCCTGAATGATACTTCATGACATCTGCTGCTGTAACGCTGCATACCCATCCTGTGTAATGGGAGAGAGATTTGCATTTTCTTTTTCTGTTGCAGGAGTCTGGGTTTCTATGTTTTTATTGTGTTTTATCTGGACTTCTCCATGATAAAACCAACTGAGGTCTAAAACGTCTGCGAGTGTTGTGGAAATCTCTGGGCTATTTAGCGATTCTTCCCATAGGGCTGAGCCCCCCACTGTGCCTGTGTGCAGCCCTCCTGGCACAATGTGTGAGGGGGTGAAGGTCTGAGAATGAGGCCTCTGGGACCAGGTGTGTGAGTTTCCTGCTTCTCATCCACATTGCCCCCTCAGTCCTGGCTGCCATTTTTGCTGTGGCCATATTAACTAACATTGGCGCCTTCGGTTCACTCTCTTGCACTTTACTTGGCAGAAGATGTGCAGATTTTAGTTTTATTTTTTGATATTGGCAGATTGCAAATTTTTTTTTTTTTTTTTTTTTTTTTTGGGGCCTCAGAGAAAAAACAAAATCAGAAATAAAGTAACTGTGAAAACCCACATCCACTTGTCGAACATAAATTACAACGTGACTCTTGCTGATGTTCTTCTTTTTGCCACAAACTAGTATTTACCACAGGTTGTTCATAAATCATCTTGCTGCCTTAATCCCCCACAAGATAGAACTGTTGTGGCCCTGATACCAATCCAATATGCCCAGGAACTGTCCCAATTCTCCTACTCTGCCACTTGTTATCCCTTCTTGAATGATTTTCCTTCATCAGCATTCCGCCAGCACTATAGGTGCCGGATATTCTTTTCTCCGTCACCTCCCAACATCACTCGTGTGTGTGTGTGTGTGTGTGTGTGTGTGTTTGTGGATATGGATGTGTATATATATATATATATATATATATATATATATATATAGTAACTTTATTCTTTTTATGGGGGGGGTCTTATTAGTACAGTATTGAGCAGATCGACCAATAAAATATTTTTACTTTAGGACCTGATGGAGCAGAGAGCTCACTAGGGGGAGAATTACGAGTGAGCATGGGGTGAAATTGCTCGCAGAACTTGTGGACTATTGATATGTTGCTTATAAAGGGGCAGCTGCTGGTGACATTACTGCTTTCTGTATGTACTATATAAGCGTTCCTCCCCATCTCCAGTTTGGGGCACTGAAAGGTCAGGTCTATAAAATTGGGTATTGTAGGGTTGGAATTGACTTTAATTGTGAAACAATAATCAGTCCTGATCTTTTATTTTGTGGCTGTTGGGATATTGGCAAAGCAACACTAACAAAACCGGCTCCAAACACAGTGCAGCGCTTCAGCCTAAAGGTCCTTTCATCAGAATCTCATTTGTTGCATCTGACAATGGGCCGGAACTTGTGCGGAGGGAATCTGGTGCTGAGCGGTGATGCGGAGAGTTGCAATGTTATATCCCAGATCCTCCCGTGTTACAGCAATAGGACTAATAGGAACAGTATCCAAGGCCAGCCAAATCCATAGAAGCCCCCTCATCCTACCAGTGGGCACTATTTGCCCATAAGGGGTCTGATCCTCCTCCTTTTTACCACTTTACATTTTTCAAGCGTCTGACTGTCGATATTTTGCATATGATGAGACTTTTATGAAGACCACTCGTGGTACCCATGTAGCATAATGGCTGTCAGCCAACATGTATTCCTCCAGAATCCCCCAGGCAAGCATTCATGTGTTTCCAATGGGGAAAGAGAAGTAGGTTAACCCAGACTCTTCTGCTCTTTAGCCTCCCTCCATCTAAGCCCTTCTGTTCTCTTGCTCAGCGTTTATTCCAGGCCCCTGTTGCTCTCTTTCCGCCCTTGTATCGGCGCCCACCCTCGCTCACATCCGTGCCCCTCTCGTACTACTGTGCTGTATGTGACTGTGTGCGGTGAGGCCTAGGTTTCTCATCCACTATCTCTTGCATATTTGCCAGCAATCTTCTTTTATTCCCCCCTCCCCAAGAACAATCCCACAACCCGATCCATAAAAGTTACGGGTTTTTGTAAAAAGTGGGTTTCCCTATTGGTTTTGGGGTGGGGCAGTAAAAAAAAATTCGGGCATTGATCTGATGGTAAATTTAAATTCTCACGGAAAGGTGCAATGTGACGAGACTGATGATGATCATACTCTGATCAGCGGCGATGTCTTATGTTCCCACGATTTCTGAGCGTCTATAATTTACCGAATCCGATTTGTCCTGATCTGCTTTGTACAAACATGACGGTGATTATCTTATTTCCTTGCCTAATTTAGAGCCAGTTACACTACTATAAAATGTGTCATAGTGCTGAGCACAAGAGCTTGCAATCTACAGAAGCTCCAACCATATTCATGTGTAATTACTGTTTCTCACTGATGAGTGATTTGTCTGCATTTTGCTTATTTTTGTGTTTGCTTTTATTTTTGAGTTTTTATTTCTTTTCTACAGTTAGATTGCAATTTTTTTTGTAATTTATTTTCCCATTTATTCATTTATTGAGATTTTCCTATTGAAGGGCCAAAATAATGGATCACTGACCCTTAGCATGGTTACCAAAATTATTGCTGGTGATTTGGGGATGTTCTGAGTCCCGCGCTCGGCACCACCCCCACCAGAACTGGTTGGTATGGCTTGTGTAAATCTCATCCATCTTGGCTCAGGATGCTGGTGATTTGCCAATGTTCCCCAAAAATTGGGAAACCATCTGATTCAGGACATATAGCACAGATAGTGTTGCACAGTGCTGCCAATCATCAGATGAAAGGTGGCGCCGTGGTTTAATTGAGTGGGGCAGAGTTGCACCACGGCACAGCTGTATGTATGAGCAAAGCATTGCGCCACTTCAATAAAATTAAAGCTGTGATTGGTTGTTAACGGCAGGTCGCAGTTGTACTAAATCTGGTGCAGTGTTGGCACCAGCACGGTTTTTGTTTTGCAGCTTTTATTAATTCTTCTTCTTCTTCTTCTTCTCCCCCTCTTCCTCCTCCTCCTCCCCCTCTTCCTCCTCCTCCTCTTCCTCCTCCTCCTCCCCCTCTTCCTCTTCCTCCCCCTCTTCCTCTTCCTCTTCCTCCCCCTCTTCCTCCCCCTCTTCCTCCCCCTCTTCCTCCCCCTCTTCCTCCTCCTCCCCCTCTTCCTCCTCC
Organism: Dendrobates tinctorius; assembly: GCF_039654945.1. Classification (NCBI taxonomy): domain Eukaryota; kingdom Metazoa; phylum Chordata; class Amphibia; order Anura; family Dendrobatidae; genus Dendrobates; species Dendrobates tinctorius. Next base: position 1,440,266 of record NW_027361792.1, read on the forward strand.
TCCCCCTCTTCCTCCTCCTCCCCCTCACCTTTTTTTTGTCTGCTTTGTGTGATCGCCTTTATTTGTTATGTTCCTCATTGATGCTGTGGTTTGTGACTTTGCAGATGTTTTCAGCTGATTCACCTGTGTAAATGTGCTCCAGCCCCTTAAAGAAATGTTATGTATGCCTAAAGCAAAAGGACATAAAATAAAAAAAAAAACCTTTAAAAAAAAAAAAAAAGTCAGGCAGACTGCTACACCAGCTCACAAAACTGATGCCCTACTGGATTCAACAGCCTCACAATAAAGGTGGGGACAGCAGAGGTCCAAAATACTGATCAACAACCACCGCTCCCGACTACTCATGGAGGGCGGCTGACCGATAAGACCGGTATAGGGCACCAGTCACACAGATGTGTGCCGTCCAGTGTCTGGCTTACAGCCTAATAGTGACGCCATACTATTAGAGCATGTGGGCTGCTTAGGTGTGTACATAGAAATCATCGGGCCTCATAGCAAAAAAAAAAAAAAAAAATTGGGTAGAGTCACAGAAAGACGCTTCTCACAACTTTTGCAGCTCTAACAAAGTAATTTTCCTCCCGTTGAAGCCCCTAGATTGCCCTTTCATTGCCCCCATAAAATGTGATGCCAACAATAGTGCCCCCCCCAAAAAACACATTATGATACCCCCCACAGAAAATTTGTCTACAGTACCCTCCACACACATGGTATGATGACCCTACTGTACCCCCCCCTCAACCCTCCCACGGCAAAGTATGGTGATCCCAACACAGTACGATGCCCCATCTGATCGCCACACAGACCTCCATTCAGTATAATGGTCCTCCACTCAGTATGACGGCCCCAACACAACCATCCACACTGTATAATGGCCCACACTAGCCCTCTATACAGTATGATGGACACCACAAAAAACCTTCACACTGTATAATTTCTTGCATACAATATAATGGTCCCCACATAGCCCTCCAAACAGTGTATTGGCTCCCACCCACCTAGACCAGCAAACTGTATAACAGCCCCCACATAGTCCTCCATACAGTATAGTGTGACCCACCTAGTCCTCCATACAGTATAGTGTGACCCACCTAGTCCTCCATGCAGTATAGTGTGACCCACCTAGTCCACCATGCAGTATAGTGTGACCCACCTAGTCCTCCATGCAGTATAGTGTGACCCACCTAGTCCTCCATACAGTATAGTGTGACCCACCTAGTCCTCCATACAGTATAGTGTGACCCACCTAGTCCTCCATACAGTATAGTGTGACCCACCTACTCCTCCATGCAGTATAGTGTGATCCACCTAGTCCTCCATGCAGTATAGTGTGACCCACCTAGTCCTCCATGCAGTATAGTGTGACCCACCTAGTCCTCCATGCAGTATAGTGTGACCCACCTAGTCTTCCATACAGTATAGTGTGACCCACCTAGTCCTCCATACAGTATAGTGTGACCCACCTAGTCCGCCATACAGTATAGTGTGACCCACCTAGTCCGCCATACAGTATAGTGTGACCCACCTAGTCCGTCATACAGTATAGTGTGACCCACCTAGTCCTCCATACAGTATAGTGTGACCCACCTAGTCCTCCATACAGTATAGTGTGACTCACCTAGTCCTCCATACGGTATAGTGTGACCCACCTAGTCCTCCATGCAGATGCTGATACACTTGACAGTATGATGCCAGGAGAGGGGGCCTGGTGCCAGCACTGGCAGTGGGCCACAGGACTTAATGGCCCCATAGTGGCCACGTGGTCTGCCGCCATTGGTGTTCCGCTGCTGAGTGCACCTCACAAGTACAGACACCCCAATTGCCCTAGCCATCACGAAAGGTCTTGGCTGCATCCTGTTGTAAGTGGATAAAAGTCCAATAATATAAAAACGATGTATACTGTGAATGAGGTGGATATTTTGGCCAAAATACACACGCTCTCCACGCACGTCAAGAGTCTTTACTGTCTTGTGAGTCACTACACAAAGATCAAAAGCAAAATCGGCAAAAGGACATTAAAAAAATAAACCACTTTTTATCGTGGGTTCCTGGTAACTCGGGGACTTTGCACTTTTTTGACCCATCAGTGAGGTGCGAAAACTGCCGGACTAATTTTATGGGGGTTTTGCTTTTATTGGACGATAACCTCCTTTAATCTAGATTAAGGCGGAAAGGTTGGAGTCTCGAACCATAAACTGCCGGCGGCGTTGTCGCCTTTCTATCTCCGCTTTCATTCACCGCTCTCTGTTATGTCTGTATTGTTTGGCAGTGGAAATAATTAACCCCGTATAACGCAGAACGCCTGTTTCTCCGTCCCTCCCTGTCACTGTGATCGGGCCGGATGGAGGTTGAATATAAACGGGTCATTGTCTCTGGGGAACAATACGTGAGTGTGCGACGTGTGGGGGGGAGGGGAGTCTGCGTTATACGGGGTGAAAGAACGGAACTGATGGACAAGTGAAGTGGGTCACTCTCCGATGTGGACGGTTTGATATAAATAGGATGTTTTTTTTTTGGGGGGGGGGGGACAGGTGGTGGGAATATGGGTCATTACTGTCTGACGATGTTACAGAACATATCTGTATACTCCTCATTATAATCAGGTCATACCGGTCTGCGTTGTACAATGTGTGACAGTGACTACCTTTCTTTCTGAAATTGCACCACTCCGGTCTACAGGTGGTGTCTGGTATTGCAGGAATAAATGGGGCTCAGCTGCAATACCATCAACAACCAATGAGCAGACAGGGCGCTGTTTCTGGAGGAAAGCAGCCACGCTTTTACGTTTTGGTCTGTTCCTGCCAGTCACCAGTTTGTTTGATGCTTTATCATTATTGCATAACTTACATTTGTCTGAATTTTTATGGTCCTGCAAGTAATGCAGCAGATTTTTTGGGGCAAATTGAGGACTCTTCTACAATTCTATGCGGGTAGCCTAGTTCTTCTCATGTAAAGGATCTCAATCTGTTTTTTTTTTTTCCTTATGGTATCCTCCTCTAATTTTTTTTTACTATATACAAGCAGATTCTATAGTCCAGGTAGGTTTGTTGCCAGAAAAGTCTCTATCGTTTTTGTTCGTTGCTTATGTGATCATCTGTTCCATCAATGTGGGGATGTCTCATCAACCATTGCTGTCCATGAGATCTGCACAGCACAAGATATTTTCCTTTTAAACCCCACTGGCAATTAATCCTTCACTTTATCGCTGGGCTGGTCTTAGACCAATCTCGGGAGTCAAGTTGTCATTGTCTATTTATTTATCTGCCTTCGGCTCGATCTCGATCCATGGCGACGTGATGGATGAAGGCTCCAAGAAGATCGATCTTGCGCAGCCTAGATGGGTCAACCAGGCTCCGTGTCGTAGTCATTGACCGTAGAAATTGATGAGGGTTTCTAACTATTTTGTGTTAGCACTCCAAATGTACTTATTGTTGACAAGTAAGAGCCTAAGCTTCTGCAGTCTTTTTGACATAAATTTTGTCATTGATATTATTGCTTGATTTCCAATTTGGATTGGATCCATCAACAATTGGGGAGTCCTCGGTGGGGATTTCTTCTTCTAGTCCCCAGAATGGATAGTTTAGAACATCCGGTGCCAAGCAGAACACATGGTGGATTGTTGGATGTTTCCCCCAGCAAAAATCTGATGTCACTGACTGGATGTAGTCGTACAATAACAGTATCTGCCCCAAGATGAGCGTCTTGTGTTCTATAGTTGTACTTTACCTTCTTCTAGATTGTTAGAGAATTGAAGAGAGAGCGAGATACTATGAACTACTCAATACAAGCAGTCCTATAATACTGGTGAAGGATGGCCGCAGACCCAGAAAAGTTATATTTTGCCAGAAATTTAGATTATTTTTTTTTAACATAAAAAAAAAAATTGGTAGAGGAAGATTCTTTCCAAAAATTGTCATAACATAAATAATCCAGATCACTATGACCCCAATTAATGGTAAAAGATAAGGAGACCCAGGTGTCCGTAGTGGCTTGGCGTGCTAGAATCCACTAGATTGGGATCAGCTATCCCTAGTGATGATCGAAAGTGCTCGCTACTCGGGTGTGCGTCAGGTGCTCGGGTACGCACAGAGGAGCAACGCGGGTGCTCGAATCCCTGCCCCGCATGCTTCGCGGCTGGCAATTTTCACGTGTTATTTGGCTGTCTAACATGTGATTGAACACCCATAATACTCGGTGCGTACCCAAGCACCCAATGCAAACGCGAGCAGTGAGCACTTCTGCTCATCACTAGTTATCACATACAGTATAGTGTTGGCACCATTGACATTGTTCCAGAAAATGAAGTATTTCTCCCAGAAAATTATTGCAATTACACATGTTTATTTCCTTTTTGTGTGTATTGGAACAACACAAACTAAAAAACGATAAAGCAAAAAGACAAATTGGACATAATTTCACTCCAAATAGTTGGCGCCTTTCCGAAATTGTGGGCAAACAACTTTTCATTTCACATTCAAATATTCATGTTTTTTTCATGCAATACTTCAGATAACTAGCTCCGTCTGTTAAGGTGGTGATGTTGTGTGCCCTAGTTTGCCGTTCATCTGTTTGCTCTTTGCTGGCATCAAACAACTTTGTTTCCAGCATGTGATGCTCGTTCGCACTCACATGTGGCAAGTAACAGGTGTCGGCAATATGAAAGTCACACCTGAAACCAGATAAAAAGGGGAGAAGTTGACTCGATCTTTGAGTTGTGTGTCTGTGCGTGCCATATTAAGCATGGAGAACAGAAAGAGGAGAAGAGAACTGTCTGAGGACTTGAGAACGAAAATTGGTGAAAAATATCAATTACCAAGGTTACAAGTCCATCTCCAGAGATCTGCAGATGGACTTTTATTTTTTAGAAATTATTTTTTTTCAGAATAGAGATCGTGTTTATAAAATGGCCACGACAGTTAACGTGAGCATACACAGGCAGATTTTTTTTTTTTTTTCCCGCATAACAAGCATCGATTGGCACTTGTCTAATTCTTAGCACAAGGCCTAATGCAAATTGTTTGGGAACGAACCGTTTACGTGTTTTGTTCAGTTTACAGAATGTGTGCTCTTCAAAACAATATTAGGTCTCCTAGATAATATCGTCAGCTAACAGAAAAAAAAAATTGTTTTTTGCTCCTATATTTTGAATATTGTCTCATGTAAACATGGCAGCGATCGTGTGTTCTGTGCTCGCTAATAATGCGTGTCTTCCAAAGAGGATTTATCTGAACGCACTGATTTTGGGGGGCTGGGCTGACATATTTAGTGGCCTCCTACCTGTCCCTCCCCCCCACGATGATGGGCACAGGTTAGAAATGAAGGACACATTGGATTTCTACCTGCATTCATGTTATTGGAAGAAATGGGTTTGGAGAGATGGCTGTTGGCCGACCACCCTTCCCGTGTTTTTGGCTAGCGTTTATCTACGGTCTACTTAATATCCCATTAATACAGAACATTGAGGGTACGGTACGACTTGGATATCCACGTTAAGATTTTATGATCAGCTGAACATATGCCGTAATTATTGAGAGTTTTCGTTTGTTTTTTTTTCCCCAGGGTTTTCCAGTACCTCAGAGTGTGCGTGTGGACGAAACCACTTCACGTGTGCGGTCAGTGCGTTTGGAGAATGCACGTGTATCCCCGCACAATGGCAATGTGATGGCGATAATGACTGTGGCGACCACAGCGACGAAGATGGCTGCAGTAAGTAGTATGACCGTGGAGTAATGAGTCCGGCTCGGTCACAGCTGTACTCCTATGATTGAGTCTTCGGAATGACAAGTGGCCATTATGGAGTTTCCTTTAAGGCGATTTGTTGGACATAGATGACATAGTCTTCATTTTTTCACGCTTCCAGTGCTTCCCACCTGCTCTCCTCTTGACTTCCACTGCGATAATGGAAAGTGTATCCGACGCTCTTGGGTCTGTGATGGGGACAACGACTGTGAGGATGACTCCGACGAGCAGGATTGTCGTAAGTATTCTCTGTGAAGGCTCCACTCTTTATCTGATGATTATTTTTTTTTTGATCAGTTCAACCATGTCTTTTAGGATATACATTCACCATTGTGTATTTTTTTTTTCCATTTGGTTGCCTTTAGTCCTATGTTGGATAGTCTTCTTGACCGTGTCTTGTTGAAAGATCCTTGAACTAGGATATAACTCTGCATATTTATAATGGTGTCTGTCTGTGCAGCTCCCCGTGAATGTGAAGAGGATGAATTCTCCTGCCAAAATGGCTACTGTATCCGAAGCCTGTGGCACTGCGATGGGGACAATGACTGTGGAGACAACAGCGATGAGCAGTGTGGTAAGTCTGTGCAGGAAGATCTGATCTATATGTTCCGTCTCCATATAATGTGCTTTCAACCTTCGACACAAGTGATGCAAGAATGATAAGTTGTTGGGCGGTCAGATTGGTGGTCACTCACATAACGGTGGCGGAAAATACTTGGAATTCAACACTTGGTCCATATTTATAGAATACCATTGAGTTTCTTAGTGTAAGGGCCCTGTTACACATAGCGACGCTCCAGCGATCCCGACAACGATACGACCTGGTAAGGATCGCTGGCGCATCGCTAGTAAGCTGTCAAAGAGACAGATCTACTCAACGATGCAGTAACGATACGGCGATCCGTATAACGACCTTGGCGGTCATTGGGACCTTGTCACACAGCAGCTATTCTGACAACTCAGACCTCGATAGGCGTGCTTCAACGAGGTCGATCGTCGTTGTTATGGCGTCAAACACAGCGATGCATGCTGGCCAGCGGGACACCAACAATCAAAAAATGGCCTAGGACATTCCAGCACAATCAGCGATATCGCAGCGGGGGGGCGGTCGCCGCTATGTGTCACACGTAGCGAGATTGCTGGCGAGGTCGCTGTTGCGTCACAAAATCTGTGACGTTTCAGCGATCTCGCTAACGATCTCGCTATGTGTGAAGTACCTCTAAGGGTCATCACATCTGATATACACGTAAGAGGTACTGGGATCAACCAGCATATTCCTAAAATGAATGGTGATGAAACTAGCTAGAGAATGGTGAAATCTCCCCAATGTCTGATTACCTGAAAGCTTTTCTTCTCAATTTTGAGATTCAGAAACACGGGTTCCTAATGAGGAGATGAATTATTATTATTATTTATTGTTATAGCGCCATTTATTCCATGGCGCTTTACATGTGAGGAGGGGTATACATAATAAAAACAAGTACAATAATGTTAAACAATACAAGTCATAACTGGTACAGGAGGAGAGAGGACCCTGCCCGCGAGGGCTCACAATCTACAGCGGGATGGGTTAGGATACAGTAGGCGAGGGTAGAGCTGGTCGTGCAGCGGTTTGGTGGATCGGTGGTTACTGCAGGTTGTAGGCTTGTCGGAAGAGGTCGGTCTTCAGGTTATTTTTGAAGGTTTCCATGGTAGGTGAGAGTCTGATATGTTGTGGTAGAGAGTTCCAGAGTAGGGGTGATGCGCGAGAGAAATCTTGTATGCGATTGTGGGAAGAGGAGATAAGAGGGGAGTAGAGAAGGAGATCTTGTGAGCATCGGAGGTTGCGTGCAGGAAAGTATCGGGAGACGAGGTCACAGATGTATGGAGGAGCCAGGTTGTGGATTGCTTTGTATGTCATGGTTAGGGTTTTGTAATGGAGTCTCTGGGCAATGGGGAGCCAGTGAAGGGATTGACAGAGGGGAGAAGCTGGGGAATAGTGGGGGGACAGGTAGATTAGTCGGGCAGCAGAGTTTAGAATAGATTGGAGGGGTGCGAGAGTGTTCGAGGGGAGGCTACTGAGCAGGAGGTTGCAGTAGTCAAGGCGAGAGATGATGAGGGCATGGACTAGGGTTTTTGCAGATTTTTGGTTGAATAAGCCACATTTCTCACAGCAGACAATGAAATGGCCATAGGGAAAGCCACTATGCCTTATCCCTCTTTCCCCCAACATCTGCCCTAAAGGGAGAGTGGAAAACTTGTTTGCCCGGCGTTCCTCTGTTTGCAGGCACCTTACATTTTGCCTTGACGGCGCATTAACTAAGTGCAGTCGAGGGCAAATACGATGGGTTGTCAACTTTATCACCTGCATGATACAGGCTTAGTTAATGAAATGTTCGGGAAGTAATGGAGTGTTACCCAAATATTTGCTTACTATTCAAACGAATTTTAAGGTCATTCAGAGTCGATCTTTTCCGGCTTTTGTAACTCAATGCAGGTAATGCGAAGACCTTCATGTGCGTTACATTACAACCGCAGCTGTATTAGTATGGTGTTTCTTGTTTCCCGTCTGGCACATTTTTCCATTGACCTGGCATCTCATTGTTTTTTCAGTTTCATTTGGTTAAAGAGTAACAATCGTCTTAATTTTTATTTTATAAATTAATAGTACATGTGAAAATAAGCAACTTTGTAATAAATTTTATCAGAAAAATTTACTTCTTTCTCTTCCAATACTGATCAGTCATTATCCAAATTCTCAATTTTGAAGTAAAATCTCTATTTGGTGAATCCCATTACCGAGACAGGACATGGCATATGCAGGCTCGGACTGGCCCATAGGGTAACAGGGCAATCCCCCGGTGGGCCACCAACCCCACTGTATGGGCAGTAATTGGCATAATCCACTTGATTCACTCTGTACAGAAAAAAACAGCATCTCATTATTCATTAATCAAACGACCCAGTTATTATATAGAGATATAGATAAGTTTGTGAACGAGGGTAGTGTAATATTTGTATGCAAGTGGGCCCCCAAAGTCAATGTTCCTGGTGGGCCCTTCTCACCCCAGTCCGACACTGGGCATATGTAGCTCTGCCTCTACCTCCTCCCGTCTACATAGAGTCTCCTCAGTAAGACCTCACATCTCCTGTATCGGTAATGGGGAAAGTCTTCCCTAAATACAGATTTTACCTCCAGAATTGAGAATTCTGATAATGATCAATTTTGGCAGACAAAGAAGCAGATCTCTTGGATAAGATATAATATAAAGTTGCTTATTTTCATGTGTACTGTTGATTATTTTTAAATAAAAATTAATGACGGTAACACTTTAATTTTCTTCTTCACCCCGTCTTCTCTTTTTTATAGATATGAGGAAATGCTCAGAGAAGGAGTTCGGTTGCTCTGATGGAAGTTGCATTGCTGAACATTGGTTTTGTGATGGAGACACCGACTGCAAGGATGGATCCGATGAGGAATCTTGCCGTAAGTACTTGTGGATATCTGGTAAATTAATAACAGGGAGAGCTGCAATGGAGTTGGGCAGTGATGAAGACTTGTATTCTCTTGGTGGGCCTAGTTACATGTGCTTTCTACAAAATTGAAATTTAGGTTGAGTTTTCGAAAAATCTCGTCATGAGTAGTCCAAAATAAAATTGCAACAAATTTTTCATTTTGCATGGGATGTTAACACGTTGCCTCCCTGAGATGCAGTTAGACCTCTCTGGTACCACCATGGGGTGGACGGGATAATGGTTTGGTGCTGCCATTGATTTGTTGTGTGTCTCCCAAAAGCCTCTGATGTTCCAGCACCCAGCTGCGGCTCGGAAGAATTTCAGTGTGCCTATGGACGCTGCATCTTGGACATTTACCACTGCGATGGCGACGATGATTGCGGAGACTGGTCGGATGAATCGGACTGCTGTGAGTACAACCGCCTCTCCCGTCATGTCCTCCCAGTCGTCCCGGCTTTCTTCTAATGCCATGTGGCCATTTCTTTCCTTTTGTGCCTGATCTTTGCCCTGGCCTTCCTTTCCTATGCCTTGCCTTCCTTGCCTGATCTTTGCCCTGGCCTTCCTTGCCTACGCCTTGCCTTCCTTGTCTGATCTTTGCCCTGGCCTTCCTTACCTACGCCTTGCCTTCCTTGCCTGATCTTTGCCCTGGCCTTCCTTACCTACGCCTTGCCTGATCTTTGCCCTGGCCTTCCTTACCTACTCCTTGCCTGATCTTTGCCCTGGTCTTCCTTACCTACGCCTTGCCTTCCTTGTCTGATCTTTGCCCTGGCCTTCCTTACCTACGCCTTGCCTGATCTTTGCCCTGGCCTTCCTTACCTACGCCTTGCCTTCCTTGCCTGATCTTTGCCCTGGCCTTCCTTACCTACGCCTTGCCTTCCTTGTCTGATCTTTGCCCTGACCTTCTTTACCTACGCCTTGCCTTCCTTGCCTGATCTTTGCCCTGGCCTTCCTTACCTACGCCTTGCCTTCCTTGCCTGATCTTTGCCCTGGCCTTCCTTACCTACGCCTTGCCTTCCTTGTCTGATCTTTGCCCTGGCCTTCCTTACCTACGCCTTGCCTTCCTTGCCTGATCTTTGCCCTGGCCTTCCTTACCTATGCCTTGCCTTCCTTGCCTGATGTTTGCCCTGGCCTTCCTTACCTACGCCTTGCCTTCCTTGCCTGATCTTTGCCCTGGCCTTCCTTACCTACGCATTGCCTTCCTTGCCTGATCTTTGCCCTGGCCTTCCTTACCTACGCATTGCCTTCCTTGCCTGATCTTTGCCCTGGCCTTCCTTACCTACGCATTGCCTTCCTTGCCTGATCTTTGCCCTGGCCTTCCTTACCTACGCCTTGCCTTCCTTGCCTGATCTTTGCCCTGGCCTTCCTTACCTACGCCTTGCCTTCCTTGCCTGATCTTTGCCCTGGCCTTCCTTACCTACGCTGCTCTTTTCTCACAAACCCTTTTATAATAACTTTGCAGCATCCCACCAACCGTGCCGCTCCGGAGAGTTTATGTGCAACAGTGGACTATGTATCAACTCCGGCTGGCGCTGCGACGGAGACGCTGACTGTGACGATCAGTCAGATGAGAGGAACTGCAGTGAGTATATGGAATCTACATTTCGAAGGGGTTCTCCACTGTTTCCAAACTTTTATCATTTAAGTCTCCTCAAAATTAAGTGGACAGTCGTAGGCTGTCCATCTATTCGGAAAGTTCGGCAATCAGCTAAAATCCGTGACGGAAATTGTAAGCCTGTGTTTAATGGGAAAATAGAGCATTGCATGGTGCCCATTAAAATCCTTGTTCTGTCAATGGGTGCACTGGGTTGGCTGATGTGGATAGCAGCTCTTCACTAAGCTCATTGGTAAAAATGGCAGGTGAGGGGTCGGGTTTTATAAATTGTACAACTCCATTAAGTTGGCCATGGATGTCCGATGTTCACACCCTCCTTTATTGAAGGGAGTTCCTGTGTAATTGAACAATGAGGTTTTTCACTTTTCTAACATATATTGATCCATTAACTCCATATTTCAAGATCTGAAATTGCTGTCAGTAATGGGAATATTGATTCCGATTTATTGTCCTGCTGATATTCGTGATCGGCTTGTTAGTCGGAATGTCACCGATGTAAATCTTTATAAATAAAAACTAATATTAAAGGGAACATGTCGGCATTTTTTTTTTTACACATGGAGCCGGTGTGTGGGCGCTTGTCCCCCAATAAAAATCTACATTTTTTTTTTTTTTTGTTAACGAAGAAATATGCAAACTAGGTTTAGCAAAAGCAGACAAAGTGCCCCCGATGTACCCAGAGCATGATTTCCATATGGCTTCTTCACTAGATTTCTCACGATTTTCAAACTGGATCTTTAAAAAGAAGCTATTCTGTACGCCCTAGCTCAGAGACAACTGAAAACTAAAGACTTCAGAGGGGAAAACTAGTGGAAAATACAATGGCCAGAATTGGTGTGGCTCCTCGCGTTCACACACGATGGCTTATTGTGAAAAGACGGATATAATTAAGTGTATCTGAGCGCACTAGTTATGGGCACTGTAAGGTTGTGAGCTGGATTAGGTGGCATATCGACCTCGTAGGTTCGGCGTGGGCTTGTTGATGAACCATTCGCGTTGTGTCCATTTTAACGTTGGTCACATTGTGTGTAACTCTCACAGCGACCTCGGTGTGCACGGCTGACCAGTTTCGGTGCGGCACCGGCCGGTGTGTACGATTGTCCTGGAGATGTGACGGTGAAGATGACTGCTCTGATAATAGTGATGAGATGGGATGTGAAAAAACTGGTGAGTTCTAAAGCGACCACAAAAAAAAAACAAAAACTGGGAAAAGTGGGTGGAATGATGTGGTTTAGGGTTGGAATGAGAATGTAAGGGGTCGGGAAAGATAGAAGAATGCTGCAAATGAGAAAACTGGGGTCAGGGCAGCCATGGAAGGTCAGTGTGAATGGTCCGGTCAGACATGGAAGGCAAATGCAAGAGGTCAGGCCATGCTGGGAAGGCGAGTGTGAACAAGGGTCATGATGGATACTTTGCCGCTAGCAACATGATTTATCTCTGGATTTAAGTACATTGATTGCAGTTGTAAACCTTCAGCACCAGGCGGCTCAGTCGCATGTAATGTCTCACCCATGACAGGCGCTCCGCAATGTGCTCAGGACCAGTTCTTGTGCAGTAATGGCCGCTGCATCGGGCAACGCAAACTGTGCAACGGAGCCAATGACTGCGGTGATGGCAGTGATGAGAGCCCACATCAAAACTGCAGTGAGTATCGCTCTGCCAAACTCCCTAACTTTCTCAGATAATGGATCGCTGATCTGGAACGTCTATTGCCTTCTCAGGACCCCGCACGGGAGAAGAGAACTGCAACCACAACAACGGGGGCTGTGCCCAAAAGTGCCAGACGGTGCGAGGGCTCGTACAGTGCACTTGTCAGACCGGGTACAAGCTTATGATGGATGGTCGATCGTGCCAAGGTAAAGAAGTGAGACTTGTATATGGCGTGGGCCTGTTTTTTGTATATTGTATTTGTATTATTGAAATAGCTGAGTATTAACAAGGGAACAGAGGTAGAACTGACATGGACATGAAGGCGTAGTCCAGTTTATAGGTGATTACTGTTGGGTCCCACAAACGTACCTCTCCTGTCTCCGATGGCGGCAACGCTGTGGCTAGGAGGAGCTGAATGAGGAGTAAAGTCGCTGGTGAAGCTCTGACACATGACGACCTCCACACGCAGAATAGACATGCGCCACCTGCTGTTTCATGTAGTAACTCCAGGGAAAACTGGGGGGACACCAGGCCATGTTTTATGGACTGGAGGTGAGGTCCCGGCAGTAGGAGCCATACCTCTCAGTGAAGGGTTAATAACCTGTTTCGGTGGGAATTGCCCTTGAATTATGAATGGCCTCTTGTTAAGGATAAGCTACCAATGTTTGATCTGAGGGAACTGATTACGGGGGGCCTCCTTACTGTCTACAGTAAATGATTGCCCTGCATTATCGGGCACAGCGGCACCAGTACATGCGGCAGTGCCTGTGTGATCGCTGCCATGATGAAACCCTGGAAATAGTTGAATGAGACCATTATCAACATTTTTCTTTTTTCTTCCATACCATCTTTTTAGACACTGCCACTCTTGCCCATGCCTTAACTGCAATACCGGAGAAAAGCCCATGGACAAGGTGGCGCTCTCTTAGGGAAAAGAAACCCCATTCCAAGCCTGTTCTCAGTGTGGCAATAATTAGAATTCATAGCAAACTTTTTAGTTTTAATGCAGTTTTAAAAATAATCTACCTGTAATTTAAAAGATTTAAAAAAAAAAATAAATAAAAATGCTGGATTGTTATATTTGTGTACCGCACAGATGTAAATGAATGTGCAGAGGAAGGATATTGTAGCCAAGGCTGCAGCAACACCGAGGGTGGCTTCCAGTGCTTCTGTGAGTCGGGATATCAACTGCGACCGGACAAACGTAGCTGCAAGGCTCTGGGTAAGATCATTCCCCCTAATCTGTAAACCCCGCTGCCTCCGGAGCTCATCATTTACTCTGAGCTACCGCTAAAATTCATCTTGGCCTAAACATAATGGTTCACAGGAAAGATTAGAGTACAGGTGTCTATTGAGAGAGGAGGAAGGAGATGGGCACAGACTAAGACAGACAGAGCTGGATTCACAGCTACACTGCTCAGTACTGCTCTACATGCTGCTTCTGGACATGTGTTACAAAGACAGGAGAACAGGAATCCCCCTTATGGCGGTGTATGGAAGTCATCATAGCAGCTAATGACCAACTAGCCCAGAGACAACTGAAAATTAGAGATGTAGTCTGCACTTTTCCTCTCTGCAGACCCTAAGCCGTACAATTGCTAGAAATCCTATTATTCCGCATGACCACTTATTCTGACCAGTCACCTGAAATGACAGCCATTGTTGACTATATTGTTTTTCTTTCTTTAGGGCCAGAACCAGTTCTGCTATTTGCCAACAGGATTGACATTCGACAAGTTCTGCCTCATCGCTCTGAGTATACTCTTCTCCTGAATAATCTTGAGAACGCCATTGCCTTGGATTTCCACCATCAACACGAATTAGTCTTCTGGTCCGATGTCACACTGGATCGTATCATGAGCGCCAACCTGAACGGCAGCAATGTGCAGGAGGTGGTGTCCACCGGGCTCGAGAGTCCAGGTGAGTTCTGCAAACTTTGTAATGAGTGTTCATTGGATCAGGGAACTTCTTATATGTCCTCGATTTAAATGCTGGACAACATTTTTTATGTGCATTTTGGCTGCAGTAAGATCCAATATGAAACGTTAAGAAAAAAAATAAAATGCTAATATATCCTGTAGTAATTAGTAATAATACATTAAATACCATGGGGGATTTGGTAACACTATTTTGATCAAAAAAGCGTAAAAGCCATCCCACTGAAACCGGGTGTACCTAATCATGAGGGTCCTATCCTGTGTCTAGTATTAAAACCTCAAAGAGCAGAGCCGGACAGGGCCCCGACTGTCCATAGGAACCTATGGATGAAATGCTTATCTCAGAAACTTCTAGCTTTCTTGTGGTCCGAGAAGTTGGTGACCACTTGTCTATACTCCTATACAGTTAACTATATATAGTTTATACATAGTTGATTTGCATTTAGGGGGTCTGGCAATTGATTGGATCCATGACAAGTTGTTCTGGACGGACTCTGGAACATCTCGTATTGAAGTGTCCAATCTAGATGGGACTCATCGCAGGGTCATCCTCTGGAACAACCTGGAGAAGCCTCGAGCCATAGCTCTCAACCCAATGGAAGGGTACGTGGGTGGCATTTAGCGATCCCAATGTGCCATACCGTTAACATAGATTATTTAATTTCAGCATTTTAATACTTTATGCTGTTTTGTTACTTTAGCACCATCTACTGGACAGACTGGGGTAATACGCCACGTATTGAATATGCCAGCATGGACGGCTCAAACCGAAGCGTGATCGCCGATACTCATCTCTTCTGGCCTAATGGACTGACCATTGATTATGCTGGGAAACGAATGTACTGGGTTGATGCCAAACACCATGTCATTGAAAGAGCAGATCTTGATGGGTCCAACCGCAAAGCTGTAATTAACCAAGGTTGGAAGCGCATTATTATCTAGTTTCTCTTTGAACTATTGGCCCCGACTTGTCCATTTGCTCATCCTGTCCTCTGCTCGGCAGGTCTCCCGCACCCATTTGCCATCACCGTTTTTGAGGACAGTCTTTACTGGACCGACTGGCACACAAAAAGTATAAACAGCGCCAATAAGTTCACCGGCAAGAACCAAGAGGTGATCCGGAGCAAGCTGCACTTTCCTATGGACATCCATACGTTACATCCGCAGAGGCAACCTGCAGGTGAGCAAACTGACCCTGGATCCTTCACGGGTTGTTTTTTTTTTCTTCCAGATTTGTTATTTATTGGTTGATTTCCTTTGATTTTCTGCAGGGAAGAACCGTTGCGGTACCGATAATGGGGGCTGCTCGCATTTGTGTTTACCTAGCGGAAACTCTTTTACTTGTGCTTGCCCTACTGGCTTCCGAAAGACCGGATCCAAGACTTGTGCATTAAGTGAGTATTATTATAATGTATACATGATTAATAAATATATGACCCCCCCCCCGTGCCCTGTTGAATATGTTGAGGAATCGTGAATTGTTGAAAGCTCTGACTTTTTAGCTCCGTTGCATACCTTACACATTAATGAATATACCATCAATATAATGCCCAAAAATCAATATACAAAAAAAATGGCACTTCAACGCAGAATTAATTACACTAATCCTTACTTATGATAAAAAAGGCATAAACTCAAGAGATCCATAAAACAATCATATTTATTTAAACCCAAAATATAAAAAAAACAAACAATAACCATTATAAATAAGCAGAATGCCTCAGAGGAAGGACGGGATCGCAACCACATATATATCCCTAAATAGGATAGTACACAGTAATGTACATAATACAAAAAATGCAAAATATACCTTCCGAAAAAAATTATTGCCAATATTAACATAGAATAGACATATATCAATAATAATATACTAATAAGTGCATAGTGCAAACTAGATCCCAGAGATATGAATATGGGCAAATAGGAGAAGGAAAAACACGGTAAATCCTAGCAAATAGGGAAGATTCATATAAGGCACAAACACAAGTTCAAGACGCCACAATTAACAGGAAATTTCAATCAAATGCCACTTCAAATTGCAATACTAGTGTGGTAAAAGAATTATTAAGCCATAGTATAAGACAGCGATTCACCTTATGTGGAGCTGTAATCACCATCCAGGTACCCCGACGCGCGTTTCACCGCTAGGCTTCTTCCTGGGGGGCGTGGAATTTGATTCACCTTTCCATTTATTGTGGTGTCCTGCACTTGTTTGTGCCTTATATGAATCTTCCCTATTTGCTAGGATTTACCGTGTTTTTCCTTCACCTATTTGCCCATATTCATATCTCTGGGATCTAGTTTGCACTATGCACTTATTAGTATATTATTATTGAGATATATCTATTCTATGTTGGTATTGGCAATAGTTTTTTCGGAAGGTATATTTTGCATTTTTTCATATTATGTACATTACTGTGTACTATCCTATTTAGGGATATATATGTGGTTGTGATCCCGTCCTCAATTGAGGAATTCTGCTTATTTATAATGGTTATTGTTTGGTGTTTATATTTTGGGTTTAAATAGATATGATTGTTTTATGGATCTCTTCAGTTTATGCCTGCTTTTTCATAAGTAAGGATTAGTGTAATACATTAATGAATATGCCTAACTTTCCAACCAATTCTTATTGCAATTCTCCTCCTTATGTCTTTTTAAATAAATGTTAGCAAGATGCAGTGGCTAGGGGGAAAGGAGTGTGACTGCAAGATGGAATTACTTGGGGTTTGTTTGTAGTCTGTTGCCATGGAGAAACATAGATCTGCATAGGAGTTCTGTACACAAATATGGATTTCAATAATTGTGCTTTAGTTTTTTTTAGATGGTTTATATACCCTTTTAATGCTGAATATTAGGTTTATTTGATTCTTGGCTTGCATTCTACCCCCCAGATTCTCTGTACTCCAGTCATTGTGGGTAGGATCCTCGAGGGTTGGGTGATGGCATTCTGATGAATGTAGACTTTGGCATAGCCAAGAGGAGAGACTTGTAAATGTGATCTACTTGTAGAAATCCCTATAAGGGTCCAAGCAGATCATTTTGTGCACTAATATGTGAATCCCGTAGTTTAGTTCCCACCTTTAGATATGAGCTCAAATTCCTGCATTTGCTCTTTATGCCGTTTTGAAGCTGAAGGATTAAGATGATGACCTTTGACCTTCGATCAGGTCTTGACAAGTTCCTGCTTTTTGCCCGAAGGACGGACATCCGGAGGATCAGTTTCGACACCAGTGACTTTTCCGATTTTGTCATCCCGCTATCCAATGTACGCAGCGCCGTCGCACTGGATTGGGATTCTGCACATGACTACATGTACTGGACAGACACCAATTCGGACTCCATCAACCGTGCAAAGTCTGATGGCAGCAGCCAGGAGGTGAGGAGGCCGACTGTATTCTGTGTAACGGATTGCCCTCTGCACTACCATTAATCCAGAAATTTATGCTCGTCCATTTCCAGCACAGATTTGTACCTAATATTTTTTCCCACCAGGTCGTTATAGAGACCAGTTTAGAAAGTCCTGCTGGGTTGGCTATAGACTGGGTGACACAGAAACTATATTGGACTGATGCAGGTATTGATCATCTTTATTGCTAAAGGTCTTTGAAAGTTGTGTCATACGGTTCATTAGTAGGAAGCGAAAATGTTTATTACTCATCCTAAATTGTGGTGCGGACGCTCGATACGATTCCGCTGCGGCAATTGCGGCAGATGTTCTAGATAGAACTTGCCAAAAAGTTACTTTAGCTCTGTAAGGATCTGCTCCCACATTTGTGGCACATTGCGTCTCTTATCCAGGGACTGACCGCATAGAAGTTTCTAATACGGACGGCTCGCTGCGCAGTGTGCTCATCTGGGAGAACCTGGACCGACCAAGGGATATCGTGGTGGATCCAATAGGCGGGTGAGAACTTTTCCTGTTATTTGCATCCAATTTCAGTATTTTAGGAAAACCCCCAAACAGTAAAGATCCCTGTATTTTATTTTAAAAAATACAAGATATTCTCCACCTTAGATTCATGTACTGGACCGACTGGGGAGCCAATCCTAAAATCGAGCGTGCCGGGATGGATGCTTCTGGACGTATGGTCATAATCTCCTCCAACCTTACTTGGCCTAATGGACTGGCAATTGAATACGAGTCTGAGAGACTTTACTGGGCAGATGCCGGAATGAAAACCATAGAAACAGCAAAACTCGATGGCGCCGACCGCACGGTGAGTAGTCGTTGGAGCTCCTTTCTTTACAGACACCTTTCAGGGACTGAAGTAATAAGTTGTTATTGATGAGGGGGGTTTTTTAGGTCCTTATTGGTACAGAGCTTCCTCACCCATTTGGTCTGACCCTATATGAAGACCGAATTTACTGGACGGACTGGCAATCTAAGAGCATTGAGAGTGCAGATCGAAAGAGAGGTCTGGAACGGAAAACGGTGAGGGAGAATTTGGAGAATCTTATGGATATTCACGTGTTCCACCGCCAACGTCCCAAAGGTAACAAAAAATGACAACCGATATTTGTGCTGTTTTATTGCTTGTTGGAAGAGTCTACAAAATAATGAAAGTATTCTGCCTTATGGGGCAGAGCACGGCGCGGGAATTAGAAAGGCACCAAAGAAAGGATCCTTATGTGCTGCTTAACCCACTTATGTCATGGACCTGACATAACGCTTTGTCCATTTTGTTTGGGGTGTTGGAGAGTTAAGTAGTGTACGGATTTATGCATGTCCATTGCGCCTTAGTTTCTGCTCGGCTTTCCTCGGAGAGCAGACCCAGCAGTGTACAGATTAATAGAAAGTATAGCTTTTCTATACATTGGTAAACCAACCAACTTTGCTCTCCAAGCATAGCCATAAGGACACCGCACTCAACGGAGCATCTCTGGTCTTGCGTCTTATCAGTCTTTAAAAGTCTCAACACCGTGACACTCACCGACCAAAACTTCTGACGTGTCTTTTACATGGAAAGTTTTTTTTTTTCCTGATTCAAAAGTAAAGATTCTGAGTTTTGTCCGAGTTTTTGATGGCCCTGCAATCTTCATAAATCCTAAGTGTATATCATCTATTTCCATGATATTGAAGCTGGAGGTTACCTATGATCAGTCGTATTGGGGTTCCCTTCTTTGGGCTCTGACCTAAATATACTGAATTTTTCGTTCAAGTGGTTGTCTGGTACCGCTTACTTCCGCATCTGGAGGTCGGCAGCACTGATGGTCCTTCCTTCTCTCTTGTCCTGCTGTATATTGAACGCTGCAATGTCTGGTTCTCCATATTCTTTTGCAAGTTTCATTGGCTTGTCTTGAAATTTGGCCAATGTGTATTGGATGGATAAATTATATTGTGATGACCAAGGGATGGGGCCTATGCATCAGAACATAATGTGGGGAATAACTTGCATTTTTTTTTTCCATAGTTCGCTCAGCTTGCTCCATAGACAATGGAGGCTGCAGCCATATCTGCCTCCTCTCTCCGCACCCAAAAGGCCACAGCTGTGCCTGTCCCACTGGCGTAAACCTGCAAGCAGATGGCAGAACCTGTTCATCAGGTGAATTACAACTTTGAGTTTCATTTTTAGGCAATATATCCCATAGGATATTATGGTTTTTAAACCATTTCTAATCTCACATTTGTTTTCAGGCATGGACCGGTTTCTCATTTTTGCCAGGAGGACAGACATCCGTTCTGTTTCTCTGGATATTCCGTATTTTGCCGATGTTGTGCTTCCCATAAATGTGACCATGAAGAATACAATCGCTGTTGGGGTGGATCCTGTTGATGGTGAGTTATCCAAGAGGATATCCATGGATCAAAGGGATGGTGGAAATTCTAGTCGAAATGAGTGATCTAGTTAGCTTAGGATCCTTTCTTTTTGCAGGGTTGGCATATTGGGCAGACAGTACTCTTCGTAAGATTAGCAGAGCAGCACTTGATGGATCTAATCACCAAGATATAATGACCACTGGTAATGAACCACCCAATCGCATGTGTTATAGTGTGCCTGAAAATGCATCCAACTAACTAATAATTTCATCCACTCATAATAATGGAAAGTCTCTTATATCCTAGGTCTGGTGACCACAGATGGTCTCGCGGTGGATGCCATAGGTCGCAAAATATATTGGACAGACACCGGGACTAATAGAATCGAAGTGGGAAATTTGGATGGTTCCATGAGGAAGGTGCTTGTCTGGCAAAATCTTGGAAGCCCACGAGCAATTGCCTTGTATCATGAAATGGGGTAAGGAAGCAAAAAAAAAAAAAATACAGTCTTCAATTTTTTAATCTCTCAAAACTGGGGAATGGTACCCCATAATTGTGTTGCATTTATTTATTTTTTCTGGTAGATATATGTACTGGTCGGACTGGGGAGAGAATGCCAAGTTGGAAAGAGCAGGAATGGATGGTTCAGACCGTAAAGTGTTGATCAGTATGAACTTGGGTTGGCCCAATGGCCTGGCAGTGGACAAAGCTGGTTCTCAACTTTTGTGGGCTGATGCGCATACGGAGGTATGTGGAGTCAGTGTCAGGAGGCTGCTCTTTAGGCATATTTAATTATGTTGTGTGTTAAAGGGGTTGTCACCCTAGGTGAAATCTTCGCCAAGCGCTGCTGCTTGTCGAATCCTAATGGTTTGTAATGCTGACTGTTAGCACTCGGCTCTGCTTGCTGCTTCCGACGGTCGTCGCGTGACCCCACGAGTAATTTGTATACCCGCCATCACGTGCAGAATACTCTCATCTGAGCTTCTCAATAGAACATTACAAGATGCGTTGGTGTTATGAATGAGTCACCGTAGGAGGCAAAAACAGAAATACTAGCTAAGTCCAGAAAACCAGAGAAGTTGGCAGCTATCGGATTGCAGACCACTGAACCTATCAACAACAACTAGCAGTAGCCGTGGGGGGTTCCTACGGTGCCCTAGATCCCTCGATCACAGCCGGAGAACTAAATAGCCTAAAGACAGAAAGGGAAATGTAAACTGCCCCAGAGCAGACCCCAAAGCAATAGGCAGCCCCCAACATATAATGGCGGTGAAGCAAGATGAAAAACACTCACACAGATAGAAAGATAGGCTGAGCAAATGATGGGGCCCAAGCTAACTAAATAGGACAGGATAGAAAAGCTGCTGTCTGCAATCCGCCAAAACCCTATCAAAACAAGAGCCAACAGACTGATAGGGAAAAAAGCCCTGAAGACGCTAGGCTTCAAAAAGACTATATCAGTACTAAGGTATTTTCTGAAGACAGAGCAAAAAGGAATTCAGCTCACCCCAGCAGGGAATGGCAGAAATCCAGAAAAACAAGGCAAAACCAAACCAAAACACAAATGCAAAAAGCAAAGCAGAAAACTTAGCTTTTGAGGAGCAGGAATCAGACTGATCTCCTAGAATCCCTCTGAGAAATCACCAGCAAGGCAGAAGGGCGTCGGCTGCCTTATATCCAGTCAGCAATTCCAGTCATCATCATCCTGCTCAGGTGCTTGGTAATCAGCCTCACTACCTTCCTTCACCAGAAGAGGGAGTTCATCAGACCTCAATGGTGAAGGGGAAAATGAACTCACAACACGTCAGCGACTTTAGTCGGCACATGACTCATTATACACCTTTTAGGGTTTAGCAAGCTGTAGCACCTCATAAAGATTTCTCCAGGGGTAGAAAACTCCTTAAACGGTTGCCACAATAGCTGTATGGGAGTCTTCTATCCTCATTCCTAAATGCTTCTTTTTTTTTTTTTTATTCAGAGGATAGAGGCGTCTGACCTGATGGGAAGGAACCGACGGATTTTGGTGTCTCCAGTCCAGCATCCATATGGCTTAACGCTCCTCGGGGCTCATATATATTGGACAGACTGGCAGACGCGCAAAATCCAAAGAGCAGATAAAGACACTGGAGCAAATGTTATTGTGGTCAGAGATAATCTGCCAGGGCTGATGGACATACAAGCAGTGGACCGCACTCATGCTTTAGGTTAGTTGCAGACTTCTAGCTCTTTAGAGTACATCATTGCCATCAATCTTCTTTATTTTCTGTGAGTGGCGCCTCATTTCTCCCCATTTTCCTTTATAGGATACAACAAGTGTGGGAACAAAAATGGTGGGTGCTCCCACCTCTGCCTGCCAAACCCTGTCAGCTACTCCTGTGCCTGTCCCACGGGCATTCTGCTGAAGGATGATGGCAGAACGTGCGACCCGTCTCCCGATACCTACCTGCTCTTCTCCAGCCGTGATTCCATTCGTCGTATCTCTCTGGACACCGATGATTACACCGATGTCTATGTCCCCATTAAAGAACTGAACAATGTAATCTCCTTGGATTATGACAGCGTAGAAGGCAAAATCTACTACACAGATGTCTTCCTGGATGTAATCAGGTGCTGAGATAGGGTGAAATTTGGGTTTTTCTCTTCCCATATCAATATTTTTAGCAGTTGTTCTTGCAAGGATTCAGTGAATTATCTCGTAGGATGTACATACTGTAATCTCAGTACTCACGAGGTTGGTCCTCCCATTCAACACCCCCTTCTATATAAGAGAACCCATCCTTGCATCAGATGATCAATCATTCATCTAAATAACCCACTTCTTCAGGAGTGGTCGGCCTGACGTGGGTTGGAGAAACCAGAAACATGACAAACGAAATATCACTGGACCAGCTTTCAACTGGACCCTTCTAATGATGGTCAGATGGCTGTTTGATTAGCGCCAGTTACTTTAAAATAGAAAAAAAAAATTGCCATTGCTCTTCATAGGTTGTCCCAAGTTGCTAACCACGTGAGGGCCAACCTCTGGGACCCTGAATGATCCCAAAACAGGGCTCGGTCTGTAGAGAAAGGTCAACCATGCACAGTTGATTCATATTGTCCAAACCACGTGCAGAATCGTACTGAACCCGGCTCCAGGATTGCAGCCAGGCATCATTTTCTCTGCTAGTGACTACAGCAAATATTCCTGACATGGTTAATATTTTTTGCAATCACAATGTACTTCTGGAGCCATTTAGAGAAGCGTCAGATCTGTAATGAACAGTTATTCGCTTGCTGCTTTGAGGTTCTGTACTCGGAGACGGAAAGAGGAAAACAAGAAAAGTGCTACTATTCTCCATCTGCTCCCTCTGACTGCAGCTTATCCTGACGGTTAGGGGGTCTCGATTACAATAGCTAACGACAAAGCCGAGCTGTTTCTGGAAAAGAAGCAGGAGCGTTTTTTCTTTTTTTTTTCTTTTCCGCTCTGACTTTCATTTGCCAACTCTATGCTGCCAAACCTGAAAATAAAGAAGCTTTGCTTTTGTTTTACTTTATATGTGCTGAATATATACATTTGCCTCATTAGGAGAGTGGACCTTGATGGAAATGGTATGGAGACAATTATTGGTGAGGGCCTGAAGACTACAGATGGTCTGGCTGTGGATTGGGTAGCAAGAAACCTGTATTGGACAGACACTGGAGCCAACACCATCGAGGTGGCACGACTAGATGGAAGACATCGGAAAGTTCTGATCAATAACAGCCTAGACGAGCCTCGAGCCATTGCGGTGTTTCCAAGAAAAGGGTGAGAACATGTGCACTCTCTAGATTTACTCCTTGTTGGCTGATGACCTCCTGTAGAATATGATGTTTAACTGAATTTCCCTCTTGCAGCTATCTTTTCTGGACCGACTGGGGTCATGTTGCCAAAATTGAGAGGTCTCACTTGGATGGCTCTGATCGCAAAGTCCTCATTAATACAGATCTTGGGTGGCCCAATGGACTGACTTTGGACTATGACACCCGTAGGTCAGTAGTCATCTAATGCCGCAAAGGTTCATTAAAACCTTCTCGTACATCGTATACAGATTTGACATTCATGTATTTGCATATGTATTTTTTTTCCAGAATTTTTTGGGTGGATGCTCACTTGGATCGCATAGAGAATGCCGATCTGAATGGCAAAACCCGCCAGGTGCTTGTGAGCCAGGTGTCTCACCCATTCGCGCTCACTCAGGTAAACATTTTGGGTAATCCTCTCACATCAAAATGGGAACAATGAATATTTAATGAGATTTTTTTTTAATCCAATGAAATATATGTATTTTTTTATTGGTTTTACCAAACAGGAGGGCCGCTGGATCTACTGGACCGATTGGCAGACAAAGTCTATTCAGAGGGTGGACAAATACTCTGGAAGAAGCCAAGAAAGTATTTTGGGAAACATGGAAGGATTAATGGACATCATTGTAGTGTCTCCATTAAGACAGACAGGTATGAGACGTGCCAACTCTTGCACTTTACTGAAACTAGTTGTAAACTAAACACATCCCTTTCTCCGCCGTGCAGGCAGCAACCCGTGTGGCGTCAATAATGGGGGTTGCTCCCATCTTTGCTTCGCTCGAAGTTATGACTTTGTGTGTGCCTGTCCGGATGACCTGGGGAACGAGGTCTGCTCCACCAGTGAGTACCCAACTTCCTACTAAAGTGTTAAAACCTCTTGTGACCTGTCATTGAGACCCCCAGCAGTATGGCTGAAAAGTTCAATGCCCAGTTTAGGCTTTATTCTGGAGTTTTGTTGGCTGACCTCAGCTGAATTCAGGGGCGCTACAATGCCCAAGGGTACTTTCCGTGAGCGATCCATCGACATAACGCTGAGATACAGGAACAGCTGTGTTAATGGCGGCATGGCAGAGGTCTTTGGATACTTTGCTTTAATAAGGGACAAGACCCCCATTCATGTCTGAGGTCGGGATGTATTTAAAGAAGACCCTTCGTCTTTTCTAACACCATCACCCCCCCCCCCCCGCCATGACTTGATATCAAGATTCTGATGGGTTTACATGGCAGTGTGATAAATTCCCAATCTTGCCTTTACAATTGAAATCTTTTGTAAACCCCCTTAAACTATATAATACTGACTCTCTATTTTGGTGTCAAATAATTTCCATTTTATTTTTCAGCTCCTGGATTTTTACCATCACCTCCGCATCCAACGAACATTAGCGAGAAGATCTCCGGCCCTTCCAGTCCTAACACCCAGGGCGAACGAGCAGACAGTACACCTGGGGTGACAGCGGGAAGGTGGGAGTACGGTGTGATTTATGGCCGATGATTTCAATAAGGTGATTAAAGGTTTCAGTATCTGCATCAATCCTTGTTTGTCACATTTATCTTTCAGTTGCTCAGATGTGGAGGCAACAAAAGGACTGTGCACCCACAATGGAGCGGTCCCAGCCAGTGCAGGTACGGGGAGGGCTTAGGCCATAGCAAGGTACATCTTGACATGTATAATAAAATGTGTCCTTATTGAGATTTTTCCTATGTACCCAGGAGATAAACTGCGTGTACCTCACATAATTGCTGGATCGCTGTCTCTCTTGTGCCTGCTCCTTTTGATCTGTGCTCTGCTGATTTACAGGTGAGTGCATAGGTTTAAAGGGGTGATAAGGAAGGGACACGTAAAGCTGGATTCTTGGTCCTTTGAACTCCGTGTACCTTATAGTTGTCTGATTCAGAGGGACAATGAAATGTAGGGTCAACTATCTAATGCAAAACCTGGAGTGGGCTGTAGGCTAATCTGTATGGATTGTCAGTTAAGTCCCTGGACAGTAAATCTATGGAATGGTAGCTCATATAAGTAGATGCTGAAAGGTTCAGATGGATAGCAGAAGCGTATGCAAACAGTTCTTGCTGCCCACGAAGGTCCTGTGCTTAAAATGCAAATGCATTTAATTGCCAAATGGGAGGACTTCACACACACTTCTTTTTTCCAAGGCATCGTCGGGCAAAGCTGTCAGACCCAGCAATGGGAACATTGACCTACAGCAACCCATCCTACCGCACGTCCACCCAGGAGGTGAAGATTGAGGCTGTGCACAGGCCAGGAGCTTGTCACCTGCAAAGGCATCGCAAGGAGGTGAGCATTAAATAAAGGGCGTCCTGAAATGATTGATCCATGGGATCACTTTGGCATTTGCTACCTTACAAGTATGCATCTGACCTTTTCCATGTCGCCCATCTCATCCCCCGCAGCACTCTTCTCCCTCTGAAAGTCTCTCTCCTTTCCTCTTCTGAGGTCTTCTGCTACCTGCAGGTATTGGTGGCTGCTGCACGCGATTGACTCTTTACATTGGTTTTAGCTTTTGTGGCCTTTATCAGATTTATTAAGGATTCGTGTGTACTGGAGTTACAAGGGCACCATTATGGATGGCATGGCTCCCTAGCACAGCCCTCTTATGTGCATCTACGTAGGAGCTGGTAATGCTCTTCTTTAAGCTGGGGGTGAGGTATGTCTGGAAACCATTGCTTTAACCGTGTGGGCATGCTCTGTAACTAACACATATTTTGTTAATGGCTTCACATAGGATCCACATAGCATATATTTGTCACAAAAAAGGGCTTAGTGCGGTGGAACCTGTATGGCCAAAGTCCGGGTAGGCACACAGTCGTTGGTGAGGGAGACGAGACTGTTAGCAGACATACCGAAGGTAGGTAGACAGGTGACGTCCTGAATACAGCAAACAGAACTCCGAAGTAACTAGAATGTCTCAATATCATGGAAGCGGCAGTCAGAAGATGTCCTGGAAGCCGCAGTAGCAGACATAACTCTGTAGTAACTAGAAAGTCTCAATACCATGGAAGCCACATGCAGACATGAAACATCCTTGAGACTGCAGACAGAGAACCATGACACTGGAAGCTGCATACAGACATGAGATGTCCTGGATACGACAGACTGTTACCTGTCTGCAGCTGAGTGATTGGAAACCACAGGCAGCCAGGAGACGTCCTGGAGACAGAAGACAGGAACTGTGCACAGAGAAAGTCTTTTTAGAAAGTATTAAAACCAAGACACAGGTGTGTGTCTTTGGAGGTCTTATACAGGCCTAGAAAAATCAACACATGCAAGCACGCCAGGCTACTTACATAGTCTGACATGGAGTACAGCAAAGTTTAGCAGACTGGTGTAGGAAGCAGAGCCTAGACCAGGGACAGGTGTTTAACAATATTTCTCTATGAAGTTTCTCTTAGTATTTGTTCAGATTGCTATCTTTCCTAAAGTCTCCATATACAGTTGTGGCCAAAAGTATTGACACCCCTGCAATTCTGTCAGATAATACTCAGTTTCTTTCTGAAAATGATTGCAAACACATTCTTTGGTATTATATTCATTTGTCTTAAATGAAAAAAACACAAAAGAGAATGAAGCAAAACATTGATAATTTCGCACAAAACTCCAAAAATGGGCCAGACAAAAGTATTGGCACCCTCAGCCTAATACTTGGTTGACCAACCGCTTCCGGTAACCATCAATGAGTTTCTTACAATGCTCTGGTGGAATTTTAGACCATTCTTCTTTGGCAAACTGCTCCAGGTCCCTGATATTTGAAGGGTGCCTTCTCCAAACTGCCATTTTTAGATCTCTCCACAGGTGTTCTATGGGATTCAGGTCTGGACTCATTGCTGGCCACCTTAGAAGTCTCCAGTGCTTTCTCTCAAAGCATTTTCTAGTGCTTTTTGAAGTGTGTTTTGGGTCATTGACCTGCCGGAAGACCCATGGCCTCTGAGGGAGACCCAGCTTTCTCACACTGGGCCCTACATTATGCTGCAAAATTTGTTGGTAGTCTTCTGACTTCATAATGCCATGCACACGGTCAAGCAGTCCAGTGCCAGAGGCAGCAAAGCAACCCCAAAACATCAGGGAACCTCCGCCATGTTTGACTGTAGGGACTGTGTTCTTTTCTTTGAATGCCTCTTTTTTTCTCCTGTAAACTCTATGTTGATGCCTTTGCCCAAAAAGCTCTACTTTTGTCTCATCTGACCAGAGAACATTCTTCCAAAACATTTTAGGCTTTTTCAGGTAAGTTTTGGCAAACTCCAGCCTGGCTTTTTTATGTCTCGGGGTAAGAAGTGGGGTCTTCCTGGGTCTCCTACCATACAGTCCCTTTTCATTCAGACGCCGACGGATAGTATGGGTTGACACTGTTGTACCGTCGGACTGCAGGGCAGCTTGAACTTGTTTGGATGTTAGTCGAGGTTCTTTATCCAACATCCGCACAATCTTATGTTGAAATCTCTTGTCAATTTTTCTTTTCCTTCCACATCTAGGGAGGTTAGCCACAGTGCCATGGGCTTTACACTTCTTGATGACACTGTGCACGGTAGACACAGGAACATTCAGGTCTTTGGAGATGGACTTGTAGCCTTGAGATTGCTCATGCTTCCTCACAATTTGGTTTCGCAAGTCCTCAGACAGTTCTTTGCTCTTCTTTCTTTTCTCCATGCTCAATGTGGTACACACAAGGACACAGGACAGAGGTTGAGTCAACTTTAATCCATGTCAACTGGCTGCAAGTGTGATTTAGTTATTGCCAACACCTGTTAGGTGCCACAGGTAAGTTACAGGTGCTGTTAATTACACAAATTAGAGAAGCATCACATGATTTTTCGAACAGTGCCAATACTTTTGTCCACCCTCTTTTTTTTATGTTTGGTGTGGAATTATATCCAATTTGGCATTAGGACAATTCTTTTTGTGTTTTTTCATTTAAGACAATTTAAATGAAGATAATAATACCAAAGAATTTGTGTTTGCAATCATTTTCAGGAAGAGACTGAGTATTATCTGACAGAATTGCAGGGGTGTCAATACTTTTGGTCACAACTGTACATGAACGCTCCTCTCTAAGAAGAAAACGGTTGGACGTTTAACTTCAATAAGCCCGACCCTTCTCTATACCCGACATCTGTTGGGAAACAGTCAGGAGGCCCTCAGACATCAGCTGCCTGGCCCGCCAATACCAGAATATTTTAATGCATATGGAGGCCTGTATCAGTTTAGGCAGGGAATGGCCAGAGTTAGGCCTGTTTCACACTTCAGTTTTTTGTGTCAGTTAAAATCCGCCAAAAAGGCGGAAATCGGATCCGTTCCTAACTGATGTGAACGGATGCCACCAGATCCGTTTTTTGACGGATCCGCCGAATGAAGAATTTTAAAGGAACCGCTGCCCGGGGAGGGGAGAAGAGAAGAGAGGAGGGGAGAGGAGGAGAGAGAGAGTAATGATTTCAGGGTTAAATTTCCGCCTGACATCATTCCTCCGGGCATGCGCACTACAAAAATGCGGATCCTTCAGCACAAAAAACGTTACATGGTCCGTCCAGGCATCTCGGCGGACGCAAAAAAAAATTGACGGATCCGCAAAAAAAGATCCCATGGATGGCCATCCGTCAAGATCCGCCGGTAATGCAAATCAATGGGAAAAAAAACGGATCCGCCAAAAAAAAATGGCGGATCCGTTTTTTTGCAAAAACGGCGGATTTTGACTGATGGTCAAAAACGGAAGTGTGAAACAGGCCTTACTCTTCATGGTCTGTATAAAATGAATTCTGTCTTCTAAGCACAGCAGATGAAGAAATCTAGAATTATTTAATTTATTGTACAAGACTTTTTTTTGTTTTTAAATTTTTTTACCTTCTATACTTTGTTGTGATGTCTGGCTTTGGATTGATTATCTGTTATAACACTGTCTTCTACATTTTATATTGAAGTTTTTGATTCTGTTTCCTTTAATGACCTCTTTTATTGCTTTTGAGTTAAGATGGAGGAATGACAGACAGCAGCAAAACCTTATGAGGTTACTAAAACTTAGAACTGCATGTTTTGTACGGTGGTTCATTCTTTTATAGAGTGCATGGAGCATGGGGGGAAAGTGAGCAAAGAGATCAACTTCTTGTCCTGGGTAAAAGAATATTTAGAATTGAGTCCTCAGTGGTTGATACCTTTTAATGGCTAACTGAAAGGATGGTAACACATTGCAGCTTTCGAGACTACTCGGGTCTCTTCATCAGGCTAGACTAAAGGCCCCGTCTCGCTAAGCGATCTCGGTGGTAGCGAGATCGCTGCTGAGTCACAACTTTGGTGACGTAACAGCGATCTCACCAGCGAGATCGCTGTGTGTGACAGCGATCAGCGAGCGGCCCCCCCTGCCGGTATCGCTGATCACTGGAAGAAACCTCTGGACATTTCTTTGGTCGCTGGTCTCCCGCTGGCCAGCACGCATCGCTGCGTGTGACAGGCGGGAGACCAGCGATCAGGTGTAAAAAATAATAAAAAAATAAATATAGTTATTCTCACCTTCTGACGTCCCGTTCAGCCATCCTGCCTCTCTCCACGCTCCGGTCCCAGTGATCCTTTGCACGAATGACCGCGAGACTTTGTTATCCCTCGAGACTGTGACATCTCGTGGTCATTCTCGCAAAGGATCACTGGGACCGGAGCGTGGAGAGAGGCAGGATGGCTGAACGGGACGTCGGAAGGTGAGAATAACTATATTTTTTATTTTGATTCTATTTTTTACAGCGATGGCCAGCGATGCCGGGCGCTCGGCATCGCTGTGCTGATCGCTGGTGAAGCTGTCTGTGTGACAGCTCACCAGCGATCACATAGCGACTTACTAGCGATCCTGACACCTTGATATCGGTGTCGGGATCGCTGGTAAGTCACTTAGTGTGAAGGGACCTTAATACAACATCTGAAGAATCACATTTATACACAAGACAGCACAGAAATAACGCAATAGATAAGACAAGTGACGTGAAGCAGAATTGTCATTATGGGAGAGGGATAAGCATAAATATTGGAGCAGTTCATAGATAAGGAGTGTGAAAGTTTTATTGCCCTCTGATGGGGTCTAGCTCTGTGTTGTGATGACCCCAGAAGGTCTGAAGAGTAAATTCCTTAATTGATATAAAAAGACACAAATCCATGCGACACATTCATTCCTGTGTCGAAAGTTTTCAGAAATTTGTACTCTGAGATTCTTCTCTCTCTCTGAGACTTGAAGTTACCTTAGTAATTTACTGTCCATCATGCTGTCCTGGGTAATGCATACCAAAAAAATGGAGCAGCACAAGAAATGTCCTGAAGACATGCAAACCCTGTCTTATGAGGAAAGGTTGCAGAATTTGGGAATGTTTAGTTTGCAAAAGAGAAGACTGAGAGGAGACTTAATAGCTGTCTACAAATATCTCAAGGGCTGTCACATTGTAGAAGGATCAACTTTATTCTCATTTGCACAAGGAAAGACTAGAAGCAATGGGATGAAACTGAATGGGAGGAGACACAGATTAGATATTAGAAAAAACTTTTTGACAGAGTGATCAATGAGTGGAACAGGCTGCCACGAGAAGTGGTGAGTTCTCCTCCAATGGAAGTCTTCTAACAGAGGCTGGACAGACATCTGACTGGGATGGTTTAGTGAATCCTGCTTTGAGCAGGGGGTTGGACCAGATGGCCCAGGAGGTCCCTTCCAACTCTATGATTCTATGACAGGAGCAGGAGGTTATGTTTGGATCTTAGCGACCTGATACATTTGCTGACTGGGAGATGAACTGCAGCCGAGTGGTCAAGCAGTAATTTACTCCCTAGTTTCTTCCTTGCTTGTAAACTGAAAGTGTGTGTGCATCGAGGGGTTCAAAGAGTTGGTAGAATATAGTGCCTTGGTAAAGTGGAAGACGGCAACATTGGGCGGATGTAGCACTGTGGATAGCTTTGTATAATTAGGAAGTTTAGCTGTGCCTGGCCCAAGGTTTGTGTAAGACATTGCTGAAGCAGTTGGACAAAGTCTGGCTGATGTATCATTTCACATTATACCATGGCTGCCTCATTTTCTACAAAGAGGACTGTGCTTTTCCTTCCTTCTCGGTCATTCTCCATCTTTTTCATTTTTGCAGGCTCTCCCTGACAATGGTTTTACCAAAGAGAAAATCCGAATCTTGGAGGGCTTTGGCTTACTGTCTGGGGATGAGAATGAGTGGGATGATCTCAAGCAGGTGAAGCCATCTCGAGGCAGCATTCTCCGGGACCACGTGTGCATCAAGACCGACACTGTCTCCTTACAAGCGAGCACGGCCTCTCTTGACCTGACAGAAACGCAACAACTACTTCAAGAAGAGCAGTCTGAGACGGGCAGTGTCACTCTCCCACCCAGCCCTGAACGAAGAGTCTCCTTACCAGATACCGGCTGGAGAGGAAGACACTTGCCTTCCACAGAGAGCGAGGTGTGAGGCACCCTAGAACGTGAGAAATGGAACTGGGGGGACATAGATTCTATGTACCCCTTCCCCAGTACTACTCAACTAATCAGGAGTCTATGCATCTTCCTTGAGCGCGCGACTCTGCTTCCTTAGACTTGGACAAAACTGGACTCTTCTGAGGTCTGTGACTGAACACACGTGAAGGGCAAGACTCGTGGTCATTTGGTACATACCCTTCCTGCATGTGTCAGTTTTTGGCTGCTGCATTCATCTTGTCCAATAGAAGGGTGAAGAATACACAGATGAAAAATCACGTGTACCGGTGGTATTCATGTAGCTGGAAAGACAAGTCATCTCCACAACATCCACGCTTAGTGATTCATGGACGCACCGCATTGCCTAGCATTCATGGCTTTGGACAATACCTTGGTGTTTTTGCCAAATATCAACCTCCATCGTTTGTGCCAAGATCACCCAGGAGCATAAATAATTTAATGACTAATTTCTTCTCTCGTGACCAGCGAGTTCACGAGCAGTGAACATGGCTCTTCTGCAGGCCCTGTCGGCACAGGAAGGGTTGCACACTGATGCTCTTGTGGGGTTTTAAAGATAAAATTCTAATTTTTTTTTTTTTATACTAAGCCGGAATAAATTAAACTGTCCGCAGCAAGTTGTTTATTTTATAATGTTTTTAACAAGGATTTCTGGATGTTTTTTTTTCCCCCTATTTTATTTAACCTCTGTATTTTAGACTTGTTGTGATAACTTAATATAAAATAGATTTTCTTACCTGGTGTTTTATTTTTTTGTTTAAGTAACGTTTTCTTACATGGGTGCTGTCACTTTACCGAACATTGCATAAAGCAATAGTAACCAACACAACCCAGAAAATATTAAGGCAAAAACTCAAAATTCAATTCATAAACCACAAGAAAAAAGTAATAAAATTCGTAATTTTTAGCAATTTATAAATGCAATAGCATACCATACAGTATTTAATGAAACAAGAAATGACAAGGACACTGCTATCCAAAACATGGAGCCTATATTGCACAATTGCCCAAATTAGCATACATTCATAAAGAACTATATGATATACTATTTAGTATTTCTTAGCGAGACAACATATATATGCTATACTAAAATGTCAATAAACACATTGGGATTAAATCCATATAAACTTATCAGGACTATAGGAGCTTTCCATAATGGAAACAGGCATGGCCTATCTTCTATTTTATATAGAGCTTGAGTGCCCAAATTGTATCGCTACACTATTAGTAAATACCTCATAATCCCAAAAAGTGGTGTGTAACTAAAAAGACATTCCCCAAGAGGGCACTTACAAGATTAAAGTATATGGCGCTGGCTTCCCCGTCGCCCCAATGCGCGTTTTGCTTCTTCGTCAGGAGGCGTCTGCTTTATAGTGTAGCGATACAATTTGGGCACTCAAGCTCTATATAAAATAGAAGATAGGCCATGCCTGTTTCCATTATGGAAAGCTCCTATAGTCCTGATAAGTTTATATGGATTTAATCCCAATGTGTTTACTGACATTTTAGTATAGCATATACGGTATATGTTGTCTCTCTATGATATACTATTTAGTATTTCTTATAGTACTTTATGAATGTATGCTAATTTGGGCAATTGTGCAATATAGGCTCCCTTTTTTGGATAGCAGTGTCGTTTGTCATTTCTTGTTTCATTAATTACTGTATGGTATGCTATTGCATTTAATAAAATTCGTAATTTTTGGCAATTTATAAGGCAATAGTACAAGAAAATATGCCCCAAATCAGTGGCAATAGAGTTAAAATCATCTTCCCCTTGGAAAAGGCTATTTGCGTAAAAAAAAACAAAAACTCATGTTTGTTTCTTCATTTATGAGCCACTTCTACCACCCAGACTTCTGAACTCCTCATTTAGGCTAAGTGCACACGTACCGGAACTCTCGCCGAAATTACCGCGAGAATTCCGGAATTCCAGTCCGCGGGAAAATCGCATTTTAAATTCCCGCGATTTTCCCGCGGAAAAACTAGCATTTTGCAAGCGTATTTAGCTTGCAAAATGCTAGCGTTTTCCCAGCAATCTGTAGCATCGCTTGGAGAACTGATTGACAGGTTGGTCACACTCGTCAAACAGTGTTTGACGAGTGTGACCAACCTTTTACTACTGAGGCCGACTATGCAGCATCAGTAGTAAAAGATAAAATGTAAAAAAAAATACTGTTATTATTCTCACCTTCCGACGTCCCGCGCATCCGTTCCCAGTAATCCTTTGCGAAAATGCCCGCGATGACGTCCGTTCTCGCGGTAATTCGCGATGACGTCGCGCGAATGACCGCGAGACATTGCGATCCCGCGAGAACGGACGCCATCGCGGGCATTTTCGCAAAGGACTACTGGGAACGAGAGTGTGGAGAGAAGCGGGAAGGCTGCGCGGGACGTCGGAGGGTGAGAATAACAATATTTTTTATTTTTAAATTCTATTTTTTACAGGGATATGGTACCCAAAGCCCGGAGGACAGTCTCCTCTCCTCCGGCGTGGGTACCATCCGCAAATGTTCTGCTTACTTTCCGCATGGTGTGCACAGTCACATGCAGAAAGTAAGCGGAACAATGCATTCCTATGGGTGCGGGATCGCCGCGATTCCGCAAATTAATGAGCATGCTGCGGTTTTTACCGCGAAGCGATTCCGCCGCGGTAAAAACCGCAGCATTAGCACAGCATTGCGGAATCCCATAGGAATGCATGGGATGCTTATTTTTCGCGTTTTCGCGGCAAAATCGCGCGGATAAAACCGCCACGGAAACGCGAAAAAAACGCCACCTGTGAACTCAGCCTTAGGCTACGGCCACACTATCAGTATTGGTTCAGTAATTTTTCTCAGCATTTTTAAGCCAAAACCAGGTGAGGAACAATCAGAGGACAAGGTATAATAGAAACCAGTACACCAATTCTGCATGTTTGACCCAATCCGGGTTTTGGCTCACGAATACTGACAGTGTGACCATAGCCTTACTCTGGAAAAACTGCTAAAATCTGTCTCTTTAAGACAAGATGCACTGCCAGCTCACTGAGAAGTCAGTTTATAGCTGCTGCTTATTGAAGTCTATGGATGGAGGTGCAGACATAGACTATGCTGCTTTCTAGTAAGCATTTATCGCACTCCAATGCTAGATTCACAGCTACACTTCTCAGTGCTTCTGTAAAATCTCTTCCAAGTTATTAAAGACCTTCAAAAGCCTACACTAAACAGCGAGTAATTTTTACATAGATCTTCAACTGTACCTTTTTTTTTTTTAACATTTTGATTTATTTTTTTTTTAATCAAATGATTAATGCCTAAAACATGTTTTGGATTTTTTTTTTTTTTCTTCAAGCAGAAACTAACAACTTACACGTTGCTTCTTTTTGCATCCTGAAAAAATACAAAAAGAAAAAAACCCAGCACCTTGTGGACTATAGGAGCGTTTCTTTGATTGCATACTGGGAAGTAGAACATAAAACAGTACAGTGCAGACATTCACATCAAAGCCAGGCGCCTGCGCAGAGATGTTTTACGCTCTGCTCACAGTAGGGCAGAGTGCGCCTGCGCAGTCCTGTGAGGCTATTGCACAGATGCGATATCTCAGTTCGCAATGTTGATGGCGCAACACATGAATCAAAGCAGGACGCCGTGATTAGGAGCCGAGAGGAGAGAGAGATGCCACAGCGAGGAAGACCACCCTTATATATGTACAAAGCGAGAGCATATCAAATTGTATTTTTTGGGGTATACAGGGAAAGTTGGGAGTTGATAGACACATTTGAGAAATGCAGCACACGAGCAGTTAAAGGTGGCGTCATTTGTTCATAGGCTCAAAAACTGGTGATAGGTTCCCGTTAACCCCTTGGCAACCTCCGCTGTACTAGTACTGCGCATGTAGCCTCCCTCCCTTTGATGTGGGCTCTGCAGGTGAGTCAACATTTTTTCCCAGTACATGTCAGCTCTTATGAACAGCTGACATGTGCCCAGAACAGCCGCGGGTGGAATCGCGATCCACCTGCGGCTATTAACTCGTTAAATGCAACTGTCAAACTCTGACAGCAGCATTTAACACGCGCTTCCGGCTATCAGGCCGGAAACCCGCCACTGGTGACCTGAGTCATGTGATCGTGGGTCACCGGGTTCGTTGGCACGACATATGGTTGTCAGTGCCGGATTGCCCAGTGCTCGGCGCGCATAGCAAGTGAGTAATTCTGTTATATACAGGTGATCTGATCATCGCCTGGATGTAGCAGAGTCGATCGGGTTATGGCAGCTTCTAGTTTCCCATGGAGACTATTAAGCATGCAAAAAGTAAAAAAAATTTTAAAAATGTTAAAAATAACAATATAAATTAAATCAAACGCCTTTGCCGCCCATTCAAAATAAAATAAAAAGAAAATCAAACATACAAATGTTTGGTATGGACGCGTTCAGAATCGCCCGATCTATAAAAAAAATAAATAAAAAAAGATTAACCTGATCACTAAATGGCGTAGCAATAAAAAAAAGTCAAAATGCCAGAATTATGTTTTTTGGTCGCCGTGACATTGCATTAAAATGCAATAACGGACGATTAAAAGATCGTATCTGCACCAAAATGGTATCAATAAAAAAGTCAGCCCTGCACGCAAAAAATAAGCCCTCACCCAACCAGAGATCACGAAAATTGGAGACGCTACGGGTCTCGGAAAATGGTCCTTTTTTTTTTTTTAACCTGGATTTTTTTTTTTTCACCCCTTAAATAAAAAAGAACCTATACATGTTTGGTGTCTATGAACTTGTAATAACCTGGAGAATCAGAATGACCAGTCAGTTTTAGCATTTAGTGAACATGGTTAAAAAAAAGTTGTGGGATTGCACTTCTTTTGCAATTTCACCGCACTTGGAATTTTTTCCCCATTTTGAGTAGAAGATATGGTAAAACCAATGATGTCGTTCAAAAGTACAAGTCGTCCCGCAAAAAATAAGCCCTCACATGGTCATATTGATGGAAAAATATGAACGTAATGGCTCTGGGAAGAAGGGGAGGGAAAAACAAATGCAAAAATGGGCAGGGTCTCGAAGGGGTTAAAGGGATCTATGCATTGCTTCTAATGTGAAAACTATATACAAGATCACATAATTAAAACAATACCACCGTAGCAATTTAAAACAAGCCAGGACAGACCAAAGAGACAGAGGGAATATGAGGTATATATGTTATAGCTATTATATTGAGCCCCAAATTAGTCCCAGGGCCCCATATTGTCCCACAGGTCAGTGTGACGTGCGTGCGCCGGAGCCTGGAAGAAGTCATTAACATAATGAAATAAAGGCCCCGTCACACTAAGCGATATCGCTATGTGTGATACTTACCTCCGACCGGCTCCCCCGCTGGTTATCGCTGATCGCGCGAGATCGTCCTGGGCCGTTTCTTGTCGGCAGCTTCCTGCTGGCGCCAACGAGCGACACGTGGACGCAGGCAGGAGGACGTCTTCATCGCCGCATCTGACAGGTAAGTAACGACCGCTGCTGCGTCGCTACATCGCTAGTGAGATCTGCCTGTTTGGCAGCTCACTAGGGACCACTTAGCGATGCACCAGTGATCCTGACCGGGTCATATCGTTGTCGGGATCGCTGGTGCATCGCTTAGTGTGACGGGGCCTTTAGTCTTATTTCTCCACATCTAGACAGCAACTATGAGGCATACAGGTAAGCCTAGATTAACATTTCTATTACCTGTATGCCCATAGTAATTACCTGTATGCCCATAGTAATAGCTGAAGTGTCCCAGTGGGTGACAAGATTCCCTTTAATGTCTTCCATTTGGCAGACAGGTCTAAGGACCCTCATTTCCCTCCTGCAGACTTATAAACCTGCACTAATGAAATACATCCCTTGTTACGGGTCTATCAATAAGTAATATCAGATGGAGAAAACTACAGGAATGACCATTACAAACTAAGTGCCTGTAATGCTGGAGTCACAATATATCTCATTATACACCTACAGGCACACAAGTCCTGTACCTTTAGTTGTGCAGAAAGCTGTCGAACAATCGGGTGCAAACTCCTTCATAAATCAGCATTTTCAGTAGTGGCATTTAACTTTTCTGATAGTTTCTTATCCTATTTATACTGTAGATAAACCATGAAATACTGGACTCCAGTCACCACTGTGAGATTATTGCCTACGGTTCATAGGATTGAGTTCAGTCATAATAAGCAAATTTCTTACGCTTTCCCGGTGATAGAACTCAGGCGCCATCTATAGATCCGTAGTGGTGTGGCGCCTGAGTTCTATCGCCTATCTATAGATCCGTTGTGGTGTAGGTGTAAAACAGCTCTGACTGACAGACAATTAGGCCTAAAAGCAGTACAGTGGCAATAATTGGACAATTATTTTAAAGCTGGAGTGCCAGTGAAAAATGAAGTAAAGCTAGCCCTAAATACATCCATCAGTATACACGGTGCAAATTGTAGAGACTGTCAGGCCATAATGTCATTTCAAAGTCAGCAGAGATCCTTGTAAGTGACCTTGCCAAGAAGCTTAAAAGGGAACCTGTCAGCAGGATTGTGCACAGGAACCTACAGACACTGTCAGGTTGGCGCAGTTATACTGATAAAAATGATACCTGGGATGATGAAATCTGTCTTGTGGTTGTAAATCTTTATTTTCAGTTAATGAGATGCTTGTGCTCTGGGGCAGCCTATGGGGGGGGTCTTCATGTGGTGCTCTGCGTATGTATTCATACTGATGGCTTATGACCGGTCACTGATCTCTGTGACCTGCCCCCTATTTTACACACTAAATATTATATGTATTGAAAAAAAAAAAAATTGTCTCAAAATGGCGCCAATGCAATAGAATTTACCGCAATCCAATAGATGCTACTGTGCTAGAGGAAAAAAAAATGTCTCCACCAAGATGGCGCCACCAGCACAGTAGCATCTATTGGATCGCCGATAAATGCTACTGCGCATGTGCGGCTGGAGCAATTATGAGACACAATTTTTTTTTCTGAGTTTATGCCAGCAAATAAAATACCGTAATTAAATGCATATTATACATGCAATCATGCAGCAGCGCAGGCGCCTGTCTCCGGAAGGTGATCTTTAAATTTTTTTTTTCAATACATATAATGTTCATTATGTAAAATAGGAGACAGGTCACTAAAGGATCAGTGACCTGTCATAAGACATACTGATGAATACCTAAAAGGAGCAACACATGAAAACCCCAACACAGGCAGCCCCGGAGCACGAGCATATCATTAACTGAAAATAAAGATTAAACAACAACCACAAGACAGATATCATCATCCCAGGTATCATGGTAATCAGTATAACTACACCAACCTGACACTGCCTGTAGGTTACTGAGCACAATCCAGCTCACAGGGTCACTTTAAGACGAATCATACATTTACATGACAATTCTGGTAGTTTTCGGAAATTTGCACTTTAGTTTATATGCAAATTTGGTGCTCTGATCTCCGTTGGTGGGGCCGAGTAGTCAGGAGCATCTATCCTCAGCTTCAGTGTTACCTCTGCTGCGATTCTATGCATGCATTTATTGTGACAGAGGACTCACATACTGTGATATATAAAGGAGTGAAGCAGACGAATCATCCAACAATTTTAGTGACACAATTACAAAGGATTCTTAGAGAAAAATATAATCTATAGTATCAATTTGTTTTTACGCAAATGCAAATAGATACAATATCCTAAATGGCATTTATCATAGATACAGCAACAAGCCAAGTACAATGGTGAGATGCGGCACCGGAACTACGCTCAGGACATAAATAAAATACCAGAACCAGCAGGGCTGTGGAGTCAGAGTTGGTATCATGGAAATTGAGGGGTCGGAGGTTTGGCATACTGACTCCACAGCCCTGGTATGAGGGAGTCGGTGTCATGGAAATTGAGGAGTCGGAGGTTTGGCATACTGACTCCACAGCCCTGGTATGAGGGAGTCGGTGTCATGGAAATTGAGGAGTCGGAGTTGGAAGTTTGGCATACTTGACTCCACAGCCATGGTATGAGGGAGTCGGTGTCATGGAAATTGAGGAGTCGGAGTTGGAAGTTTGGCATACTGACTCCACAGCCCTGGTATGAGGGAGTCGGTGTCATGGAAATTGAGGAGTCGGAGTTGGAAGTTTGGCATACTGACTCCACAGTCCTGGTATGAGGGAGTCGATGTCATGGAAATTGAGGAGTCGGAGGTTTGGCATACTGACTCCACAGCCCTGGTATGAGGGAGTCGGTGTCATGGAAATTGAGAAGTCGGAGTTGGAGGTTTGGCATACTGACTCCACAGCCCTTCTATGAGGGAGTCGGTGTCATGGAAATTGAGAAGTCGGAGTTGGAGGTTTGGCATACGGACTCCACAGCCCTTCTATGAGGGAGTCGGTGTCATGGAAATCGAGAGTCATGAGTCGGAGGTTTGGCTTACCGACTCCACAGTCCGGCGAACCAGGCACAGTAAACAGCTACAATAACTGAACAACGCTTGTAAACAGGGCTGTGGAGTCTATATGCCAAACCTCTGATGCCAACATTTCCGTGACTCCAACTCCCCAGCACTGGTCACTACTGAGCATGTACATAAAGTGCAGCACAGACTCATCTCAACTAGAAGCCGAGATCCTTAGATCAGGAAGAGAACAGACATTTATAGGACATTTCATAACTTTACCAAATTCTGAAATAAATTGCATCACATACTGCATTGTACTGCTGTACCCAATTTATTATGTATTTTAGGAGTCCGTCTATTTTATACCGACTCCACCAAAATGGACACAGACTCCACAGCCCTGCTTATAACAGAAAACCAAAAGTAATACTCAGTGCATCATTAGAGCATTAGAAGAAAGATCATACATAAAGACAATGCCAAAAAGTCTGACGCTGAGTCACTTCTCACGGACAAGATGTGAGTCAGGATAGTCAAGTAGTTTGAGATCAGGAAGGTATGTCAAACCAAAGAAAGAGAAAGGTGTATTCCGGTAATGGTCCGAGGTCAAAATACCAAGAAGATAGCGGATCAAAGCAAAGGGGTTAAACAGACGGATGGTCTGAACAAAGTCCAAGGTCATGCAACAAAAGATCAACAAAGAACACAAGGCACAAAGATGCAAGCCACACAAAAGCTGAAAGTGCCAGACCTACAAACAGCCCAGTTAAGTAGCCTGACAATCACCTGAGACAATGAACAACTGGAAATAGCCAACACCTCCGTCTCAGATTGGACAGCTGAGCTGTCAATCAAAACACTGACAGCTCAGCATGCTCCTGCACCAGACTGGACAACTGAGTGTTCAAAGTACTGACAGATTCAGCATGCCCCTGTACCAGAATGGACAGCTGAGTCGTCAGTAACTGCATCCCAGATACACGGACTACACTGCGGGGTAGAATCGTTACACATCGTATATAGATACAGAGCCAGACTCAAACTCAGTACAGAAATACAATCTGAAAACCATGCTCGCTGCATAGATGCCGAATCAAGTGTAGCACATAGAAACAAGATCAAAATCAAGATTACCTAATAAATAGTGTCATAAAGAATATTAAAAATCTTTGAGGCCCCCTCATGTCCCCCCTTTCTTGTTTTTCTTTAATTTACCATTTGTCATGACAAGATAGGAGTTCTGAGTTAGCAATCACACCTGTCTTTATGCAAAATGGCAGTGACACAGCTATGTGAAGCAGATTAATTAAAATGCAAGGATTTCTCTTTATGTCCAGGTAACTTCAAAGGAAGTCTATTGTCCCCACAAAGAGACAAGGAGAGATGTTATTAGGATCTGAAGATGATCAAAGAACCTCTGACAATATGGAATATCGGAATTTCTATCCATCCAATATTAATGAGACATATTGTTGGCACCAGGATAACTAGGCAATCATACACATATTTTCTCATAATCATAACCCCCACAAAAAGGCCTCAAATTCATAGGAGCCATATAACCACCAGTAGCTAGGCCATGTTTGGTCTCTAAGCGTAGCTAAAATCCCGATAGAAAAGAAGACACCAGTCTCAACCTCCTGTGGTTGCTCTTTAAGGAGTTATGTAAATTGGCATTTCCTAAAATTATGAAAGGCTGAGTCCGGCCCACAACCGGGACCTTGTGAGGTCATTGTAGAGGGGTGTGTGGATGGGACTCAGAATCTGACAAAAGATTGATCCCTATAATGATCAGTGTTCATACAAGAGAGTTACATTTTCATGTATGTAGGGACCCTGTTTATTGACAGACCAATCGAAGCACTCTCCTTCGGCTAAACTGAATCGTCTCTGCAATCGGTGTTGTAAGTTCTTCTGTTAATCCCTTTTATTTTCTGTAACTGTTTATGCTGTATTGTTTTGTCCCCTTTGTAAAATCTTTTGTATGTTTTTCATAAAAACTGCCTCCCTTTGGATTAAATATAAAATTTAATAGTTCTGTTCATTCCGTTCTGTAAACTACACCCCAAAGCCATTAGCTACCATTTACGTGGTGTCCATTCGACCAAAACGAGTGGTGGTGGTAGCGAGTAGTCTGGGGGCATCGGAGAGTTAGTTGTGAACGTACCGGGGTGTATACATATATTCCATGTGTTTGAATCCGGAGATGTATATGCTGTACGCTCGGTGCTAATTTTCCGATAGCCAGCCTAGTGGTGCAAACAGGCTGCGGCCTTCTCCGTTGATCGTCGGTCCATCGTGTAGTTGTCCGGACGATAGGGGGCAGCAGATAGCTGATCCGTCCAAAGATCACAGCGGGTGGTACTCGTGACCTTCCCAGCCTGTGATATCAGGGATTTTGTGGGATCAGAAAAGTCCTGACAAATATTCGAATCTGTGATGGTTACGTGTGGCTGGACACACTGCCTCCAGCAGGGCGATTTTCTCTGACACACGTGTCCCTGGATACACCGCCTCCAGTAGGGCGAATTTAAATAATATAACGTGCAGCCGGATACACCGCCTCCAGCAGGTGAATTTCAGTATTACACGTATATCTGGATACACCGCCTCCAGCAGGGCGAATTTAAATAATAAAGGGAAACACCAGGGAAACTGATACAATGGAGGGCCCTGCGATTGGGAACGGGGACGTGGAGACCTCCTGCACTCCCCTGAGCCAGTCTCTACACTCCTAACAGTCCCTATACAGGCTCCACACTTTTCGCCGAGC
This sequence comes from Dendrobates tinctorius, assembly GCF_039654945.1. Taxonomy (NCBI): domain Eukaryota; kingdom Metazoa; phylum Chordata; class Amphibia; order Anura; family Dendrobatidae; genus Dendrobates; species Dendrobates tinctorius. Next base: position 1,483,904 of record NW_027361792.1, read on the forward strand.
TGGAACCTAAGAACCCTAGCTCGCCCTGCACCTAGCCCTTTCCAATGAAATGGACGGTGCAGAAACTAATCCCACCACTGCACTGAATCACACAAAAGGAAAGGTACGAACAGGGATAACACCACTTAGCTTTGCTCTGTTGCTCTTGCTCCCAGCAACAGAGTCCACCACCAGAATGCAGCTTTCCTCCAGAATCACTGCTACTTCACCAAGCTTTGTCGGAGCTGCAAGGAACTCTCTCTAGCTCCTTCCACACCAGGACTCTGACTGAGCTGCCAGGAACTCTCTCTAGCTCCTCCACCAAGGATGGTTGAAATGACCAATATCACCAACAGTGATTGCAACCACCTGACACTTTTATAGGTAAGAGCCAGCAATCCCACCTGCTTCATAATCATGTGCACTAAACTAAAGTAACCAGAGTGCAATGACCCTAACGGCCACCGGGGGCAAAACTAGAACTGAAACCACCACAGTGCAATGACCCTAATGGCCACCGGGGGCAAAACTCACTTTAAGCAACCAGCTTAAAGAAAAAAAAAAAAAGGTTACCAGTGCTTTTCTCTGTCACAATCCAGCATGGATCATGACAGAATCCCTGACAAATATGTTATGAGTAAGCTCAGAGCAGACAACTGAAATCAGTAGTGATCCAAAGCAGAATCTAATATCCTATCCCGTGACTCACAAATGGAGATTTCTCACTTTAGAGTCGTTCTCTTTCTAATTTTTCATCTCCGTCCAACCCAGACCTGTTGACTTTCCTCAGCCTTGAATTTGCAGACTGTGTTCCCACTCTTCATTGGATTCACTGTTGGGAGGGTAAGGAACAAGAGAGAATATGAGGAACCTAGTAGAAGGAAAGCAGCAGGGACAGTAAGGCACTTTGTGAGGCAGCAAAGACAGAAAAACACTTTTTGGAAGAATTCAGCAGCGGAAGTAAGCCACCTTGTGAGAGGGGGCAGCAAAGACTGAAAGCGACTTGTGAGAGGGGCACAGCAGGAAACAGAAATTACCTTGTAGAAGGGCAGAGGGGCCATTGTGAGAGGGCAGCAAGGATTGTAAGGCTCATTGCAGGAAGGGGATAGTAAGGGTAATGTGCACAGGTTGCAGATTTGCCTGCAGAATTTTATGCACGGAATCTGCATCTCTTGGCAGAAAATGCAAGTAAAAACCATTTCATTAATGGAATGGGTGTAAGAATGCATGTGGATCCGCAAAAAGAATTGACATGCTGCGGAAAATAAACTGCTGCAGATTTTTTGTGGAATTTTCCGCAGCATGTGCACAGCTTATTTTTTTTTCCTATTGAATTACATTGGTTGGTCAAACACTTGCGGATCTGCAGCAAATCCGCAACGTGTTCACATAACCTAAGGCACCTTCTGAGAGGGGACATCAGAGTCTGAGGCTATGTGCACACGTTGCGGATTCTGCTGCATTGTACAGTACCTTTCTATTCAATGTAAATTAAAAAAAGCAGTGCACACGCTACGGAATTTTCTGCGGTTTTAAACCCGCAGCATGTCAATTCTTTGTGCGGACTCCGCAGCGGTTTGACACCTGCTCCATTACCAGGTGTCAAAACGCAGGGGAAAACCGTAGGATAAATTGCAGGTCTTTTGACCTGCGGATTTAGGCAAATCCGCACGGAAAAATCCACAGCAGAATCCGCAACGTGTGCACTTACCCTGATGTACCGTGGGGGGGTGGGGGGACTAGTAACTTTACAAGACATAGCAAAATTACAGTACATTACAGTAAAATTGCAGTCCAGCAATCCCCAGTTCAAGTCCTAAAGGGGGATAAAAACAATGGAAAATAAATAAATGTTTTTGCAATACGACTTGCAGCTTTGATTGACACTATTCAGTTTACCGGCTAATGGACTGGAAAAAAAAAAAAATAATAATTCGGAAAAAAATTCCAAGCAAATTGAAATGATTAAAAAACAAAAACTGATCAAGTCCACCATTATTTTTTTTCTTTGTGACCTGGAATCATGATTCTCCATGTCTGTACAATGGTGATAGCAAACCCGCATATATGTGCTTTAAAGAAAATAAAAAAAGTAGTAATTGCTTTATGTCGTAATTTAGTCATTCTGATGTTTTTCTGAGCAGGTTACATTATTTCATATTTTGATAGATTGGACCTTTATTTACACTATGATACCCGAACGGTAACCTGTGAGATCGCTTGTTCTCTACACTTCAGTGCACTGATGGGTGGGCTTTTCCACAGGCACCACTATGGCAGTGATGGGGTCCTTCAGCAGTACCCGGCTGCCATGGCAAAGCATCAGTATCTCGCGGGGTGGGGGCGCTGTTAGGCGCCTGTGAAAGAGGCCAGGGGCGGAACAATGCTGGTGAAATAACGCTGTCAACCACTGAAGCAGCATTTATGGGGTTAACAGCCACGCTCCTGGAGCGTGAAGGGGTAAATCATCTCTTGCCTTATAAAAACCTAAAGAAAACAAACAAAAAAAAGTTACATAGGTGGCGCCGTCTGGTGACGAGGCCAAAATTGAGCTCTTATTTAGCAATTTTTTTCTTTTTTTTTTTATAGGTTTAACAAAAAATAATAATCATCACGATAATAAAAAACAATGCAGCGAGGAGGCCTGACGGTAATACACTGAAAACAGCGAAAAAAATACTATAAAACTGGCACAAAAATGGGCACCAAAGAGCGTTAATGAAAGGGCGACTTTGGGCCACCGATCTCACCCTGCAGACCTATAGAAAAGGGAGCCCCCACATCACACCCCGGACCCTCCAGCCGGGGCCAGATGGGGTCTGGGCGTCAGAACTGGCACCAGAGTGGGCAGACAGAACTGAGGCAGTGACTGATCTGTGTTCTTTGACAGCTCACCAGCGATCATGTAGCGACTCACCAGCGATCCTGACACATTGATATGGTTGTCAGGATCGCTGGTGAGTCGCTAGGCGTGACTCCAGCCTTAAGGGCCTGTCACACTAAGAGATATCGCTAGCAATATCGCTATAACTTGTGCCGTTATAGCGATATTGCTATGTCTGATACTTACCTCCGACCGGCTCCCCCGCTGGTTATCGCTGATCGCACGAGAACGTTCAGGACTGTTTCTCGTCGTCAGCTTCCTGCTGTGGAGACGAGCGTGGAGCCGGGTGGGAGGACGTCAGGATCGCCTGGTGTGACAGGTTAGTAGCGACCACTGACCCTGCGATGTCGCTGGTGAGATCTGCCTGTGTGGCAGCTCACTAGCGACCACTTAGCGATGCACCAGCGATCCTGACCGCGTCATATCGCTGGTGCATCGCTAGGTGTAACGGTACCTTTAGTGTGAGCTCAGTGGCCCAAAGTCCTTTAACCCCTTAAAATCTTGTTACTTTGATGCCAGTTCTGACGCCCAGACCCCATCTGGCCCCGGCTGGAGGGTCCGGGGTGTGATGTGGGGGCTCCCTCTTCTATATGTCTGCAGGATGACATCAGTGGCCCAAAGTCATTTAACCCTTTCACCAACGCCCTCGGATGCCCATTTTTGGGCCAGTTTTGTAGTTTTCGTAGCTGTTTTCAGTGTCTTCCCATCAGGGCTCCTCGCTGCAGCGTCTGTTATTATTGTGATGATTATTGTTTGCTGTTAAACCTATAAAAAAAAATAAATAAATAAATAAAAAAAAAATAATTGCCGAATAAGAAACCAACTAACTTCAGCCTCGTCGTCCAGTGAACACCACAGAGAATAAAGTCATAATGTCCGCCACTCAATCAACCAAGAAATACTAATAATAAAGTTTGGGAGCCAATAAAAAGAACCGGAGAGTGCGGGGTGAGAGCCCGCCTGTGATGAGGGCCTGAGGAGACGCGGTGCTGCCGCCAGCGACACTCACCAGCCCTCACCGCAGCCCTGACAGGACTGAGCTCTCGCCGACCGCGGCCCAGCAACACCTTCCCCAAGGCTCCGCCCACCGGGTTCGAACTGTCCAATCGAACAGCAGCCGCCGCCGTCGCTGTCTCATCCAATCAGGTTTAAGGATACTGCGCAGTCAGACAGTTCAAACGGGCAGCACCAACGGCGGAGGGATCCAGGGAGGCCCGGACGGATCGCGAAGGCAGCACGAGCCGCCAGGGAGCAGGTGAGGGGCCGGCCGTGACTGTGGAGCGGGGAGAAAGCGCCGCTGTCTGAGGGGGCGGCCTGACATGGCCTACATAGGGGGGCCGCTGCGCATTCTCCACTGTTCATCCAGGGCTGACGGTGAATCTGGGGTGCAGGGATTGTGGGGGCTGCGAGCCCGGATCCCCCCAGGTGCAGGGATCCACTGCTGTGATCTCAGATCAACCCCCCCCCTCCAGAAGGTGCTGGGATCTCAGATCAAACCCTCCCCCCCAGAAGGTGCAGGGATCCACTGCTGTGATCTCAGATCTCACCCCCCCCAGAAGGTGCAGGGATCCACTGCTGTGATCTCAGATCAAACCCCCCTCCCCTCCAGAAGGTGCTGGGATCTCAGATCAAACCCCCCTATAAGGTGCTGGGATCTCAGATCAAACCCTCCCCTCCAGAAGGTGCAGGGATCCACTGCTGTGATCTCAGATCAAACCCCCCCAGAAGGTGCAGGGATCCACTGCTGTGATCTCAGATCAAACCCCCCCAGAAGGTGCAGGGATCCACTGCTGTGATCTCAGATCAAACCCCCCTCCCCTCCAGAAGGTGCTGGGATCTCAGATCAAACCCCCCTACAAGGTACAGGGATCCACTGCTGTGATCTCAGATCAAACCCCCCCCCCCTCCAGAAGGTGCAGGGATCCACTGCTGTGATCTCAGATCTATCCCCCCTATAAGGTGCAGGGATATACTGGCTGTGACCTCAGATTGTCAGGACCCCCCCTTCCAGGGATCTACTGGCTGTGACCGCAGATCCCCACCTGGACGGGTAACCTGTCGCAGGGATCTCCTTTGCAGGTCGCTTCCGGCCGCTGTTAATATTATTCCTTGATTACTGAGAAATCAGTGTTTGAATTACTATGCAAGTAAGGCTGAAGAGCTGTGGTAGATCTGAAGCCTCTGTCACTCCAGCTCTATTCCCCGCCTCCTCCTGCTTGACTGACAGCTCTGTTGCCTGAAGTCACACAGTAGAACAGGGAACCTGTCAGCAGGATTGTGCGCAGTGTCAGGTCAGCGCCGTTATACTGATGAGGCCACACCTGTGAGGAGCACGGCAGAGTCTCGAGTGTTAATACTCGGGAGCGGAGCGTGCGGCTCCATGTACTGGTCTGTGGCTGCACGCTCCGCTCCCGAGTGCCGGCGGCAGTGCTGGGAATTAACACTCGAGACTCGGCCGTGTTCCTCACAGGTGTGATCCCGGCCTTGAGCCACGTTTTTTGTGTTGTACCGCAATAACAGGCCGCAAAAAATGTTTGCAGATCGCCGTGGTTTTTTTTTTTTTTTTCTCCAATACTATGGAAATAGTATTGGAGGAATAAAAAACGGCGTTCCGCAAAACCGGAAGTGACGGCGCGCCGCAGAAGCACACTTCAGTTTCTTCCGGCCCCATTGATTTAATTGGTGCCGTGTCCATGAGCCGTGAAAATATTGAACAGGCTCGATCTTTTTTCACGGCCCTCACAGCCATACGGCGCACTGTTGAGTTTTTGCAGCCCCATAGAAAGCTATTGTGACCGCAAAATCAGCCTGCAAAAATACGGTAAGTGTAAAAACCAGCCTTACACCGATACCTGGGGATGAAATCCGTCTTGTGGTTGTTTCATCTCGTTTTTCGGTTTTGAGTTACAGGAATCTGCCCCCCCCCCCCCCGGACGTGTATGACCTATTACTGTGGGCGTACAGGTGATAGAGGGACGTGTATGACCTATTACTGTGGGCGTACAGGTGATAGAGGGACGTGTATGACCTATTACTGTGGGCGTACAGGTGATAGAGGGACGTGTATGACCTATTACTGTGGGCGTACAGGTGATAGAGGGACGTGTATGGCCTATTACTGTGGGTGTACAGGTGATAGAGGGACGTGTATGGCCTATTACTGTGGGCGTACAGGTGATAGAGGGACGTGTATGACCTATTACTGTGGGCGTACAGGTGATAGAGGGACGTGTATGGCCTATTACTGTGGGTGTACAGGTGATAGAGGGACGTGTATGGCCTATTACTGTGGGCGTACAGGTGATAGAGGGACGTGTATGGCCTATTACTGTGGGCGTACAGGTGATAGAGGGACGTGTATGACCTATTACTGTGGGCGTACAGGTGATAGAGGGACGTGTATGGCCTATTACTGTGGGCGTACAGGTGATAGAGGGACGTGTATGGCCTATTACTGTGGGCGTACAGGTGATAGAGGGACGTGTATGGCCTATTACTGTGGGTGTACAGGTGATAGAGGGACGTGTATGACCTATTACTGTGGGCGTACAGGTGATAGAGGGACGTGTATGACCTATTACTGTGGGCGTACAGGTGATAGAGGGACGTGTATGACCTATTACTGTGGGTGTACAGGTGATAGAGGGACGTGTATGACCTATTACTGTGGGCGTACAGGTGATAGAGGGACGTGTATGACCTATTACTGTGGGCGTACAGGTGATAGAGGGACGTGTATGACCTATTACTGTGGGCGTACAGGTGATAGAGGGACGTGTATGGCCTATTACTGTGGGTGTACAGGTGATAGAGGGACGTGTATGGCCTATTACTGTGGGCGTACAGGTGATAGAGGGACGTGTATGACCTATTACTGTGGGCGTACAGGTGATAGAGGGACGTGTATGGCCTATTACTGTGGGTGTACAGGTGATAGAGGGACGTGTATGGCCTATTACTGTGGGCGTACAGGTGATAGAGGGACGTGTATGACCTATTACTGTGGGCGTACAGGTGATAGAGGGACGTGTATGGCCTATTACTGTGGGCGTACAGGTGATAGAGGGACGTGTATGGCCTATTACTGTGGGCGTACAGGTGATAGAGGGACGTGTATGGCCTATTACTGTGGGCGTACAGGTGATAGAGGGACGTGTATGGCCTATTACTGTGGGCGTACAGGTGATAGAGGGACGTGTATGGCCTATTACTGTGGGCGTACAGGTGATAGAGGGACGTGTATGGCCTATTACTGTGGGCGTACAGGTGATAGAGGGACGTGTATGGCCTATTACTGTGGGCGTACAGGTGATAGAGGGACGTGTATGGCCTATTACTGTGAGCGTACAGGTGATAGAGGGACGTGTATGACCTATTACTGTGGGCGTACAGGTGATAGAGGGACGTGTATGGCCTATTACTGTGGGTGTACAGGTGATAGAGGGACGTGTATGGCCTATTACTGTGGGCGTACAGGTGAAAGAGGGACGTGTATGACCTATTACTGTGGGCGTACAGGTGACAGAGGGACGTGTATGGCCTATTACTGTGGGCGTACAGGTGATGGAGGGACGTGTATGGCCTATTACTGTGGGCGTACAGGTGATAGAGGGACGTGTATGGCCTATTACTGTGGGCGTACAGGTGATAGAGGGACGTGTATGGCCTATTACTGTGAGCGTACAGGTGATAGAGGGACGTGTATGACCTATTACTGTGGGCGTACAGGTGATAGAGGGACGTGTATGGCCTATTACTGTGGGTGTACAGGTGATAGAGGGACGTGTATGGCCTATTACTGTGGCCGTACAGGTGATAGAGGGACGTGTATGGCCTATTACTGTGGGTGTACAGGTGATAGAGGGACGTGTATGGCCTATTACTGTGGCCGTACAGGTGATAGAGGGACGTGTATGACCTATTACTGTGGGTGTACAGGTGATAGAGGGACGTGTATGGCCTATTACTGTGGGTGTACAGGTGATAGAGGGACGTGTATGGCCTATTACTGTGGCCGTACAGGTGATAGAGGGACGTGTATGGCCTATTACTGTGGCCGTACAGGTGATAGAGGGACGTGTATGGCCTATTACTGTGAGCGTACAGGTGATAGAGGGACGTGTATGGCCTATTACTGTGGCCGTACAGGTGATAGAGGGACGTGTATGACCTATTACTGTGGGTGTACAGGTGATAGAGGGACGTGTATGGCCTATTACTGTGGGTGTACAGGTGATAGAGGGACGTGTATGGCCTATTACTGTGGGTGTACAGGTGATAGAGGGACGTGTATGGCCTATTACTGTGGCCGTACAGGTGATAGAGGGACGTGTATGGCCTATTACTGTGGGCGTACAGGTGATAGAGGGACGTGTATGGCCTATTACTGTGGGTGTACAGGTGATAGAGGGACGTGTATGGCCTATTACTGTGGCCGTACAGGTGATAGAGGGACGTGTATGGCCTATTACTGTGGCCGTACAGGTGATAGAGGGACGTGTATGACCTATTACTGTGGGTGTACAGGTGATAGAGGGACGTGTATGGCCTATTACTGTGGCCGTACAGGTGATAGAGGGACGTGTATGGCCTATTACTGTGGGTGTACAGGTGATAGAGGGACGTGTATGGCCTATTACTGTGGGCGTACAGGTGATAGAGGGACGTGTATGGCCTATTACTGTGGCCGTACAGGTGATAGAGGGACGTGTATGACCTATTACTGTGGGTGTACAGGTGATAGAGGGACGTGTATGGCCTATTACTGTGGCCGTACAGGTGATAGAGGGACGTGTATGGCCTATTACTGTGGCCGTACAGGTGATAGAGGGACGTGTATGGCCTATTACTGTGGCCGTACAGGTGATAGAGGGACGTGTATGGCCTATTACTGTGGGTGTACAGGTGATAGAGGGACGTGTATGACCTATTACTGTGGGCGTACAGGTGATAGAGGGACGTGTATGGCCTATTACTGTGGGTGTACAGGTGATAGAGGGACGTGTATGACCTATTACTGTGGGCGTACAGGTGATAGAGGGACGTGTATGACCTATTACTGTGGGCGTACAGGTGATAGAGGGACGTGTATGGCCTATTACTGTGGGTGTACAGGTGATAGAGGGACGTGTATGACCTATTACTGTGGGCGTACAGGTGACAGAGGGACATGTATGACCTATTACTGTGGGCGTACAGGTGACAGAGGGACGTGTATGACCTATTAATATGAGCATACAGGTGACAGAGATGTTACCCTCGTCCTACCCGTCTGCCTCATATTAATGGTCTTGTGGAGAAATGTTCTCTTCTGTCTTTATGGTAATGATTTCTTCCAGGCTCCGGGGCGTGCGGAGCTGCCTCCTGTCCTCATTATAACACTACCCCCTCCCATTAGTGTCAGTTGCGGCCCCGGAATCCTGCGCCCTCCATAGTACACACTTTGTCCTCCCGTCTATGGGCGCTGCATTTCGTGATTGGGGCCGGTGACTTTCAGTGTGCGCCCTGATAAGGTGCTCTCCCCACTTCCTCCCTGTACATGTGGTTCCAGCAATGACTATGAAAGGAGGAAGTGGGAGGAAGTGGGGAGAGCACTTTATCAGGACGCACACCGGAGGTCACAGTGACTCGCCTGCGCAGAACATCCCTGAATGCAGCGCCCACAGACGGGAGGCCGAGGTGTGTACTGTGGAGGGAGCGGGGGCGCAGGATTCCGGGGCCGTAAGTGACTCTGATGGGAGGGGGTGAGTATTACAGTGAGGACGGGGGTCTTCCAGCATTCCCGTTACTGATCTGCTCCGCGGCGTCCTGTGGGGTCTTCGTGTGGTGCTCTGCTTGCGTGTTCATACTGATGGCTTCTGACAGGTGACGGCCCCCCTAGCTTACACGATGACTAATGTATATATTATAAATCCTCCGCCGGCGCTGTGATCACTTGTATAATGTGTATTTTATTTTATACATTAATTCCTGGGGGAAAAAATCCGTCTGAACATGGAGCGTGCGCAGCCTCTGTGGCATCGCCGATCACGCCTCTGCGCGGCCGGCGCCATCTCAGTGGAGACCACTGAGGCACGATGACACTGACAGCTTCCTTGTAATCGGGGATGTCTGCTGTCAGTCTCCAGAGTCGTGATCGTGGCAGCGGTCACGTGCTCTTGGTGGGAAGAGATGGCGCTGGGGCAGCGGACGCCATATGCCGCCTTCTGAAGGAAATCTGTCATCAGAATCCCCCCGACTGTCTCCTTCTCTGTGTATGAAGCTCTCAAAGACCAGCGCTCCCTTTATGTGGACAGTGCGTTCAGTGTGACTTGATATGCAAATGAACCTGAAGATCTGATGCCTCCACCGCTCCAGCTCTATTCCACGCCCAACACCGCCTTCTCCTGTGTCACTGACAACCTCTATATTGTGTGAATTCAGGGACTGGAGCTGTCAGTCAAGGAGGAGGGGAATAGAGCTGGAGTGACAGAGGCTTCAGATCTACCATGGCTCTTCAGGTTAATTTCCATATTCAAACAATGATTTCTCAGTAGCAAAGAAGTGGAGCAGCCATGAATAAGAGATGGAAGGGACCTCCTGGGCCATCTGCTCCAACCCTCTGCTACTGCTGGACTTGTCTATGAAAGAGTCGCTGCACATAGCAGGCCTTCACCCCCAAAATACTTATGACAGACGTCACTGTAAAGAGGGCAAAATATGAGGATAAGGCTCGTCCTGTGGATAACGGATAACACGTGTGTCATCGGGGGACGAGCACACACCAGGGCTTCCATTGTGGAGCCGATCTTGATTTTACCACTGTACTTGGCGATTTCTTGCAGCCCCATAGACATGAATGGAGTGGACACACTGACTGCACCAGCAGAATAGTGAGTGCAGCTCTGGGGTATAATACAGGATGTAACTCAGGATCAGTAATGTAATGTATGTACACAGTGACTGCACCAGCAGAATAGTGAGTGCAGCTCTGGAGTATAATACAGGATGTAACTCAGGATCAGTAATGTAATGTATGTACACAGTGACTGCACCAGCAGAATAGTGAGTGCAGCTCTGGAGTATAATACAGGATGTAACTCAGGATCAGTAATGTAATGTATGTACACAGTGACTGCACCAGCAGAATAGTGAGTGCAGCTCTGGGGTATAATACAGGATGTAACTCAGGATCAGTAATGTAATGTATGTACACAGTGACTGCACCAGCAGAATAGTGAGTGCAGCTCTGGAGTATAATACAGGATGTAACTCAGGATCAGTAATGTATGTACACAGTGACTGCACCAGCAGAATAGTGAGTGCAGCTCTGGAGTATAATACAGGATATTACTCAGGATCAGTAATGTAATGTATGTACACAGTGACTGCACCAGCAGAATAGTGAGTGCAGCTCTGGGGTATAATACAGCATGTAACTCAGGATCAGTAATGTATGTACACAGTGACTGCACCACCAGTATAGTGAGAGCAGCTCTGGAGTATAATACAGGATATAACTCAGGATCAGTAATGTAATGTATGTACACAGTGACTGCACCAGCAGAATAGTGAGTGCAGCTCTGGAGTATAATACAGGATGTAACTCAGGATCAGTAATGTATGTACACAGTGACTGCACCAGCAGAATAGTGAGTGCAGCTCTGGAGTATAATACAGGAGGTAACTCAGGATCAGTAATGTAATGTATGTACACAGTGACTGCACCAGCAGAATAGTGAGTGCAGCTCTGGGGTATAATACAGCATGTAACTCAGGATCAGTAATGTATGTACACAGTGACTGCACCAGCAGAATAGTGAGAGCAGCTCTGGAGTATAATACAGGATATAACTCAGGATCAGTAATGTATGTACACAGTGACTGCACCAGCAGAATAGTGAGTGCAGCTCTGGAGTATAATACAGGAGGTAACTCAGGATCAGTAATGTAATGTATGTACACAGTGACTGCACCAGCAGAATAGTGAGTGCAGCTCTGGGGTATAATACAGGATGTAACTCAGGATCAGTAATGTAATGTATGTACACAGTGACTGCACCAGCAGAATAGTGAGTGCAGCTCTGGGGTATAATACAGGATGTAACTCAGTGTAAGGACAGAAGTAAATTCTGTGTAGAGGTACTCAATGTTAGGCTGGCGTCCCACACAAGGTAGAAAAATACGGACCGTATTTAACGTCCGTAATGCGCATAAATGGTCCCTAAATAGTGCTCCGTATGGCATCCGTATACCGGTTTTTTTTTCTCGCAGGCTTGCAAAACGGACATATAATGGAGCCGAATGACAGGTTTTCAAATCCAAACGAAAGAATAGATATATACACATAGAATATATGTATATTACACACAAGTGTCATTGTGACAAACACATATATATATTTAGATTTCATACAGTTCTTCATAGCAGAATAGCCGCTAATTCAATTGAGGGCTTCTGTCAAATCATTCCCCAACCCGACATGAAATGACACATGGTTACATACAGTAAACCATTTCATTTCATGTTTTTTTATATGTCCCTGACTAATATTTAGATGAGGGTTTGTGTGCAAAATTTGGGAGGTGTAGGTGTTAATTTAAGGGGTTAATTCATTGTAAAAAAAAAAAAAGTGTGGGCTCCCGCTGTAATTTGTGAACCAGAGAGGTAAAGCAGGTGAGTGAGGGCAGATTTTAATAGCCATGAGAGAGACCATTGTTTTTGCCCCCCCCCCCCCCCCCCCCCCCCCCCGGCTACAAAAATCTGCCTCCAGACACCCCAGAAATGGCGCATCTATAAAATGCGCCAATTCTGGCACTTATCCTCTATTCCCATTGCCCTGTAGCAGTGGCGAATGGGTTAATATAACTGGGTTAATGTCACCATTTGATTGTAAGGTGACATTAAGGCTATGTGCACACACTGCGGTTTTACCTGCGGTTTGCCACCTGGACAATGGAGCAGATGGTAAACCGCAGCAGAATCCGCAGAAAGAATTGACATGTCAATTCTTTCTGCGGATTCAAAACCGCAGTTAAAAATCCGCAGCGTGCGCACAGCAGAATGTAAATGCCATAGGATAACATGCTACAGTACACTGTCTGCAGAACTGCTGCAGCCAAAACTGCAGCGGGCAAATCCGCAGCGTGTGCACATAGCCTAAGCTGATTAATAATGGAGAGGTGTCAATAAGACACCGATCCATTATTAACCCTATACTAAGAAAGGGTTAAAAACCACACACAGACATTAATTAAAAAGTCTTTTAATGAAATAAATACCCCAAGTTTTTGACAAATTTTTACTAGTCTGGTAATCCAAAATAAAACCATGACCTGCAACAATAATAACATAAAAGAAATCACCAATATCTTTACCTCTCCGCCGTTCAGTCATGTCCCACGCTGCAATCCATCAGAAGGGGTTAAGTAGTTTACAATGAGGACCGGTGCTAATTCGACCAGCCTCACTGCAATCTACTACAAAATGAACTGATTCAGCTCTGCGCAGCCTCAATGGCTGCCTGTAGATGAGCTAATTACCGTGGGAAAGTTTCTGACTTTTTTTTCCCACGGTCATTAGTTCATTCACAGATCAGCCGGGGACTCCGCACAGCTTCAGTGACGTCATCATATATATATATGTCTCAATGACGTGTGTGTGTGTGTATATATACCGTATTTTTCGGATTATAAGACGCACCCCAAATTTTGAGGAGAAAAATAGGAAAAAACTTTTTTTTAATAAAATGGTGGTGCCTCTTATAATCCAGGCGTCTTATTGCTTAACGGGGGTGGTGGCTGCGGTGAAGCAGGGTCCCAGGGTCGCTGCTGGAGGAGGCAGGAGTGGGGTGATACTGCAGGCCACAGGAAGGGATGAGAGCTGCCAGGGGGGCTGTACTGCTGCCAGGGGGGGGCTGTGCAGCAGCCCAGGGCTCTGCTGACATTTACCGGGTGTAGGCCGCAGGGGGTGTCCGTTGGCGATGTGGGTGTCTCCGGGTGCCCAGCCGTGTCTCCGGTTCCCATCCCGGGGCTCTGCCGACATTTTGCGACAGGCCAGAGCTCCGGGGCTCCCTCTGTATTGGCTCCGGCAATATGGTGGCGCATGTGCTGATGGTGATCTCGGGACTGAGGTCTCGAGAGGGAGCCCCGGGGCTCTGACCTGTCGCAAAATGTCGGCAGAGCCCCGGGATTGGAACCGGAGACACCCACAGCGCCGCCGGACACCCCCTGCGGTCTACACCCGGTTATGTATATCCTCTTTGTAAGATGCTCCCCCATTCCCCCCCCCCCCCAGGTTTGGGGGGAAAAAGTGCGTCTTAGGCTAGTTTCACACTAGCGCTTTGGAGCGCAGCGACGGCCTACGCACGGCCGCCGCTAAGCCCCGCCCCCTGCCGTGCCTCCGCCGGTAGCTCCGCCTACCGGCGCATGACGCTGCCTGCGTCCCCTATCTTTATCACTGGGGGCGCAGGCCGTGCGCCGTATGCGTTTGGCGGCGCATGCGCCTTATTGACGGTGCGCCGACCTGCGCCAAACGCAACCTGCTGCAGTTTAGTTGCGCCGGCGCACCGTCAAAAAGGCGCATGCGCCGCCAAACGCATACTGCGCACGGCCTGCGCCCCCAGTGATAAAGATAGGGGATGTAGGCGGAGCTACCGGCGGAGGCGCGGCAGGGGCGGGGCTTGGTGGCCGTGCGCAGGCCGTCGCTGCGCTCCAAAGTGCTAGTGTGAAACTAGCCTTACAAAGCGGAAAATACGGGGTGGGTGTGTGTGTGTATATATATTCTATGTGTCTATATCTATTCTTTCTTTCTTTATTAAACCTGTCAGTGTGAGATTACTGTATCGCGCACTGAATTGCCGGCTTTGCTAAAAGACACCTGGTGCGTATTTCTCGCAAGTCACATGTGTAATCCGTATTTTTTGTGCACCCATAGACTTGCATTGGCGTATTACGGGCGTAGTACGCTGACAATCACAGCATGCTGCGAGTGGCACGGACCGTAGGATACGGAGGAGAAATATACGGCTGGTGCGAGGGACCCCATAGAGAATCATTGGTCCGTGTGTAATGCGGCTTTTAGCGCCTCTCACTCGTCCGTATTCCTCTCTAGTGTGACCCCGGCCTTATAGTTCTGCTTAGAGTGGAGAAGTTGGTGATCAGTGTTGTTTTTTGTGCCCTCTTGGGGCTGCTGTACACTTGCTGCCTTTTCTGCCTCTGCAGTGTGTGCACAGGGCTGTGACCTACGAGGGATGTGTTGTGTCCTGGATTTGTTGCTGTGCACTTTGCTTTGACTGTAGTAATTTTCTCCTGCCCTGTATGTGGTTCTACCTGTTCCTTCCACAGGCTCGGATTATATGTTGTGTTACTAGGCCTTAAAGGGAACCTGTCATTAGGATTTCCCCTATAGCATCGTAGTGACAATCTCAATCATCCCCTTATGTTTCTGCTAAGATGGCGCTCCACCCGTCAACGGAAAACAAAGCAAGGTGACCCCGTTATAGTCAATGGGGCCTGTCTGCTCATCCATAGACATTAATATGGAGAAAGTATGTGCCCCCCACATCCACCTCCAGGGGCTTCACTGTCCTCATCTACATCCATAGACATTAATATGGAGGAAGTATGTGCCCCCCACATCCACCTCCGGGGGCTTCACTGTCCTCATCTACATCCATAGACATTAATATGGAGAAAGTATGTGCCCCCCACATCCACCTCCGGGGGCTTCACTGTCCTCATCTACATCCATAGACATTAATATGGAGAAAGTATGTGCCCCCCACATCCTCCTCCGGGGGCTTCACTGTCCTCATCTACATCCATAGACATTAATATGGAGAAAGTATGTGCCCCCCCACATCCACCTCCGGGGGCTTCACTGTCCTCATCTACATCCATAGACATTAATATGGAGAAAGTATGTGCCCCCCCACATCCACCTCCGGGGGCTTCACTGTCCTCATCTACATCCATAGACATTAATATGGAGAAAGTATGTGCCCCCCCACATCCACCTCCGGGGGCTTCACTGTACTCATCTACATCCATAGACATTAATATGGAGAAAGTATGTGCCCCCCACATCCACCTCCGGGGGCTTCACTGTCCTCATCTACATCCATAGACATTAATATGGAGAAAGTATGTGCCCCCCACATCCTCCTCCGGGGGCTTCACTGTCCTCATCTACATCCATAGACATTAATATGGAGAAAGTATGTGCCCCCCACATCCTCCTCCGGGGGCTTCACTGTCCTCATCTACATCCATAGACATTAATATGGAGAAAGTATGTGCCCCCCACATCCACCTCCGGGGGCTTCACTGTCCTCATCTACATCCATAGACATTAATATGGAGAAAGTATGTGCCCCCCACATCCACCTCCGGGGGCTTCACTGTCCTCATCTACATCCATAGACATTAATATGGAGAAAGTATGTGCCCCCCACACCCACCTCCGGGGGCTTCACTGTCCTCATCTACATCCATAGACATTAATATGGAGAAAGTATGTGCCCCCCACACCCACCTCCGGGGGCTTCTCTGTCCTCATCTACATCCATAGACATTAATATGGAGAAAGTATGTGCCCCCCACACCCACCTCCGGGGGCTTCACTGTCCTCATCTACATCCATAGACATTAATATGGAGAAAGTATGTGCCCCCCACACCCACCTCCGGGGGCTTCTCTGTCCTCATCTACATCCATAGACATTAATATGGAGAAAGTATGTGCCCCCCACACCCACCTCCGGGGGCTTCACTGTCCTCATCTACATCCATAGACATTAATATGGAGAAAGTATGTGCCCCCCACACCCACCTCCGGGGGCTTCTCTGTCCTCATCTACATCCATAGACATTAATATGGAGAAAGTATGTGCCCCCCACACCCACCTCCGGGGGCTTCTCTGTCCTCATCTACATCCATAGACATTAATATGGAGAAAGTATGTGCCCCCCACATCCACCTCCGGGGGCTTCACTGTCCTCATCTACATCCATAGACATTAATATGGAGAAAGTATGTGCCCCCCACATCCACCTCCGAGGGCTTCACTGTCCTCATCTACATCCATAGACATTAATATGGGGGGCATACTCTGCTATATGGGGGGGTCTGCAGCCATATCGGGTGGTCCTGTGATGTGTGTGGAGCCTCCATCTGTATGTTAGGGGCTGCAGTTCCTCTTTTATCCGGGCCTCTTGCAGTCTTCGGGGATGTGATGGAGCGGGGCAGTGTCTCGGGTGGGCGCGTTGCCCCCTGGCGGGCGGAGGCAGTGTCTCGGGTGGGCGTGCCTTTGGCTGGGCCGCTGTGGGCGGGCGCTGGTGCTGAAGCTGGCATGGTGCTGTTGTGATTGGCTGGCGGCGCCGGAAGGGGCGGGTTCCGGTCTGAGTGACGTCAGCGGCCGCTGTGATCCCGGTCTGGCGCCGCCGCTCATTGTGAGGAGCCGCTGCAGGTAACGGGCCGGAGCGGGGTGAGCGGCCCTCACCGGAGGACGGGGGCTGCACCGTGCATGCTGGGGTCAGTAGTGCTGGAGATGAGGGCTCCTGTACCCGTCACCTGACAACCCTGTATCCGCACCGTGTGGGCAGCTCGGGGGTTGTCGCTCGGTCCTGGCAGTGTACGGGGGTCCGTGTAGTGAGGCCGTTGGTGGCTCCTGCCGCTGTTTATACCGGTGTCCGATCACCGCCTCACACTATATAGAAGGGTCGGGCAGGTGGAGGCTGCGGCGGGCCCCGCTGTGGTGTGCGGTGGCTGCGGGCCCCGCTGTGGTGTGCGGTGGGCCCTGCTGTGGTGTGCGGTGGGCCCTGCTGTGGTGTGCGGTGGGCCCCGCTGTGGTGTGCGGTGGGCCCCGCTGTGGTGTGCGGTGGGCCCCGCTGTGGTGTGCGGTGGGCCCCGCTGTGGTGTGCGGTGGGCCCCGCTGTGGTGTGCGGTGGGCCCCGCTGTGGTGTGCGGTGGGCCCCGCTGTGGTGTGCGGTGGGCCCCGCTGTGGTGTGCGGTGGGCCCCGCTGTGGTGTGCGGTGGGCCCCGCTGTGGTGTGCGGTGGGCCCCGCTGTGCTGTGCGGTGGGCCCCGCTGTGCTGTGCGGTGGCTGCAGCTTCTTTTCTCTCCAAAGAAAACACGCACCATGACAAAGTACAGGGGGGCCTGCGTGTGTATTGGGGGGGGGGGGGGGGGAGGGGGGCATATGTACAGTTGTGCTCAGAGGTTTACATAGCCCGGGAAAATTTTTGCTTTCTTGGCCTTTTTTCAGAGAATATGAATAACACCATAACCTTTTTCTCCACTCATGGTTAGTGGTTGGGTGAAGCCATTTATTGTCAGACTACTGTGTTTTCTCTTTTAAAATCATAATGACAACCCAAAACATCCAAATGACCCTGATCAAAAGTTCACACACCCTGGTGATTTTGGCCGGATAACATGCACAGAAGGTTACACAAATGGGTGTGAATGGTTACTAAAGGTAACATCCTCACCTGTGACCTGTTTGCTTGTAATCAGTGTGTGTGCATAAAAGCTGAGTGAGTTTCCGGGATCCAGACAGACTCTTGCATCTTTCATCCAGCCACTGACGTTTCTGGATTGTGATTCATGGGGAAAGCAAAAGAATTGTCAACGGATCTACGGGAAAACTGTATAAAACAGGAAAGGGATACATAAAGATATCCGAGGAATTGATAATACCAGTCAGCAGCGTTCAAACTGTGATTAACAAATGGAAAATCAGGGGCTCTGTGAAATCAAAACCACGGTCAGCTAGACCAACAAAAATGTCGTCCACAACTGCCAGGAAAATTGTTCGGGATGCAAAGAAAAACCCACAAATAACATCAGCTGAAATACTGGACTTCCTGAAAACTAGCGGTGTCGCTGTTTCAAGATGCACAATAAGGAGGCACTTAAAGAAAAATGGGCTGCATGGTTGAGTCGCCAGAAGAAAGCCATTACTCCGCAAATGCCACAAAGTATCTCGCCTACAATACTCAAAACAGCACAGAGACAAGCCTCAAAACTTCTGGAACAAGGTAATTTGGAGTGATGAGACCAAAATTGAACTTTTTGGCCACAGCCATAAGTGTCACATTTGGAGAAAGGTCAACAAGACCAATGATGAAAGGAACACCATTCCTACTGTAAAGCATGGAGGTGGATCGCTGATGTTTTGAGGATGTGTGAGCTACAAAGGTGAAGGAAAGATGAATGCAGCACGTTATCAGCAAATACTGGAGGCGAATTTGCAATTATCAGCCCGGAAGCTGCACATGGGACGCACTTGGACGTTTCAACATGACAACGATCCAAAACACTTAAAGACCAAGTCGACCTGTCATTGGCTACAGCAGAACAAAGTGAAGGTTCTGGAGTGGCCATCTCAGTCTCCTGACCTCAGTATCATTGAGCCACTCAGGGGAGATCTCAAGTGCGCAATTCATGCTAGACAGCTCAGGAATTTACAGGAACTGGAGGCTTTTTGCCAAGAAGAGTGGGCAGCTTTACCATCTGAGAAAATAAAGAACCTCATCCACAACTACCACAAAAGACTTCCAGCTGTCATTGATGTCAGAAAGTGCAATACACGGTATTAAGAAATGGGGTATGTGAACTTTTGATCAGGGTCATTTGGATGTTTTGGGTTGTCATTATGATTTACAAAGAGAAAACACAGTAGTCTGACAATAAATGGCTTCACCCAACCACTAACCCTAAGTGGAGGAAAAGTGTTGGTGTTATCATTCATATTCTCTGAGAAAAGGCCAAGAAAGCAAAAATTCTGCCGGGGTGTGTAAACTTTTGAGCACAACTGTATATGGGGGGGGGGGGAGGTGAGCGTGCACGTATGTGTGGGACAAGAGGGGAGCGTGCACATATATTTTGGGGGGCAAAAGGGGGAGGGGAGTGTGCGTGGAGAAGAGAGCAGCAGGAACAGTTCTAGTCCAGTGGATGACGTTACATTCAGTCTTTTCCTTCATTATTTATAGAGCAGGAGCCATTGGGAGCAGATTCTGCTGTGTGTTGTATACGGCACGGTGCAGCACTTTGTATACCGCACACAGGCAGACACTGTAGACGCCGGCAGTGACTGCTCCAGCAGACGGTCAATAAGACGTCTAATGCATCCGGCCACATCATGTAGATCTCCGCAGGCTAGATGAGGAGCAGACAGGGGGTGTACATCACGCGTTCTCTAGAGGTTCCCCCTGTAGTCAGACTACAGCTCCCCTCGGTAGTTACAGCCGTGCCGTCGGCTCCCTGCGGACTGCGGCGATGGGGCTGATTGGTGGCAGCGCCCTCTCCGTGCGTTGTTGCTCGTGCTGTTCTGAGCTGAACACACCTGTGTCCCCAGCGCTGCGTTGTGGCCTGGATACATCACGTGCAGAGCCGTGGCCAAAAGTTCTGACCAGGACTCAAATTTTGATTATCACATTTTGCCTCGTCATTGCTTTTTTTTTTTTTTTTTTTCTTTTTTTTTTTTTCTTTTTTTTGTTTCTATGGCTACTGACAGACAACTATAAACATTCCAGAAGTTTTTTTTCCACTTACTGACAAATCCATGAGGTTTCTGTGACTCCTGTCCCCATCCTGCCAGAATTTCTATTTTTTGTTTGTCGCTTTCTGAAGATTAGCCCCAAGTTCACAGTGGGATGCTGAGATTTGGGGAGTTTCTGGCCATGGACTCTAAATTTGAATTTTTTTCCGGGAGCCACTTGCTTAACACTTTCTTCTTTGTCTTTTGACCTGGTCTCCATCATGGGAGGCGGAGGGGGGGGGGATAACCGCGGTTAGAAGAACTGGCTTCATTCTCCAGCCTCATTATAGAACCACCAGTCTGCTCTTCTTTAATCAGCACAACAGAGCAACGTTGGCTCCTTGTCTTCATTAACACTTTATCCTGCGCTAACAAGACGATCACTGCCATCCACTAGCGGTAGGGCCGACAGTCCCCAAAACACCTTTATTTTCACAGAAAGCAACGACCACTTCTCATAATCTAGAGTTATTGTTCCTCTTGGCTCTTACTCTGATGCTCTCTGTCCCCCAGTGTGTATGTAGGGGTTGTGGAAAGGCCCGGCTGAGCGTGCATGTAGGGGTTGTGGAAAGGCCCGGCTGAGCGTGCATGTAGGGGTTGTGGAAAGGCCCGGCTGAGCGTGCATGTAGGGGTTGTGGAAAGGCCCGGCTGAGCGTGCATGTAGGGGTTGTGGAAAGGCCCGGCTGAGCGTGCGCGTGTATGTAGGGGCAGGTGGTATCGGTGTCATCTGAGCATGCTCTGACCTAGTCTTCCTTTCTCTGCAGCTTTTCAGCATTTGAGTTGCCTGAGATGTGTGTTTGGGTCTGTAAAACTAATCCCTCTGTTGGGCTGCGCTGCCTCCAGCATCCGTTATTGTGCCTTGACCCCTTAGCGCATGTTCACATGCAGCTGGATGTGCACAGAGCTTTGTAGTGGCCGCTCTTGGTACTGCAGACCCCATACACTTCCATAGTAACTGAGCTGCAGATCCGGGGAATGTCCACCAGTGTATAGGATGTATATACCATCTCCCTACGTATATCTGGCCTCCACAGAAGCTGTGCACAGCTGATTATGGTGGTCCGAAATCTCTCGCTCCTAAGGACTGGCCTCTCTGGATCGGGTCTCTGGACAACCCCTTTAAGGTGCTCAATAATGAAGTAATACCTGCTTTTCTACAGGCGGCGCGTTAGTTACATGCCATTGTCCGGTATCTCTGGTAATGGATCCACCCTCACTGTCTGCAGCATCTCGCCCCATTGTTGCTACCTGCAGGTTGCAGGTGATGGAAAAAGACATTTGTCGTGAGAGATAATAAAATCTTATTTTTTTTTTCTTCACCATTGTCCTGTTCGAAATGTGTGGAAGAAATTGTCCTTACAGTTTGTACCTGATCAGATGAATTTCTCCCATTTGTTGGCGGAACAGACGGATGACACCAGCTTATGGTTCAGGTAGAGAAGTAATTACCGAGCCCTCGCCGCTCTCCAGACTTGTGCATCCTGCAGCGCCTGTTGTGCAGCGCCACTGGCTAATACTCCTGTAAATCTACGAATACAGTGACAACTGGGTGTTACTAGTGCTGGGGTGGAAGGGAGGGGCTTGTCTGCACTCCGCCGCTGACTAATCGGTACTGACCGTGTAGGACACACCCCTCTCGTGCCCACGCCCCATTGTCAGGTCTGTACATTTCCAGCAGAATTATAAGAACAGCCTCTCCAGAATCGTCGTATTTTGCGTCCGTCTCCTGGTGGCAGATGTGATTGTTATCAGGCGATCACAAGAGCTGGGGGGGGTGGATGATGATGATGATAACTTGCCCCTCACCCCCACACAGACCTGCTAACGCACTGGGTGCAGTGAAAATCGCCCCTATGTTCTCTTGTGTTAACTCCTGTGTCCGCTTCCTTCCTCGCAGATCTCTTTAGTTCCCTGACAGACTCCGGCCATCATGGGGGACGACAGCGAGTGGATGAAGCTTCCGATCGACCAGAAATGTGAACACAAGGTACGTGCCAGCGTCCTGCCGTCGCATTAATGCCGCCATGCTCTGGATGAGCTGGCGGCTCTGCCGCTCCGTCTCGCGTGCGCTCTGCCTCGCTAGTGACGGGAAGATCTTGAAGCTCGGCTTCTATTTTTACTTTATTCCTTCTGCGCTTTTAGCAGCATCGCTCCGTCATCACTCTTCCCCGGATGTCGTGCGGCTCTCCTCACAGATATAATGGCCTTAAAGGGTGCTCTGTCCTATATGGATGATGACCCAGGACCCCACGATCACTTGTGTTCCCCATTCTTCCCTGCATGGGGCGGTCGCTCACTAACGTTTATATTCTATGTTTCCATTTCTCCAGCAGGAGAGGAGATAAGTATGTGATTACCGGGGTTCCGACCAGCGGGAGCAATGGTCAACATTCTCTACCAGCTCCCTTTGCTTTTTGGGGATTAACAGAGATGGTACTTTGCTTTGTCTGACCCCCACAAAATAAGGAGAGGGGGGCGGACAGGAAACCCCACCAGCACGAACTACAGCTATGGCCTCGACCCAAAGCTGTGCATGACAATGACGTAAGGGGGTTCACAGCCACTTGATTGCTTGTCGCCTTGTCCGCAGGTATGGAAAGCCAGATTAAATGGCTACGAAGAAGCGATGAAGCTGTTTCAGAAGATCGTGGATGAGAAGAGCCCGGAGTGGTCCAAATATCTAGGACTAATCAAGAAGTTTGTCACAGAATCCAACGCAGTCGCTCAGTTAAAAGGCCTGGAGGCCGCACTGGTGTACATCGAAAGCGCACACGTGGCGGGAAAGTAAGTGACCTCAAAGACTCCATACACCCAACCGTACGGCAGCCGTAGTTTGCCAGGCCACTGAGGCCACCAGACCTGCGCTCAGGCCGGAACTTGTGGCCAAAATATGGATGAGAGAATCCGGCCACTGTGAGAATTGCTCTTGTACTTGTTGGTATCCAGAGGCTTTTTTATATTATATTGCATCAGTGTTTTCTAATGTAAGCTCCTGTTTTTCAGGACCACGGGGGAGGTGGTGTCGGGGGTGGTGAACAAAGTATTTAATCAGCCAAAAGCCAGAGCGAAGGAGCTGGGGTCCGACATCTGCCTGATGTACATAGAAATCGAGAAGGGGGAAGCCGTGCAGGAGGAGCTGCTGAAAGGCCTGGACAACAAGAACCCCAAGATCGTGGTGGCCTGCGTAGAGACCCTGCGGAGAGCGCTGAGGTGGGAACTCGCTGGCTTCGCACCATGTACCAAACCTTCTTCATACTACTCTGCAGTCTCTTATGTCACGTCTTATCTTCACAGTGAGTTCGGATCAAAGATCATGTCCCTGAAGCCAATCATTAAATTGTTGCCAAAACTTTTCGAGTCCCGAGAGAAGGCGGTACGAGATGAAGCCAAGCTCCTTGCTGTGGAGATCTACCGCTGGATCAGAGACGCTCTGCGGCCGCCCCTGCAGAACATCAATCCCGTGCAGGTGAGGCACGCACTTTTATCCAGGCGTTTATTGGGCCTCTGAAATGAAAGGAATTATGTTGCTGTCTTTACTGTCCACATCAGCTTCATCTCCTTTGACCGAAGCAATGGCTGCTTTCATCCATTTTATTGTTCACCCTAGATTACCGGTTGCTCATGAATATTCTTTAGGGAAGAGGTAGGCAGATGTATAACTTGGACAAGGGTTGCAGTGTTTGGACTGGCCGTCTGCCGAGCGTGACGGCACACATTTCCAGACGGTCAGTCCGAGCATTGCGTTGCATTCCTCATCCAAGTTGTACAGACTCTTCTCTTAGGGCCCCGTCACACATAGCGACTCACCAGCCATCCTGACAACGATATCAACTTGTCAGGATCGCTGGTGAGCTGTCAAACAGGCAGCTTCACCAGCGATCAGCGATGCCGAGCACGCGGCGTCGCTGTGTACCTTAGTTACCAGCGCGCTGGTCTCCTGCCTGTCACACGCAGCGATGCGTGCTGGCCAGCAGGAGACCAGCGATTTAAAAAAAAAAAAAAAAAAAAAAGTCCAGGGCTTTCCAACAACGATCAGCGATGCAGGGAGGCCGGTCGCTGATAGGTGTCACACACAGCGATCTCGCTGGTGAGATCGCAGTTGCATCACAAAACTTGACTGGGGCTTTAGGGTATTATTGCCCAAGGTAATTTTTTTTTCTTTGTTCCTGTCCATTTTATTGTAACTTTTTTTTTTTTTTTTAAACTTTTGCAGCTTAAAGAACTAGAGGAAGAATGGCTGAAGATGGCGCCATCCGCTCCCAAACAGACGCGCTTCCTGCGCTCGCAGCAGGACCTGAAGGTGAAGTTTGAGCAGCAGCAAGCGAGTGGCGATGCTGAAGGTGGGTCCTGTAAATCCTGTGGATGATAAATGGCGGCGCCTCATCTCTGTAACGTTACTGATGACGTCTGGTGTCTTGTCTCAGGAGAGGAAGGTGAAGATGAAGTCTTGCCGCAGGTGGATGCTTATGAGCTCCTTGAAGCTGTCGAAATTCTCTCAAAATTGCCGAAAGATTTCTATGATAAAATTGTAAGTGCTGATGGACGATCCTGTGGATGACGTTTGTAATATCGGATCATCTTTATGATGTGGAGTTCTGATGAATTTTCTGCATTATATAATAGGAAGCCAAAAAGTGGCAGGAGAGAAAGGAGGCTCTGGAAGCCGTGGAGATCCTGGTCAAAAACCCCAAACTTGAGGCTGGTGACTATGGCGACCTAGTGAGGGCTCTAAAGAAGGTAAATGGTGTCAAGAGCTCGTAGCGAAAACTGACAACTTCTCAAAGGCGATTAAAAAAATGTATCTCTTTATTCCAGGTGATTGGTAAAGACACCAATGTAATGCTCGTAGCACTGGCTGCCAAATGCCTGGCTGGGCTAGCTGCTGGCCTCAGGAAGAAGTTTGGCTCGTACGCCGGCCATGTGAGTTCAGTTTTCTTGTCGGTGACTCATTGTGCTCGTCTTTATATTTCTGGTGCAGACGCTGAATGTAGTCCACACCCTGTGACTACTATATTACCGGGCTTGATAAAATTCTACTACTGATTGACACATTAGAAACTCATTTAAGACTTTGTATGTTGCCTGTGGAGCGGTCGTGGGCAGTGATCAGCGAACCTGAAGAGTAAAGTTCACGGTCCGTACCTCCTAACACCTAGTGTCCGAGCACAGACCCCAAACACTTGACTTCTCCAGGAAGTCCGTGTTACTGTTTCCCAAATATTGGGTGTCTCCCACACTGTCATCTGTGTGACAGCGCAAGGAACATTGGCGGCTCTGATCAGCTGCAGGTTAGTTACCGCTGGTCAGAGCGATGCGGTTCTCACACTGTCAGATGACAATGTGTGACCAGTGGGGGGGGGGAAGGTTACCGCTGGTCACAGGCGTCGGCTGATGAGTACTACCCTCATCATGCTGCACCTGCTCTCACTGATGGCAGCAAGAGCTGGCGAGTCTCATGAGCGTTTTCATCAGCCGGCGCCTGTGAAATAAATACTTTTTTTTTTTTTTTTTTTTTTTTTTTCTTTATGGCGTAGGTTCCCCTCTCTTAGATGCGCCAATTCTGCCGCTTTGCTCGTGTTTTTCCTACATGCTCTTTTATTTTAATTAAAAAACGCCCTGCCATCTTGAACCCATTTGCTAAAAATAAAAAGGAAACTTATGCTTCCCTTTCTGCTGATAATCCAATGATGCCCATGTTCCACTGTAAAAGACAAAATGTAAACACTCCATATTCCTCACCTGTCCAACGACAATCCAGTAATGTCTGTTTCCCTCGGTGATTTGGGGACCAGTCACATCATGATGCGACCACGCTCCACGCCAGCCGGGACACAGACAAAAGCATGATTATCACCTGACAGCGTGGGAACCACGACGATGTGACCGGTGGTGACTATCTTATAGCCAATCGGAGCCTGTGTTTACCACGCTGATAAACAGATGACAGCGTGGGAAACGACGGATGTTTGGTTTGAGCACCTATTCATCTGAATGGGGTCCATCTCGGTTTGGGTACCGGTCTGGTGTCTGAAACAAACTTGTGTAGTCTGTAGGAGCAAAAGCTCCAGGTAGAAATTTAACGTCTAGTTATGGATGTGGTGACGACGTCTGAGCCATATTCTGGGCTTTTTCTGCCCCTTGTTACACTTGTAATTTTGCTACTGGAAATATATACTGTAATGCCTTAGGCAATTTGCATCTTACAATTGATGGGTAAAGGGGGTCGCCCCTTAGGAAACTCCAGACCGTCGTTGGTCTGCGGTGCCAGGTTTGTCCTATTCCAAGAACGGGTCGTTCATCAATTCTTCCGCACGGATTCATTTTGAATCATTACATAATTTTCTTTTTTTTTTTTCTTCTGCCAAGGTTGTGCCAACTATATTGGAGAAGTTTAAGGAAAAGAAGCCACAAGTAGTACAAGCCCTACAGGAGGCCATAGATGCCATATTTCTCACAGTAAGTTTTTATGGCCGGGTAAAGGATTACTACTCCAATCCTCTTCTGATATTGGGGATGTTTCTGAATGCTGGGTTCCCCGCAGTCGCGTGAATGGAGGTCCTGTGTCGCTGACATATATGATGCGTCCTATTCGTTGTCCACAATACGGTGATTGCTGGGTATGAAAGTCAGGCACAGAACCTCTTGTCTTAGCTGGTGGTCCCAGGGGGGGGTCTTATCACCAAGGACGTCCCAACTACAAGGATCCGAATGGTACGAATGTTCACGTCTGACACCTTCTCCTTGCAGACCACACTACAGAACATAAGTGAAGACGTCCTCGCTGTCATGGATAACAAGAACCCAACAATAAAGCAGCAGACGTCTCTGTTCCTCGCCAGAAGCTTCCGCCACTGCACGCCCTCCACCCTGCCCAAAAGCTTACTGAAGCCGTTCTGCGCGGCGCTCCTGAAGGTGAAAGTCCCAACTCTGCATTGTCTACACAATTATTTATGCTTTTAAATTGGGACCATTAAAAACGAATGCCTTGTCTGGTCGCTCCACAGCAAATCAACGACTCTGCCCCTGAAGTCAGAGATGCAGCCTTCGAGGCCCTGGGTACTGCTCAAAAAGTTGTTGGGGAGAAAGCCGTTAACCCATTCCTTAACGATGTGGACAAGCTGAAGCTTGATCGGGTAGGTTGCTAATAAAGGGTGTTTGGTGGCGTCTGTCGCTGCCTATGGATAGTGGTGCAGTCGGTGTGAATGGGACCCTGTGAATATGGTGACATGTTGGCAGCTTTCCTCTGACTTGCTGCAAATTTACACTATTATAGGATTTTAATCTTTTGTATTTAAAAAAAAAAAAAAAATTTGCTCTCTCCCCTTATACCCAGATCAAAGAATGTGCCGACAAGGTGGAACTAGCCGGTGGCAAGAAGGCTGGATCTGGAGAGAAGAAAGAAACCAAAGCGACTACTTCAGCTCCCGGGAAAGCAGCAGCGCCGCCACCGAGTGAAGCAAAGGAAGCCGCCAAACCTGGAATGGCCTCTAAAAAGCCAGCACCTTCCAAGGCATGTAACTTTACCAGGTCTGCGTCAGCCAGGGCATCGGGGTACGGTCTCCTAACAGTTTGTTATTTTATAGGCCGGAGGTCCTGTGAAAAAGGGTAAGGCCCCGGCGTCAGGGGCTGGCGCTACTAAGGGAAAGAAGACTGCAGATACCAGGGAGGTGTTTGAACAGGAGCTCTCGGTGGGTATTATGGAAGCTCCTGGTATAACGGGTACTGTCCTTTTGGTTTGCCACATCTAAGCCGTCACTGTTCTTGTAGCCCGAGGCCTGTGAAGAGAGGGCGGCTGCGGTTCTCCCTGCAACTTGCATGCAGCAACTGGACAGTGGCAACTGGAAGGAAAGATTGGCAAGCATGGAGGAATTCCAGAAGGTAAACGACCATCCGATAATGGTGGGACAGCGAGGGTAGCGGGCAGGATGGTAGCAGGTTAGAATGGAAGGGTTTGATGGCGGCCGAGTCACTGTCATCCTGAAGAACAGAAGGTGTGTAGTGTCTCTGCAGTGTGTGATCTTTTTTGATGTACATGCAAAGTTTTATTTCTCTTTAGGCTGTTGAATCCATGGAAAGGAGCAATATTCCTTGCCAAGCACTGGTCAAAATGTTGGCCAAGAAACCAGGTTTTAAAGAAACCAACTTCCAAGTAAGTCGCTCATTCACCTCCTCGTGGACTCGCTCGCTGCTATGAATGATCGTGCGCTGCGGATGGATTTGCAGTCTAATAAGTATGTACACCCCCTAGGTCATGCAGATGAAGTTGCACATTGTGGCGCTCATTGCGCAAAAAGGAAACTTTTCTAAAACTTCCGCCAATGTGGTCCTTGACGGACTTATCGACAAAGTTGGAGATGTAAAATGTGGAGGAAATGCCAAGGAAGCGTTAAGTGCGATCGCAGAGGCCTGCATGCTCCCTTGGACAGCGGAGCAGGTGAGGGGCTGATGGTGATGTCTGTGTCCGTCTTCGCTGGGCCCCGAGCTGCAATCTCATCACTGCTTTGTGCATTTCTAGGTCGTCTCGCTGGCTTTTGCACAGAAAAATCCTAAGAACCAATCAGAAACCCTGAACTGGCTATCAAATGCGATAAAAGAGTTTGGTTTTACAGGGTAAGTTCTGTTTTGCCTTCCGTTGTGCAGATTTGGGAGAAGGGGCAGCGCCGACACGTTGAAATCTGATCAGACTTGGTCTTTGTGCCCTTTCAGGCTGAACGTCAAGGCCTTCATCAGCAATGTAAAGACCGCTCTCGCTGCCACAAACCCCGTAAGTTCTTTGTACCGTTGACTTTGTCTGCTGTACCGATGCGCGCATCCCCCTAACCCTGACGTGTGATTGTAGGCGATCAGGACCTCCGCCATCACACTGCTGGGCGTCATGTTCTTGTACATGGGAGCTCCGCTCAGAATGTTTTTTGAAGAAGAAAAGCCGGCGCTCCTCTCCCAGATTGATGCAGAGTTTGAGAAGGTGAGTGGGTTCTGTTCTTTGGGGGCTTAGTTCTGCGTCTTGGGTCATGTGCACGGAGCTCATACATCTGTGACCCGCAGGGAGGATCCAATTGTCGGTTCTCCCCCTGGTGTCGGTGTCCTTCATCATCCTCTGCTTTGTGCAGTGTGTGTTGGGGATGAACAGACGCTGCAGAGTAAAGTGACGGCTCGACACTCAGCTCGTACATCCTGTCACTTTATGCTGCAGTTATTCAGCTCCGATTTCACCCTTGATTAAGTCTGCAGAAAATCAGCACAAATAGGTCCCATGTGGCTGTGACCAAGGACATCCTAACCCAGCTGCATCTCTGCAAGAAGATCCGGTACCTTTCAAGAGCGGTCAGACGGTACCTACTGTCCGGATAGGAGCAGCAACTCCCAACTGTGCAGTCTACAGTCCGGAGGTTTCTGGTTCGGCTGCTTTACATTGGCCACATGATGGCTTTTTGACAAATGGTCGGCTGATGACTGTCGTTCTTTCACCTCCCCCATTCACTTGTGCTGGGCTCTGCTGAGCATTCATTTGTCTTCAATGGGGAAGAAGTAGGCGACCTCTACAAGACTTCTGGCAATGACCGATCTCTTCTGAAAACCAAAGTATCAGGAGTCGAAAGGCCTGATCCTTCCTCTCCGTCATTGGGAGCAATAGGCGCTCATTCACATCAGACCTTTTGCCTTACATGCTGACATCTGCTGCTTTGGCCAATTTTCATGTTAATGTATGGCGGCCTTTAGTCATGTGTTAGGGCTGGACGTTGACTTCTCGGTAGCTCCGTATCGGCGGCTCTAAGCTCTTTCTGGAGGAGAGCGGTTTATCTGATGATCCAGAAACTTCTACCTGAAACTTGTGATGTTTCTTTGAAGAAAGTTTTCCAGATCTCTCTTGATTGAGACACTTAAATCATTTAATGTTCAATTGAACAGATGAAAGGACAGACTCCGCCGGCGCCATCCCGGGGGTCTACCAAATCTGGTGCAGGAGGAGGAGATGAAGATGAAGGTGAGGACCAGGAGGAAGACTCTCCTGCCGATGTCATGGATCTTCTGCCACGGGCTGAGATCAGGTGATTGGTTTCTCTCACCTTGCCGGGTTGTGAAATGCGTCGAGTACTTGCACATTTTAGCAATGCGTTTTTTTATTAACTATGTGGATTTTCCCTCTAGTGATAAAATCAGTTCTGACCTCGTGTCTAAGATCGGAGACAAAAACTGGAAAATCCGCAAGGAAGGTCTAGACGAAGTGACCACGATCCTGAACGAGGCCAAGTTCATCCTTCCGAACATCGGAGAACTTCCAAGTACCCTGAAGGCTCGTCTGAATGACTCTAATAAGATCCTGGTATGTTAAGCCACCATGTTACGTTATTTCTATAATCTGCACTTTTCTTATCGGACTTTCTTTCTCAGGTTCAGCAGACGTTGGGCATTTTGCAGCAGCTCGCCTCTTCCATGGGTCCCAGTATTAAGCAGCATGTGAAGAACTTGGGGATTCCCATTATAACCGTCCTGGGGGACAGCAAGGTGAGCACCCCATGTAATACGAGTAAACTTTGCATTTTGCTTGGGTTCATCTTGCAACAATTTTAAAGGGGTTGTCAAACATGGCTGCTTTCAAATCTGCCGGACCTGTACGTGGGTTGGGCCGCTCATTGATGTGACGAGGGCAGAGATGCAGTTCCAGTCTTAACCAATGGGTAAGTGTGGAGCTGTTCTTGGAGGAAAGCAGACATTTTTCTAATCTAAAGGACCCCTTTCAATATGGTAGCCTTCTGCACAGCAATGGAAAGTGCTGCTGATCTCACATGCACGATCGTTCACGGTCATTACTTTTTTTTTTTTTTTTTCCTCGTTAAGGCAAATGTCAGAGCGGCAGCGCTGGCAACACTAAATTCTTGGGTGGAGCAGACTGGTATGAAGGAATGGCTGGAAGGGGAAGATCTGTCCGAGGAGCTGAAAAAAGAAAACCCTTTCCTAAGACAAGAGGTGACGTTTAATGGCCGTTTTCTGTTTCCGACCTCTTTTCTCCTGCGATCACCTGGATGCTAAGAAAGACCATGCTTCTTCGTAGATCCTCGGGTGGCTGGCAGAGAAGCTGCCCACCCTGCGCGCAGTCCCCTCCGATCTGCAGCTCTGCGTCCCGTACCTCTACGCCTGCCTGGAAGACCGGAATTGTGATGTGCGGAAGAAAGCGCAGGAGGCTCTGCCCATGTTCATGATGCATATTGGGTTCGAGAAGATGTCAAAGGCGACGGGAAAACTCAAGGTAAGACGCCCCAAGTCACAGACGTGGGATTGCTGACCTCGGTAGTCCGCACACAACCCTGTTAGTGACTATTCTCCAGCACATTGCTAGCCTCACGCTGTTCTCTATCATTAGCCTGCATCGAAGGACCAGGTCATGGCTTTACTGGAAAAGGCTAAAACCAGCATGCCGGCTAAGCCTGCCCCACCACCAGGCAAGGCTTCCTCCAAGCCAGCCCAAGCGTCGGCGGCTCCTACCCCTGTGGCTGGTACGTATGTGTCAGGACCACCTTCAGAGACGCACATAGTGGGTTGGGTAAGTGCATGTTACCGTATAGAATATATAGTATGTACGTTCAGCTGACTGTCCCAGAGGTAGTCACTTACACGCTGCGCTCCCTCGGCCTCCACATTGCTGCTCTTTACTATACAGATTAACGCTGTGCAGACTGCGCTGTTTTATACATGTCTCCCTGGTGACACGGCATCTATTCTGACTGTCTCTTTACATATTGTCTCCCTGGTGGCTGGGCATCCGTTCTGTCTCCTATACATGATGTCACTTGTGGCTGGCCATCCATTCTGACTGTCCCCTGTACATGTCTCACTGGTGACACAGCATCCATTCTGACTGTCCCCTGTACATAGTGTCTCACTGGTGACACAGCATCCATTCTGACTGTCCCCTGTACATAGTGTCTCACTGGTGACACGGCATCCATTCTGACTGTCCCCTGTACATAGTGTCTCACTGGTGACACGGCATCCATTCTGACTGTCCCCTGTACATAGTGTCTCACTGGTGACACGGCATCCATTCTGACTGTCCCCTGTACATAGTGTCTCACTGGTGACACGGCATCCATTCTGACTGTCCCCTGTACATAGTGTCTCACTGGTGACACGGCATCCATTCTGACTGTCCCCTGTACATAGTGTCTCACTGGTGACACGGCATCCGTTCTGACTGTCTCCTGTACATAATGTCTCACTGGTGGCTGGGCATCCATTCTGACTGTCTCCTGTTGGGTTTATACTTTCTGGGACCGTACGACGGACAGTGAGCGCACATCGTAGCATGGCAGTAACGCTGGCATTTCGTGGCTGCCGTTGTCCTCACCGGTTTTCCTTATTCTTTAGCTGTGTGTGATTCTGGGCCTTCTGCTGCCGAGAGCAAGTCGGACTCCAAGAAGACGAAACCTGGTGCCCCGGCCTCTAAAGGAAAAGTATGTGCCCCTCTATTCACAATAAATTAGAAATCCACATTATGGCAGGGAATCGGTGATATTTCCAGGATTGCGTGTGTAGTTAAAGGCATCATCTTGCTGTTCTTTTAAGCCCGTCATCTCTCTGTAGACCCCATCTCTATCATCAGAGGGCAATACCAGTATGACCCCAACGAAGGCTAATACCAGCATGTCCAAAGCCAAGCAGACTAAGCCGGCGGTAACAGCTCTGGGGATGAGGGGTCTTGTTGCACATGTGTGCCCGCTCTCTTTGCACCCTTGGCATGTGCAGACTGCGTACGTGTAGTGCACCGGATGGCAGGTGACGCTTCTTGGAGGATGATGAGTTGCACACTGGGTGTTGTAGTGCCGAGCACTGCACGCGCCTCAGACCAACGCTGGTGACACGACCACGTGCACAGGGGCCAGCTGACTCCATAACGTTCACAGCACTTTTTCCCTTTCTGTCTTGATGCACCAGAGATTAACCCATTAATGGATTTCACAATGTCCTCTCGGTTTGGCAGCATGCACCCTTTGATCCGTTTTGTTCTTGCGCCTAGGTTGTGCCCGCAAAAAAGGTGCCAAGCAAGCCATCAACGAAAGACGAGGACGATAGGTCCGGTCCCATATACATAATCGTTCCCAATGGGAAGGAGCAGAGGGTGAAGGAGGAGAAGGGCCTGAAGGTGAGGGTCCCGGGGGATGACATCATGTCCTGGATCTGCCATGTTCCCTTCAGTATGGGGTTATGCTGAATCTTCCCCAAGTCTCGGCCATTGATTTTTGTAATTGTCTTTGTATTCCAGGTCTTGAAGTGGAACTTCCCAGCCCCCCGTGACGAGTACATCGAGCAGCTGAAAATTCAGATGTCGGCTTGTCTGGCCAAGTGGCTGCAGGATGAGTTATTCCACGCCGACTTCCAGCGCCATATTAAGGCCATGGCTGTAATGACGGATGTGAGTGCGAGGCCCTAATTGTACGTGCAGCTTATTACGATGAATCGGCTCTGGGTCTCCTTCCCACAACTTGCCGGGATATTTCCGAATTAACGTCTTGTAGTTAAATGCCGAAGATCCAAAGTCTAAAGGCTAATGCACACCACCATATAGTGGCCACATTGCCTCTGTATTACGTCTGCAATTCCCAACACGCCGTTGGGTCTCCTGACGTGACAGACGGAAAAAGATGGCTACTATGTGATCTGTGCTTCGTCATTCGCTCATTGCCTTTCTCTGAGCACCGTGTAATGGTGGCCACAAGAAATGATGGCTGAGTGATGTCCTTATACCCTACTATGGCGCATGCACGGGGCTTCTAGTGTCTGCCTTCATACCGTTAATGTGGAGGCGCTTGTAGGGTGTCCCGTGTTGATCGCCTCCACATTGGAGGTGCAGGACACCTGCTGATCACTCACGCGTCTCTTGGTATGTGGGCTTGTAACGTGGTCTGCTCGCCCTATTGCCGCTGAGGGTGGCGTCTCGTGCCCACACTTTACACCTGATAATGTCTCTATTTTTAGCACCTGGAGTCTGAGAAGGAAGGAGTCATGAGCTGCCTGGACCTCGTTCTTAAGTGGTTTACCTTGCGCTTCTTTGACACCAATACCAGCGTCCTGATGAAGGTGCTGGAGTACCTGAAGCTGCTGTTCTCCATGCTCAGCCAGGAGGAGTACCACCTCACGGAGCTGGAGGCCACGTCCTTCATCCCCTACCTGCTGCTGAAGGTGAGCGCTGATCCTGGAGACTTCAGTGGGAGTCGCTGTTGGAGGATGATGAGTTGCACTAAGGGGTTCACAGTGCGGTGTATTGTGGTACCCCGCAGAATCTGTGTGATGACACCACCATGTGCACAGGGGCCAGCTGACTCCATCACGCTCCCACCACAACTCATCCCATCTTGGTGTTTAGTGGATTTTGGGGTACAGACCCCCCCATAGACTTACCTCGCTGCATGTGATCTGTCCCATGGTTTGAGCCACTGTAAAAGCCACCCCTGGGCTAAACTGTTTCTGGACATGGGGTGGGGAGGACGTTGGCAAATGATGATGCCAATGGAGGACAACGCTGTTACAGCTCTTACAAGAGATCGGCTGCCTGACCAGGTCGGAGAGGGCGGTAGCAGGAGATGGAGGAGGGCCAGGGAAGTGCGCAGCAATGTGATGAGGGAGAATGAAGTAGGGCTGATTGCCCTGGAGCAGTTCTGTAGAAATCAGTGTGTCGGGGATCAGAGAGGGCTCCTGAGATCCCGGCTGGCCGTAGTGTGGCCTCTCACCAAAGGCAGCCATGGCCGGTCCATTTTGGCATCTGGTTGTGTTCTTGATCCGGACACCTGGCTATCATCCATCTATATCACTTAGACTATAGATGCGAAATAAATATTACGTTTCTATTTTGGGATCGTGGTGACCATTCCTTTTCATCTGGTCTCTTCCACAGGTCGGCGAGCCAAAAGATATTGTACGAAAGGATGTGCGTGCCATTTTAAACAAGATGTGCCAGGTGTACCCAGCTAGCAAGATGTTCAACTTCATAATGGAAGGCATCAAGTCTAAGAACTCCAAGCAGCGAGCTGGTGAGTCACGCCACGCCATGGTGGGTCACACCAGAGAGTCCTCGGCTCCTTCGCTAACAGTCTTGTCCATCCTCAGAGTGTCTGGAGGAGCTCGGCTGTCTGATCGAATCCTATGGCATGAACGTCTGCCAGCCAACACCTGCCAAAGCTCTGAAGGAGATCGCGGTGCACATTGGGGATAGAGACACCACCGTGCGCAACGCTGCTCTCAACACCATAGTCGCGGTGTACAACGTGCACGGAGAGCAAGTCTTCAAGCTCATAGGCAATGTAAGTATATACTACACCCCCCCCCCCCAGCAGACTGAAGACCCCCGATTTCTTTTCCATCTCCATTCATCATAACTGGTGGTGCCCATCTATCCTTCACCATCAGCTGTCTGAGAAAGACATGAGCATGCTGGAGGAAAGGATAAAACGAGCCGGGAAGAAGCAAACTGTGGCTGCCCCCACGAAACAACCGGAGGAGAAAACGCAGCGCGTACAGAATGCCAATTCCAGTCTGCTGCGGAAAGCGCCCCCTGAAGACATGTCTTCCAAACTGAAGTAGGTCCCGCACCCCCCTTGGCATTGCTGTGTGTCTTGTCGTACTCTTGTGCCATATATCTGTAGCTAGAAAAGCACTAAATGTTCTGTTCTTCTGTCAATGCCTTTCCTTGGACAGAATCATGTACCGCACTTATCGGATGTAAGTATTGGCCTCCGTACGCATGCGTGTTCCCCCTCACCGAAGGTGGTCTGACCTGTCGGATTACTTGTAAACTTTTTTCCCATCTCGTGTTCTTATGTAAAATTTATTTTGTCTGGTGTCTTTTCAGTCCGATCTCCTGTTTCATGAAAACCTTGCCTGTATTAAAGTCGCTCTTATTCTCCCTACAGTCAGGCCCGAAACATGGGAGGACACCCAGAGCCGGCTCACACCGTGCCCCGAGAATTCCAGTTGGATTTAGATGAAATCGAGAATGACAATGGCACAGTGAGGTGTGAGATGCCAGCGCTGGTTCAGCACAAACTCGATGAGATCTTTGAGCCCGTCCTGATCCCAGAACCAAAGTAAGTGGTAGTGAGGGGGAGCAGAGCCGGGGAGATGTCCTCTGGCGAGCCGGGGGGTCTAGGCGTCCCGTTTTTGACTAAGTCTTGCACAACTTTTTCCTGTTCTAAGAATCGAGGGGCTTCAATACTAATTTTTGATCCTCAGAGCGCTGGTGTGCAAAGAAAATCCCTTGATTACCCTAGCAATATGCGCCCATCCTTAAGAACAAGGGCATGCTTCTTGCCCAAATGTCTGCTGCTTTTCTACTAATGACTCCTTTGATGCTGATGTTTATTAGCAGCCACATCTCCACAGTTTATAGCTGAGGACAGGACCCCCGCTTTGCTCTGATTGTGGCCACTGTCCCCCACAGGATTCGGGCCGTATCCCCGCACTTTGATGACATGCACAGTAACACCGCTTCTACCATCAACTTTGTGATCTCACAAGTGGCCAGCGGTGACATTAACACCAGTATACAAGCCTTGGCCCAGGTAACCGCGGCCGGACATGTAAAGTTCTGCTTCATCAGAAGAGACATTTTTGTCTGATTGCGATAAATGTTTTCAGATCGATGAAGTTTTGCGTCAGGAGGACAAGGCGGAAGCCATGTCGGGTCACATCGATCAGTTCTTGATCGCCACCTTCATGCAGCTGCGTCTGGTGTACAACACGCACATGGCGGACGAGCGGCTGGACAAGGATGATATTGTCCGTCTGTACAGCTGCATCATCGGCAACATGATATCGGTATAAAATAACAAGAGCCCTTTGTGGGAATTTTCATCCGGTCGCAGCTTTGTGATGCATGTTGATCCTTTGTTTTTTTTGTTTTTTTTTTCTAGCTTTTTCAGATGGAAAGTCTGGCCCGGGAAGCGTCCACCGGCGTGCTGAAGGACTTAATGCATGGTCTCATCACCCTGATGCTGGACTCCAGGGTGGAGGATCTAGAAGAAGGGCAGCAGGTGGTGCGTTCAGTCAACCTTCTGGTGGTGAAAGTGCTGGAGAAGTCAGACCAGACGAATATATTGAGGTAAGGCCTCGGGATTAATTTATAATGGCGGTCTGCAACTTGTATTTGAGGGGAGACGTTCTGCGGACTTTACCCCGTGTATCTGTCCCTGCAGCGCTCTTCTGGTCCTCCTTCAGGACAGTCTGCTTGCGACCGCCAGCTCGCCCAAGTTCTCAGAGCTCGTTATGAAGGTAACGCTCCTGATTTCAGATTATTGATTTATAAGGATTTCTCCAGAATATTTGGGGGTTTGTGCAGCACCTCCCAATATGACAACTTCCAAGCGACGGTCCCATCTGGGGCTTCGCGTTTCCTCTGCCGTGCCAAGCTGAAGAGGAAGGCGCTGCACAATCTGTTCCATAGATTCTCCTACTGGTGTCGCAGACATTGTCAAATTCCTTCATGGTTTTGCTTGCAGTGCTTGTGGCGGATGATTCGACTTCTCCCTGAAGCCATCAATAATATAAATCTGGACAGAATTCTGCTGGACATCCATAATTTCATGCGGGTCCTGCCCAAGGAGAAGCTGAAGCAACACAAGAGTGAGCTGCCCATGCGGACCCTGAAAACTCTGCTGCACTCCCTGTGCAAGCTGAAGGGCCTGAAGGTAAGCGGATAATCCGGGACCCTGAAGGGGGCCGATGTGGGCTCTCGATGTCTGCGCTCGGTGTCTGCAATGTCCATCGTGTTTGCAGATCATGGATCATCTGAGCATGATCGAGAACAAGCACGAGTCTGAGCTGGAGGCTCATCTCCTGAGAGTAATGAAGCACTCCATGGACGGCACCGGCTCAAAGTCTGACAAGGAGACGGAGAAGGGGGCGTCCCGCACGGTGAGTGGCGTTCTACCATTATATGGCGGGGTGGAGTGGGTGACAGCATTGTAGACGAGCGCGCTCTCTACCAGAGATTTGCAGACTTAGAATCTGGTTTGTGTTTTCTCGAGGAGGAAAAAGTTTCAAAAGCGAATGTTAGCGACTTCCTGGCCGAGATTTTCAAAAAGATTGGATCCAAAGAGAACACAAAGGAGGTAAGAGCGGCGTCAAGTAGTGGGGGATATCTTGTTTAATGGGGGTCGTTGCATGGAGAAGGTAGTGCCCCATTACAGCGATGGGCACAGTGTGGCACACTGACACCCCCCCCATTACAGTGGAGCAGCAGCGGTGCACACGCCCGGCCTCCGCTCCATCCATTATGGGGCTGCTGGTGGTCGAGCACCCACACAGCTGCTTCAGTCTACTGATGTCTCATTCTGCTGACTATGGGAGGTCTTGGGTCGGACCCCTGCTGAGTTCAAGGGAAACAAAGACCAAGACATATTCGATGCTCACTCCTGATTAATAAAAATCCATGCTTTAATAACACCAAAGGACAAACGGTGGGATATAAAAGCACAGACAAAGTGCAGGACACCCACACCCCTGAAAATACATATAACTATGCCACAGTAGTGGCAGGCGATATATTTGGCATTACACGTTTAGTGTTCATTGCATATGAAGATGTATCATTATGCTGATGTATAATCCCTACAACTAGGGCGAGTGTCCTATAAGGGGATTATGACCAACAGATACCCCAATAATAACACTGGGTCATAGCACGGTCAGCCGATGCTGTTTAGGCCATGTTTTAATAAAGTATGCACTTTCATTGATCAGGAGTGAGCGTCTTGTATATATTGGTCTTTCTCCCCCGTGATGTTCTGTTCCCATAAATGATGCCGCTTCCTTTATTATTTTGCTCACCCCACTGATGTTATTTCCTTTTGTTATTCCATCCACCTCCTCAGGGTTTGGCGGAGCTGTACGAGTACAAGAAAAAGTATTCTGATGTCGACATTGAACCGTTCCTGAAGAATTCCTCCCAGTTCTTCCAGAGCTACGTGGAGCGTGGTCTACGTCTGATTGAGATGGAGCGGGAAGGAAAGGCTCGCATTACCTCCTCCGCAGGTGAGGCCCTGAGACCAGTCTGCGGTCCCGTGAGCTTACTGCTCTGATCTCACCGGCTGCCGTGTCTGACAGGTATCTCCCCGCACATGACGGAGTTCAATGCTCCACCAGCCATCACCACCGCTGCTCCCCTCACTGCAAACTCTAATGGAGAGGAGGTGGGACCATCTGTCTACCTGGAGAGGCTGAAAATACTTCGCCAGAGGTGTGGACTCGACAATGCAAAGGTAAAGTGGGATATGGCCTCCACATGTCCAGCGCACGGACGGCGATGTCCACAGGTCCCCTGGTCTGAACGCTGCAGCCTCTTGCACCATCGGTTTATATAGGCTGATGCTTTATACATGCAAGTAGTGGCTGTTCAGTCCTGCAGCTCAGCTCCTATGGCAGTGAATGTGATCTGAGCTGCAGTACTGACATGGAGTTTTGCTGATCAGCGCAGGGTGTCGGATCCTCCTTTTGGGGTC
Source organism: Dendrobates tinctorius (assembly GCF_039654945.1). Taxonomy (NCBI): domain Eukaryota; kingdom Metazoa; phylum Chordata; class Amphibia; order Anura; family Dendrobatidae; genus Dendrobates; species Dendrobates tinctorius. The sequence continues at coordinate 1,523,776 of NW_027361792.1, forward strand.
TACGTCCTGGATAACCCCTTTAACGTGTGTAATATTTTGTCATCCAGCAGGATGAGAGGCCTCCCCTCAGCTCCCTGCTCTCGAAGACCTCTACTCCATCGGTGGTATCGTCCACAGACATGTTGCACAGCAAACTCTCCCAGCTCCGGGAATCGCGTGAGCAGTTCCAGCACTTAGATCTAGACTCCAACCAGACTCACGCCAGCACCACCTCGTCCACCTCTTCCTCGGCCACCGCCTCCAACATTGACGACTTGAAAAAGAGACTGGAACGAATTAAAAGCAGTCGAAAGTGATTTATTGGCGCGCTGCCATCTCTTCCGTCTGCACACTCTCGGGGGTCTCGTGTCTCGGGGGGGCTTCGTCCAGGCCTATTGTAAACTATTATTTTATGTATCATACTGTGCATTTCTCTGTTGGGGGCGGGGGGGGGGGGGAGGCGAGCGACATTAGTGGTTGAGTATTGTACATATATATTGCTGTTCTGACTCCCCCGTGTGTTTTAGTGTACAGACGTCTCATCCTGTTCCAGAACTTTTTTTTTTTTCCCCCAATCCGGTTTTAATCGTCCATTTCCGCGGCTCTTATACTTGTCGCTCCGTGGCTGTTTTTTGACTTGCTTTTAATTTAACATAAAGCAGTGGATCGCTGATTCTGTATGGAATCGTCCGGCATGGCATGAAACGTTTTTTTTTGTAAATAAAGTTTGAAACGAGTGATTGCGTTGTGTAAATGGCGCGGTTTTCCAGCTGCTCTGATGTATTTGGACCTGTAGATTACAGTAACTAATCCACAAGGCCCTGGTGATGCCGTTCCAGTCCCCGTTTTGAGCCGTAACGTTTGGCTTTTAATTTTCATGGACGATAAATTAAAAAAAACTTCTCATTTTAAAAGCTTTCACTCCTGTTTACGAGGGATCGATGTGCCGACAGCTAGTACCCTAGTTACCTGCAGTGTCAGGGGCGTCTGTAACGTCTTAATGTTTTGTGGACTTTGTCTTGTTCGGTAACACGGCGACATTTGGGTGTATAGTGTCAGTCTGTATCTCCGCTATGCAGGCATGGGCGCGTGATGCCATCATTCCACTTAATTGCTGCTGTCAGAATTGAGTGGCATATTAATGGTTAAACAGCAGCGATCTGAGCTGCAGCCGATCGCTGACATTGGAAACCATTGCTGGTTGTAAAATACAGCCGGAACCTGCTAAACCCACAACTGACATCCACCGTAGATGAACGGCGCAGATCGGGATTATGTAGTATCCATAGGCAAAATGGTGCATTGCTTCAAGGTCCAACATACATACAAGGCAGGTACCTGTAGGCGGCGCTAGAGAACCAACATGCCTTCCCTCCGGCAGGGGAATGGTCTTCAGGTACCGAACATTTGGATCGGAAGATTTGTCCCTGGTGGACTGGGGCTTCCTCGTACATGTGATTGTTCGGCAAGTCGTTCTGTCGGGGTCGTAAACGACAATAAATCCTCATTCACCAGTCATTCCAAATCATTGTGCGAGCGCAAAACATCTGGTACCAATTAAGAATGACTCAGACACGCAGCTGATTCAGTCTTAGCTAATGTCCTGCATCCACACCTGTCAGGAGCAGTACAACAACTGGCTTTATTTACAAATACACAATACTATATTGAGTGTTAGGGGAAGGCGTGCATTAGGCGGGGTTTATGCAGTATACATCTAGTGTCCAGTCTCTCTCTGATTCGTCAAAACGTCTCCCGATGGTTACTTCTTCTTCACATTCCTGAGTTATCTTTTTTTAGGAGAAATGAAACTTAACTTAACTCTTTAGACACTGAATTTAAGTGAAAGTGAACACTGGCAGCCATCTTTAATACAGTTACATTTGCATTAGCAAGCAATTAGGAAAAACTTATTGTTTCACAGTATAAAAGTATAAAAGTTATATAAGAAAATATATTTTCACCTTGACAATCCCCCCTAAACACTAAGTTTTTCCCTTAATGAAAGATCCTTCGAGACTGTCCATGCGATGGGAAAAGGGGAGGTGGATTTCTTCATCCAGACACCTCAGAAGCTCTCCCCTAGCGAGAGGCCTCCAGGCAGCTGAACCCTTCACTAACCTCACATGGAGTTCTCCCGCTGTCCCTAAACTAAGTCTCTTAACATCATCTGAGAATGGGGGGTTTTGTCTACTCTCTTGAGGGGAATATACTTGGGGATCTCCCCTAGATCAGTACCATCGTACTCTGGTGGGTCTACTTCTTGATTGAGGAAGGTGCCAGTCGGAGTTGCTTTGGCAATAACCTTTTTATACAAGGGAATAACACAACAAAGAGTTATCGATCCAATTACAAGGAGGGCGATCAGTACTATACAAGCTTGTTGAAGGAATCCCTTGAGTCCACCCAACCAGCCGGAAAAGAAAGATGTGTCTACTCCAGCATTAGTTTTCAATTCTGCTGCTAACCCAGTTATCTTTTTAAGGGCTATCATGGTTTTTCCATTCACTCCAGAGTTCTGAGGGATACAGGTACAACACTCCTCTCCCACCATCCCACAAACTCCTCCTTTCTCAGCTAATATCATATCAAGGGCTAGTCGATTTTGGAGTGTCATTCTAGTGTTAGGGCCCAATTCTTCAACTATACCTTGGAAGGCATCTTGGCTGAAATTGACAAACCTTTGTTCACTGTAATATATGTAATTGATCCATTCAACATTTTTATTAATCTGCACCTGTGGGATTATAGAAGCAAAGCCAGCATAGATCTGGTTCTGGGCTTTAAATTGGTCAGGCACCCCCCTTGGCACTCCAATAGCATCAATATATACTAGTGGATCTTCTTCATAACTCATATGGAGCTGATCGAGGCTTCTCCTTTTCCTGGTAGGTTCATCAGGTATCTTTGGATCCCAGGGTAGAATCTTGAACTGCATAGCTAGTTTAACAAGGGTGCATTGGCCTGTCCAGGCATTTGGCAACCTAGGACGGAGCTTACCATCTCCACATAACCAATAAATGTCATACATATATTGTGTATGTTTGATTAACAAGTCAGTATCTAGAGAACTATTCTCTTTGCAGAAACCTGTCTCGAAGATCCCTACTGGTGTACCTGTGGTGTCGTGGGAATTATAGCAGGTGTAATTGTCAGCTAATACAGTTACTTCTCCTGGGACCTTTAGTTTGGGTTCCTTATGAATTAGTGGGACGTAATCTGGGCAATCAGTGGGCTTCAAACCTTTCAACAAATTCATGACACAGGCAGTGGTGTTGTCATCAGGGAAAAGCAATGCATGTGTGTATAGGTGTGTATTCGCAGCAGCACAAGCAATACATCCTACAGAGATATTCTGGACTTTTACATTGTACCTCACCCATTCTAACCACAAATTTTTCCTTGGGGCTGTTTGTGTTTCTATGGAGGAAACCTCTTGCCAACTGAGACCTGGAATGGGGATCACTTCATTAACTACATTTTGCAAACGCTCACCTGGGACTATTTTAGGTGTACTGGTAACGGGGGCCTTGGTTGGTCTGAAGCTAATATCCTGAAGCCGAAAATATGGCCTAAATACGCATAAGGTCCAGCACCAAATACATAATTATAATGCCTTCCTAGTACGAACGTCTGCAGATCAGCAGATTGAGGGCTTTCAAGATTTAGGAGAAGGGGGTGACAGCTTCTACCCCATTTACAGCCCCTAAATGGTTGCAGAAGGGCTGTTAGATGCATTCTCTCACGAAGATTCCTACCCGTCCCATCCTTGGGGAACATGGCTTCGCTAGGTTTATATCCCCAATCATTCCCCGTACTCCAGGCAGCATCTGTCCAATAATGACAATTATTGTTGTCTTGTCTGGTAACACATATAGAACTGGATGATCCCCTCTACCACCCGTTCAGTCTCAAGGCACTTGACTACATCACAGAAATCAAATCGCCAGATATTCACCGGGGCTGTCAGGTTTACCCAGAGAATAAAGGGACCAGAATTCTTATTTACAATAGGGGCCGAAGAGGTAGGGGCGAGGATGGCCCCCAGTCCCAAGGTCAAAAACAACAGCAACATTTCCCTTCAGTCACTACTGTGACTAAACACTGGTTCGGTCTCTTTTACAGTGTGAAGCATGAATCCAGGTGCTCTTTCCTTCAAGTTTTACTGCAGTGGGGGTGACCAGGATCACCGTGTGGGGTCCATCAAATCTCGGCTGGAGACAATCTCTGCGCACAAACTTTTTCACATACACCAGGTCTCCTGGCACAAAGTCATGGACCACGTCACCTGTGGATTCTGGAAGAGAAGCAGAAACTGTAGAGTGGGTGTTAGACAGTTCCTTAGACAATGCAATTACAAATTGTACAACTTTATCATTTGTCTCAGACAACTCTTGTGGCCTAATGTCTCCTATTTTAGGTGGAGCACCAAAAAGAATCTCAAAGGGAGTCAGGCCGTGTTTTCCCTGTGGGGTGTGTCTGATATGGTATAGGACCACGGGGAGCAAATCTGGCCATGGGAGTGGGTGGTCCTGGCTCATTTTAAGCAACTGGGTCTTAATTGTGGAGTTCATTCTCTCAACTTTGGCTGAACTGGAGGGGTGATAGGGGGTGTGCAGACCCAAATCTGTCCCTAACATGCGCCACAATTCCTCGTAGACATTGGCAGTGAAGGCTGGGCCTTGATCTGATTCAACAACTTCGGGAATTCCAAATCTGCACGAAATTTCAGTGATGAGCTTCTTAGCTGTAGTTTTGGCAGTCATGTTGGTCACTGAGTAGGCTTCGGGCCATCCTGAGAACATATCCACAGCCACTAGGACGTACTCATACTTTCCTGACTTGGGCATCTGAATATGATCAACCTGGATTCTCTGCCAAGGGTAGTCTGGTTTGGCAAGATGCTGAAGTGGAACCTTGGCGGTGGCTGTTGGGTTACAGATGGCACAGACTGGGCAGGTTCTTGAGTAGGCTGTGACAGTGGTAGAGATTCCTGGGGCCCAGTAGAGCTTCTTGATACAGGCCAGAGCTTGGTTCTTTCCTCGATGAGTTGATCCATGAGCCCATGCTGCAACGGCTGGATACATTCTTTTGGGTAGACAGGGTTTCCCATCCACCTTATAGAGTCTAGGAAATTGGTATTGTCCGGCAGAACTACGATTCCCATGAATGGCTCCTACAGCTTCCCACTGCTTCTTTTCTTCTTTAGAGGTCAACTTTTGTTCTTCCCACAATCTCTCTTCAGGTGGTCGGGCTGGCTTCCAGACAGATCCGGTGGCAGGGTATTCCATTTCCATGTCTTCTATCAACTCCCTCTTCTTTCTTCGGGCTTCGGACTTCTCAAAGTCTCGTTCTTCTTCGGCTTGGGTAGCTTCTTTGGTTGCCTGTTCTCTTGTTTGTGCTCTGGTAAGCACAGGCATCACAGGTGTATCAGTGCCTTCCCAACAGGGTTTTTCTGGTGCTGTTTCTTCTTCTTCCCACTTTGCTGAGACATTCTTTATGGCAGCAGCTTTGGCAGCTTGATCTGCTAAATGGTTTCCTCTAGTCTCCTTCGAATTGACTTTCCCGTGAGCTTTGACCTTGATCACCGCAATTTGTACAGGTAGCTCCAATGCCTTCATCAGGGCTTTAATCCTTAGTGCATGTTTAACAGGGGTTCCTGTAGCCGTAATGAACCCTCGGGACTTCCACAGGAATCCAAAATCGTGACAGATTCCATAGCCGTATCTTGAGTCAGTGTAGACATTGGCCGTCTTCCCTTCTGCTAGATAACATGCTTGTTGTAGGGCCACAAGTTCGGCTTCTTGAGCCGAAAGGTGAGGTGGCAAGGCTTCAGCCAGAAGGACTTCTGTTTCAGTGGTGACCGCATATCCAGTGTGGAACTTGCCATAAGAGTCTGCAAATCGAGATCCATCAGTCCATAGTTGCAAATCAGGGTTGAGAAGTTCTTGAGTTACCACATTTTGTGGTGCAGAGGCTTCTTGTTCCAGTGCTTTTACACAGTCATGCGGGTCATCAGGTGACCTCCCGTCTGGTAAGTCCTTATACCCGTCAGGGAACTCCCCCCTAGAATGTGGAAGCAAAGTGGCTGGGTTGATGGTAGTACATTTCTGGAAGGTGATGTTGGAGGGCAGAAGTAGAGAGCACTGAAGTCTGAGATGTCTTTGGCTCGTTAGATGCTTAGGAGATGTTTGTTGGAGGACAGCAGAGAGATCATGTCCAGCTTGAATGACCAAGTCATGACCAAGTGCTATGTCAGCAGACTTATCCAGAAGAACATGGGCTGCATGCACAGCCTTGAGGCAGGAAGGAGCAGTTCTGGCAACAGGGTCTAGCCTGGCTGAGTAGTAGGCCAGAGGACGGAAACGATCAGCATGTTTCTGTGCCAGCACACCAGAGGCATGTCCTTCAGATTCTGAAACAAAGAGATGAAACGGCTGAGTGTAGTCAGGGAGACCCAGAGCAGGGGCGCTGACAACAGCTTCCTTGAGAGCCAGGAAACAGTCCTTTTGCTGAGCATAGATATACGGATTTTCAGCATGATCCCAGTCCGGTCCTCCAGTCTTGAGGCAATCATACAAAGTTTGCATGAGTCTTGAAGCATCCGGAATCCACTGTCTGCAGTAGGTAATGAGTCCCAAGAAAGACTGCATAGCAGAGTATGTCTTTGGATAAGGGATATCCTTGATTGCATGTTTTCTGTCCTCGGTGAGGTGTCTCGAGCCTTGAGAGATGCAGTGTCCGAGGAAGACGACTTTCTCTTTGCACCACTGGACCTTGGCCTTTGAGACTTTGCAGTTGGCAGAATGAAGAAAAAGGAGCAAAGACTCAGAAGCAGCAAACAGATTCTCTTCAGTTCCACAGAGGAGTAGGTCATCAACATACTGGAGAAGCGTGACATGAAGATTCTGTAACACCCACGGATCCAGGGTCATCTTCATAGCATGAGTGAACTGGTTAGGGGAGTTCTGGGCACCCTGTGGTGTCCTGGTCCAGGTCAGCTGAGATCCTTGAAACGTGAAGGCAAATAAAAACTGAGTCTTCATGAAGCGGGACACTGAAGAAAGCATTAGCCAGGTCAATAACGGTGAAGAGTGTTGCTGAAGTAGGCACTTGAGAAAGCAAGGTGTTTGGGTTGGGTACCACAGGAGTTTCCAAGATGGTGGCTGAATTGACTGCTCTGAGGTCCTGTACAAGTCTGTACTTCGGAGGGTCTCCAGGAGCTGTCTTCTTCACTGGAAACAGGGGTGTGTTACAGGGTGAAACACATCTGATTAGCACTCCAGAATGTAAGAGGGAGGTAATCTGAACTCCAAGGCTCCGCTCTTGGGCAGCCTTAAGCGGATACTGAGGTAGTCTGGGGTATAGGTGCCCAGGTTTGAGGTGGACTTTTACTGGAGGCACTTTGAGCAGACCCACATCCTCAGGTCCAGTTGACCACAGAGTGGTAGGTAGATTGGGCAAATCCGGGGAAGGTGTCGTTTGTAGAGTCATCATCATCAGAGGGAAAGCCTTAAGGACACAACGATCTTCAGTGCCTTGTTGTGAGGCAGGATCTTGTAATTGCAATTCCATCCCTTGATCACCGAAGATGATGGTAGCGTGAAGCCTTTGAAGGAGGTCAGCTCCTAGAAGGTTGACGGGGCAGGTTTCAGACACCAGAAATTTGGCAAAGACACCAGAGAATGGGCCAGCTGGGACGGGAACAGTGAGTGGTGATGAGGTTTGTTGACCTTCAACTCCAATACATGTGAGGAAATCTGAAGACAGGGAGATTGTAGGAGGCAGCTGAGATGAAGAGATAACAGAGGTGGCCGCCCCAGTGTCCACTAAGAACTTGAGAGGTTGATTGTCCACTTCCAGGGTCACTGCACCACAAGACGAGGAAGTACAGGTGGCGGGAAAAGTGGGCACCGGTTGGCCTGAACTTCATGAGTGTGGAGGAGGAAGAGGTCTCTGAGGGTGCCCCCTGCGAGGACAACTTCTCATATGACCAGGGCTGGCACACTCCCAACACAGAGGTCTCCCTTGGTCATCACGAACTGGTCTGTCCCTGTAGTTTTGGCCCTGGGACCCTCTCGGCCTCAAGCGTGGTGATCCATACCGATCCTGAGCCTGATACACCATAACAGGTACTTCTGAGGCTTCTGCCATATACATGGCTGGTTTCTTCTTGCCTTTGTCCTTCTGTGCTTCCTTCTCTGCTTCCTTTTCTGCTTCTTTTTCTTCCCTTTGAAGCATTTTCTGATAACTCTTCACAACAGTGAGGGCCTGTTTTAGGGGACCATCAGGTAATTCGGGACGAAGCTTCATGACCTTATCCTTCAGTGGATCTTCCAGACCATCAATAAAAGCACGGACCAACAAGGCTGCCTGCGTCTTCACATGAGTTGAATAACCCAAGTCTTCAAACTGCATAGTTAGTCTGGCAGCGTATTTCTCCACAGCTTCACCAGATTCTTGTTGTATATCCTGTATTGATCCTGCTTCGTCACAGAGACGATCCTGGGCCCACTTTGTGAGTTGAGCGATAAACTCCTTTCCAGACTTGAACTTGTTGAGAGGTCCTGCTTTAGTGGGGTCCAATTCCTTCATGATGGTGGGGAGAAAATATTCGGAGGCTTTGATTGAGGTGATGCCTGATAGATCAGACCATGTAGCCCCGTAGATGCTCCTAGTCTGTTCCAGTTTCCTTACATACTGCATGGGAAATTTGTCCGGGTCAGGTAACTTGTTAACAATAGCATCAATTTGTACCGGAGTGAAGGGTTTGTATTTCAGCTTCAGCCCTTCTTCTTCTTCGTCATGTGTCACTGCCTCATCCTTCGGGGCAGTTGGGGGTGCTGTGGGTATTACCTCATCCAGGGGCTTTATACCTGTGTGCATCAGTGGTATCGTATTCAGCTACCAAGGGCATGATGCCCTCTAATCCGGATTCATGGTAACAGACGATCCTAACTTCTTGTAAATCGAGATCTGGGGTTGATTGGAGACAATTCTTGATGACTTCAACGTGTTCCTTCATACAGGGGCCCAGTGGGTATCCAAAGAGTCCTGAAGATATCAATGGTATAGCCAAAGTTCTACGAGGAAGTGTATCTCTCCCTAGCCGTCCTGCAAAGATAAGCACTGTCTGTAAGGCGGTCTGCAATATTGTACGGCAATGCTCGGGTGTCCTGTAATCATATATAGGGCCTGCAGTGTGTAACACTATATCACAGGGCAAATTCCCTCCCTGGGTGGACATAGCGTCTCCTGGATGCAAGGGGCCATAATTGGTAAGGTAGGCCTGACACTCTTGGGTTATGGCTGGGCCTCCTTTTTAGCTATCTGTTGGGCCAAACCACCTCTATGCGACAGGGTAGAGTTAGCTGGGTTCACTATGGCTCCTACCTGGTGGGTAACTATGTCCCCATACCCCACTGAGAAAAGAACATGGGAGCCCTGAGGTGTGATGTAATAGCGTGAATGACAGGGGAACCAGATTTCAGGGTCATGGGGCAACCTAGAGGATTTGTTGAGAGGGGTAGGTAGTGGGCTCCTTCCGGGCCGGGGGGATTCGAACGGACCTAATAGCAGTGGCGGGGCAGGGGGAATTGTAGCAACCTGATTGTCAGAATCTTCTGATCCCTCATCATCTCCGATAGCTTGGCGCCTCATACGCATTACGGACCGGAAAGCCGTACTGCCGGTCAGGGCATCAAGAGTGAAGGGACCTTGACCAGGTGTATTTACAAATATCACAGTGGGTTGCACCGGGAGACTAGGCCCAGAGGCCGGAACAGAAACAGGAACATTAGAGGTGGGAACAGCATCGGTCGGTGCCGGAGGTTTCTCAGGAAGTGGTGGTCCGATAGTACTCGCCGGAAAGTGTTACCAGCGGACATAGTGGCTGGGGAGGAATTCCGGGTGCACCAAGATGGCTGCCGGTGGAGGAGGGGCATGCCCCACTTCCGTCCATGGTCTGGGCGGAACCCCAAGGACGGCCCGCCCCACACACACGGCAGGTTTCCACCCAGGTTGGATTCTGCACGCCACAAACAGGACACACCCACGCTTCTGGAGAGCTCGTCTTGTCGCCATTATAGGGCGGTGGTTGGGACTGCATTTTCATCATCAGTGGCACGGCGGCCATTTTACAATCTATAAGATCACAGTTCAAAGGCATTTTATAACCAAACACAGGTTCCGCATTGTCTGATCCTCCTTCCCCATCAATCTCTTTCCATCCTTCATTCTTCAAGCCTCGCGCAACTCGCAGATGAGCTTGTGCTTGTTCTAACAATCCTTTATCTTTCAACATGCCTCGTTTGTTCTCTATGAGATTATGCCACATAGCCGGCTGTAATCTCCCTGACGAGGGCAATCCTACATGCTTATACAATCTCTCAACATTCTTGACTGCCTTCTTGCCTTCCCGTGACGCTACTATTGCCTTGACCTCCACAGCATCCTCATCTAACTTGTGGGGCACAGACTTCTTCTGCTTTAAGATACGCAGCATGACTCTTACAGAATACTATGGTTCTCTGCAGAAAAACCACTGGTAGCGATATCAACACTGATGTTCCACAGTACGGAGCCTCACGTTCGACGTACTAGGAAAAGAGCCTCGCGCTCAATATTTCCTTTCCCTAACCTTGAACAGCAGTGATTAACAGATTATCCTGCCACGATATTCCAACAGTCGGGAGGCGGTCTCCTAGTGAGAGCCCTCCACAGAAATACAGGTGGTCCCTTCTCGGGACGTCTTAATTACCTAGCTGGTACAATATCACAGAGGCTGCGTCTCCTATCCCTTCCTCTAAGTTGCCCCACAATCTGCAACTAGCTCAATTTATCACTCCACTTCACTACTAGACAATAGTCACGGGTAGGGTGGTTGAATGGAGTACAATGACCGGTGGAGGAGGTGTGGTGTACACGAGGACGCGCAGAATGCGACGTCTCTCAGTTGCTGGTTCAGAGCGTGGCACAGGATCGCACTCAGTCTCACCACTCGACCGGTCACCCCTCAGACCCAAGGAGACCACAGACAAACCAATAACGGCTGAGACACTAGCAAGTGTGACACATACAGTGTATATGATCTCACTTACCGTGTTTTGGAGGGTGATCAGTCCTCGAGGTCAGCCACTACAGGTATCATCCACAGACATCCAGGCATGGGTCCAGAGGAGCCTCGGATCACTGTCCACTCCCCACGTTGGGCGCCAAATTGTCGGGGTCGTAAACGACAATAAATCCTCATTCACCAGTCATTCCAAATCATTGTGCGAGCGCAAAACATCTGGTACCAATTAAGAATGACTCAGACACGCAGCTGATTCAGTCTTAGCTAATGTCCCGCATCCACACCTGTCAGGAGCAGTACAACAACTGGCTTTATTTACAAATACACAATACTATATTGAGTGTTAGGGGAAGGCGTGCATTAGGCGGGGTTTATGCAGTATACATCTAGTGTCCAGTCTCTCTGATTCGTCAAAACGTCTCCCGATGGTTACTTCTTCTTCACATTCCTGAGTTATCTTTTTTTAGGAGAAATGAAACTTAACTTAACTCTTTAGACACTGAATTTAAGTGAAAGTGAACACTGGCAGCCATCTTTAATACAGTTACATTTGCATTAGCAAGCAATTAGGAAAAACTTATTGTTTCACAGTATAAAAGTATAAAAGTTATATAAGAAAATATATTTTCACCTTGACAGTTCATGGTAAAACCAAATATCAAGTCGCCAGGTACCAATGATTGATGGGGTTATTAGGTGATGTGTTATTGCTAGCACCTCTGGGACCACCAGTGGTCCCCAGGATACAGGGGCCGCAGCGCATCTCGTGGTCGACATGATCATAAACTGCTTTAAGGCTGAGTATAGATGGCATCAAAACCCTTTATGCTAGTTGGGATGTGACTATCTCAGTGGGGACCGGTGCACGAGTCGCTCCCATTACATGTGTTTTGTGGACTAGCGAGCGCTGCGATTTTTGGTTCATGGCGGAGAACAACTTGTCCGCTGTCTCATAGGTCCATATTTGGTCAGTCCGCTGCTCGAAGATGTGGTGTCTTCTATGGAAGGTCCTGAGATCTCCCACTTCTGGGGACCCCTAATCAATGGTAATAAATAAGTGTTCAATTAACCTACAGCGCCTCCAGTGGGGAAATCGAGTATTACAATATAACCGCTGCACTGCCCTTCCCATCATGGACTTTGGAGCTGCTCTGGCTTAATAGGATGGATGTACGGTGGTATTTTTGAGACAACTCCTTTTGAGAGTATTAATGAGGGGTAACTGCTCACAACAGGTTGGGGGGCGAATGTGTATTAGGGAAGTTGCTTCATGTCTGGATGTCTCCTCCATGTAGGGAGATGTACGGAGTAACGTTACACCCTAAGCTCTTATTCAGACATCTGAACGTCACGGCCCGGACTGTCCACGGGTCTCCAGACCTGTAGTCACTGCAGGATAGAAGACGTGGAGTTCCGCTCCGGAGCCCCGTGGGCCGTCCGAGCATCATGGTCCAAACTGGGGACTGTCCTACATGGGACGTCTGGCTGTTTCATTGGAGTAATGGGGACCGGCAGGAGTGTCCAGGCCTGGCCTACGGGGTGCACACCGACATTCTTAGCACTTAGGATGAATTTGTGATGACACAAAGTGATTAAAAATAGTTTATTGATGAGCAGAAATACATAATGTGGTGGGGGGGGGGATGTGCTTTCAGAAGCCAAAGGGTTAAAACCTGATGCTGGAAAGGTATCAGCGGGGTTATTGATCTGTGACTTTCATGACCCATTTCCGCAAGCGATGACAATGAGTGTAGAAGCCGAACTTTCCGTCCCGGTCACATCCCTCGCCCCAAGACACGATGCCCATCTGGTACCAACGTTTGCTGATGGGATCCTAGAAAGAGAAAGGACATGACACCAAGTTCATGGGGAGAAAAGAGCAGGGAGGGTGTGGTGGTCCGGAACCCAGTGCGGATTTTAAAAAAAAAGCCTATTTTTTAGCTTTTTCCCCAGGGTAGGAGAGGTAGTTGTCAATCACAATGGTATAAAATGTCATCGATAAACACCAACCTTCATGACAAAGGGGCCTCCGCTGTCTCCTTCACAGGCGTCTCCTCTCTTGCTTTCTTCTGGACTGTAACCTACAACAATGGGTAAGATGTCAGGACGAAACATCTTCATGTGTACCTGGTACTTCAGGTACGGACTAAGCTGCTGTGTCTGCAAGAGTCAACATTTTCTGGCTATTTTGTGAATTGTATCCGGTATTTTTCACCAGTTTTCCTTTCTGCGGGATCTTTTTCAGTTTTCTGCGCTATCTGGTGGATATAAGCTGCTGTGATATCTCCTAAACACAGAACATACAGACATGACCGATCCCTGCTCTCCTCTGTGTCACATGGAGGACAATATACAGTAAGTACTGAGCTGTGTAGCTGTGAATCCATCACTGGAGTGAGCTAAAACACTAGAAATTAGCAGCATGGATGGCAATATACAGTAGTACTGAGCAGTGAATACAGTTATGAGTTTAGAAGAAACTAGAAGGTAGCAGTATGCAGAACATTATACAGCAGTAATGAGCAGTGCAGCTCTGAATCCAGCATTGGCATTAGATGAAACACTAGGAAGATGACATAGCAGGAATGAGCAGTGAATACAGTTATGGGTTGAGAAAATGCTAGAAGGCAGCAGTATGGAGCACATTATACAGCAGTAATGAGCAATGTCGCTGTGAATCCAGTTATGGGGTGAGAAAGCAAAGCAGTAGCGTGGATGATTTCGTACAGTAGTATTGAGTAGTGTAGCTGTGCATCCAGCACTGGAGTGAGATAAAACACTAGGAAGTAGCAGTATGGAAGACATCATACAGTAGTAATGAGCAGTGTAGCTGTGAATATAGTTATGAGTTGAGAAAATACAAGAAAGCAGCCTGGGAGGTCTTTACACAGAAGTAATGAGCAGTGTAGTTGTAAATAAATCTTTGAGGGTGAGAAAACAAAAAGCAGCAGCCCCATCTGAGCTAATCTCTCTTCTTGCTCTTCCATTTCTCCCTCGACTGCATTACGCAGCTGCAATTTGGGTGGGTGAAGTGGCTTGTAAGTGGAGAAAAGCAGATTTCTCTGCCAAGATATGTTTCTTACACTCGCCTGTACGATTGATTTATAGAAAATTTGTTGAAGTGACAGTTTAATTTTGCAAGCGTACGTCTAAAAGTGGGCATCATCTCAAGAAGAATGACGGAGCATCCATCATAGAAAGGTTTCCCACCATGGCTTCCGGACTCACATATGAAGAAGTCGTAGATAAAAAGCTACTCACCCGCACAGAACATGTTATCGGTCACTTTAATATTGGTAGATGCCTTGCATTTCTCCTGTTGAACCACAGGAAGGTTTATCTGCTGAAGGGCCGTCGGTAACTGTGGTCCTCCCGTGCTCCACGTCTCCTGAAGATTCCCCCAACCCGAAACCCGACCTTTGAACCCTGACTGCAGAAACCTGTAAGACATCATTAATGTAGAGCAGGTCAGATACCAGGACCTCAGACGGAGCTTGGAGACCATTGGCTGGTAGATACGGGGGTCCTCACTTCTGCACAATCTCCTTGGTTGGGAGACATACTGGATGGATATAATTTGTGAAGGTCAGAGGTTTCCTGAGTTGCATGAGCGCGATATCTCGGTCAAGATTTTCCTTCCAGTTGTATTTAGGGTGGACAATGATCCGTTCCAGCTGAAGAATCTTCTCTGTTGTCCTCTCGTATCTGGATGAAGAGAAAACAGAGATGGGCACAATAATGGCCTTCATATAGTACCAATATAATACTGCCATACACATCTCATCATATAGTACCAATATAATACTGCCATATACATCCCATCATATAGTACCAATACTGCCATATACATCCCATCATATAGTACCAATACAATACTGCCATACACATCCCATCATATAGTACCGATATAATATAGCCATATACATCTCATCATATTGTACCGATATAATACAGCCATATACATCCCATCATAAAGTACCAATACTGCTATATACATCCCATCATATAGTACCAATATAATACTGTCATACACATCCCATCATATAGTACCGATATAATACTGCCATATACATCCCATCATAAAGTACCAATACTGCCATATACATCCCATCATATAGTACCAATATAATACTGTCATACACATCCCATCATATAGTACCGATATAATACTGCCATATACATCCCATCATAAAGTACCAATACTGCCATATACATCCCATCATATAGTACCAATATAATACTGTCAAACACATCCCATCATATAGTACCGATATAATACTGCCATATACATCCCATCATAAAGTACCAATACTGCCATATACATCCCATCATATAGTACCAATATAATACTGTCATACACATCCCATCATATAGTACCGATATAATACTGCCATACACATCTCATCATATAGTACCAATATAATACTGCCATATACATCTCATCATATAGTACCAATACTGCCATATACATCCCATCATATAGTACCGATATAATACTGCCATATACATCTCATCATATAGTACCAATACTGCCATATACATCCCATCATATAGTACCAATATAATACTGTCATACACATCCCATCATATAGTACCGATATAATACTGCCATACACATCTCATCATATAGTGCCAATACTGCCATATACATCCCATCATATAGTACCGATATAATACTGCCATACACATCCCATCATATAGTACCGATATAATACTGCCATACACATCCCATCATATAGCACCGATATAATACAGCCATATACATCTCATCATATAGTACCAATATAATACTGCCATATACAGCTCATATAGTACCAATATAATACTGCTATATACATCCCATCATATAGTACCAATATAATACAGCCATATACATCCCATCATATAGTACCAATATAATACAGCCATACACATCCCATCATATAGTACCAATATAATACTGCCATATACATCCCATCATATAGTACCGATATAATACTGCCATACACATCTCATCATATAGTGCCAATATAATACTGCCATATACATCCCATCATATAGTACCAATATAATACTGCCATACACATCCCATCATATAGTACCGATATAATACTGCCATACACATCCCATCATATAGCACCGATATAATACAGCCATATACATCTCATCATATAGTACCAATATAATACTGCCATATACATCTCATATAGTACCAATATAATACTGCCATATACATCCCATCATATAGTACCAATATAATACAGCCATATACATCCCATCATATAGTACCAATATAATACTGCCATACATATCCCATCATATAGTGCCAATATAATACTGCCATATACATCCCATCATATAGTACCAATATAATACTGCCATACACATCCCATCATATAGTACCAATATAATACAGCCATATACATCCCATCATATAGTACCAATATAATACTGCCATACACATCCCATCATATAGTACCAATATAATACAGCCATATACATCCCATCATATAGTACCAATATAATACAGCCATACACATCCCATCATATAGTACCAATATAATACTGCCATATACATCCCATCATATAGTACCAATATAATACTGCCATATTGTGACGACTCCTGGAGTGGACCCTCTGGGTCGTGACACCAACCCTCCCAGGGCGAGCTGACCTAGTGAAGACCACCCCCTATACAGGGAGAGTCAGGGGCAAGCCCCAGGGGGTGAGGCACCACGACTGCTGGCACCAGGCGGCCGGCTCACAGGAGACACGAGTGGGTGTGTGTGTCTGCAGGAACGTGTAAAGCGTGGACACGGGAACACGTGGTATACAGAGACTTCGTTCGTCCGGGTGTGAGTGAAGCAGGATGCGTGCAAGGCGCACGTCAGAGCACTGAGTCAGGCAGCAGGTGTGCCAGGAGGTGTAAGGCCGGTTTCACATTCGCGCTTTTGAGCGCAGCGACGGCCTGCGCACGGCCGCCACTAAGCCCCGCCTCTACCAGTATCTCCGCCTCCGGGCGCATGACGTTGCATGCGTCCCCTATCTTCATCACAGAGGGCGCAGGCCGTGCGCAGTCTGCTCACAGTCTGCGTTTGGCGGCGCATGCGTCCTTTTGACGGTGCGCCGAGCACAACCAAAATGCAACAGGTTGCGTTTGGCGCTGCTCGGCGCACCGTCAAAAGGACGCATGCGCCTCCAAACGCAGACTGTGCGCAGACTGCGCACGGCCTGCGCCCTCTGTGTTGAAGATAGGGGACGCATGCAACGTCATGCGCCCGGAGGCGGAGATACTGGTGGAGGCGGGGCAGGGGGCGGGGCTTAGCGGCGGCCGTGCGCAGGCCGTCGCTGCGCTCAAAAGCGCGAATGTGAAACCGGCCTAACAGAGTACAGGAGCAGGGTGTGTGCCAGAGGGCACAACTGAGCATAAGACAGAGCGCAGGATTGGTACATGAGCCAGGAGGCACAACAGAGTAAGAGACTGAGTACAGGATCAGAGCATGTGCCAGGAGGCACAACTGAGTATAAGACAGAGCACGGAATCAGAGTGTGTGCCAGGAAGCACAACTGAGGATGAGACAGAGTACAGGGTAAGAGCGTGTGCCAGGAGGCACAACCGAGTATGAGACAGAGTACAGGGTCAGAGCATGTGCCAGGAGGCACAACCGAGTTTGAGACAGAGCACAGGGTCAGAGCGTGTGCCAGGAGGCGCAACCAAGTACAAAGCAGAGGACCTGAATACAGCGCACAGCCAGGCAGGGACACGGCAGACCAAGCCAGGAAGCACAACAATAATCAGGCACCTCCCCTAGGGGGAGGTCGTCTGATATAGCACAAGACTACTACTGGTTCCGGGTCAGGACCTAGCCAGAAAGCACATGACCACTACAGGTTCCGGGTCAGGTCCTCCATTACCATAGAGAGGACCGAGCCCTATACAGCACTGACAGGAGCGCGCAAGCGCAAATGTGACATGTAGGCGAAGACCCGGGGACGAGAGCTGCGCGTGCGCACCCGACGGGACCCCCGGAATGACTGCGGCTCTGGAAGAGATGACGTCGGGACCGAGGTCCCGCCCCCAGGTGAGCACGGCGTGACAGTACCCCCCCCTTTACGCCCCCTCTTTCTAAAACTGGAGAGGAACTTAGACAAAATCTGGGGTGCGTGGATATTCTCCCTGGGTTCCCATGACCTCTCCTCAGGGCCAAAACCCTTCCAATCGACCAAGAACATGGTTCTCCCTCTTACCTTCTTCATGGCCAAAATGTCATTCACCTCAAACTCATCCCCCAAGCCAACAGGCTGGGGTGTGTGGCCTGGAGAAGGATGAAATCGGTTAAGAACCACAGGTTTTAGGAGAGATACATGGAAGGAATTGGGAATACGGAGTGAAGGAGGCAGCTTCAATTTGTAAGCAACATCATTAATCCGCCTGAGGACCTCAAAAGGACCAATGTAACGGGGACCCAGTTTGTAAGATGGTACCTTAAGGCGGACGTATTTGGTGGAGAGCCACACCTTGTCACCAGGGAGAAATGGAGGAACGTCCAGGCGCCTCTTGTCAGCGTGTAATTTCATTCTGTCCCGTGCTTTCTCGAGAGCGGTTTTGGTCTCCTGCCATACCCTGGAGAACTCCACAGACAGAGAATCGGCAGCAGGTACCCCCGAGACAGGAAGTACCGGTAGAGGCACATTGGGGTGCCGTCCAAAGACGATGAAGAAAGGAGACTTGGTAGACGATTCACTGGAGTGATTATTGTATGCGAACTCAGCCCAAGGAAGTAGACCGACCCAGTCATTCTGATGAGCATTAGAAAAATGCCGGAGGTAGGATGTAAGGATCTGGTTGGTACGTTCTACCTGCCCATTGGTTTGGGGGTGATAGGCGGAAGAGAAATCCAATGACACTTTCATGAATCCGCATAGAGCTCTCCACAATCGGGAGGTGAATTGGACCCCTCTGTCTGACACGATGTGCTGGGGGAAGCCGTGAATCCTGAAGATATGGGAAATGAAGATCTTCGCCAAGTCAGGAGCAGAGGGTAGTCCGGGAAGAGGAATGAAGTGGGCCATCTTCGAAAATCGGTCTACAACCACCAAGACCACAGTACAACCGGAAGAACAAGGCAGATCAGTAATGAAATCCATGGCTATGTGCCGCCATGGAGCCGACGGAACGGGAAGCGGGAACAGAAGACCGGAGGGTGGTTGTCTGGGTATCTTGTTCTGGGCACAGGACGGGCAAGATGCTACAAAGTCTTTAACATCCTGGGAGAGTGAAGGCCACCAATAATGGCGAGAGATTAAGTCCAAAGTCTTTTTGACACCAACGTGGCCGGCAATCTTGGACGAATGTCCCCAATTTAGCACTCGTTTTCGGTTATTCTCAGCCACAAAGGTTCTTCCCGGAGGTAACGTGGTTAACTTGACAGGAGCCGCAGTAATCACTTTGGATATATCAATGATATGAGAGGGTTCTTCCTCTGCATCAGACGACAGGAATGATCTTGACAACGCATCCGCTCTAACGTTCTTATCGCCGGGCCGAAAATGTAGCTCAAAGTCAAAGCGGGCGAAGAATAGGGACCACCTGGCTTGCCGAGGATTGAGCCTCTGTGCGGACTGGATGTACGCCAGGTTCTTATGGTGCGTGAAGATCTTGAATGGATGTATGGCACCTTCCAGTAAGTACCTCCACTCCTCCAAGGCCAACTTAATGGCCAATAGCTCTTTGTCGCCAATGGAGTAGTTCTGCTCAGTGGAGGAAAATACTTTAGAAAAGAAGCCACAGGTGACAAAACGTCCAGAAGAGGATTTCTGCAGACGGACTGCGCCAGCCCCAGTAGAGGATGCGTCCACCTCAAGAGTGAAAGGTCTACTAACCTCAGATCGGTGAAGCGCCGGAGCAGCGGCGAAGGCTTGTTTCAACGACTGGAATGCCTCTTCAGCCTCAGAGGGCCAAGCCTTTGCGTTAGCTTCCTTGCAGATAAGGGACGAGATGGGGCGAACCAACGAGGAGAAATGAGGAACAAACTGTCGGTAGTTCGCAAAACCAAGGAAGCGTTGGATTGCCTTCACCCCATGGGGCTGTGGCCAATTGAGGACGGCGGACACCTTTGTCGGATCCATGCGTAGACCTGATTCTGAGATAATGTACCCCAAGAATGGCAGGGACGTTTGCTCGAAGGCACATTTCTCGAGCTTGGCATAAAGGCGGTTCTCCTTCAGGCGCTGGAGGACTTCACGCACGTTCTTTCTGTGGGCGGAGAGGTCTGGAGAAAAAACGAGGATGTCATCCAGATAGACTACCACGCAGGAGTACAGCATATCCCGGAAGACGTCATTGACGAACTCCTGGAACACCGCTGGGGCATTGCAGAGGCCGAAGGGCATGACCAAGTACTCATAGTGACCGTCTCTGGTGTTAAAGGCGGTCTTCCAATCATCCCCGGAACGAATGCGGATCAAGTTGTAGGCCCCACGAAGATCCAGTTTGGTGAAAATTCGAGCTCTAATAAGTCGGTCAAAGAGCTCCGGGATCAATGGCAATGGGTACTTGTTCTTGACCGTGATATCGTTCAGGCCTCGGTAGTCTATGCAAGGACGGAGGGAGCCGTCCTTCTTTTTTACAAAGAAAAATCCAGCTCCCGCGGGCGAGGAGGACTTACAGATATAACCTCTCGCAAGGTTCTCCTGCATATAGTCAGACATAGCTTGGGTCTCAGCAGGGGATAGCGGGTATATCCTACCCCTGGGTGGTGTAGAACCAGGAATGAGGTCAATCGGACAGTCATATGGCCGATGGAGGGGCAGAGTCTCGGCCTCCTTCTTGTCAAAGACATCTGCAAAGGACCAGTAAGCCGACGGCAGACCTGTAGGTGCCGGGGATGGACCGGCAGAGTTCATCGGACGGACGGGCAACAGGCACTTTTCCTGACAGAACGGTCCCCACTGGAGTATCTTGCCCGACCGCCAGTCCAGGGTTGGCTCATGAGTCCGTAGCCAAGGGAGGCCTAGAAGAAGTGTGTAAGACATGGTAGACAAGACGAGGAAGGAGATCTTCTTCAGGTGCAGGGCTCCAATCTGCAGCTCGATTTCTTCGGTGGCCTGGGTAACGGTCTCCTGCACGGACGTACCACTGACCGAAACAATCGACCGAGGAGTCTCCAGGGATCTGACAGGAATCCGGTATTTTTTAACCGCCTCGAGTGTGATAAAATTCCCCTCCGTGCCAGAATCCAGAAAAGCCTCCTCAGAATAACGCTTGGTACCGAGATTCAATAATACGGACACGAGCAGGGGAGGAGAGGAATCACATACACCTAGGGAGGCCTCTCCTATCAACCCTAGGCGGAGAAGTTTCCCGGCTTCTTGGAGCAGGAACGGAGGAGGTGAGAGAAGCTCCTCTCTCTGGCTAATTCACGGGCGCGTTCCTGAAACCGCAGGTCAATGCGTGTCGCCAGAGAGATCAGATCCTCTAAAGAGGTGGGGGTATCCCGACCTGCCAGTACGTCTTTGATCCGACCGGACAGGCCACGCCAAAAGATCCCTACGAGAGCCTCGTTGTTCCAACCGAGTCCGGAGGCCAAGGTACGAAAACGGATGGCATACTGTCCCACCGGTAGCGTACCCTGATGGAGGTTAGAGAGGGACTCGGTGATAGAGGCCAGCCGACCCGGCTCGTCGAACACCTTGCGGAAGGTGTCCAAAAAGGTGGAAAGCTGAGAGACGAGTGGGTCATTGCGCTCCCAGAGGGGGTTCACCCATGCTAACGCCTCCCCCTCTAAGTGTGAAACAATAAAGGCAATTTGGGCGCGCTCAGTGGGATAGTGCTGCGGCAAAAGCTCCAAATGTAACCGCCATTGGTTCAGAAATCCTCAACAAAACTTGGGGTCCCAGCTATATCGGGGTGGCTTGCCGAGGCGCGGCATCGGGTGCGGGGCCGAGGACTGGGCAGAAACAGATTGTATGGCCGACAAACGGGACTCCATGGATTTCAAAAGGGCCATAATCCTGGTCTGACTCTCCCGTAGGAACACCAGTTCCTTTTGGATGGAGGTGGTGGTACCAGCGGGGTCCTTGGCCTGATTATACTGTGACGACTCCTGGAGTGGACCCTCTGGGTCGTGACACCAACCCTCCCAGGGCGAGCTTACCTAGTGAAGACCACCCCCGATACAGGGAGTGTCAGGGGCAAGCCCCAGGGGGTGAGGCACCACGACTGCTGGCACCAGGCGGCCGGCTCACAGGAGACACGAGTGGGTGAGTTTGTCTGCAGGAACGTGTAAAGCGTGGATACGGGAACACGTGGTATACAGAGACTTCGTTCGTCCGGGTGTGAGTGAAGCAGGATGCGTGCAAGGCGCACGTCAGAGCACTGAGTCAGGCAGCAGGTGTGCCAGGAGGTGTAACAGAGTACAGGAGCAGGGTGTGTGCCAGAGGGCACAACTGAGCATAAGACAGAGCGCAGGATTGGTACATGAGCCAGGAGGCACAACAGAGTAAGAGACTGAGTACAGGATCAGAGCATGTGCCAGGAGGCACAACTGAGTATAAGACAGAGCACGGAATCAGAGTGTGTGCCAGGAGGCACAATTGAGGATGAGACAGAGTACAGGGTAAGAGCGTGTGCCAGGAGGCACAACCGAGTACGAGACAGAGCACAGGGTCAAAGCGTGTGCCAGGAGGCACAACCAAGTACAAAGCAGAGGACCTGAATACAGCGCACAGCCAGGCAGGGACACGGCAGACCAAGCCAGGAAGCAGAACAATAATCAGGCACCTCCCCTAGGGGAGGTCGTCTGATATAGCACATGACTACTACTGGTTCCGGGTCAGGACCTAGCCAGAAAGCATATGACCACTACAGGTTCCGGGTCAGGTACTCCATTACCATAGAGAGGACCGAGCCCTATACAGCACTGACAGGAGCGCGCAAGCGCAAACGTGACATGTAGGAGGAGACCCGGGGACGAGAGCTGCGCGTGCGCACCCGACGGGACCCCCGGAGTGACCACGGCTCCGGAAGAGATGACGTCGGGACCGAGGTCCCGCCCCCAGGTGAGCACGGCGTGACACATATACATCTCATCATATAGTACCAATGTAATACTGTCATACACATCCCGTCATATAGTACCAATATAATACAGCCATATACATCCCATCACATAGTACCAATATAATACAGCCATACACATCCCATCATATAGTACCAATATAATACAGCCATACACATCCCATCATATAGTACCAATATAATACAGCCATACACATCCCATCATATAGTACCAATATAATACTGCCATATACATCTCAACATATAGTACCAATATAATACTGCCATATACATCTCATCAAATAGTACCAATATAATACTGCCATAAACATCTCATCATATAGTACCAATATAATACTGCCATACACATCCCATCATATAGTACCAATATAATACAGCCATATACATCCCATCATATAGTACCAATATAATACTGCCATATACATCCCATCATATAGTACCAATATAATACTGCCATAAACATCTCATCAAATAGTACCAATATAATACTGCCATATACAGTACATCCCATCATATAGTACCAATATAATACTGCCATATACATCCCATCAAATAGTACCAATATAATACTGCCATAAACATCTCATCAAATAGTACCAATATAATACTGCCATAAACATCTCATCATATAGTACCAATATAATACTGCCATACACATCCCATCATATAGTACCAATATAATACAGCCATATACATCCCATCATATAGTACCAATATAATACTGCCATATACATCCCATCATATTATACCAATATAATACTGCCATATACATCTCATCATATAGTACCAATATAATACTGCCATATACATCTCATCACATAGTACCAATATAATACTGACATAAACATCTCATCATATAGTACCAATATAATACAGCCATATACATCTCATCACATAGTACCAATATAATACTGCCATATACATCCCATCATATAGTACCAATATAATACTGCCATATACATCTCATCACATAGTACCAATATAATACTGACATAAACATCCCATCACATAGTACCAATATAATACAGCCATACACATCCCGTCATATAGTACCAATATAATACAGCCATACACATCCCATCATATAGTACCAATATAATACAGCCATACACATCCCATCATATAGTACCAATATAATACTGCCATATACATCTCAACATATAGTACCAATATAATACTGCCATATACATCTCATCAAATAGTACCAATATAATACAGCCATATACATCTCATCACATAGTACCAATATAATACTGCCATATACATCTCATCATATAGTACCAATATAATACTGCCATATACATCTCATCGCATAGTACCAATATAATACTGACATAAACATCCCATCACATAGTACCAATATAATACAGCCATACACATCCCGTCATATAGTACCAATATAATACAGCCATACACATCCCATCATATAGTACCAATATAATACAGCCATACACATCCCATCATATAGTACCAATATAATACTGCCATATACATCTCAACATATAGTACCAATATAATACTGCCATATACATCTCATCAAATAGTACCAATATAATACTGCCATAAACATCTCATCATATAGTACCAATATAATACTGCCATACACATCCCATCATATAGTACCAATATAATACAGCCATATACATCCCATCATATAGTACCAATATAATACTGCCATATACATCCCATCATATAGTACCAATATAATACTGCCATAAACATCTCATCAAATAGTACCAATATAATACTGCCATATACAGTACATCCCATCATATAGTACCAATATAATACTGCCATATACATCCCATCAAATAGTACCAATATAATACTGCCATAAACATCTCATCAAATAGTACCAATATAATACTGCCATAAACATCTCATCATATAGTACCAATATAATACTGCCATACACATCCCATCATATAGTACCAATATAATACAGCCATATACATCCCATCATATAGTACCAATATAATACTGCCATATACATCCCATCATATTATACCAATATAATACTGCCATATACATCTCATCATATAGTACCAATATAATACTGCCATATACATCTCATCACATAGTACCAATATAATACTGACATAAACATCTCATCATATAGTACCAATATAATACAGCCATATACATCCCATCATATAGTACCAATATAATACAGCCATACACATCCCATCATATAGTACCAATATAATACTGCCATATACATCTCATCATATAGTACCAATATAATACTGCCATATACATCTCATCAAATAGTACCAATATAATACTGCCATAAACATCTCATCATATAGTACCAATATAATACTGCCATACACATCCCATCATATAGTACCAATATAATACTGCCATATACATCTCATCATATAGTACCAATATAATATTGCCATACACATCCCATCATATAGTACCAATATAATACTGCCATATACATCTCATCAAATAGTACCAATATAATACTGCCATAAACATCTCATCATATAGTACCAATATAATACTGCCATATACATCCCATCATATAGTACCAATATAATACTGCCATACACATCCCATCATATAGTACCAATATAATACTGCCATACACATCCCATCATATAGTACCAATATAATACTGCCATATACATCTCATCATATAGTACCAATATAATACTGCCATACACATCCCATCATATAGTACCAATATAATACAGCCATATACATCCCATCATATAGTACCAATATAATACTGCCATACACATCCCATCATATAGTACCAATATAATACTGCCATATACATCTCATCATATAGTACCAATATAATACTGCCATATACATCTCATCAAATAGTACCAATATAATACTGCCATAAACATCTCATCATATAGTACCAATATAATACTGCCATACACATCCCATCATATAGTACCAATATAATACTGCCATATACATCTCATCATATAGTACCAATATAATATTGCCATACACATCCCATCATATAGTACCAATATAATACTGCCATATACATCTCATCAAATAGTACCAATATAATACTGCCATAAACATCTCATCATATAGTACCAATATAATACTGCCATACACATCCCATCATATAGTACCAATATAATACTGCCATATACATCTCATCATATAGTACCAATATAATACTGCCATACACATCCCATCATATAGTACCAATATAATACATTTTCTAAAAATGCCACCATATAATTCCCATAAATACTACCGCTGAATAAATCCTCTCTGTCTTTAGCTGTTGCTTTGTGTTTGGTCACATTGTGCCCTTACTTGGCTCGGTAATGTTTTCCGATCCGGACCAGGAGGTCGTCAGAGGTGAAGTTTTTATCCCACGGAGGATAGAAGATGCAATGAGCGGCGGTCAGCACCCAGCGGTCACTGATCAGACTGGCCCCGCACAGGAGCTCCTGGGGGCTCTTCTTGAACAGCATCACCTGCCTGGGAGCAGAAATAAGCAAGACAGAAGGTGGAGGATGAGGGAAACCATCAGCAAGTTGAAACAACACTGAAGCTCCACCAACAACTCCTTTCACGCTGTTGTAACTTGTTTTCATACTATCTGGAAACAATCAGCAGTGGTTGCCTTGACATCTGTCAGTAAACAGGATAACCATTTTTTATCTGGTACATCCCCCCTCCACTTTCGTTCCGGTGGTCTCTTGATGTGCCGTACAACGAGAACGCCTGTCTCTGTAATTTAACCCTTTAGGTACCACACTCAATAACAACTGCGGCATCTAAGCGGTTAGACAAGAATAGCAGATTGTTACCTACTTGTTGATGGTTTCCTCTTAAAAAAAGAAACACGCTTACTATGGAGGAGCTTTATTATAAACTAAGAGTGAAGATGGGAGGCAGAGAGGCGCGGTGCGGCTCCCGCGGAGTTACCATGGGGAGCTGCCTGGCTCGGCTTCCTCTCCCTTCACGATCCGGCCCTGGATGTAGGATGCCAGCAGCTCCGCTTCGCTCTTATCAGCGATTTTCTTCTGTTCAAAGAGCGGCCTCAATCCACAAACTGCGGGAAATAGAACGCGACGATGATCGGTGAAAATTCCGGCCCCCAAGCCATCCCCCCCCCAAAAAAAAAGCCGCATCCCCTATAGGCCCCTTCCCCATAGAAGGTCCGCGTCCAACAGGTGGGCAGAAGCAGGACGACGCGCGGCACGGGCTGCGCTGCTCTCCGTGGGGTCTGGCGTATGCTCGGACAGGCTTTCTCTAGTCTCTTCCTGCTGATGGCGCTCTGGGTGAAGTGGACTGCCAGGGTGTACTTATTTACAGAGAGACCATTCTAGTAGCCCGGGATCATCTCGAAGATCTTTTTTTATGGGACACCAAAGAATTTATCAAAAGTGAGGAATATGGGTCCCCACTTCTCCGGGCAGGTGGGAGCCCCTGTGACGGTGGAGGCCCAGCGGTGTCGCCCCCTTGTGGTCGGCCCTATACCGCTCTCTACTCACCGTCTTCTCCTTTGCCAAAGGTCTTCTCATTAAAAAACGTCTGTTGTTGTGTCGCGTCTGTGCGGCCCGCTTGGACAGTGACGGGCTCTTCATCTAGGGGTCTGTCTGCCAGCGACAGGGGTCAGCCGGCAACACGGGCAAAGTCCAAGATGGCGGAGACGGATCCACGAGGCACAAGAAAAAAAGAAGCAACTAAGTGAGAACAAACCCAATAAGCCCAAATAATATCAACCCTCCTCCTCCTCCCCGGACACATTCTGGGGCCTCGAGTTAAAAAAAAAAAAAAAAAAAATAATAATTTTTTTTTGTACATTTAAATGAACTTTTTCTGTTAAAAGAAAATTTAAAAAAAAGTAAGAGATTTTTTAAGTTTTTTTTCACTCTTATGCTACAGGTTTCCTTTTAATAATTGCTACAGTTTGGTTATGATTTTTTTCTATTGTACATTTTTTACTTTTACTTTATTTCTTTGTATTATTATAATTATATATATATATTTTGTAATGGTTAGAGATTTTTTATATTGAATATTTTTAGTTCTTTTATGTTATCATATTATTTGAATTATTTTTTACAAATAAAATACTTATTTCCTTTATTACTGGATTGTGTTCGATCTCTTTAGTCCCAGACAATTGGGCACGTGACCCCGTCAATCATGTGATTTTTTTTTTCTGACACAAAACATTTGAGAGCATTTTTTATAATTACCATTTATTACTATCATTTACGTATTTTTAATATATATTTGTTTTACATTTTTTACTTTTACTTAATTCCCTGCTATTATTATTTGTATATTGCTTTTCTTTTATATTTTTTTTAAATCCTATATACATATTCTCACACACACACACATATATATATATATATATATATATATATATATATATATATATAGAGAGAGAGAGAGAGAGCGAGAGAGATTTAGATTTTTTGGATATTAATTTTTTTTAATTGCTACAATTTTAGATATTGTATATTTTTAGTTCTTTTTTATTCTTATTTCAATAATTTTTTACTTTTTTTTTTTTTTTTTTTAGTAAAATACTTATTTCCTTTATTACTGGATTGTGTCCGATCTCTTTGGTCCCAGCCATTTGGGCATGTGACCCCCGTCGATCATGTGATTGTTTTTCTGACACAAAGCTCCAAATCTTCTGCATAAACATACGCTCGAAGGGTAAAACAATGGCTGCCTTCTGCCTCCACTAGGGGACGCTCACTGCACGTTGCGCTATTATGGAGCTTTGCAGGGCATACAGTATATACTCAGTGGTGGTTGAATGCAGCTGGACTTGGGATCGTGCACATCTGTGTGAACAGGAGCCGACGAACTCTAGACTCCAACCCCCGATACAGAGAGGAAAGACCCCCCGACATCGTTTTAGACAGTGGGCCGTGACCCAATGGTCCTGCAGCCGTGCTGGGACAGTGGGTCGGTGCAGAGGGCAGCTGTGTATGGCTCCATTTACAGAAGGGGCAGTGGGAACTACGAATCATAGTGGACGGGCGATGGCGGCCGGAGGGAGGACGTGACAGGTGGTGACTTACCACAATAATTGAGGGTGCAATACTCGAAGGTCATGTTGGTGTGAGACACGTAGCACCACACGCCCTCGTCGTCATCGTCGGGGTTTCTGCAGTAATTCTCCTTCAGGTCTACGTCTTCCCTGAACTCTTCGCGGCTGTACAACTCCACCAAGGGCGAGTCCCAGCGGAGGCACGGAAGTCCTGACACGGTGACCGCCAGGGTGCCCTCATACTCTAAGCCATGGTTCGGCACGCAGGGTGTCAACACTTTCGGATCAGTTTTCGACACTTTCACAATTGCCTCCACTGTGAAGCCATTTTTGCCTATAGGGACACAAACTGGGAGTAAACGACCCCCAATCTGCTACTGACCGAGCATGCTGGGTGTTGTAGTATGATATCATAACAGATGGAAAGCCAAAGGTTGGAGACCACTGGTCAACGAAAACCATGTCCACACCTGGTGGGCAGCACATGGGCTCCGTGCCGGCTCCATCGTGGTCTGCACTGACGCCTCCCTCCATTACTCTTCATAGCTAAACAAATTATTCCTCAGCTGCTGCAGAACTTCTTTTCCAAGAGACTTCATTTTAATCAGTCATATTATTGAGACCCCCGCGGGATACACAGAGACCCCCTGAATTCACCCAACCTAGATGATGGCCGGAGGGAAGCGATTACTCTATGGTGGCCTCCTGTTCCTGCAGCTTGTGGTTCCCCTACTCTGAGCATCTCCTGATGATGGGAGTTGTAGTTCTCAGACAGCAGGAGCCGCAGACTCTGACGTAAGAGTCTACAATAAGATTGCGGATCGCCATCGGTGTAACCTGAATCCTGCACGCGCCATTTATAATCCCGGGGTCTTCGGCAGAGTCAGTGAGCCCCCTCCAGTGATCGGAGATAGGGGGTCTGCACCGCCTGTAGTTATGAGCCCGGGGGATACAGAAGCCTGGAGTAAAGGATGACTTTTCAGGCCGTATATTTACGGTGCACAATCTGCATCAAAAACTGCCATGAGAAATACTCGGCGACACTCCCTTTCCTCTGCAGATTTTCTCTCGTGGACATTGCTGCTACTGTCTTTGGCAGAAACTTTTGGAAAAGTTGCTGCTGTGTCTCCGGCTCGGGTGGACGGACCTCGCGGAAATCACGGCCCCACTTACCACATACAGGCACTGAACATTCCTCTCTGGGCTTCTCGGGGTCCTTGGTGTAGCACCAGGGCCCCAGGCTGTTGTCATCCGGGTTTCGGCAGTAGTTCTCCGTCAGGTTGTAGTGCGGGTGGGTGACCGGGTTTATCCTGGTGAACAGAGAGGGGACAAGCGAACAGTTCGTATTTAGGGGAGCTCTCTTGGCATAAACTTAAGAGGATTTGGCCGAATCTCCCGGACCCTGCACTGATCGTAACCGCGCTTCGCCGTCAGTACTTTTCCCGCGATGCATGGACTGGCCGGGGGTCTCCTGATCCCAACTTGACAACTTCCTTCATTCCTATGAGGCTGCTCAGTTCATGTCAAGAGACCCCCGGCCGGTCTGTAAGGGTTGGATACTTTTGGAGCCCCCTATTTTAATAGATCCAATGTAACTAAAATAAAGAAATAAGCAACTTTGCATAAAAAAACAACGCCCGTTCTGTGTATACAGCTCCCATGCAAACCTATGCATGTTCATGGCCAGTGACTGCTCTCTTTCTTCTGCATATATAAGTGACGGGATTGCTGGATCAGATCAGTCTGTCTGCAGTTGGCATCTATGGAGATACATATCTCTGCATAGGAGCTGTATGCACAAAACGGTAGGGTTTGTTTTTTTAAATGATGGTATTTATGCACTCGGAGATGAGGCAATGGACAAGTAATGTGAACCCAATACTTACTTCGTCTTATGAGGAAAGTTACTGGCCCAGTACTGACATTCTCGCCCCGACCTGGTGACGCTGATGTTTCCTAAGTAGTTCTGACCCATTCCATCTGCACAGTCACCTGTCAATCAGGAACAGAGGGAGGTCACACAGCAGCGATCCCTGGGGTACAGATATCTATGTAATGTCTACCATTATCACTATTAGCCAGTTATAACCACGTGCAGCGAAGACTGCAGAGAAGAGACAGTCTGCAGAGGAGAAATGGCCTGCGAAGAAGAGACAGTCTGCAGAGGAGTAATGGCCTGCGGAGAAGAGACAGTCTGCAAAGGAAAAATGGCCTGCGGAGAATAGACAGTCTGCAGAGGAGAAATGGCCAGCGGAGAAAAACAGTCTGCAGAAGAGAAATGGCCTGCGGAGAAAAGAAAGACTGCAGAGGAGAAATGGCCTGCGGAGAAGAGACAGTCTGCAGAAGAGAAATGGCCTGCGGAGAATAGAAAAACTGCAGAGGAGAAATGGCCTGCAGAGAATAGAAAAACTGCAGAGGAGAAATGGCCTGCGGAGAAAAGAAAGACTGCAGAGGAGAAATGGCCTGCAGAGAAGAGACAGTCTGCAGAGGAGAAATGGCCTGTGGAGAAGAGACAGTCTGCAGAGGAGAAATGGCCTGCGGAGAAAAGACAGTCTGCAGAGGAGAAATGGCCTGCGGAGAAAAGAAAGACTGCAGAGGAGAAATGGCCTGCAGAGAAGAGACAGTCTGCAGAAGAGAAATGGCCTGCGGAGAAGAGACAGTTTGCAGAGGAGAAATGGCCTGCTGAGAAGAGACAAACTGCAGAGGGGAAATGGCCTGCGGAGAAGAGACAGCCTGCAGAGGAGAAATGGCCTGCGGAGAAGAGACAGACTGCAGAGGAGAAATGGCCTGCGGAGAAGAGACAGACTGCAGAGGAGAAATGGCCTGCGGAGAAGAGACAGTCTGAAGAGCATAAATGGCCTGCGGAGAGGAGACAGACTGCAGGGCAGAAAAGGTCTGCGGAGAAGAGACAGACTGCAGGTCAGAAATCTCCTGCAGAGAAGAGACAGACTGCAGGGGAGAAATGGCCTGCGGAGAAAAGAAAGACTGCAGAGGAGAAATGGCCTGCGGAGAATAGAAAAACTGCAGAGGAGAAATGGCCTGCGGAGAAAAGAAAGACTGCAGAGGAGAAATGGCCTGCAGAGAAGAGACAGTCTGCAGAGGAGAAATGGCCTGTGGAGAAGAGACAGTCTGCAGAGGAGAAATGGCCTGCGGAGAAAAGACAGTCTGCAGAGGAGAAATGGCCTGCGGAGAAAAGAAAGACTGCAGAGGAGAAATGGCCTGCAGAGAAGAGACAGTCTGCAGAAGAGAAATGGCCTGCGGAGAAGAGACAGTTTGCAGAGGAGAAATGGCCTGCTGAGAAGAGACAAACTGCAGAGGGGAAATGGCCTGCGGAGAAGAGACAGCCTGCAGAGGAGAAATGGCCTGCGGAGAAGAGACAGACTGCAGAGGAGAAATGGCCTGCGGAGAAGAGACAGACTGCAGAGGAGAAATGGCCTGCGGAGAAGAGACAGTCTGAAGAGCATAAATGGCCTGCGGAGAGGAGACAGACTGCAGGGCAGAAAAGGTCTGCGGAGAAGAGACAGACTGCAGGTCAGAAATCTCCTGCAGAGAAGAGACAGACTGCAGGGGAGAAATGGCCTGCGGAGAAAAGAAAGACTGCAGAGGAGAATTGGCCTGCAGAGAAGAGAAATGGCCTGCGGAGAAGAGACAGTCTGCAGAGGAGAAATGGCCTGCGGAGAAGAGACAGACTGCAGAGGAGAAATGGCCTGCGGAGAAGAGACAGTCTG
Organism: Dendrobates tinctorius; assembly: GCF_039654945.1. Classification (NCBI taxonomy): domain Eukaryota; kingdom Metazoa; phylum Chordata; class Amphibia; order Anura; family Dendrobatidae; genus Dendrobates; species Dendrobates tinctorius. The sequence goes on from NW_027361792.1 coordinate 1,556,625, forward strand.
AAGAGGATAAATGGCCTGCGGAGAAGAGACAGTCTGCAGAGGAGAAATGGCCTGCGGAGAAGAGACAAACTGCAGAGGGGAAATGGCCTGCGGAGAAGAGACAGCCTGCAGAGGAGAAATGGCCTGCGGAAAAGAGACAGACTGCAGAGGAGAAATGGCCTGCGGAGAAAAGACAGTCTGAAGAGGAGAAATGGCCTGCGGAGAAGAGACAGTCTGCAGAGGAGAAATGACCTGCGGAGAAGAGACAGTCTGAAGAGGAGAAATGGCCTGCGGAGAAGAGACAGTCTGCAGAGGGGAAATGGCCTGCGGAGAAAACACAGTCTACAGAGGAGAAATGGCTTGCGGAGAAGAGACAGTCTGAAGAGGATAAATGGCCTGCGGAGAAGAGATAGACTGCAGGCCAGAAAAGGCCTGCGGAGAAGAGACAGACTGCAGGTCAGAAATCTCCTGCAGAGAAGAGACAGACTGCAGGGGAGAAATGGCCTGCGGAGAAAAGACAGTCTGCAGACGAGAATTAGCCTGTGGAGAAAAGACAGTCTGAAGAGGAGAAATGGCGTGCGGAGAAGAGACAGTCTGCAGAGGAGAAATGGCCTGCGGAGAAGAAACAGTCTGAAGAGGAGAAATGGCCTGCGGAGAAGAGACAGTCTGAAAAGGATAAATGGCCTGCGGAGAAGAGACAGACTGCAGGGCAGAAAAGGCCTGCGGAGAAGAGACAGACTGCAGGTCAGAAATCTCCTGCAGAGAAGAGACAGACTGCAGAGGAGAAATGGCCTGCAGAGAAAAGAAAGACTGCAGAGAAGAATTGGCCTGCAGAGAAGAGACAGTCTGCAGAAGAGAAATGGCCTGCGGAGAAGAGACAGTTTGCAGAAGAGAAATGGCCTGCTGAGAAGAGACAGACTGCAGAGGAGAAATGGCCTGCGGAGAAGAGACAGTCTGAAGAGGATAAATGGCCTGCGGAGAAGAGACAGTCTGCAGAGGAGAAATGGCCTGCGGAGAAGAGACAAACTGCAGAGGAGAAATGGCCTGCGGAGAAGAGACAGCCTGCAGAGGAGAAATGGCCTGCGGAGAAGAGACAGACTGCAGAGGAGAAATGGCCTGCGGAGAAGAGACAGACTGCAGAGGAGAAATGGCCTGCAGAGAAGAGACAGTATGAAGAGGATAAATGGCCTGCGGAGAAGAGACAGACTGCAGGGCAGAAAAGGTCTGCGGAGAAGAAACAGACTGCAGGTCAGAAATCTCCTGCAGAGAAGAGACAGACTGCAGGGGAGAAATGGCCTGCGGAGAAGAGAAATGGCCTGCTGAGAAGAGACAGTCTGCAGAGGAGAAATGGCCTGCGGAGAAGAGACAGACTGCAGAGGATAAATGGCCTGCGGAGAAGAGACAGTCTGCAGAGGAGAAATGGCCTGCGGAGAAGAGACAAACTGCAGAGGGGAAATGGCCTGCGGAGAAGAGACAGCCTGCAGAGGAGAAATGGCCTGCGGAAAAGAGACAGACTGCAGAGGAGAAATGGTCTGTGGAGAAGAGACAGTCTGCAGAGGAGAAATGGCCTGCAGAGAAAAGACAGTCTGCAGACGAGAAATAGCCTGCGGAGAAAAGACAGTCTGAAGAGGAGAAATGGCCTGCGGAGAAGAGACAGTCTGCAGAGGAGAAATGGCCTGTGGAGAAGAGACAGTCTGAAGAGGAGAAATGGCCTGCGGAGAAGAGACAGTCTGCAGAGGGGAAATGGCCTGCGGAGAAGAGATAGACTGCAGGGCAGAAAAGGCCTGCGGAGAAGAGACAGACTGCAGGGCAGAAAAGGCCTGCGGAGAAGAGACAGACTGCAGGTCAGAAATCTCCTGCAGAGAAAAGAAAGACTGCAGAGGAGAATTGGCCTGCGGAGAAAAGACAGTCTGCAGACGAGAAATAGCCTGTGGAGAAAAGACAGTCTGAAGAGGAGAAATGGCCTGCGGAGAAGAGACAGTCTGCAGAGGAGAAATGGCCTGCGGAGAAGAGACAGTCTGAAGAGGATAAATGGCCTGCGGAGAAGAGACAGTCTGCAGAGGGGAAATGGCCTGCGGAGAAAAGACAGTCTACAGAGGAGAAATGGCTTGCAGAGAAGAGACAGTCTACAGAGGAGAAATGGCCTGTGGAGAAGAGACAGACTGCAGAGGAGAAATGGTGTGCAGAGAACAGACAGACTGCAGAGGAAAGACAATCTGTAAAGGAGAGACAATCTGCAGGGGAAAGAAGTCCTGTAAAGGGGAAACTGAACAGAGAAGAGAGACGGCCTACCGTAGAGAGACGGACAGCCTAGAGAAGAGAGACGGCCTAAAGAAGAGAGACGGCCTACAGAAGAGAGACGGCCTACAGAAGAAAGAAGGCCTACAGAAGAAAGAAGGCCTACAGAAGAGAGACGGCTTACAGAAGAGAGAAGGCCTACAGAAGAGAGAAGCCTTACAGAAGAGAGAAGGCCTACAGAAGAGAGAAGGCGTACAGAAGAGAGATGGCTTACAGAAGAGAGAAGGCTTACAGAAGAGAGAAGGCCTACAGAAGAGAGAAGACGTACAGAAGAGAGATGGCTTACAGAAGAGAGAAGGCTTACAGAAGAGAGAAGGCTTACAGAAGAGAGAAGGCCTACAGAAGAGAGACGACTTACAGAAGAGAGAAGGCGTACAGAAGAGAGATGGCTTACAGAAGAGAGAAGGCTTACAGAAGAGAGAAGGCTTACAGAAGAGAGAAGGCCTACAGAAGAGAGAAGGCGTACAGAAGAGAGATGGCTTACAGAAGAGAGACGGCCTACAAAAGAGAGATGGCCTACAGAAGAGAGAAGGCCTTCAGAAGAGAGATGGCTTACAGAAGAGAGACGGCCTACAGAAGAGAGATGGCCTACAGAAGAGAGAAGGCCTACAGAAGAGAGGCTTACAGAAGAGAGAGGGCCTACAGAAGAGAGACGGCTTACAGAAGAGAGAAGGCTTACAGAAGAGAGAAGGCCTACAGAAGAGAGAAGGCCTACAGAAGAGAGAAGCTTACAGAAGAGAGATGGCCTACAGAAGAAAGAAGGCAGAAGAGAGAAGACAGAAGGCCTACAGAAGAGAGAAGGCCTACAGAAGAGAGAAGGCTTACAGAAGAGAGACGGCCTACAAAAGAGAGACGGCCTACAAAAGAGAGACGGCCTACAGAAGAGAGATGGCCTACAAAAGAGAGACGGCCTACAGAAGAGAGAAGGCCTACAGAAGAGAGGCTTACAGAAGAGAGACGGCTTACAGAAGAGAGAAGGTTTACAGAAGAGAGAAGGCCTACAGAAGAGAGAAGGCCTACAGAAGAGAGACGGCCTACAGAAGAGAGACGGCCTACAGAAGAGAGAAGGCCTACAGAAGAGAGAAGGCTTACAGAAGAGAGATGGCCTACAGAAGAAAGGAGGCAGAAGAGAGAAGACCTACAGAAGACAGAAGGCCTACAGAAGAGAGAAGGCCTACAGAAGAGAGAAGGCTTACAGAAGAGAGAAGGCCTATAGAAGAGAGAAGGCCTACAGAAGAGAGACCTACAGAAGACAGAAGGCCTACAGAAGAGAGAAGGCTTACAGAAGAGAGGCGACCTGCAGAAGAGAGAAGGCCTACAGAAGTACATAAGAGAGACCTACAGAAGACAGAAGGCCTACAGAAGAGAGGCGGCCTACAGAAGAGAGATGGCTTACAGAAGAGAGGCCTACAGAAGAGAGACGGCATATAGAAGAGAGAAGGCCTACAGAAGAGAGACGGCCTGCAGAAGAGAGAAGGCCTACAGAAGAGAGATGGCCTGCAGAAGAGAGAAGGCCTACAGAAGAGAGACGGCCTGCAGAAGAGAGAAGGCCTACAGAAGAGAGAAAGCCTGCAGAAGAGAAAAGGCCTACAGAAGAGAAAAGGCCTACAGAAGAGAGAAGGCCTACAGAAGAGCCAAGGCCTACAGAAGACAGAAGGCCTACAGAAGAGAGAAGGCCTACAGAAGAGCGAAGGCCTACGGAAGAGAGATGGCCTGCAGAAGAGAGACGGCCTGCAGAAGAGAGACGGCCTGCAGAAGAGAGGATTACAGAAGAGAGAAGGCCTGCAGAAGAGAGAAGGCCTACAGAAGAGAGACGGCCTGCAGAAGAGAGACGGCCTACAGAAGAGAGAAGGCCTGCAGAAGAGAGAAGGCCTACAGAAGAGAGATGGCCTGCAGAAGAGAGAAGGCCTACAGAAGAGAGAAGGCTTACAGAAGAGAGAAGGCTTACAGAAGAGAGAAGGCCTATAGAAGAGAGAAGGCCTACAGAAGTACAGAAGAGAGACCTACAGAAGACAGAAGGCCTACAGAAGAGAGGCGACCTACAGAAGAGAGACGGCTTACAGAAGAGAGGCCTACAGAAGAGAGACGGCGTATAGAAGAGAGAAGGCCTACAGAAGAGAGACGGCCTGCAGAAGAGAGACGGCCTACCGAAGAGAGACGGCCTACAGAAGAGAGAAGGCATGCAGAAGAGAGAAGGCCTACAGAAGACAGAAGGCCTACAGAAGAGAGAAGGCCTACAGAAGAGAGAAGGCCTACAGAAGAGCGAAGGCCTACAGAAGACAGAAGGCCTACAGAAGAGAGAAGGCCTACAGAAGAGAGAAGGCCTACAGAAGAGCGAAGGCCTACGGAAGAGAGACGGCCTGCAGAAGAGAGACGGCCTGCAGAAGAGAGACGGCCTGCAGAAGAGAGAAGGCTTACAGAAGAGAGAAGGCCTGCAGAAGAGAGAAGGCCTACAGAAGAGAGACGGCCTGCAGAAGAGAGAAGGCCTACAGAAGAGTGAAGGCCTGCAGAAGAGAGAAGGCCTACAGAAGAGAGACGGCCTGCAGAAGAGAGAAGGCCTACAGAAGAGAGAAGGCCTACAGAAGAGAGACGGCCTACAGAAGAGAGAAGGCTTACAGAAGAGAGACGGCCTACAGAAGAGAGAAGGCCTACGGAAGAGAGATGGCCTGCAGAAGAGAGACGGCCTGCAGAAGAGAGACGGCCTGCAGAAGAGAGAAGGCTTACAGAAGAGAGAAGGCCTGCAGAAGAGAGAAGGCCTACAGAAGAGAGAAGGCCTGCAGAAGAGAGAAGGCCTACAGAAGAGAGACGGCCTGCAGAAGAGAGAAGGCCTACAGAAGAGAGAAGGCTTACAGAAGAGAGAAGGCTTACAGAAGAGAGATGGCTTACAGAAGAGAGATGGCTTACAGAAGAGAGAAGGCCTACAGAAGAGAGAAGGCCTACAGAAGAGAGAAGGCCTGCAGAAGAGAGAAGGCCTGCAGAAGAGAGAAGGCTTACAGAAGAGAGACGGCCTACAGAAGAGAGACGGCCTACAGAAGAGACAGCTTGTAGCGAAGTGACAGTCTGGAAAGAGATGCAAATAGAGAGATTCCTTCCTGCATGAGTGATGTTCTGAATAGAACAAAGTCAAGTGAACAATGCAGCAGCCGTAGGCTGGAGACTGTTGGGCGCCAATAGCTATGGGTTGGGTGCCACAGAGATCAGCGGGTGGGTGTAAGGAACCTCTCTGCCACCCGCTCTGCACCCTTGTTCAGCTGCAGAGACCCCCGACTGCTGAAGACAGTTAGCGCCTAGCAGAGACCAGAGTTATTGCTGCGACTAAGCTAGATCCGCCATATGTAATATATCCTCATATGAAGAGAATATAGACATCTGCCATGCGCCCGCCGTGCCCGAGCGCCATCGAAGGCGTGGGTGACATAAAATCGCCGTTCGCTGCGTCACCTGGAGAACATGGACGGACAGCTCCTCACCTGACATACACTGGTCCAGGGTTTCCCTCGCCGGCTTCTTTTCAGGATGACAAGCTATAGATAAGCAGGAAGAGATCATTTATTTAAGAGGCGACATTTATAAACAGTAACGACGACCACCGGGATCCTGCAGCGGATTCTCCAAGATCGCTTGGAATCTGCTGCAGATTTACCGCAAAGTTCAACCTGCGCCGAAGATCCACAGCAGAAAGTGATTCGCTGCGTCGGACACAAAGTGGATTTTACTTAAATCTGTGGAGGAAATGCGCGGTGCAAGTTCTGCACATACCGCGTGCGCGGGAGATTTTATGACATTAGATCCACATTGTAACACTCAAAGATTTTCTGTCTGGGAAAGCTGGATGGAATAAACCTGCAGCGTATCTGAACGGTGTGAACGAGCCCTAGAGGAACGGTCACTGGGATTTAGAAGAAAAAAAAATGAGCGTTTTCTGCTCCAAAATCCTTAAGAATTACACTCAGGATTCATCCCCCGTGGATTTCAGTTGGTAAACACTGATGCTGTTCACACGGGGCCGTTTTTCTGCGGCTTCTGTAATGCAGATTCTTTGGGAAAGGGCAGTAACGCTTACATTTTCTAATAAATGGGAAACGTTCCTATACTCCCCCCCCCCCCCCCCCGTGCTGGGATTCTATTTTTTTCTCTTGGGAAAAGGAAGCAACAAGTCAATGCTTGTGATGTCCACACTCCAAATACGACGGGTGAATTCTGCGGAACAGCACACAAAAAACATTCTGAAACGTATTTTCTGTGGTTAATGTTTGTGTATCTGTGTACAGGATCCTGGACGTCCTGCGCCCCCAGGACACGCTGTGCCACTATATACTCATCTGCATTACTTCATGTCGGGCCCCCGGTGACCCCTGAACTATGGGGAAATCAGCAAACACAAGTGCACCGAGATGAGTGATGTCTTTCTTCACTACTCACATTGATAATGTCGCCAGAACGTGTCCTGAAATACAGAAAACACAGGGCTGTAAAGACATAGGAACCTTACACTGAAGGGTTTCCTCCAGGTCGTCACCACCATAATGCAACTTTATGGAATCCTTAAAAGGGGTATCCAGGGGTTAAATGATAAGACCCCAAATTCCCCTCGGTCTGCAAGAATGACAAAAATGGAGCTGCAGATTAAGCCTTGCCGCTAGATTCATCTTCATGACACTGAAGATACCCTGCGGTCTCGTATCATTGACAGATCGATCAATAGCGATCATATCTGACCTGCCGCTACATTCAACCCTCCGGGATGTGATCTTCATAGGTCCATGGTGGACACAAGTCTAGTTCTGGAAATCCATGGGGGTCCCGGAGATGGGACCCTCACTGATCAAACAGATGGATCAGTAATTGGAATTTCCAAAGATTGACCAATCAGAGAGCCAAAGAATCCTCACGAGGGACCAAGAGCAGAAGACAACTTTGCAGCAGGTCTCTTGTATTGAAGGAGGACAGACCCTCACAATCATGAACCCCGGCTAAGCATAAGACACGCATGCATGTAAACACCACGTGTGCAATAATCCGATAATCTCACCGTGGCGGCGTTTGACTCCTTTATCTCTCGGGCTTCCTCGTAGTTACATATCTCCTCCATACATTCTCGTTCCATATTTCCCTCCTTCAACTCCTCGAATATTGAATTAGCTCTGCGGGAACGTTTCAAGACAGACATGGCCTCCTGGTCGCTGATGAACACTGGCAGGAGATAGGAGACGGATCACAATATGGACTGGTCAATGAGGCCCTGACGTGAACTAGTGCATTGTCTGCCACCCAGTAGCCCACAACATCCAGTTATTGGTCTGGACCTTTGGGTGCTCGTCGTTTAGATTTCTGCAGAATGGCATAATTAGGGAAATCCAACAATCCAGAATACCTAATTGTAAACCATGACGGCACTGTGATAGGTCTCTGGCTCCTCTGGGGAGGCGTTATATGCTGCACTGTGATAGGTCTCTGGCTCCTCTGGCGAGATGTAATGTGCTGCACTGTGATAGGTCCCTGGCTCCTCTGGGGAAGTGTTATGTGCTACACTGTGATAGGTCTCTGGCTCCTCTGGGGAGATGTAATGTGCTGCACTGTGATAGGTCCCTGGCTCCTCTGGGGAAGTGTTTTGTGCTACACTGTGATAGGTCTCTGGCTCCTCTGGGGAGATGTAATGTGCTGCACTGTGATAGGTCCCTGGCTCCTCTGGGGAAGTGTTATGTGCTACACTGTGATAGGTCTCTGGCTCCTCTGGGGAGATGTAATGTGCTGCACTGTGATAGGTCTTTGGCTCCTCTGGGGAAGTGTTATGTTCTGCACTGTGATAGGTCTCTGGCTCCTCTGGGGAGGTGTTATATGCTGCGCTGTGATAGGTCTCTGGCTCCTCTGGGGAGGTGTTATATGCTGCACTGTGATAGGTCTCTGGCTCCTCTGGGGAGATATAATGTGCTGCACTGTGATAGGTCCCTGGCTCCTCTGGGGAAGTGTTATGTGCTACACTGTGATAGGTCTCTGGCTCCTCTGGGGAGATGTAATGTGCTGCACTGTGATAGGTCCCTGGCTCCTCTGGGGAAGTGTTATGTGCTACACTGTGATAGGTCTCTGGCTCCTCTGGGGAGATGTAATGTGCTGCACTGTGATAGGTCCCTGGCTCCTCTGGGGAAGTGTTATGTGCTACACTGTGATAGGTCTCTGGCTCCTCTGGGGAGATGTAATGTGCTGCACTGTGATAGGTCTTTGGCTCCTCTGGGGAAGTGTTATGTTCTGCACTGTGATAGGTCTCTGGCTCCTCTGGGGAGGTGTTATATGCTGCGCTGTGATAGGTCTCTAGCTCCTCTGGGGAGGTGTTATATGCTGCGCTGTGATAGGTCTCTAGCTCCTCTGGGGAGGTGTTATATGCTGCGCTGTGATAGGTCTCTAGCTCCTCTGGGGAGGTGTTATGTGCTGCACCGTGAAAGGTCTCCGACTCTGGGGAGGTGTTATGTGCTGCACCGTGAAAGGTCTCTGACTCCTCTGGGGAGGTGTTATATGCTGCACTGTGATAGGTCTCTGGCTCCTCTTGGGAGATGTAATGTGCTGCACCGTGAAATGTCTCTGGCTCCTCTGGGGATGTGTTATATGTTGCGCTGTGATAGGTCTCTGGCTCCTCTGGGGAGGTGTTATATGTTTCGCTGTGATAGGTCTTTGGCTCCTCTGGGGAGGTGTTATGTGCTGCACTGTGATAGGTCTCTGCCTCCTCTGGGGAGGTGTTATATGCTGCACTGTAATAGGTCTCTGGCTCCTCTGGGGAGATGTAATGTGCTGCACTGTGATAGGTCCCTGGCTCCTCTGGGGAGGTGTTATGTGCTGCACCATGAAATGTCTCTGGCTCCTCTGGGGAGGTGTTATATGCTGTGCTGTGATAGGTCTCTGGCTCCTCTGGGGAGGTTATATGCTGCGCTGTGATAGGTCTTTGGCTCCTCTGGGGAGGTGTTATGTGCTCCGCTGTGATAGGTCTCTGGCTCCTCTAGGGAGGTGTTATATGCTGCGCTGTGATAGGTCTCTGGCTCCTCTGGGGAGGTGTGTGCTGCACTGTGATAGGTCTCTGGCTCCTCTGGGGAGGTGTTATGTGCTGCACTGTGATAGGTCCCTGGCTCCTCTGGGGAGGTGTTATGTGCTGCACTGTGATAGGTCCCTGGCTCCTCTGGGGAGGTGTTATGTGCTGCACTGTGATAGGTCTCTGGCTCCTCTGGGGACGTGTTATGTGTTGCTCTGTGTCACTTGACACAGGGAAGTATTGTAGGCAGTAGTTTGGTATTTTGTGCCAGTGGGGGGTATGTTTTGCTGCCAGGATGCATTATGTGCGATGCATAGTGGTATTCCATTGGGGCTGCAGGGGGTAACATAAGTGCTTCACAGGGGTAATGGATCTGGCATGGTCATAAAGCCTGAGTAACAAACGTTTGCTAATTTGTGATCTATAACGCGCCCTAATAGATTTCCATTTCTAGCTCATGTTTGGCTGTGGGGAGTCCGCTGTTTTTTTCCCACCTCGGTGGGAAATGATCCTGGATGGTTTTGGGATATAGATATAACTTTTCATTTTAAACCAATGGACGGCCACAATGGATGAAATTGACGTTTATGAGTTTTGCCAGCACTCCAGTAAGAAGAGCTCGGCTTCCTCTGACTCATTATTATGGATGCATTCAGCAACAATCGCACTGTATCATGCCCGAAGAAGACAAGATGTGTCCTCGCTGTTCCTCAGTGCTTCCTGTTGGCAAACACATTGCCACATCGGCCAAGAGAATGCAGTGGCCGATAGATGCCCCCATTATGGGTGACCATTGTTGATGTCGCACAGTTTGTTTGGAGCAAGGACCTGGGAGCATTGGAGATCAGTGGCACAAAAAAAAATATTTCATATGATCTCAATGTCCACAGCGACCAGACATCACATAATTACACCAATCCAATGCCTCATCCCAGTCTTAAGGGTGCCATAACCATAGAATTATCACAAAGTGTCCTCTTTCCATGCTAGGATCATCAGCAATCAGCTGGGATCTGTAAGGAGACCTAGCAGTAAGTGTCCAGTTTCCCTACAGCTCCTCCGCAGGAGGAATGAAGTATTACATGGAGCTGATTTTCTAAAATTCAAAGAGGGTTATCTGTGTAACCCAAAAAGAAACAGGTCCTGCAGGGCAGGTCCTTACTCATTGTATCTCGTCTCCTTTTTGGGTAAGGATCCCAAAAATGGGTCCCCTCTATAACAAAAGAAACCAGTGGCAGCTGAGTCTTGGTGCCTGAATGAATAAGAGTCCGTCTCCATCATTTCAGCAGCGTCTGTTTTACTTTGAAAAGCTGCGGCTTTTGAAAGGACAGCTGGGGGCCATGAGGCTCATGTGACTAGTCAAAGAGGCAGGTCCAAGACAGGATGTCCCCGCCCCACTCCCCTTGAGTGACAGGTCTCTCCCTATACACACACCTGACAATCTAGGGCGGCAGAGTGGGGAGAAGCCGCCAGGGTCCTGCCTCTTGGATTAAACATCTAAAATTAATGGATCATGGCCGGAATTTAAAAACTACGTCAACATATCAGCTCCATCAGTACCCGAAGAGTAGATGAGGTCACATGTCGGTGCCTTCACATAGCAATGCCCTAAAGAGAACCTACGGCTAATGTCCATATAGGAAGCCATGATACATACTCCTTTCTCTGTACTCATGTGGCAAATCAGAGATTGGAAAACTGATCTAGAAAACAGCGCCAAAAGGTCCGATGGGCATGAAGTGGATCTAGCAGGAAAAGAAGACGCCGTGGTCCTACACAAGCCTCAGCCCTTATCAATTCAATTCTGGTTTTGGCCAAAAAAAAGTCTCAAAGTTCCCACTTTGGTCAAAAAAAAAAAATAACAACCCGTTGCACGTTCCGTCGTTCCATATATCCATCGCGGCACAGTTATTATACTTTTCGGAAACTTTTCTAAAAAATTTCTGGTGCAAAGTAATAAATAGTTGGTGGAAAGTTAGAAAAAAAAGGCGCAAAAAGATGTCGCCAGGTCTAAAAATGCAACAATTCACCGGAAATAACATATAAGCAAGTTACAAATGTTATAAAGAAATAGTAATCGCCGGCCGTGCGGAGGCAGATAATGGAGATTAGACAGATCCATGGATTGAGGGAAGATATAGACAGCCATACATTGGGCTTTCCTGCGCCCTATACCTAAATACCAGGACAAAGTCTCCGTTTTTTGACCCCAGCTGTTGGTCCTTTCCGGCCCCCCAGGACTCGTGCCCGGTAGATAACGTTTACCTGGGTACGACCCCAAAGTACGCTTACGTGAGGGTGCTGGGATTTCGGCAGAACTCCGCTGGTCCGCACGGTAGAATACATCGCACTGGGCTACTGATAAATGGCTGCGCCACATACAGTTCCCCATGTGTGGTCCTGCCGGTCACGACTGGCACCTCGCTATGTATCGGGACTGGCGGTCTTACCATTGTCGCCCAGTGCTAGGGACAGCAGGGAGGCCACAAATAATCCACGGATTACGTTGGTTCGGTGCGGCATGGTGGGAAACAGGAGCCTTCGCATGGCAGCCCTGCAGCTGTGAGACAACTGAGCGGTGATTGGGAAGATTGACCAGGGTCAGGAATCATAGAGACCCTCCTCTCCCTCCCCCTCATTCAGCCTCTGGGGTCAGGAGCGGTTACACATTGACCAGCAAACACTGAGAACTCTCCATTAACACCGTATTACCAGCACAAAGTACCTGTCAGACCAGAGCGATGGCGGAGCCCGCCACCCTGCAGAGAGCCGTCATGCCCAACCTGTTCAATTTGTTTTTTTTTACTTAAATGCTAAAAATAATTTTTCTAATTGGGTTCCATTAAACATTTTGCACCGTTTGCCTTCTATTGCCCCAGTGTTGCGCTGTGTACTGCTGGCTGCAGAATGAGTCATCTGAGAATTCATCAGTGAGCTCGTTCTGATGTTCCAATGGAAGAGTTTGTGACTTCTGAGCTCCTCTCAGCTGATTTATGACCACAGACCACATCAAAGTTGAATGTGCCGGGAAACATAAGGCCAGTAAAAGCCAAACAGTGCAAAATATTTAAAGAAACCCAAATGCAAGAATTTGCCCAAAATACATGTATTTAAAGAAAAAGAAAAACATCTCTTCCCACAGGTGGACAACAGCTTTACAGGACTGAGGCAAAAGTGTGAGGACGATTGATTGGTAATGTGACGGATCTGTGCTCATATTGTCGGCGGCAGCACAGCCACCATTTACATGGGAAGATCCAGTGCCAACAACAGGACCAGCCGGATAATGATGGATGGCGGCGTGTTCACAAGGGCCAATGATCGGCATCGATCGCTCTCGTGGCTGCTTGTTCAGTTGGTCATCAGTCCATATAACGTGCAGAACATGGGAGGAATCCTCAGAGAGTAACATTAATCCAGACACGACCACTCGCCCCGAGGGAGGGGAGACCTCCCGGGACAGTGGGCAAAGCAAGCAAAATGCGTAGGTGTTGTACCGGCAGCAGCGAAAACCGCCAGTACTTGCAGCCACATTAGAACCACCCATAGCGCCGTAACAGAGACGCAAGTGTGCCCGGCAGTGCTATGGAAGTGGTATGGCCGGCACTGATACGGGAGGGATATGGGTGGCACGGCTATGGGAGTGGTATGGCTGGTACTGGAGGGATATGGGTGGCACGGCTATGGGAGTAATATGGGTGGCACTATAAAGGAGCGGTATGGCTGGCGCTATATAGGAGAGGTAAGGCTGGCGCTATATAGGAGCGGTATGGCTGGCGCTATATAGGAGAGGTATGGCTGGCGCTATATAGGAGCGGTATGGCTGGCGCTATATAGGAGAGGTATGGCTGGCGCTATATAGGAGAGGTATGGCCGGCACTGATACGGGAGGGATATGGGTGGCACTATAAAGGAGCGGTATGGCTGGCGCTATATAGGAGCGGTATGGCTGGCGCTATATAGGAGAGGTATGGCTGGCGCTATATAGGAGCGGTATGGCTGGCGCTATATAGGAGCGGTATGGCCGGCACTGGTACGGGAGGGATATGGGTGGCGCTATAAAGGAGCGGTATGGCTGGCGCTATATAGGAGAGGTATGGCCGGCACTGATACGGGAGGGATATGGGTGGCACTATAAAGGAGCGGTATGGCTGGCGCTATATAGGAGCGGTATGGCTGGCGCTATATAGGAGAGGTATGGCTGGCGCTATATAGGAGCGGTATGGCTGGCGCTATATAGGAGCGGTATGGCCGGCACTGGTACGGGAGGGATATGGGTGGCGCTATAAAGGAGCGGTATGGCTGGCGCTATATAGGAGCGGAATGGCCGACGCTATATAGGAGCGATATGGCCGGCGCTATATAGGAGAGGTATGGCCGGCGCTATGAAGGAGCGGTATGGCCGCCACTGGTACGGGAGGGATATGGGTGGCGCTATAAAGGAGCGGTATGGCCGACGCTATATAGGAGCGATATGGCCGGCGCTATATAGGAGAGGTATGGCCGGCGCTATGAAGGAGCGGTATGGCCGCCACTGGTACGGGAGGGATATGGGTGGCGCTATAAAGGAGCGGTATGGCCGACGCTATATAGGAGCGATATGGCCGGCGCTATATAGGAGAGGTATGGCCGGCGCTATGAAGGAGCGGTATGGCTGGCGCTATATCGGAGCGGTATGGCTGGCGCTATAATGGAGAGGTATGGCTGGCGCTATATAAGGGCGGTATGGCTGGCGCTATATAGGAGCGGTATGGCTGGCGCTATATAGGAGCGGTATGGCTGGCGCTATATAGGAGCGGAATGGCTGGCGCTATATAGGAGAGGTATGGCTGCACTATATAGGAGCGGTATGGCTGGCGCTATGAAGGAGCGGTATGGCTGGCGCTATATAGGAGCGGTGTGGCTGGCGCTATATAGGAGCGGTGTGGCTGGCGCTATATAGGAGGTGTGGCTGGCGCTATATAGGAGAGGTGTGGCTGGCGCTATGAAGGAGCGGTGTGGCTGGCGCTATATAGGAGAGGTATGGCTGGCGCTATAAAGGAGCGGTATGGCTGGCGCTATATAGGGGAGGTATGGCTGCCGCTATATAGGAGCGGTATGGCTGGCGCTATATAGGAGAGGTATGGCTGGCGCTATGAAGGAGCGGTATGGCCGGCACTGGTACGGGAGGGATATGGGTGGCGCTATAAAGGAGCGGTATGGCCGAAGCTATATAGGAGCGATATGGCCGGCGCTATATAGGAGAGGTATGGCCGGCGCTATGAAGGAGCGGTATGGCTGGCGCTATATCGGAGCGGTATGGCTGGCGCTATAATGGAGAGGTATGGCTGGCGCTATAAAGGGGCGGTATGGCTGGCGCTATATAGGAGAGGTATGGCTGCACTATATAGGAGCGGTATGGCTGGCGCTATGAAGGAGCGATGTGGCTGGCGCTATAAAGGAGCGGTGTGGCTGGCGCTATATAGGAGCGGTGTGGCTGGCGCTATATAGGAGAGGTGTGTCTGGCGCTATATAGGAGAGGTATGGCTGCCGCTATATAGGAGCGGTATGGCTGGCGCTATATAGGAGAGGTATGGCTGGCGCTATATAGGAGCGGTATGGCTGGGGCTATATAGGAGAGGTATGGCTGGCGCTATATAGGAGCGGTATGGCTGGCGCTATATAGGAGCGGTATGGCTGGCGCTATATAGGAGCGGTATGGCTGGCGCTATATAGGAGCGGTATGGCTGGCGCTATATAGGTGTGGCTGGCGCTATATAGGAGAGGTATGGTTGGCGCTATATAGGAGCTGTATGGCTGGGGCTATATAGGAGAGGTATGGCTGGCGCTATAAAGGAGTGGTATGGCTGGCGCTATATAGGAGAGGTATGGCTGCACTATATAGGAGCGGTATGGCTGGCGCTATATAGAAGCGGTATGGCTGGCGCTATATAGGAGCGGTGTGGCTGGCGCTATATAGGAGAGGTGTGGCTGGCGCTATGAAGGAGCAGTGTGGCTGGCGCTATATAGGAGAGGTATGGCTGGTGCTATAAAGGAGCGGTATGGCTGGCGCTATATAGGGGAGGTATGGCTGCACTATATAGGAGCGGTATGGCTGGCGCTATATAGGAGCGGTATGGCTGGCGCTATATAGGAGAGGTATGGCTGGCACCATATAGGAGAGGTATGGCTGGCGCCATATAGGAGCGGTATGGCTGGCGCTATATAGGAGAGGTATGGCTGGCACCATATAGGAGAGGTATGGCTGGCGCCATATAGGAGCGGTATGGCTGGCGCTATATAGGAGAGGTATGGCTGGAGCTATATAGGGGAGGTATGGCTGCACTATATAGGAGCTGTATGGCTGGCGCTATATAGGAGCGGTATGGCTGGCGCTATATAGGAGCGGTATGGCTGGCGCTATATAGGAGCGGTATGGCTGGCGCTATGTAGGAGCGGTATGGCTGGCGCTATATAGGAGCGGTATGGCTGGCGCTATATAGGAGCGGTATGGCTGGCGCTATATAGGAGCGGTATGGCTGGCGCTATATAGGAGCGGTATGGCTGGCAGTCGTAAAGAAGCAAAAAGGTTGGCACTCATTTGTTTTCTGGTGATCAGTCACGTGGATTAGTTCTGACTGAAGTATATTTGCTTGTGGAACTTAATGTTATAATTTTTATGTTCATTTTGCAAAGACATTAATAATTATACATCAGTAATGAGAAACACATGATAAAAATAGTTTTGGAGATGGGACGTAGGGGTCATAAATCAACCTGTGGATGGCATCCAGGCAAGCCCCTGTGTGGCTCCTTGATGGAGATAAAGCTTAGGTCCAGACTACATCACAGGGGGACAAAGCTTTCCCCTAATGATCTAAGAGGCCGGTGTGCCTGCTAGGATATAGGCGGCTGTGGGTTAGGTCTGGTAGATCTACAGGGTCCGGGTCCTGAATGAAAATACGAGTACCGTGTGCTCTGTGTAGTGCGGCTCCTTTAAACCTAAATGTCAGTTTAGAATGTTTACAAAAATATTTTTCCAAAAAATTTTAAAAAGTTGCAAAACTTTATACAATGTAACTGACAAAACCAGGAGGAAGAAGGAATTCCGGGGGCTTTGGCATTAATACAACTGCCTAAGGCCTGTTTCACACTTACGTTTTTTCCAGTGCGTTGGTAGCCGTTAAAATGGCAGATAACGGATCCGTGGGCGATGAAATACCAACGGGAGCCAGCGGACCGTTATTTTAAAGGAGAGAGGGAGAGAGAGGGAGAGAGAGGGGAGAGAGAGAGAGAGAGAGAGAGAGAGAGAGAGAGAGAGAGAGAGAGAGAGAGAGAGAGAGAGAGAGAGAGAGAGAGAGAGAGAGAGAGAGAGAGAGAGAGAGAGAGATGAAAAACTGAAGTGTGAAACAGGCCTAATACTTGCACCGTGGATCATTAAAGCCACGGACTGAAGAACTTCAATAAAATTTGCAAAATGTCTGTAATTGGATTGTAAAGTTTTGCTTCGATCCTTCCATGTCTCACTGAATAAATATTTATTGTAGGACAAGAGGGAACTGACAGATGGGACAGAGGTCCAAAGAGCAGGGTCAGGCCTGAGCCGGAGCAGAGGGCAGGACTGGGGGTGGGTGATTACGGGATCCGAATGTTGAAAGATGTGCACGTCCGAAATATTGCGAGGCGGCTCCTATACACAAGGAGAATGGATTCTGCGCATATTCCCAAATATATAAGAAAAAGACAGATTAACATAAGATCGGCCTCTGCCGTGCAGAATCCCAATCTTAGTCTGGTTGGAAGCCCCCAGTATCAGTGCTGTGCAGAGAGCCGATAGTATTGAGGAATATAGTTTGGTTTTTATAGAAGGATTAAGTTGGGGGCGACAGCGGAGTTTAGCATGACCCTGCGACTGGGTGGCGGGGCAGGACACAGCCCCCATTCCATACACATTTCTTGATGGATATATGTTATATGGGGTCTTGCTTCCCCCATTACAAGAGATAACTTGTAATCAATCCCCTCTCCTTATGTACTTGTGTGTCCCTTGTCTTACACGTTTATTATACTTGTCTATATTTCCCCTTTTCACATGTAAAGTGCCATGGAATAAATGCATAATAATAATAATAACTGCTTAAGATACATATACCAGTGAAATACATTTGGGACCTGTACCCAGTTCTCTTATTCTTCCTCTTTATCATTCTGCCAGCACTATGAGTGCTGGAACTTCCTTTCCCCAAGTTTCCAGCATGCGTTGCTCCTGACATTATCTCGCCTGTCATGAACTGAATGGCTCTTCTGGAAATGTAGTTTTTCTATGCAATACATTTGCAGCCGCCATTGAGGGGGGACAGGCCGTGTGTCAGCGTGGGAGCTCCCTGATCTGACTCGTTGAGAAGAACTCAAAACAAGACCCCCAACTATTGGATGATACATCAATATATAAAAACGTGTCGGATTGCAGAGGTTTGTGCCCCCAATTTAGAACCTAAAACTGATTGATATAAGACCCATATTATGAAGCAGAGTCTGCACCGCTCCTGTCTCTGCAGCCGACCTGTTAATAATTACACCGTAGGAAAGGGCTAAGATCATGGGAAAGATAACAGCATTGGGCGGCAGCACGTACAGGATGCATCATAACCTGCACCTACACATATAAATGCTAAGCTGCGCCCAGACACTTCTCTATTACGGGATGACGCTTACCGAGCCCCATTCATTATAACGGTAGAAACCAACCAGAGCTCATTCATTCTCCTTCAGCTGCGATCATTAGTAACAGAGCCCCTAAAATAAAAAGTGGTGAATGCAATGAGGGGCTTATAATGCTATAACAACCATCCTGCAATACATATCACGTCCACCAGAGGGAGCAGAACACCTGTACATGCAATAGCTAACTTCTATACATATTCAGTGGTGTGAAAAAGTGTTTGCCCCCTTCCCGATTTCCTCTTCTTTCGTATATTAGTCACAATTAAATGTTTCAGATCAAACAAATTTAAATATTAGACAAAGAAAACAAACATAATAAAGTCCTTCTTTAAAAACTGCATTATTAAAGAAAAAAGAAATCCAAACCTATAGAGCCCTGTGTGAAAAAGTCATTGCCCCCCTCCTCCTAAAAACAAAGAAACTCTGATTTATCACATCTTTGGGAAGCGGAGTTCACATTCCCTAGCCACACCTGTTCTCAAACAAGAAATCACTTAAATAGGACCTGCCTGACAAAGTGAAGTGGACAAAAAGCTCCTCAACAGCTAGACATCATGCCGCGAGCCAAAGAAATTCCGGAACAAATGAGAAACAAAGTAATTGAGACCTGTCAGTCTGGAAAAGGTTATTAAACCATTTCTAAGGCTTTTGGACTCCAGCGAACCACAGTGAGAGCCATTATCCACAAATGGAAAAACATGGAACAGTGGTGAACCTTCCCAGGAGTGGCATGCCGACCAAAATTACTCCAAGAGCGCAGCGAAAACGAATCAAAGAGGTCACAAAAGATCCCACAACATCCAAAGAACTGCAGGCCTCAGCTCAGTTAAGGTCAGTGTTCAAGACTCAACCATAAGAGTCTGCTCAAAAATGGCCGTCATGGCAGAGTTCCAAGATGAAGAGCAATTAGAACATAACGGCTCGTCTCAGTTTTGCCAGAAAACATCTTAATGATCCCCAAGACTTTTGGGAGAATACTCTGTGGACTGATGAGACAAAGGTTGGACTTGTTCGAAGGTTTATGTTCCATTACATCTGCCGTAGAAGTAACAGCATTTCAGGAAAGGAACATCATACCAACAGTAAAATATGGTGGTAGTATGATGGTCTGTGGCTGTTTTGCTGTTTCAGGACCTGGAAGACTTGCTGTGGCAAATGAAACCATGAATTCTGTCGTCTACCAGAAAATCCTGAAGGGTAATGTCCGGTCATCTGTTCGTGACCTCAAGCTGAAGTGCACTTGGGTTATGCAGCAGGACAATGATCCAAAACTCACCAGCAAGTCCACCTCTGAATGGCTTAAGAAAAACAAAATTAAGACTTTGAAGTGGCCTAGTCAAAGTCCTGACCTTAATGCGATTGAGATGCTGTGGCCTTAAAGAGGCGGTTCATGCTCAGAAACATCCAATGTGGCTGAATTACAACAATTCTACAAAGACGAGCTGCCAAAATCCCTTCAGAGCATTGTACGAGACTCTTTGCCAGTTTTCACAAACTCTTGATTGCAGTTGTTAATGCCAAGGACGGCCCAACCAGTTATTAGGTTTAGAGGCAATCACTTTCACACAGGACCCTGTAGGTTTGGATTTCTTTTTCCCTTAATAATAAAGACCTTGATTTATAAACTGCATTTTGTGATTGTGTTATCTTTAATGTTGACATTGTTTGGTGATCGGAATCATTTAAGTGTGACAAATGTGCAAAAGAATAAGAAATCAGAAAGGGGCCAAACACTTTCACACAATATATATATAATAATAATAATCTTTATTATATATATATCTACTCACAAATGACTAGTCAGTGTGGACGGGTGACTACAGAAACTGATGGCAAATGTACCTCACATACACAGGAGGGTCCGGGTTGCAGAGGACACTGCTACTTATCAGAAAAGCTCAGGTAGGGGGCAACCAGCAGAGAAAGGCGCTTCTTCCTGACACTTGATGACAGCACAAAGGTTAAAGTGGTGATAAATTTGGAGCAATCTTTTTACACTGGAGACTCCACTGGCGCAAATGCCTCAGCCCTTGATATATATTATCTGGCCCCATTGACTCTGGTGTATAACCTCCGGCCCCCTCCATACTGTCTGCCATTACCGCCATGTGACAGAGCGGCCGGTGGTGCGGAGTTCACTGATCCCAGCGCGGTCCTGTAATAGGAGCCACCGGGGTATCAAGTCCATCCATGACATTTCTTCCTCCTGACTCTTCCCCCATCACTTGTGATTGATATTATTGAGAAATGGAAGGAACCGCAGCGACTCAGCCACAAAGGGGAGACCCCTTAACGTTACAGAGCCGGGGGGCCGAGTGCTGAGGGCAGAAAAGTCACCACCGCTCTGCTGACCCAATAACTGCGGAGTCCAGACCTCCTCTGGTATCACTGTACCCCCGCCGGGAGCTTAATGGCCGAGCAGCTGCATGCAGTCGTACATCACCAAGCACAATACCGAGCGTCGGATGGAGTGGTGTAAAGCCGCCACCACTGGACTCTGGGAGAAGACATGTTCTGTGCAGTGACGGTCTGAGATAACAGGAGTTTCCCCGATTTATCCTCTGCCCCATTGACAAAATGAAGATGAATTTAATCAAACTACGAAACCAGCAAATCAGGGATGAAACACTTTTTATCAACAGTTTAGAGGGTCACAATTACACCCCTATTTCCACCACCACCTCAGCTACTGTGCTGAACTCAAGAGTCTGGGAGACGAGTAACAGACTGGGGCTGTGCTCTTTTTGGAGGAGGCCATCCTCATGGTCCCTAATAGTCGCTATTGTCTCCGATATGACGGGGAGTAATGGACGGTGGGAGTTACCCAGCTCAGAGCTGTCTGCGCAGCCAGCAACCAATATCTTTTCTGAGCTCTCATCCACTTGCACCAGCAGCAGCGTTTGCCCCAGCTCAGCGCCCTCCATTGCTACCTCTTTAGCATCCACAGCTACAGATTTCTGCCCTTCGTCTCTGTGACTGTGAAGATGTCGGTTTAGACTTTGCTGAAAAGAGTAGCCCATCCCGCACACATGGCAGCGGTACGGCTTCTCCTCCAGATGAGATTTAAGATGTCGCCGGAGCTTGGTTGCTTGTGGGTAGGATTTGCCGCAGTACTTGCAGAGGAAGGGGCGATCGCCTGTGTGTAGCCGCTCATGGACGCGTAAAGTGTGAGGGTCTTTTAATGCTTTGCCGCAGACGGTACAGAGATGCATTTCCCCCGTGTGTGTGATTAAATGACGTTTCAGTTCTGGCTGCTGCGGGAATGCGTCTCCGCAGTACTGGCATTTATAAGGCCTCTCGCCGGTGTGCAGCCGCTGGTGGATCCGCAAACTTCCTCTGTGGCGGAAAGTGCCGCCGCACTCTGTACACGTGTACGGCTTCTCCCCGGTGTGTATAAGCATGTGGTTACGCAAGGAGCAGACGTTGGCCAGCTGCTTATCACAGATGCTACACTGCAGGACAGTCTTTGTCTCGTTGGTCCTGTGCGTGCAGTATTTCTTGCGGTGAATTCGTAAAGTCGGTCGACGGGCAAAGCTCTTTCCGCAGTCCTCACAGCTGTAAGGGCGCTGTCCTGTGTGCAACACCGAGTGCTCCTTTAGGTCGCGCTGGGTACCGTACGCTTTATCACACTGGGGACACTTGAAGGGACGCAGGCCTTGGTGACCTAGTAAGTGAGCCTTGAAGCTCTCCTCAGAGCAGTACTCCTTCCCGCACTCTGGGCATAGGAACGGTTTGAGCCCGGTGTGTGTGAAGCTGTGTCTCTTCAAATGGCCCAGTTGGAAGAAGCTTTTGCTGCAATCATTACAATGAAATTTGCGTTGCGATGGTTCTTTCGCTTTGGTCCCTTTAGTCTCAGTCTCCTTGGCACTTTCTGGGGGATCTGTGTGTTCCTCCAGTCGGGTCACCGTACCTCGGCCTTCATCTGGAGTCTCAGGACATTTCGTCTTGGAGTTTCTCCTTTCCCGGTGGTTAGATAGTTTTGCATCTTGGACCTCTGTCTCGTCACCTTCCACCTTACTCGTTTCTCCAAGTAAATACTCCACACTCCAGGACCCATCACCGCTCGCGTGAATCTGCCTGGTTGCAGCTGCAGGAACATCGGATATCTGAGTTACGGAGACATCTTGGGACTCTGCATTGCTGGGCTTGTCAGACGCCGTCTCCTTTACACAGCGCACGTCTTCTGAAGAACCTAAAAAGTAGAAAAATACATTAATAGAGGTCGGCAGTGATCGGGTGCTGAATGCCACAATTACGGTGACTCTACAACTCCTTGGTGACATCTGCTGTACATTCCCGGTGGTTGGCACCAACTCCATAGATACCAGATGGCACACAATAAGGAGTTTCCAAAGCAAAATATACACGTGTGCAGCCCTTTAGTGCTGAATGTCCCTTACATGTATTGTGATGTAATTTGCTGTGCGTTATCCGGTGTTTTTTCATTTACAAATTGCCAATGGCAAATAGACCCGAACTAGATTCTGTAATGTGACTAAAATTAACAATTTAACATAATCAAGTGCATTTATGAAACCACAAGGTTTGTATCGGTCACTATATGAATTTCTATTGGTCTTGAAAAGTGATAAGGGCGATCACTAACCATCATTTTATAGGACCGTTGATGAATTATTAATAAGTCACCAGCCGCCCGGTGGCCATTGCAGCCTCATTCCCCTGAAGACGCCAGTAACGGTGAAACATGTTGGGGAGGCAGCCGGTTATATATTTTAAATAGTAAGGTGTTGCACTGGTCATAAACAATAAGTGATGGTCCGCGGCCACACAACGCAAGAGAGACATTAGAAGAAATCTATAGGCTTGAGAGCGATGAAAGCATTACAAAGTATAAAGACAGCGGGGGATATTAGACTGGGAATTACTCAGTGGCAAACCTACAATCGAGACGAGATCAAACCATAGAATAATGATTACTAATACGATGCCACGTAATGGATGTAATATCTGTAAATCTGAAATCTCAGATGGTGGATGATTAATAATTCATCAATGGTCCTATAAAATGATGGTTAGTGATCGCCCTTATCACTTTTCAAGACCTACAGAAATTCATATAGTGACAAATACAAACCTTGTGATTTTATAAATGCACTTGATTATATTAAATTGTCAGATAAAAATTCATTTTAGTTACATTACAGAATCTTTAGTTAGGGTTCTATTTGCCATTGGCAATTTGTAAATAAGCATCAAATGCCCTATATGCTGATTCTTTTTGAACAAGTGAAGGTGCAATTATCCGTTATCCGGACTCTCCCTATGGGTCGGTGCACCAAGAAGTCTCCTGCAATGTGGTTAAGATTTTACAAGCGCCCACCTACAGAATTAGAGGATATACTGCAGGTTTCATTTTATGCAACGTAATGCCTGAAATCCGCCGCTTTTTTTAAGACTACTTGTTTCGTTGCGGAAATGCAGCAAAGTGATCTGTATTTTCAGCAATTTGTTAAAGAGATATCCACAGGGTATGCGGCAAATTTTTGATATCTTGTGTCCCCACTTCTGCTGGGAGAAAGATGCGGCTGCCTTTACATGGCTGCCAGTGTTCCTTTATGAATGGAGCGAGAATGAGAATCATCACGGCGGCATCCTCTCTCCAATGGCGGAGTATAAGTGGTGATGTAGTGATAAGATGTAAGACAGACCTGCAGTTTGCGTGTGTTCTGCCTCCTCCATATTAATGGACAGCTTAGCCCCCTCTGGTTCTGGAATGAGTGTTGTCACGGCTTCTTCTTGCTCAGCGGTGACCGCAGTCGTCTCTGGTCCAGATCCTCCCGCTGAGGTGCAGCACTTTGGTTGAGGAGTCGCAGCCAACTCCTCAGGTTGTTGGGATAATAAAGAACATTCTGAATTGGCCAAAACTTCCTTGGTTTTCAGAGCCAGTCTGTCCTCATCAGTCTCTGCTGCTAATGGCACCGAGTCACTGACAGAAGAGTCACTCATGGACTCTGGAGGGAGCGGAGATCCTTCATTATCATCATCATCATCACAGACCGTGTGCTCTTCTAAGGGAAGAAGCAGCTCAGATCCTGACGGGATCGACGCCGTCACCTGGAGATGGACAATTCCTCCAATTCTGCAGAACTTCACATTTTGCTTCTTTGCATTTTTCCTTACAAACCTGCAAAACATTAAAAGTTGAAGGTCAGTACAGCCGAGCAAAACCTGATAACCATCCCAGTATCTGCTATGCATCGCCTCCTCGGCCGTCTCTGCAGGTGCTGAATGTGGGTAACACTTGGCGAGTAGCAGACGATTCTCTTGTCTGGACTGGAAAAGTGCAGGATACGTTCTGTCTGCACAGAAGCCGGGAAGCTGAGGAGGAGACATGGTGTAATGAATGGAGAACCTCCATCTTTATCTTCTGGACGCAGAGATCGCTGCGTCCATGGTTTACACGGCACAAGGCTAGTTTTCTTTATTCCACACACCCCAATTTAATGTATTTTTAGCTTTTTTTTCCCATAAAGTAGACATCCCCTCTTATTCAGGGACACGTTAAGTGTCTGAACAAGAGCGGTGGGCATCACAGATGGCGAGTATCACATCTTATGGGTTTTTTTAGCCACTGTCATCCTTTTGCAAAACATACCGGTCTCCAGCTCATCGGCCCCTGTACTAGGCATGGGACAGTGGATTATGTTTTGGATGCAGCGTTCCTTTAACCTTCTACACAATCTCAGAGCTAAACTATGACACCAAGAGCAAGGTAATAAATATGAAAGACATATAGGTACATAACGATCCATACCTGAGCCACCAGATGTCCCCTGGCTGTAACGACAATGCGGGACCTTCCTATTAGGACACAAAAAGAGTGTAAATGGATCATAATGTGAAGTGAAGGGATACTGACCGCTGCTGCCCACATATCACTCACCTCAGCTGCTTCCGATTCTGGACTGCAAGAAGGAATGAGAGCGCCATCGGGTAAAGCTCTGCCAACACACCACAAACCGACTCCCTCCCGCAACAGAGAGGGCCCCAGGGCCAGGCCGCAGGGGACATGGAGCAAGGCGTTATAGACTGCATCCTGTGCGCGCCCCACAGGGGGCGAAGAGATGGATGAACTCATAAATCTGCAGAGAGATGGGCAGAGGACACGGATTAGGACGGATCATGCACCTATATTATGCAGCATCGGCAAAAAATGGACACATGGAAGGCGGCTTCATACAGGAGTCCAGGATAAGTGCCTCGATCCTATGGAAACGGGATAAATATCCATTGTGGGAAAATCTCTGGAAGTCACCATTGCCGTGAAGACCCGGCCCAATGTGACTCACTGCTGAGGGTTTACTGCAATTACATACAGTCTAGGAAATCATCTGGGAGCCTAACAGCCTAGACCCGAATGGGTAATCTCATCTAATGTGTGATAGATAGGGATCCTATAACCCGAGCCCTGACTGGTGCTGCGGCCAACAATGCACAGAGCACTCCAGTCACTTCCATGAGAGCTCTGCAACCAGCCGAGCAAAACCAGCATAGAAGTGCAAAGGGGAAGCTGTTGATATAGAAGAGTTAATGGTTTGCTTTTATATCCCTTTAATTGCCTTTAAGACTTCTAATGCCTTCTGCCTTATTATTGCTAGAACTATTCTCATGTAGACTATTAGTCTCTGTTCTCAAGGAAACTATACTTGTTATCATTTGTTCTCAACAACATGTTCTGGGTACATTGTAAACATGGCATAACTCTGAAGGTGATGGGGGAGGGGCTACATGAGCTCCATAGAATTACATTTGTTGTAAATGGTATAAAATATTGCCTTGTATTTCATTACGTCAGATAAAGTGATTTCACCACGGCTCGTGTGTGTTGAGTCTCTTTGTCTCCAAGCGCTTGTCATCAGAAGGGCGAAAAACCTCACAATCCGGACTCACTGGTGATCTGGCATACCTGACTGTTGGTCAGGACAAAAAGCAGCTACAACAGTTTTGGCGCCCAACATGGGGCCGTGGAAACCAGCCTATTCGGAATCCGTATGTGGGAGCTTCCTGGGAGGTTGTATATGCAGAATCCAGGCTGCAGCAGGTGAGAACATTTATTCTTACATTGATTCTGCATCTGCAGCCTCTCAGGATGTCCACATATCTCTGGGTAAGACTGTACAACACGGTTCAAACGAACCCACATCACCAGTGAGCGGTATGTCTGTATGAGGGTTGAAGAATAGAGTAATAAGATAATAATTGTCATCTGTAATATCTGTCAATCTGTTCTGGTAATATACTAGCTGGTTGTGTACTGGTGTACTGTTATGATTGAGTCACCGTAGGAGGCAAAAACAGAAATGCTAGCTAAGTCCAGAAAACCAGAGAAGTTGGCAACTATCAGATTGCAGACCCCTGAACCTATCAACACAACTAGCAGTAGCCATGGGGGGGTTCCTACGATGACCTAGACCCCTCGATCACAGCCGGAGAGATACATAGGCCTAAAGAAGGAAAGGGGAAATCTAACTGCCCCAGAGCAGACCCCAAAGCAATAGGCAGCCCCCCACATATAATGACGGTGAAGCAAGATGAAAACACTTACACAGACAGAAAGACAGGCTGAGCAAAGACGGGGCCCAAAAACTACCTAGATAGGAACGGATAGGAAGGCTGCTGTTTGCAATCTGCCAAAACCCTATCAGAGACAAAAGCCAACAAGCTGATATAAAAATGGCCCTGAAGCAACTAAGCTTCAAAAACTAAATCAGTACTCAGGTATTTTCAGAAGACAGAGCTCACGGAACACTGCACACTCCAGCAGGGAGTGGCAGAATCCAAAAAGCAAGAAAAACAAAAACAAATCTTAAATGCAAAAAGGCAAAACAGAAAACTTAGCTTTAGGAGAGCAGGAATCAGACTGGTGTCCAAGAGTCCACAGAGAAATCACCCGCAGGGCAGAAAGGGCGTAGGCTGCCTTAAATCCAGTCAGAGACTCCACTCAGCCAATCGTCTTCATTAATCCCAGGTGCCTGATAATCAGGCTCACTACCTTCCTTCACTAGAATAGGGAGTTCACCAGGCCTCAGTGACAGAGGGGAAAATGAACTCACAACAGTGTACTGTGTAGCACGGAGCCTGGGATAGACTCTGTGCGGCGTCTATTTTGGATTGGCAGTAAATCATATGAGGCTGTATTTTGTATAGGGCTGGGGTTTTTGGTTGCTGTAGTTTTCATTGATTCTTGTTGTTTAAGAAGTTGGCTTTGGTGTTCTCAGAGTGTCAGTGGACACGGCTGTAGGTTAACGTGTCAAATCCAAAGCGCAAGATAGGCAGGCTGTGTGAGTCCTTGTATGTATGTCTATGAGAACCTCTGAATGAGATGAGAGAGGAGTAATTGAGTAGAAGGGATTTTTGTTATCTTCTCTTTGTAAAATCAAATGACCACTGAAAAGTGAAAGAAAAAAATCCCTGAATGAGCACGTATGAATGAATCATCACACATCATTTTGTGTCAAGAGATTGTTACCTTTCTAGTTGTGGGGGAGATCCCGGACAGATGCTTTATAGATATTTCAAATCTACATCTGAGACTGAATGATTTGAGTAATGATATAGCTCGTGTTATATGTGGCATTACATTGTAAAGTTTCCCGAATGCATTTGGCCAGAAAAAGGGCAAGACTCAGTTAATGACATTATACAGTTATCTGCCCTCACAGTGAAATCCCGTGATTTTGAGTTTTTAACTTGTAGAAATTGATTTTGATTAAGTCTAAAGAGCTACGGCATTACTTTATGAAGGACACTACATTCTGATGGGAGGGGGGAATGATGCCGCTGCGCGATGCGATTTCTCTTCTCCTCTGCTGAGTGTCTAATAGGAGGGGGCACGGAGAGGCGTTCAAGATTCTCTGTGGGTGTCCTTGGAGAAATACTCGCTATTAGATTTGTGCATTTTAAAGCAACAGTACTTAATTGAAGTGGAATGAAATTTTGTAAGTTGCAAGTAAAATATGGTGCCTAATTTAGAAGGAAATTGTAAGTGATTGCTTGGTCATTGTAAGTGATTGTTTGGTCATTAATGTGTTTGAACCTGCTTCTAATTGTGTGATTGATTTGTATAGCAAATTGTGGATCAACAAAGGAGGTAGCCGACCGTATGGCTGATAAAGTAGGTCAGAGGCCTATCACACCTGGGCCTTCTTACTTTAGTCAGCGGGGTTTTTTGTTGTGGGTGAGAGGCGAGGGCAAGGAGCCTTCTGGATATACCTTGGCAGGCTCACTCTGACTTGCTATGTGTGGCCTGTAAGACAGAGGTCCAGACACACAGAAGGGCATTTCAGAAGAAAGGTGAGCTGTCTAAGTTGAAGCGGCCTTCCCACAAACCATGGAGCTGGGCTGGAAGGAAAAAGGCCTATTCCTATTCTAGCCAGCTGATCTACCGGGTGAGAGGCAGAGCCTTCTCGTTACATCCTGTAGGTCTACCGGGTGAGAGGCAGAGAGTCTTCCCGCTTCACCTTGGCAGGATCTCTGACTTGCTATGTGTGGCCTGTAAGACAGAGGTCCAGGCACACTGGGAGGGCATTTCAGAAGAAAGGTGAGCTGTTGGCAGAAAAAGGTTGAAGCCATGGGCAACTTTTTCTGTTTACAGTCGGTGCCCCAATGGGATCCAAGACAGCTATGCAAATTATAAAAGACAGAAGAAAGGAAGCAGTGAAACAAGTGGGACAAATATTGAAAAATGCAAAAATACCAGAGTGTGAATGTTTGGATGTACAAAAAGGCACAGACAAGGGAAGAAAACAGCTTACTACTCAGCACAATTAGACCCAGTGATCAGAGGGTCACCTACGTGTGTCCGTGTGGTAGGAGCAGCTGCACTACTACTAGGAAAGGCATGTGAGATCACACTGACGTTTCCGTTGACAGTCTATTCCCCGCATGACATCCATGCCATACTCGTACAAGTTCAACCAAAACATCTGTCTATGGCCAGACAGCTCTGACTTGAGTGTGCTCTACTAATTCCTGAGTATGTCACCCTCAAAAGATGTAACGTTCTGAATCCACCCACCCTCCTGCGGATTCAGAAAAGGGGGAATTGGTATTAGTGAGGAAGAATACTTTGACATGACGCACGGACATGACTGCATAGAACTGATGAGTCAGGAGACAGTGGGTTTTGCACACGTTCATGAAAAACCTGTTAATAATGCAGACTTTGAGTTTTTTTGTAGATGGCTCCAGATACCACCAGGATGGGCGATTCTACACTGGATATGCAGTAGTATCCTCACATGAGGTAATCCGAGCGGAACCTTTCCCTCCTCACATGTCGGCGCAGGAGGCAGAGGTGAAGGTACTCACTGAGGCGTGTAGAGCCGCTGCAGGTAAAGTCGCTAATATTTACACTGATTCGAACTATGCATGGGGAATAGCCCATGATTATGGCCCTATCTGGAGAAGCAGAGCGTTTCTTACATCAGCCAGTAAGCCCATTAAAAATGCAGAGCTAGTGAAACAATTGATGGAGGCATTGATGATACCAGTCCAGGTTGGCATTGTCAAGGTAAAAGCACACACAAAAGTGACTCCGTGGAGGTAGAGGGCAAGGGAAGGGCGGATGAGGCTGCTAAAGTAGCAGCAAGGCAGCCTAGGGAGCAGTGGACGGTGGCGGGGAGTCAGCGTATTCCAGCCACATTCAGGACATCTAGGCTCAAATCCCTCCGGCAAAAGGCTGCCCAAACAGAGAAGGTACACCGGGGGAGACTGGGAGCTGAGCTGAACTCAAACGGAGTATGGGAGAATAAGGATAAATTGTGCCCACCAAAGTCCCTGCTCCCAATCATGGCACAAGCAGCACATGGCCCCACTCACACCTCCAAAAGTCACATGTGTGCCATGGTAGATGCCTTCTGGATCGCTCCTGGTTTCAGTTACGCAGTCGCGAAACTTGTACAATCACGCCTCATCTGTGCACAGCACAACCCAGGTAAAACAGTAAAAGTCCCTAAGAAAGCGACACCTAGACCTCTCTACCCGTTTCAGAGACTGCAGATTGACGACACACAGCTACCAAGGTAGGAGTGTATGAATATGTCCTAGTATGTGTAGATCTCTTCTCTGGTTGGCCGGAAGCCTATCCGGTAAAATGTGCAACTGCTAAAACGACTGCAGACAAACTGATGAAAGAACTGATCTGCAGGTATGGTGTCCCAGAAGCCACAGAAACAGATAGGGGTACACACTTCACGGGAGAAATAATGAGGGAAGTTCTGCAGGCCCCGGGTGCGCAGCAAGCATTTCATACACCATATAGGCCACAAAGTAGTGGGAAAGTGGAAAGACTAAATGGGACACTTAAACGGAAAATTCAAAAGGCCATGGCAAACACAGGAAAGAGCTGGGTGGAGTGCTTGCCTCTTGCATTCTTTTCAGTCAGACACACTCCAAATAGAAAGACAGGCTTGTCTCCTTCTGAAGTCCTGTTGGTAGTGCACCAAAGACTGGTCTGTACTTCCCACAGGTGCTACAAATACAACACGGTTCTAGGACTAGGACAGCCTATGTCCAGGCCTTGCAGGAAAACCTTAATGTGGTGCATAAACATGTGTTCTCATCCATTCCAGATCCTAATGCCAGTACAGATGTGCATCAGCTGAATCCAGGTGATTGGGTGGTTATACGCAGACACGTGAGAAGGATCCTGGACCCACGATTTGACGGCCCCTTCCAAGTCCAGCTGACCACATCCACCTCAGTAAAACTTGAGGGAAAGCCCACCTGGATCCACGCCAGTCACTGCAAGAAGGTCCTGTCAACAGCAGAATGACTGTTCTCATCACCTTGCTGGCAGTGACAGGGTTACTGCACTCTACAGAGACACAGGACAAACCCTTAAATGTTGACTGGGACAACAAACTTATTCGCCATCATGCTCTTCTCATAAAGGACATGGAAGGACAGAAACCAAAAGACTGTTGGATCTGTACTCACAGCCCAGTATCTGCGAGGACTATGCCGTACTTGGCCTTACCTCCGGAGCCATGGGAGGTATTAACCCCTCACTGCATACACAATGAGACTTGGACTCAATCTAGGTTTTGGGGAAAAGATGTGCCCCGTGATATATCTGCCTCATTGGCTATAGTCGAATGGGCCGCTAACCCCTGGTTTCAGTTCAATATAACGCGGCCTAAAGGTACAAATGTGGTGGCGGGAATATGACTCAGATGTCGGTAATATGGTCGCCAGGAGGAGGACTGAAATCCCTCACTCAGACCCTATTCCCAATGATGGACTGTGGTTCAGTCTTCAACACACTGGAGCAGATACCTGTGGTGAGGACAATAATTGCTTCTGCATATACACTCGCGATCAAACACAGGTTAATGAGACGGTGTACCAGGATGGTGTTGAAGGCTGTAAATCATCTACGGGTAAAATAATAAGGAAAGAAAGGGGTAAATGTACATCTGGTATAAGGGAAAACAGATGAATAATACTTGGTGCGCCCATAAGCCTACAGTAGGTCAGGACATTTGAGTTTATAGCAAT
Organism: Dendrobates tinctorius; assembly: GCF_039654945.1. Lineage (NCBI taxonomy): Eukaryota > Metazoa > Chordata > Amphibia > Anura > Dendrobatidae > Dendrobates > Dendrobates tinctorius. Next base: position 1,588,144 of record NW_027361792.1, read on the forward strand.
GTATACAGACCCCTGGTCACGTTTGTGTTCTCCCTGACTGAGTATTCTTGGTTTGCGGACATCGTGCCTACAGGTGGGTGAGCCCGGACATAAGAGGGGTCTGCGCTCTTGCTAAACTGACACCAGCCACTTTCATAGTTCATCATAATAATATAGACACAGCAGCAGTTCCAATTCATACTTTGTATAGAAGGGCTGCAGACAATAAGCGGCAGCCTCACAGGAGAGAGCCAACGCGGGCGGCCTCGCAGGAGAGCGCCAACGCGGGCGGCCTCGAAGGAGAGAGCCAACGCGGGCGGCCTCGAAGGAGAGAGCCAACGCGGGCGGCCTCGCAGGACAGAGCCAACGCGGGCGGCCTCGCAGGACAGAGCCAACGCGGGCGGCCTCGCAGGACAGAGCCAACGCGGGCGGCCTCGCAGGACAGAGCCAACGCGGGCGGCCTCGCAGGACAGAGCCAACGCGGGCGGCCTCGCAGGACAGAGCCAACGCGGGCGGCCTCGCAGGACAGAGCCAACGCGGGCGGCCTCGCAGGACAGAGCCAACGCGGCGGCCTCGCAGGACAGAGCCAACGCGGCGGCCTCGCAGGACAGAGCCAACGCGGCGGCCTCGCAGGACAGAGCCAACGCGGCGGCCTCGCAGGACAGAGCCAACGCGGCGGCCTCGGGGCCTCGCAGGACAGAGCCAACGCGGCGGCCTCGGGGCCTCGCAGGACAGAGCCAACGCGGCGGCCTCGGGGCCTCGCAGGACAGAGCCAACGCGGCGGCTGCGGGCTCCTGCGGTTACAGGGAGTGATGGCCGGGATCGGATCGCATACAGAATCCGCAGTTATTGTTTTGCTTTTCTAAGTTCTGATTATTATTTTAAATCGATAAGATATAACCCCCCACCACCACCACCCGAAATGCAGCTCAGACCGGAAAGGGTTAACAGCCATGTGATCTCCCTGCACTGACACACTGTAGCAGAGGTCAGCAGTCTCACTCTGGGAGTTCTCACTCACTGAAGGCAAGCAGAGGTCCTGCCACCAGAGAGAGGATAAAGCAGATTAATCAGAAGACGCAGAACGTTCATGATGTGATGGGACTACAGGCACCAGCAAGCCCCAGCCCTGTGGTCAGGCAATACTGTGACTTGTAGTCCACCGGAGCCGGGATTCACCTCCCACTCTCTCCTTACCGATCAGGACTCACTCAACCGGAAGTCTGCAAGCAGCAGCGCCCCCGCCGGAAGTGCTCTTCCCAAAACCCTGTCCGGCAGGAAATGACTGTTGTATATTGGTTCCTGCACTGTGACGTTCCAACATCAGAGCTGTCACCTAGCCCCGCCCACATGGGCGTAGAGAGCAGGGAGACAGGACGGGCGGGGGAGGACTCGGTTCCCATGGAGACCTGGTTTCCCTTTCCGCCCAGAACCCGGATATCTGAGCGCAGAAGAAGGCACGGGAGGAGCCGCCGGGAGCAGCGCGGACACCGGTGAGAGGGCGGGGCAAGGTCACATGACCGGGGACCTGGTGTCTGTGAGGGAGGGGCTGTCACCGGACGACCACCCCCATCATAACATTACGGGAGGAGTGGGGTCCCCTGCGCGGTGTCGTCTCTGGGGTCGTCTGCGCGGTGTCGCCTCTGGGGTCGTCTGCGCGGTGTCGCCTCTGGGGTCGTCTGCGCGGTGACGTCTCTGGGGTCGTCTGCGCGGTGTCGCCTCTGGGGTCGTCTGCGCGGTGACGTCTCTGGGGTCGTCTGCGCGGTGTCGCCTCTGGGGTCGTCTGCGCGGTGTCGTCTCTGGGGTCGTCTGCGCGGTGTCGCCTCTGGGGTCGTCTGCGCGGTGTCGCCTCTGGGGTCGTCTGCGCGGTGTCGCCTCTGGGGTCGTCTGGGCGGTGTCGCCTCTGGGGTCGTCTGCGCGGTGACGTCTCTGGGGTCGTCTGCGCGGTGACGTCTCTGGGGTCGTCTGGGCGGTGTCGTCTCTGGGGTCGTCTGCGCGGTGTCGCCTCTGGGGTCGTCTGGGCGGTGACGTCTCTGGGGTCGTCTGCGCGGTGACGTCTCTGGGGTCGTCTGCGCGGTGACGTCTCTGGGGTCGTCTGCGCGGTGACGTCTCTGGGGTCGTCTGCGCGGTGACGTCTCTGGGGTCGTCTGCGCGGTGTCGCCTCTGGGGTCGTCTGGGCGGTGTCGTCTCTGGGGTCGTCTGCGCGGTGTCGTCTCTGGGGTCGTCTGCGCGGTGTCGTCTCTGGGGTCGTCTGCGCGGTGTCGTCTCTGGGGTCGTCTGCGCGGTGTCGTCTCTGGGGTCGTCTGGGCGGTGTCGTCTCTGGGGTCGTCTGCGCGGTGTCGTCTCTGGGGTCGTCTGGGCGGTGTCGTCTCTGGGGTCGTCTGGGCGGTGTCGTCTCTGGGGTCGTCTGGGCGGTGTCGTCTCTGGGGTCGTCTGGGCGGTGTCGTCTCTGGGGTCGTCTGCGCGGTGTCGTCTCTGGGGTCGTCTGGGCGGTGTCGTCTCTGGGGTCGTCTGGGCGGTGTCGTCTCTGGGGTCGTCTGCGCGGTGTCGTCTCTGGGGTCGTCTGGGCGGTGTCGCCTCTGGGGTCGTCTGCGCGGTGTCGCCTCTGGGGTCGTCTGCGCGGTGTCGTCTCTGGGGTCGTCTGCGCGGTGTCGCCTCTGGGGTCGTCTGCGCGGTGTCGCCTCTGGGGTCGTCTGCGCGGTGTCGCCTCTGGGGTCGTCTGGGCGGTGTCGTCTCTGGGGTCGTCTGCGCGGTGTCGCCTCTGGGGTCGTCTGGGCGGTGTCGTCTCTGGGGTCGTCTGCGCGGTGTCGTCTCTGGGGTCGTCTGGGCGGTGTCGTCTCTGGGGTCGTCTGCGCGGTGTCGTCTCTGGGGTCGTCTGGGCGGTGTCGTCTCTGGGGTCGTCTGGGCGGTGTCGCCTCTGGGGTCGTCTGGGCGGTGTCGTCTCTGGGGTCGTCTGCGCGGTGTCGTCTCTGGGGTCGTCTGGGCGGTGTCGCCTCTGGGGTCGTCTGCGCGGTGTCGTCTCTGGGGTCGTCTGGGCGGTGTCGCCTCTGGGGTCGTCTGGGCGGTGTCGTCTCTGGGGTCGTCTGGGCGGTGTCGTCTCTGGGGTCGTCTGCGCGGTGTCGTCTCTGGGGTCGTCTGCGCGGTGACGTCTCTGGGGTCGTCTGCGCGGTGTCGCCTCTGGGGTCGTCTGCGCGGTGTCGCCTCTGGGGTCGTCTGCGCGGTGTCGCCTCTGGGGTCGTCTGCGCGGTGTCGCCTCTGGGGTCGTCTGCGCGGTGTCGCCTCTGGGGTCGTCTGCGCGGTGTCGCCTCTGGGGTCGTCTGCGCGGTGTCGCCTCTGGGGTCGTCTGCGCGGTGTCGCCTCTGGGGTCGTCTGCGCGGTGTCGCCTCTGGGGTCGTCTGCGCGGTGTCGCCTCTGGGGTCGTCTGCGCGGTGTCGCCTCTGGGGTCGTCTGCGCGGTGTCGCCTCTGGGGTCCTCTGCGCGGTGTCGCCTCTGGGGTCCTCTGCGCGGTGTCGCCTCTGGGGTCTCTGTAGTGAGGTCTCTGGGGCCCTCTGCGCGGTGACGCCTCTGGGGCCCTCTGCGCGGTGACGCCTCTGGGGCCCTCTGCGCGGTGACGCCTCTGGGGCCCTCTGCGCGGTGACGCCTCTGGGGCCCTCTGCGCGGTGACGCCTCTGGGGCCCTCTGCGCGGTGTCGCCTCTGGGGTCCTCTGCGCGGTGTCGCCTCTGGGGTCCTCTGCGCGGTGTCGCCTCTGGGGTCCTCTGCGCGGTGTCGCCTCTGGGGTCCTCTGCGCGGTGTCGCCTCTGGGGTCCTCTGCGCGGTGTCGCCTCTGGGGTCCTCTGCGCGGTGTCGCCTCTGGGGTCCTCTGCGCGGTGTCGCCTCTGGGGTCCTCTGCGCGGTGGCGTCTCTGGGGTCCTCTGCGCGGTGGCGTCTCTGGGGTCCTCTGCGCGGTGGCGTCTCTGGGGTCCTCTGCGCGGTGGCGTCTTTGGGGTCCTCTGCGCGGTGACGCCTCGGGTCCTCTGCGCGGTGTCGTCCTCCTCTGTCTCTTCTCCCGCACCCTCTGCCTGTATCCTGTGTTGCTCTCCGGTCCCCGAGTCTCGTATGATGCACGGTATCTGTTCGGAGCTCTGTAGCCTCGTGGTTTTCTCCGCTCTCCCCTCCGGTGCGGGGGGGTTTCTCTAGTATTGCGGATTGGGATCCTATCTGACCTCTGACCTCTGCCCTATTTCCTTTCTGCCACAGTCTGACTTTTCTTTTTTTGCTGTCCCTTATTTCTGCTGAGATTTCCTTCAGTTTCCCCCGTGTCGCCTCCTTGGACCTGCGATGCCTCTTCCTTGGGGTTTCTCCTCTGATCGCCCTCCGATGTCTTTTTCTGTCTGTTAGATGGCGTTTTCCTCAGAAACGCCTGAGTCCCAGGGCTGCCATTCTTCTGGGTGCCCCCCTTGCCAGGTTCACCCCTCACCCCAGTCCATGTATTGGCCCAGTGCCGGTTCTGTGCAACTTGCTGCTTCTCATGACGGTGTCGGTGGGCACAGAGACTGGCATGGATGGCACAAAACCCGATATTACACAAATGGTGATTGGGCCGCCCACAGCGCCCTCTCTACATACGGGTGTCCAGATGGGCATTGGCATCCGTCAGGCACCAGTAATGGGTGGTTCAGTTCTGGTCCCTGGGGATTGGCCACTCAGTGTGGATGCCATTATTGGCGCTGTCGCTGCTCTGTGGTCTCCACCCTGTGGCAACACTACAACTCCCAGCATTTCCTGGAAACCCAAATAATGCTGGGAACTCAGTTTTACAATATCTGAAGAGCAGTAGGCCCCTGGTGACTCCCAGCCCCTGGTGACTGCTGGCCCACAGTCACTGCTAACCCATAGTGACCCCTGGTGACTTCGGGCCCCCTGGTGACTTCTGGCCCCTGCTGGCCCCTGGTGACTGCTGGCCTCAGTGTTTCCGTTGGCAATTTGTGCAAGATGTTACCACTGTCTGGGGTGAGGAGTGGGATTTATGGGATAGTGGCAAATCTACCCTGGACCCTGATCGTGCAGTTCTGCCATACATAGCAGGGCAGAATGGGAATACTGCAGTCTGAGAAAGCAGGGGAGCGACCTCAGAGATGTCATGGAGGCCAATGCTGTTCCATCGATGCCATGAATGTGTCACCTACTGGGCTGCTTGCTGCAGTATTGATAAAATCCTTGTTTTTTTTTCTGCAGACGTAGCAGTTCTTTGAATGCTGAGCTCCATATAACCCCGCCCACACCAGTGACTGACAACTCTGTGTTCACTGGGCATAGGCAGAAAGCTGCCAATCGGGTGTTGTTGGGGTTACACAGGGCTCATCATTCGAGCTCTGTTAGATCAGCAGAGAGAACAGGGATTTTGTCAAAACTGCAGAGAGCAGCCCAGTAAGTGACAGATTGCTGGAATCAGCTTCTCTGTCTCTACCTTGTGCTGTTGTCAAATTACATGGCGATAGCCTGCTGACAGGCTCCTTCTGGTGCAGCCCCACTGTGCTTCCTCCTGGAAATCGATGGTAGTCGGCATTTTACATCTTTTTTTTTTTTGTAGTTGCAGTTTATGGGAAGCATCAGGAAGTTTCGGCTCTCGCGCCCATTTCCTATCTCTGTGGAGACTGGAGTGCAATCTCTCTCCCCGTCCTCATTACCCTGCCTGTGGTTATAGAGTAACTCTCGGAGGTAAAAGTCCCCGCAGGGTCCAGCATCAAGACTTAGGATTGGCTAATTCACTACCTTTCTCCGTGTATTCCGGCCCCGAGGGCCGTGTCAGCGCTGTCTCTGCCCCCGTCAGCCCAGGTGGATGGCAGGATGAGGACCGAGATCATGTCTGCTGCCACCAGACGGAAAACACAGCGCTGACGGTTTCTCCACCGACTCGTAGATGATCTGTAATGCAGACGCCTTTCTGTTCTGTATCATTAAAGGGGTTTCCAGGATAAGGAAAATCATGGCTGCCCTCTTCCCAGAACGGCGCCAACCCTATTTATAGGTTTAGTCTGCTATTGCAGCTCCACTCCATCAAGGTGAATGGTGCAGAGCTGCAATCCTCCAAACTTACCCCTCAATGATGACGACAAAGGGGGAAACATTGAATATTCTACGCTCTGAGCCCTGCAGACTTCGTGTTCATCCACACGGGGTTTTGCAGCAGCCATGATGCTGGCCATATACTGCCCACTTCACTCTTACCATTGCAGAAAGTGGAAAATCTTCACATCTGACCCTTGTGAACAGATCCTTGCAGTAAACGCAGACGTAGCAGGTTTTCTGTAGAAGAATCGTCAGCAGGTTTCATTCTGCAAAACTGAGATCGATGTTAAATTCTGCACCAAGAAGTGACGCGCTGCGGACTCTAATATCTGCATCTGAAGGAGGTTTCCACAGTGTCTAGATCTCTTGTGACTCCTCACCTGCTCGTGTATTACGCTGCTGATTTTCTCTTCATACCCTAATTTAGTAGCAGATTTGCGTGTGGAGGATCTGCAGCTGATTACTCCGTGGATGGGACTTCATGACGTCTCATTCTCACGCTGGGAAGCAAATTATCCGGTGTTCAACATTTCTATCCTGTTCTGGAGATGTAGCCCTCTGCAAGTTTACATCAAGATCCGCCGAAAATCTGCTTGTAACACGGTGTTGAGTTTTGTTGCAGATTTCGATGAGAATTTGCCGTTGATCCTATCTATAATTGTCAGTTGCCTCTTGATTGGTTGATGGAGATGAGCTGCTATGATGTGACGTCTCCTTTACACCGCACGCACAGATATGAGGGATTGCTGCTCTCTTGTCTATGTAGCATGTACAATGTTATACAGAAGTACTGAGAAGTGTAACTGTAAATCCAGCTCTTGAATAAGATAATCCACACTCACCAGAAAGCAGCAGCAATATGGAGGTCATTATACAATAGTACTAAGAAGAGTAACTGTAAATTCAGCTCTGGAGTGAGAGAAAACACTTACCAGACAGCAGCAACACGAAGGGCATTAGTGCTGAGAAGTGTAGCTGTGAATCCAGCTCTAAAGTACAATAAAACAACTTTATAGAAAGCAACTGCAGGAAGCACATTATATTGAAGTATTGAGCAGTGTAGCTATAAATTCAGCTCAGTGAAATAAAACACTTACTAGAGAGCAGCAGCACCATGGAGGGCATTATACAGCAGTGTAGCTGTGAATCCAGCTAAGGGGTGCGGGTTACTACTTATTTGAAAGCTGCAGCATGGAAGACTTAATAGAGCACTAGTAATTATTGTAGCTGTGAATCCAGCTCAGAGATCAGCTGGGTTCTGCGTGTTTCTCTTTGCCTCCTGCTTTCCTTCATGCCCACTCCTCTCTATAGTCTTGAATACTTGACTATAATCTGATCTCTCAGTGACCTGACTGTCCGTTCTCTCAGATCTATTGATGCATAAACAGGAGCCAGGAAGAGATTGGTGACAATGCTTTTGGGAGCTGTAGTGATGGCCTTGCCTGTTGTCACCCAGTGACAGGTTGTACGTGTAGTGCAACAGTTGTGACCCCACATCTCCCAGCGTGTAGGGCGGTGCTGATGGGAGTATCGATGACAGTAATTGGCAGCGTTTATTAATGCTCTTCTGCTTGTTGCAGATCTCGTGATGACTTCAGAAGCTTTGTCAGATCTGCAGGACGACTTGGAGAGAGATGAAACCACCCACTCCCTGGATCAGCTGAAGCTGGCGTCTCTCGATGACAAGAACTGGCCGCCTGACGACGTGCAGGACTTCCCCAAGTCAGGTGATGGCCGGCACCACTGCAGACAATCCGTACTTGATACAAGGGTCTCTTAAAGGGGTAGTCCAGGACCTAGCAGTAGCTGATCATCTGTGAAGATGGGTCATCAGTGTGAGTTTGGTGGAATCGGACACCCGACGCTCCCACTGATGAGGGTGAAACTGCTCCTGTGTGGCCTGAAATAAGCCACGTACGTGGCAGGTCATTGCTTGGTGATCGCTGCTGGTGACGGCTTCTCTCCGGCCGTCCCTTCGGCAATCAGTTGATGGATGCAGCTAATAGATCTGCTGCAGGAATCCGAGCCGTCCCTTTTCTTAGGGCTTTTGCCTCACTTGCGGCAGCACTGGGCGGACGTAATGTACCAACAAGACTCTGTTCATACAGTGTATAAGAGACCATGAACGTTATTTCTGTAGCGGCAGGAATGCCCCCGTGTGACGTCGTGCCCCTCATTCTACACAGAAACAGTGCCAGCTTTGTGCATTTCTCCCGGCCATTCTTTGGGGTCCCATAGAGCGATTTCTGTAGGGTCATGACCCCTATAATATGTATACCACAATTATCAGTTACTTTTATACTATTCTGTACGGCAGTGATCTCCAGTCCTTGCAATACTACAACTCCCAGCATGTCCTTACAGCTGAGAGTGAAGAGTAGCCTCAGGGTCTTCTGCTCCTTTAGCTCCAGGGTCTCGGTCACATTGCATGTGGGAATTAGCTGGTGTTACTTGGCTTTTTGGAGCGTTCGCTCCTTCCCCCGATCCCCTCCTGTGAGTTTAGCATTGTTCATGTTCTGGGACTTTATTATGACTAAAACAGTTTTTTTTTTTTTCTCTACTGCAGAGGACTCCAAAGTTTCCCCGGACCCCATCACTCACCTGCGCTGGGATGACCCTTACTACGAAATTGCCCGACATCAGATTGTGGAAGTGGCAGGTACAGATGAGCAGTTACTGGATGAGTCCATGGCAGGGTTGTGTCCTTGATTCGGTCCTATTCACACTGGTGTTGTGGTTTGCTGTGATAACGGATGGACTATAGGCAGCAGCGCTGATTCCGTGTCTCCTGGTGATGTGTATCTCTGATCAATACGGCTTTTCCCAAGTTCACTTCTATTAGTTTGGGCGATGTGACGGTCGTATTGTGACATTACATGTAGTGATTGGGGCAGTCAGTACATGCGGGTTTGTAAGAACAATTTACTCACACAACATATCTGCAGCAGCGAGTTCCGCAATTTTCTTTATAGTCGCAGTGCAGCAGTCCTCTCTGAACAGCTGTCGTTACACCGGTGGCAAACCTTCCACCGCTGCGGGTGACGCTAACCTCGGCTGCCACCATGCTTGCAGTGCAACCACTTTCACGCTCGGTTGCAGCAGCAGATCGCAATCTTTGGCCGTGTGACTTTTGTTGCAGATTGATTCACGACGTAGCCCCAGCCGGTCTCCTTGACATTGTCTGTGCTGTCAGCTGTATACGATTATGGTGAATGTGGGGAGTTCATGGCACATTGCATCAGCTCCGAGTCCATAAAGCTAAAAATATAGTGTGAAGCTCTGGAATATGGAGTCGTGGCACAGCTCGGCATTGCTACAACCTTTTGTTGGGGCTTAATCCAGGAGCGTCCAGGTCAGATCTGAATGCTCTATATGGCTTTAGTGCTGCAGGACATTCATACCATACCTGCCAAATTGGAGGATGGAATCTGGAAAGGAGTCGGTCTCGTGGTGCCCTGAGCTGTCAGCTGGGAATTTTGGTCCATAACCATTACTTTATTTCCACACCATGAGTGCGTGTTCTCCACCTGTTAATGCACAAGAAGCCATCAGGAATTCCTGATTTCTGAAAGATTTATCTACAGTTGAAAAAAGTGAAACCTCTCGTTGCCAAGTAATACTAACAACTGAACTACCGTGGCATGATTTATGGCTTGCAGGCAAATTCTCACTAGACGGTAGCGCAGTGTACACTACCTCCATACCAACACTGTGTTCTGTGGAGTCTTCAGCCTTTGCCAACACTGTGTCCTCCACCGTGCCCTCCACCTCCCTGTGTCTGCCGCCCTCGCCCCGCTCCGCGTCCTCTGCCGCCCTCGCCCCGCTCCGCTCCCTCTGCCGCCCTCGCCCCGATCCCTCTGCCGCCCTCGCCCCCCGCTCCGCGTCCTCTGCCGCCCTCGCTCCGCGTCCTACGCCACCCTCATCTCTTGCTCTCGTGAGGTGAACCGTAATGAGAATGGAGCTGATGATCTCTGGGGTCTGATGTGGAAGAGGCTGTTGGACCACGTGCCCACCGCATTTTTGGCGCTTTAAAAAAGGTCTGAGTTTTGTAATGGAAACGGCTTCAGGAATCGCTGCTTTTTTGGAGAGTTTTGGAAGAGGTTTATAACTTTCTGAAAAATTTTTACAGCCTTCTGATTGGACAGCAGCATTTGTAGCATTTTTCATCAGGAGCTGCTTCAAAGAACTGAGCGACACTTCCTTTTATTTCACAGAGTTTTTCAAAACCAGGAATATCTTCAAAAACCTCCCTGTGCGCCGAGCCGTAAATGGGTAAAAGAAGCGACTAATTTCTTGTTTTTGTGCTGGGTCTAATTTTTCCACTATACCAGGCACAACCTGCAGATTGGAGTGGCGCTGTTTATTTGGTAAAAATGAGGACCAGCTGGGTCCGGTTCTTGCCCTGCAGATCGGATGTCAGGACCCCTCCCCGGCTCGGTCCCCTGTGCCCCCAGGCTGCGGCCGGATCATGTGCAGCAGCTCTCAGACTTTCTGTCTTATCTTGCTCTTCAGAGCAGGACATATCTGGCATAGTTTGCATGGCGCCTCATGTTTGCTCCGGCCGCAGAGCCCAGGATTCCTCCAGCTCTTCTCATGAGGATCCTGATGTTAGAAAAACAAAGTCTCGCTCCTCCCTCCCTGTTTTCTAGTTGATGATTATCTCTGCACGGAACATTTACCACCGTGTCTGAAGGAGAAATCTCCACTATGTCTGATGGAACAACAATTTCGAAGTCTCGTCTCTACATACATTTATGTCACTCGGATAAACCGTGAGGTCCAGAAATATTTGGACAGTGACACAAGTTTTGGCAATTTATCTGTTTACCAAAACATATTCCAGATCCAGTCCTATAATCAATATGGGCTGAAAGTGCCGACTCTCAACTGTAATCTGAGGGAATTCATGTCCTAATTGGAGGAAGGGTTTAGAAATTACAGCTCTTTAATATGTAGCTTCCTCTTTTTTAAGGGACCAAATGTTATTGGTCAATTATCTCAGAAGCTCTTTAGTGGGCTGCATAGGCAATTCTCCATTAATCCATTATCTATTAAGCAGGTAAAAAGGTCTAGAGCTGATTCCAGACTTGGCATTTGGAAGCTGTTGCTGTGAACCCACAACAGGCGGTGATAGGCGCTCTCAATGGAAGAGAAACATACCATCATTAGGCTGAAAAAAAAAAAAAAAAAAGAAGAAATCCATCAGAGACAGAGCAGAAATGTGAGGAGCGGCCAAATCTGCAGTTTGTACATTTTACAGCTCAGGAACTCGCGAAGGCCTTAATGTCCCCGGAAGACAACACTGGTGGATGGTCACAGAATTCTTCTTGTGGTGAAGAAAAAACCCTTCACAACATCCACCCGAGTGAAGAACACTCTCTGGGGAATTGGTGTCTCAGTATCTAACCTCACCATAAAGAGAAGACTTTATGAAAGCACATACCGAGTGGTCACCACAAGGTGTAAAACATTAATCAGCCTGAAAATAGGCCAGATTAGACTTTGCCAAAAAATCTAAAGAAGCCATCCAGTTCTGGAAAAGAAAACAGAGCTCAACTTCTACCAGAATTATGGGAAGATGAAAGTCTGGAGGAGGCTTGGAGCAGCTCCTGATCCTCAGCACATCCTGTGTAACACGTGGTGGAGGAGGTGTGATGGCGCGGGCATGCATGGCTGCCAATGGCACCGGGTCACTAGTGGTATTGATGATGTGACTGAAGACAGAAGCAGCCGGATGAATCCTGTGTGAACAGGGAGAGACTTTCTGCTCAGATTCAGCCACATGCAGCAAGGCTGATTAGACGACGCTTCACAGGATAAGAAGGATAATGACCCAAAGCATCCTGCAAAGAAGTGGAATATTCTGTAATGGCCGAGTCCTCACCAGATCTCAGCCCACCAAGCCACATTTCACAGGATGAAGCCAAAACTGAAGGCAGAAAGAGCCACAAACCAGCGAGAACTGAAGTCAACTGCATAAAGGCGGCAAGCCTCATGAAGGAGGGAATCGGGGATAGTGTGACGGCCATGACCTTCAAACTCCAACCGTCATTGCTGCAAATCCTCACACAGGAGGAAACCAGCGATGGTGACGGCCATGGCCTCCAGACTTCAGGCAGTCATTGCTGCAAAGCCTCACACAGGAGAAGACCAGCGACGGTGACATGTATGGCCTCCAGACTTCAGGCCGTCATTGCTGCAAAGCCTCACACAGGAGGAAACCAGCGATGGTGACGGCCATGGCCTCCAGACTTCAGGCTGTCATTGCTGCAAAGCCTCACACAGGAGGAGACCAGCGATGGTGATGGCCATGGCCTCCAGACTTCAGGCCGTCATTGCTGCAAAGCCTCACACAGGAGGAAACCAGCGATGGTGACGGCCATGGCCTCCAGACTTCAGGCTGTCATTGCTGCAAAGCCTCACACAGGAGGAGACCAGCGATGGTGACGGCCATGGCCTCCAGACTTCAGGCCGTCATTGCTGCAAAGCATCACGCAGGAGGAGACCAGCGATGGTGACGGCCATGGCCTCCAGACTTCAGGCCGTCATTGCTGCAAAGCCTCACACAGGAGGAGACCAGCGACGGTGACATCCATGGCCTCCAGACTTCAGGCCGTCATTGCTGCAAAGCCTCACACAGGAGGAAACCAGCGATGGTGGCGTCCATGGCCTCCAGACTTCAGGCTGTCATTGCTGCAAAGCCTCACACAGGAGGAAACCAGCGATGGTGGCGTCCATAGCCTCCAGACTTCAGGCCCCATTATACAAAGCCTCATACAGGATGTTTAATTTTACATCCAAAATAGCAGCCTGCAGTACTGAAATCACAGATTCATCACCAGCCTAAGATTTCTGCACCTGACTACTACACCACATGGGACAGATCTGCCTATATAGCACGCAGTAGAGGGGACAGCTCCCCCTATATAGCGCACAGTAGAAGAGACAGATCCTCCTATATAGCGTGCAGTGGAGTGGACAGATCCCCCTATATAGCGTGCGGTGGAGGAGACAGATCCCCCTATATAGCGCGCAGTAGAGCGGACAGATCCCCCTATATAGCGCGCAGTGGAGCGGACAGATCCCCCTATATAGCGCACAGTAGAGGAGCCAGATCCCCCTATATAGCGCGCAGTGGAGCGTACAGATCCCCCTATATAGCGCACGGTAGAGGAGACAGATCCCCCTATATAGCGTGCGGTGGAGGGGACAGATCCCCCTATATAGCGTGCGGTGGAGGGGACAGATCCCCCTATATAGCGTGCGGTGGAGGGGACAGATCCCCCTATATAGCGTGCGGTGGAGGGGACAGATCCCCCTATATAGCGTGCGGTGGAGGGGACAGATCCCCCTATATAGCGTGCGGTGGAGGGGACAGATCCCCCTATATAGCGTGCGGTGGAGGGGACAGATCCCCCTATATAGCGTGCGGTGGAGGGGACAGATCCCCCTATATAGCGCGCGGTGGAGGGGACAGATCCCCCTATATAGCGCGCGGTGGAGGGGACAGATCCCCCTATATAGCGCGCGGTGGAGGGGACAGATCCCCCTATATAGCGCGCGGTGGAGGGGACAGATCCCCCTATATAGCGCGCGGTGGAGGGGACAGATCCCCCTATATAGCGCGCGGTGGAGGGGACAGATCCCCCTATATAGCGCGCGGTGGAGGGGACAGATCCCCCTATATAGCGCGCGGTGGAGGGGACAGATCCCCCTATATAGCGCGCGGTGGAGGGGACAGATCCCCCTATATAGCGCGCGGTGGAGGGGACAGATCCCCCTATATAGCGCGCGGTGGAGGGGACAGATCCCCCTATATAATGTGCGGTGGAGGGGACAGATCCCCCTATATAGCGCGCGGTGGAGGGGACAGATCCCCCTATATAGCGCGCGGTGGAGGGGACAGATCCCCCTATATAGCGCGCGGTGGAGGGGACAGATCCCCCTATATAATGTACGGTGGAGGGGACAGATCCCCCTATATAATGTGCGGTGGAGGGGACAGATCCCCCTATATAATGTGCGGTGGAGGGGACAGATCCCCCTATATAGCGTGCGGTGTAGGGGACAGATCCCCCTATATAGCGCGCGGTGGAGCGGACAGATCCCCCTATATAGCGCGCGGTGGAGCGGACAGATCCCCCTATATAGCGCGCGGTGGAGCGGACAGATCCCCCTATATAGCGCGCGGTGGAGGGGACAGATCCCCCTATATAGCGAGCGGTGAAGGGGACAGATCCCCCCCTATATAGCGTGCGGTGGAGGGGACAGATCCCCCTATATAGCGTGCAGTGGAGCGGACCATCCGCAGAGCCGCTGTACTGAGCACTGTAGCCCCCCTGTCCTGTTATACCGGTGGGGTATCAGGAGCCGCTCTTGCGTCATTGTCGCGTGTGGTTATTATTAGCGGCCGGTTTATTCTCCGGGGACGGCTGATGACTCTTTCCCACGGCCTCGCTGCGCTGTCAGCGTTTGGAAGGACTCTGGTTTCTGAAGGAGCAGGGCTGTAGCTCGATCCTGTGACCCTTCCCTCCATGCAGCGTCTTGTGCGTTTGCGTCCCGTCTATCACCGCTGCTCCGCGTCATTGTGTCTTTCGAATCGCTGAGACTTTACTGTATTTCCAAACCTCGAAAGTGACCCCAGAAAGCGGCAGAAGGGAGCCGTCTGTGGCCCCGCGGGTGGCAGAGCGTGGTCAGGGCAACTTTCCAGGTAGTCCTCTATAGATGGAAGGTTGCCCTTATTAAAGCCCCCAGCATCTGCGGACATTACTGTGTGCACGTATCTGACCCGCCTGAATGTGCGCACATCTCTCCGCTGACGACTGAGAGTTAAGGAAACAGTTGAACGACGCGGTTCCTCCTCTATAATCGCCATTTTTGTTACTTTTTTCATTATTCACATTTTTCCTTTTTCCTTCACAGGCGATGATAAATTTGGACGTAAGATTGTTGTGTTCAGCGCCTGCCGCATGCCCCCCTGTCACGAGCTCGATCACGTCAAACTCCTGCAGTAAGTAGTGTCTGTCGTACACCCGGCGTGTTGTGTGGTCTCAATCCCCCGCACCGGCATCATTAATCTGCCCCCTTGTTATAGGCCAGGAGTGCAGGAAGGCTGAGGGCGCAGCAGCCGAGCCGCTCGTCCGATGCTTTCCTCCTCTCCATATTTGGTGCTCGCCCGTCTGCATTCCTTCTAGTTTTATTGCTTTTTCCAGCCGTGTTTTACCCCCTTCTGTGTTTTGGCTCCAGACGAATCCAAATTCTAACTTTTATAGGAAGGTTCATCACCGCGCGCTTCAACAAAATCAGTCATGTCACGTAGCAGATAGGAGCGAGCGGCTGCACTGGGGCAAATCTCCCGTGTGCAGATCACTCATATATTAGTGGGACTGATCCGACGGGGAAACAAATGGGAGCTCAGGCGTCAGCCCCTCCACTGTCAGCTAATGCACAGGCTGACTACTGCCTGTATACACTGAGGCCATGCGTGGCGTACAGTCTTCCTAAAATGGCGCCACTACTGTCTGTGTCCGGTATTGCAGCTCCTCTTTTTTTTCTTTTTTTTTTTTCCCCTCATCGGTGGAGCTGAGCTGCGGATGCACATCATGGACAGGTGGTAAGGTGCAGCCATGTTTTTCTAACCCAATGCAGGACCCCATCGCTCTCACAGATTATGACGATTTTTCTGATATAGAAAATATTAATCCGTCTTCTGTAACTTTTCTTTCCCCCCGGTTTTTCCTGCAGGTATCTGAAGCACACGCTGGACCAGTACGTGGAGAGCGATTACACGCTGGTTTACCTGCACCGCGGCCTGACCAGCGATAACAAACCGTCTCTGGGATGGCTGAGAGACGCCTATCGAGAGTTCGATCGCAAGTGAGTGCGTCATGTCGCCAACCGAGGAAACACCCGCGCACTGCTAGGTCCCCGATGGGAGGATTTCCTGGCTTATCCCTCGCCATTTTATAGTCATAGTGACTCATGGAGTAAAGGCGCGTGCACCGCGAGGTAAAGGGTAGGCTGCAAAGAGAAAAGCTTCAACCAAGGAAAGGCGGCTGTGTGTCCTCCTCAGCTTGTGCTGCAGGCGGCATCACTAGAGACGTATCTGTAATCTCTAGTACTGGTGAATGGTGACTGAGCCGCACGTTTATCATAGACGGGATCTGCACCTTATTGTCAGGGTACAAACTCTGACATTAAGGCTGTTTTCCACTGGATAAATGTATGATTGGTGGACACCCCCCGATCCTGCGTGGCTGCAGTGCCGTCTTCTCTGTGGGTTTATAGGAGCAGCAATGGGCACGTGTGACCACGGCTGACCCAGACAATGACTGGAGAGATGGGAAAGTAATTCTGCAGCGCCCACGTCCGTACTCTGACAGCCTTGTGACCCTTCTCCTACGGACTGGTGTCTCAGACCCAGTGTGATGCATCGAGCCTACAAATCAGAAATGCCAGGTAGGAGAAGGATTGCAGGGTTTCGATCTGGCAGCCACAGGTTACTGACATGGCTGCAGCACCTGGGTCCTGGGAATCAGGTCGCTCATCTCTTGTGGTCCTGCTCGCTCTCTCACCCTCCCTGAGTCTTATCTCACGGGGCTGCCTCCATGCTAATCTATCAGCAGAGTGTTGTCTATGGATATCCTGCACGTGCCCCCCCGAGCAGCGCTGGGCTGGGGGGATGCAGCTGTGCTCGCTCTGGATAGCAGAGATCGCTGCCTGTAGCTTCTGCCTTTTGATCTTTTCCGTGTCCATGGAGAAAGCTCAGCAGGGAACATGACCGCGGCTCTGCGCAATTTGTATATATCCCGCTGACGTCTGCAGGAGGGGAATATTCCAGAGCTCGCGTTGTTTATCGCTGCCCCCCCTCCCCCCGATGCTCCTTTTCTCACTTTTTTTTTTAAATACACATAATAATCTACGTGTGTGTGATACAATTCAGCGTCTCAAAAGACCCCACAGTCTGGACGTGACCTCGATGCCTTGCAGGTTGCAGGCGACGTCATGGCTCTGTAATTGGCATTGCCCATTTGCTTTTTGGTGATCCGGGTTCTGATCAGACCAGGAAATATCTGCAAGATCACATCGTCATTGGCTTTATCCGACATCCCAGGTGCCTTGTGATGGGTCTGTCCCTGCGGACGGCAATCAGTAAGGAGTGCCTGATCTAGAAGTCACCAGGGCCTGGAGCCGGGGATGGTGCTGGTCGTGTGGCGGGAGCAGGGAGGCTATAGCTGCCATTGTGTTGAGGACATGGATACGGGTGGAAGCGGCAGATTTAGCTGCGTTGACGCCTCCCCGTTGTATATGGCAGAGAACTTACTGGACTGGCGATACTCTTGTGATGTCACATACATATATTAGAGGCTGCACTATTATAGGTGGTGATTTAACCCCTACGTGACTGCCTTCTCCTTCTATCAGGTACAAGAAGAACATCAAGGCTTTGTACATCGTGCACCCCACCATGTTCATCAAGACCTTACTGATCCTGTTCAAACCTATAATAAGGTAACGGGAAGGTGGGCTGCCGGCTCCACTGATGGGTATTAAAGGGTCCGTCCTGCTCCTATCACCTCCATATTGTGAGCAGAGCAAGTGACGTCACGTTTGCCGATGCCTGCGCCAGTATAGGTGCACAATATCTGCCGCTCCCGCATCCGGTAGATGTAAACATTGTGTCACCTACCCCGCTCACCTCAATATGGAAGTGATAGGAGCAGGAGGAACCCTTTAATGGCTCTGTCGTTGGCTCCGATAAACATGGCGGCGATGGGCTGACACAGTTTTGTGTTAAATCAATAATGATGGAGACGATCAGTTAATTATTTATTTTATTTTTTTTTTTAGCTTCAAGTTTGGCCGGAAGATTTTTTACGCAAATTATCTGAGTGAATTGGAGGAGATTGTGAAGTTGGATCAGTTGGGGATCCCGAAACAAGTCCTCAAGTAATCATCACTACACGAGGTTTTACAGGGATAAAAACACATGGTTGCCTCCCAGAAGTAGCGCCACCATTGTCGACAGGTTGTTTTGTAAAGGAGCGTGTATTGCAGCTCAACACTGTCGAAGTGATTGGTGCAGAATTGCAATACCACACGCAACCTGTAAATGGGGTGGCGCTGTGTTTGAAAGTGAGGGGCTCGTTGTGTAATGTCGGGTCTTCTGTAGTGAGGGGCTCGCTGTGTAGCTCCTCTGGTTGGTAGATAAGGTTCCCAAATAAATGGAGGACCTCCTTTATTAGGCCGGGGTCACGCTTGCGAGTGTGATGTGAGAAACTCGGTCATCAATCCCCGGCACTGCCGCCGGCACTCAGGACCGGAGTGTGCGGCTGCATAGAATTACATGCAGCTGCACGCTCCGGTCCGAGTGCCGGGTATTGATGCGAGAGACCCGCATCACACTCGCAAGTCTGACCCCAGCCTTAGCTTAGACATTTTTTAATGAGGTATTTTTCCGGCCGTCCCTTTAATGAGAGCTCCTGCCTTATGATTCCTGACATCTTCTCCATAGATACGATGAGCTTATCCGCTCCACGATAAAGACCACACCATCCAGCCAGAAGACCACCCCACCGCGGCCTCCCCTGCCAAACCAGCAGTTCGGGGTCTCCCTTCAGCAGTGAGTATTTTGGGGTTCACTTTTATTCGCTTTTCCTCTTTGTTTTGTTCCTTCTATCCCTTTGTGTTTTCTCCAGACTCAAAGACAAACGCTCCGAAAGCGACCAGAAGATTCCCCAAGTCGTGCAAGAGACCGTGGCCTATCTGAGGATGAACGGTCAGTGGCGGGAATAATGTCCTGATACGCAATACAGGGATAATACACACAGTGACGTCATAGTGCAGGGATAATGCGCCTGGCGATGCCACAGTGCAGGGATAATGCGCACGGCGATGCCACAGTGCAGGGATAATGTGCACGGCGATGCCACAGTGCAGGGATAATGCGCTCGGATATGCCACAGTGCAGGGATAATGCGCTCGGATATGCCACAGTGCAGGGATAATACGCACGGCGATGCCACAGTGCAGGGATAATGCGCTCGGATATGCCACAGTGCAGGGATAATGCGCACGGCGATTCCACAGTGCAGGGATAATGCGCTCGGATATGCCACAGTGCAGGGATAATGCGCACGGCGATGCCACAGTGCAGGGATAATGCGCTCGGATATGCCACAGTGCAGGGATAATGCGCTCGGATATGCCACAGTGCAGGGATAATACGCCTGGCCATGCCACAGTGCAGGGATAATGCGCACGGCGATGCCACAGTGCAGGGATAATGTGCACGGCGATGCCACAGTGCAGGGATAATGCGCTCTGATATGCCACAGTGCAGGGATAATGCGCACGGCGATTCCACAGTGCAGGGATAATGCGCTCGGATATGCCACAGTGCAGGGATAATGCGCACGGCGATTCCACAGTGCAGGGATAATGCGCTCGGATATGCCACAGTGCAGGGATAATGCGCACGGCGATGCCACAGTGCAGGGATAATGCGCTCGGATATGCCACAGTGCAGGGATAATGCGCTCGGATATGCCACAGTGCAGGGATAATGCGCTCGGATATGCCACAGTGCAGGGATAATGCGCTCGGATATGCCACAGTGCAGGGATAATACGCCTGGCCATGCCACAGTGCAGGGATAATGCGCGCGGCGATTCCACAGTGCAGGGATAATGCGCTCGGATATGCCACAGTGCAGGGATAATGCGCACGGCGATGCCACAGTGCAGGGATAATGCGCTCGGATATGCCACAGTGCAGGGATAATGCGCTCGGATATGCCACAGTGCAGGGATAATACGCCTGGCCATGCCACAGTGCAGGGATAATGCGCACGGCGATGCCACAGTGCAGGGATAATGTGCACGGCGATGCCACAGTGCAGGGATAATGCGCTCTGATATGCCACAGTGCAGGGATAATGCGCTCGGATATGCCACAGTGCAGGGATAATGCGCACGGCGATTCCACAGTGCAGGGATAATGCGCTCGGATATGCCACAGTGCAGGGATAATGCGCACGGCGATTCCACAGTGCAGGGATAATGCGCTCGGATATGCCACAGTGCAGGGATAATGCGCACGGCGATGCCACAGTGCAGGGATAATGCGCTCGGATATGCCACAGTGCAGGGATAATGCGCTCGGATATGCCACAGTGCAGGGATAATGCGCTCGGATATGCCACAGTGCAGGGATAATGCGCTCGGATATGCCACAGTGCAGGGATAATACGCCTGGCCATGCCACAGTGCAGGGATAATGCGCGCGGCGATTCCACAGTGCAGGGATAATGCGCTCGGATATGCCACAGTGCAGGGATAATGCGCTCGGATATGCCACAGTGCAGGGATAATGCGCTCGGATATGCCACAGTGCAGGGATAATACGCCTGGCCATGCCACAGTGCAGGGATAATGCGCGCGGTGATTCCACAGTGCAGGGATAATGCGCTCGGATATGCCACAGTGCAGGGATAATACGCCTGGCGATGCCACAGTGCAGGGATAATGCGCGCGGCGATTCCACAGTGCAGGGATAACGCGCCCGGCGATGCCACAGTACAGGGATAACGCGCCCGGCGATGCCACCGTGCAGGGATAATGCGCCCGGCGATGCCACCGTGCAGGGATAATGCGCCCGGCGATGCCACCGTGCAGGGATAATGCGCCCGGCGATGCCACCGTGCAGGAATAATGCGCCCGGCGATGCCACCGTGCAGGGATAATGCGCCCGGCGATGCCACCGTGCAGGGATAATGTCACAGATCTATTACTGATCGTTCTGCACACATGAGGCCGGGTCTCCCTGTGTAGACGGGCTAATAAGTGGTCGCTGACAGGTCGTCTAAACTCTGCGCATCGCTCTACAGAGAATAAACCAAGAATTAGGCTACTTTCACATTAGCGTTTTTTTGCGCTGCGCTTCGTGTGCAATAGAATCGCATACAAAAAAACGCATCATGCGTTTTGCATGCGTTTGCTTTTTTTAGGCGCATGTGTTTTAATCAGTTTCTAGCCATGTTAACTCTTAAAACGCATGTGATTTTAAACGGAGGCATGCGCATGTCCGTGCGCACACCTGCGTTCCCATAGACTGTAATGTGATTTTTTTTGCACATTCCGTGCAAAAGCATGCATTTTTTTGTGACAGGTCGGATGGACCAAAAATGCAACAGGCTGCGTCCGGCGCGCCTAGGCGCACACTACAAAAAACGCATGCACACGAAAACGCATACGAATGCGTGCATACGCAAGACCATGCGCACGCCATGTTAAAGAGGGGGGCGCAGGACGTATGCGCATGGACGCGCACAAAGCGCAGCACTAAAAAAACGCTAGTGTGAAACCAGCCTTAAATGGTTACAACAAGACTGTAATGATGGCTGCAGTGGCCGTGGTCTCTCACGGGAGGTGTCTGACAGCTCGGGCCTCCTCAGTGATGACTTCTTGGCCGTTGTACACACACATGCAGTATGGCCGTGTGGACTCGCGCAGGGTTTTACCTGCGACTTCTTTGGTCTTGCAGCGTTGAGCACGGAGGGGATATTCCGGAGGTCTGCCAGCACGCAGGTGGTACGAGAAGTTCAGCAGAAGTATAATATTGGTGAGTATTGGAGTGATCGGAGAGATCAGCTGTGATCACTGAGGAACCTGGTGGTGAGTGTTCGGTGTCTGTACAGCGCCACCACAGGGGAAATAAGGTATTATTGTGTAATGTATGGCCGTCGGGTCCTCCTGATCCGCAGACGGTCTGTGTAGCTGCTCCGTCCTCAGGTTAGCAGGTAAGGACCCAAAACATTGCACCCACCCCCATATTCACTGATTATTCGTGGACGGTGACAATCTCTCCATGTCTCAGTCACAAATCATTTCTGCATTTTTCCCACTTTTTTGTGTCCGTTCTCCCAAAACTCTGTGAAGTCTTGTGCAGTGTGGTGTAGGAAGGCAGGACGCTGGCGTGGGATGCTGGGGGTGGTAGTCTCACAGCCTTAAGTTACAGACCACTGATAAGTGACAGATTGCTCATTGGTCCGTACTAATGACGGCGTCCGTTCTGTCTGTCCAGGATCGCCCGTGGACTTCCAGCAGTACGACGACGTCCACCTGACCGCGGTCATCCTGAAGACCTTCCTCCGGGAGCTCCCGGACCCCCTGCTGACGTATAGCCTGTACAATTACGTGGTCGGATTCTCCAGTAAGTGAAGATTGTGGCGCAATCAGATTACAGCCGACAGCGTGAAAAGATGGAGAATGGAGGCAGAGGCCTGAGTGGTTGCGGCAGCGAATCCAGGGAACGATGAGACACTGCGCTAAATCAACAAAGTAGCACCCTCGCTTTTTCGCCCCTGCACAGCAGCGCTCCAGGCGCACGTTTTGCAAATATAGAATATATAGCTGACAAGCCAACATATTAAGCACAGACGCGGGGCCAAAGAATACTGTACAGGGAGAAGCACGCAGTCTAGGCTGGGATCCGAAAGGTCAGACCCCTCTGATCATTGTGAGCTTGGGTGAGACTGTGACCCTTTAATCCCTGGACGATGTCTGTTACTCACTATTCACGTGATTTGGCGGGCGTTCCCTGCATGGCTCAGTGAGTAGGAGCGCTGCTGTGCAGGCACAATTATCTAATATATAAAGCTGAATGTGTGTGTGTATGTATGTATGTGTGTGTGTATGTATTTCCGGGATTGGCATCCGCACCGTCGCAGCTACAGCCACAAACTTTTGCACAGTCACATGTCTGGACCCCGAGACCGTCATAGGTAATGTTGTGAGGCGAAATTTTAACCCCACGTGCTCCAGTTCACCAAACAATTTTGCCCCTATCTACATAATGGAGAAAAAGTGAAAGGAAAAGTGTTGGAGGCAAATTGACAGCTGCCAGATGTGAACAATGGGGACTGAAAGAATGAGAGCGATGGCGCCAAAGAGTATATACCGTACAGCTGCTAAGGTGGGGCCCTGACATGGGATACCCACCACACACGGGGATATGAACACACACACAAAATGCGCCACGCACTACCACGTGCTTCACCACATAGACCACCCTCAGCACACATTTCACCACACACACACACCAACCTTGCCACATAAAAGTCGCAACACAAAAGTCGCCACTCAAAACTCGCCACGCTGTCCCCGAGCTGTTTAAAAGATGAAAAACGAGCTGTGATTGGCTGCTATCAGCAACAGTTTTCTTTGTAGACAGTTGTGGTAACTGAGGCCGATTATTCTTATTATTTCTATGGTGTTATCGTCCGTCTGTACGGAAATAACACAATTTATTACCGTGCCAACACAGACCACCCTCTGACAAAGACTGCAGGGGGAGCCCAGTATCACACAGGAGAGGATTAGATACATGGCTCAGCAGTCAGTATCACATGGGATAGGAATAGATGCACGGCTCAGCAGTCAGTATCACACAGGATAGGATTAGATGCACGGCTCAACAGACTATCACACAGGATAGGAATAGATACACGGCTCAGCAGTCAGTATCACACGGGATAGGAATAGATGCACGGCTCAGCAGTCAGTATCACACAGGATAGGATTAGATACACGGCTCAACAGACTATCACACAGGATAGGAATAGATACACGGCTCAGCAGTCAGTATCACACGGGATAGGAATAGATGCACGGCTCAGCAGTCAGTATCACACAGGATAGGATTAGATGCACGGCTCAACAGACTATCACACAGGATAGGATTAGATACACGGTTTTTATGTGCAATATAATCATTATAATTTGTTATAACTAACCACAGTTGGTTACTATGCCCAGGCAACGCCGGGCTCTTCAGCTAGTTGCTTTATAAATATGGGGTCTGATGTCTACCAATCATGAAGCAGAATGACATCACTGTAATTCCCCCCCCCCCGCTGCGTCCTTGTTTCTCCTCCCCCCACGACTTTATTAAACTGTTATCCGGAAGGTGTGGAGCTCCGACCCTCTGTAACCGCTATGGCCGGTGATTGAGTATAGGGCGGCATCCATAGACCAGTGGAGAGGGTGCACCCCCTTAGCTGGAGTGGGAGGGTCACTAATGGCCCCCTCCAGCATCATCTTTGGTGATCTCTCCAGTCAGACGTCCATATTTGCAGTCCGGCTTTCATTCTTCCCGTATGGATCTCTTGCAGATTTGGAGCCGGAGACGCGGGTGGAATCCACTCGAGAGACTTTGAAGACTTTGCCTGCAGAGAATTACGAAGTTCTGCGCTTCCTCCTCACTTTTCTAGTTGAGGTAAGATGGCGGCGGCTCCTCAGTAATGTGCCGGGTGTCCTCGTCGGTTCTCTACCTCACAGATGGTCTCTGACTCCTCTTCAGGTGTCTGCCCGGAGCGACCAGAACAAGATGACAAACGCCAACCTGGCTGTGGTGTTCGGCCCCAACCTCCTCTGGGCAAAAGACGTGGCCATGACCCTGAAAGCCATAAATCCCATCAACACCTTCACGAAGTTCCTGCTCGACCGCCAGAAGGAGCTGTTCGAGGACACTCACCTGTAAATCCGAATGTTCCCGCTTCAGCACTGCCAGCCGAGCGCTGCCCGGTCCCCTCCACCACGTCACCATCCGTCCTGCGTCTGCACATGACACGTTGGAGCCGGCGTCTCCAATGCAGCTTGTAGCACCAGGGCGCTTGCCAAATACAACGCCACCCGAATGGGGGCGACAGTCGGTGCCTCCGGTAGGCAGAGCAGCACTCCCTGTGTGATTGGTGTGGTATGTCGTGTGCGAGGCAGAGCACAAAATGATTGAGGGACCCCCCCCCCCTACAACGCTTCTGTCCGTATCCTCATCCACATTCCCCGGAGCTTCTCTATATACACTGCCGGACGACACCCAACCACCATCTGTAGCTCCTGTAACCCAGGAGAGGCTTTTGGGGATTTTTTAGGGCGACTTTGTGGCCAATCTCATTTTTCCCTCTGAAAGCTTGGCACAAAGTTCTGCTCCGGTGGTCCGGGATCTGTGTCGCCCCCTTATTTTGCTTTTATTCCTTATGGTGGTTGTTTTTTTTAATGTTCTTTTATCAATATATTTTTATACACGTTGCGCACTCTGCACAAAACCCCACAGCCGTCACATATCTGTATATAAATGACATCCCGGGAGGGTGACCGTCAAGATTCGGCTTGTAAAATCCGCATCCGAAGGGAAGAAATGCCTTCAGCTAGTTCATATAATATCCATCAGAAAAACATGGCTGCTTCCTTTGTGAAACAGCGCCACATCTGGCCACAGGTTGGACGTGATATTGCAGGTCAGTCTCGCTTATTGTAATGGGGTTGAGCTGCAATACTGCATGCAAACTGTGGACAGGTGTGGCGCTGTTTCTAGAAGGAAGCAGCCATGTTTTTCTCATCCTGTTTAAGGATTGGCCTGTGACTCGCACTTCTCGCCTGTGATTGGTAGGACCACAGCGACCAGGCAAAGTAATAGGGGTCCTGTGTGTCCCCCCTGTAATGCCGGGGCACTACTGTGCTCAGCCACCAGTCTTGTAGACACTGATTGGAGTAGTAGTGATTGACCACCACTAGGTGGAGCCTAAAACCAGCCTGAGCACCTCATCTCCCCCTAGTGGAGGCTGCAGGTACTGAGGATTTGGAGCTTTGTATCAGAAATCAGACCACAACACAGATGTGATCAGAATCGGGCTGATCCACGTTATGACAGGTGATGACAGCAGTGATGCCGGCCAGTGCCACCTCTGTCTTGTCTGTCGCTTTGTGTGCCATGTCATTTTTTTCTCCTCGGCCGGTCGGTGGTGACCGGTGACTTTAATTCCCTCGATGTAGCTCTTTGTTCTGTGGTCGTGTTCCTGCCCTTTGCACAATCTCGTCCTTTATAAAGTGCATTTATGACTACGGTTTTGTAACTTTTGCTATTTTATTGCCAAATGTTTGCCTTCTTGGATGTATTGTTTTCTATGCTTTATGATTATGGCGTTACCTTCACGTGAGCGGGTTCCTTTTTTTCTGTTTTTGGGAGGGTCCAATGGGCGTCTTCGGCTGAGGATTGAAGGTCATCAAAGGGGATTTATAAGACCTACTGGTCGGAAACTCTGCAAGCCTCCTCTTGCCGGATTTCCCCTGGGGGGGGCGACTTCATAGTTGCGATGTAACAAATGCATGACGTCAGACCGACCTATAAATCCGGAGACTCTGGGGATGCCGGCAAGGAGGAGGAGGGTCGCAGGGACGACAACGTAACAGCCGGTCCAGATT
The DNA here is from genome assembly GCF_039654945.1 of Dendrobates tinctorius. Taxonomy (NCBI): domain Eukaryota; kingdom Metazoa; phylum Chordata; class Amphibia; order Anura; family Dendrobatidae; genus Dendrobates; species Dendrobates tinctorius. The sequence goes on from NW_027361792.1 coordinate 1,614,433, forward strand.
CCTGTGAATCGATTCACTCGTTTCTAGTGAGGATTCATCCTTCAGCCCCAATAACATTTTACTCATCATCAATCTCTTCCAAATCTGAGAAAAGCCTCGTAGGGGAACGATCCTACGCCTGCTGATCGCTGCGTCCCCCTGCAGAGCTGGAATATGGGGACGGAGCCACCACAGCCCCCATTGTGTCCCTATTGGGATGCATTACTGATATATTTGTGATCCACATAGTGTAAATGAGAACTTACCCTTTTTAGGTATACAGCTCCTTTGCAGACCTATGTGTCTCCATGGTAACAGTACTGTTCAGTCAGGTATAAGGGGGCAGAAGGCAGGGTGTAACGTGTATGCGTGGTGATTTCTCAGTCTGCACCGTCAGATTACGCCGGATTCACGCTCTGCAACACAAATCACAGGATCTAGCGCGGTTTTTGCTGCATCGTATCGTTCCCTGATGAGGTCGTGTTTGTGGCCGCCATGTTTGTCCATCCCATCCCCTGTATTCAGAAGGAAATCATCGTTTTCGGTCGTCTCCTGCCCTTTCCCTACATTGCTCACGTCCTGACCTCGGGACACAACCGGACACCGCCGTGATTTGCCACCTGACATCATGTAATGTGTTTTTGGTGCGGACCCCCGAGGATTCGCCTCTTCCTCCTTTTCTCGTTCCCGTGTGTCGTGGTTCTGATCCGAGGGTTCCTGCCTCGCGTCACATTTTTATTCTGCTTGTGATTTCATGTTTTGTACTTCAATTTCGAAGAGGAAAAAAAAAACCAGTCCATCAGAGGTAACTCGTGTCCTCGTCTTATTTCTGGGCGCCATTGTTTCAGATGGGGAAAACTCTGTTTTGATCAAATGGAGAATTATTAAAGCGGCTGCACACTGACAATGTGGGGGCGATCGTCTTCATTTTAAATGCATGTATTTTGGGTTAAAATATAATTTTTGCAATTGGATTTTCTCACCGTGCATTTATATCTTTTGCATTTTGCGACATTTTTTTGACTTTTATTGCTGACTGCAAAATGAGGTAACTGCAGCTCCACCAGTGAGCTCATTCTGACGGTGACTTTCATCTATCTTTCTCTGAACTCTAATTTGGTCTGTGGTCAAATGAGTTCAGCAAAGTTGTGCTGAACCTTGATGTGGTCTTAAAGCAGCTGAGAGAAGTTCAGAAAAAAAAAAGACACATGTCCAAATTCAGCATCTTATTGTTTTTTTTTTGGCACTTTTCTGTTCGATAATCATTGCTGTTTTTTTTTGTGCCAAATTCTTAAAAATGGTCACATGAGAATGAGCTCGCTGACTGATTCTTAGTTTTCTGCAGACAGCAATGTGCGGGAGACAAAAAGCCTTTTAAAAGCCAAACGATGCAAAATGTTTAATCAAAGCCAATTGCAAAAATCATTATTAGCCGCAAATTCATAGATTTATGTAAAGAAATTTTGTCGTAGGGGTGTCTATTTCATTTAAAAGGTATTCACTTGGTTTGTTAGACTTGTGTGAATTTGGGGCCTGGACTTAGACTACACACACGATAGATATGTGGGTACGGCAGGCGCCGCTCGTCTTTGAGGTGCAACATATTTCTGCCTAAAACCAATGTGTGTGTGGGATGGCGCCATAACGTGGTACCTGATGGACGTACAGCCGGCCATGGAATGCAATATGGATCCGCTACGTCCCCTCCGTGCATATAACCTGCAAGGTCTGTGCTGTGTATTTGCATCTGGAAAAGAAAAACAAGTTTTCTGTATTCCAGCAAAGTGGATACGATTTATATATATTTCTCTTGCAGTAAATGTGAATTGTATTTGCTGATTTTCACCATTTTTTTTTTTTAAATGAGGTGTAGAAATTCCAAAGGTTAAAAAAAAACAACCTGCATATTCGACTTTATTGCAGTTCTGCAGAAAAGCAATGAAAACGCAAGTAATCAGCACAAGACTAACGATTTATGACAGCTGGGGAATTGGGCAAACTAAGAGCCAAACCAAGTTACTTTTATTTAAGAGTTAACCTGACAAAAAAAAGGGAAACTGCAGAGGAATAAATCTGATAAGAACACAATATGCAAATTGCCTCTTCTGAAAGAAAGAGGACTTTTACTTTACAGCGCCACCTATTGGTAGTAGCGATCCTACAAGTCACAATCAACCCTTTAACGAGTCTTGTAATATGACTTAGGATAAAAGCCAAATCAGAATCTCAATTGGCTTTTATCCTAAGTCATATTACAAGACTCGTTAAAGGGTTGATTGTGACTTGTAGGATCGCTACTACCAATAGGTGGCGCTGTAGAGTAAAAGTCCTCTTTCTTTCAGAAGAGGCAATTTGCATATTATTTTCCCAGAGGAGCATTGCACGGCGAATAAGCCTCCTTACCTTGACAAGCCAGAGCTGGCATGTCACTCTCCACAAGGAGAAACCTTACCTCTTAGACCATAAGAACACAAGTAACCTGAATTCACCGATTGGTGCAGAAATACTAAAAACGCAGCAAATCAGCAGCGCGGGAAGTTATAAGCTGATGTACGTGACGCTGTGCTCAGTGCTGCTCACCGGAGGGCGACATTGCGATTAGAAGAAGCAGCTTGGGGGGGATGGAAACTTTCGCCTGCAGCCGCCCCCATGTATGCCACACGTCAATTTTTCTTACTTTTTTTTGCAGCAGGAACTAATATCGATACATTGTTAATTACAATACTTAATGTAACAAAAAACACATCTTTTAAATGTAGATTTTTCCAGTAGAAGAAAATCCTCAGTCATTGCCGGTGTTACTGCCCCCCGTAGGAATCATTGATTACTAAGCCCCCCCGAGAAAAACAACCTGTGTCATCAGTGTTTAGTCCTTTGTCGGGATAAAGAAATTAATGACAAATCTTCTCCCGTTCATTGCAATATTAACCCCGGACGGCACCCAGATTACACACTGACACCCCCTGAGTGACGTCCGGACCCCATGGATTTGTATTGATAATTTTGATCTGTGATGCGGATCATCAATGGACGACTCCAGAAACAAAGTCTGCAAAAAACAAGGACGTGTGACCAGCCCCATAGATTGCAATGGGGTTACATCCATGAAAACCACAGATAGAACCCAAATGTGAGAAGTGACCGTGTGAACGAGGCCTCAGGCTGCGGGAAAACTGCATTGGAAAACAAACACGTTTTCCTTTTGTCGCATTTTTCATTGTGATCCACAGTTTCTTACAATTGATATTGACCAATATTTGCATTAAGGCTCATCCTCACTTGCGAGAGACTTGCTCGATTCTCGTGCGAGTCTCTCACATGAAAACCTGGTGCTGGGACCAGAGCTTGCGGCTGCATAGAAATACATGTAGCCGCACGCTCCGGTCCGAGTGCCGGCGGCAGTGCCGGGTATTCATGGGAGAGACTCGCATGAGAATCAAGCGAGTCTCTCGCAAACGAGGATGAGCCCTTACAAAGTGTTTTGCAGCAGTTTACGATTTATTTGGTTTCTGGCTACTTAATGGCACCCAGCGCCCCTCTAAATCTATCCCATGCGGCCGTATTATGTCAGGGCAGATGCAGGAATCTCTGCAGCGCTCCCATCAGGTGTGAATGCGTCTTGCCACCCGCGGCCTCTCCCTGTCCATCTCTTCACACCTGATCGGTTCGGCAAGATGCTACGGGCAAAGTTCACAGAACGTTCCGTGCCAGGATCGTTCCTGAGAATTCACACCCCGGACAATCACTGCTGCCAACAACATGTTTATGTCACGCTTCTTGACCAGAATTTTCAGAAATTTTGCCCCGATGCCGACGACGAGGTTTTCTACCCATAAACCTGACGTTGCAGACAGTTGTTATTAAAGAAAATTCTGCAAAAAATGCAATTCTGATATTTATTTACACTCCTATGTTGTTTTTTGAGGTGATAGGAAAAAGGGGAACAAATGTGTCAGTCCGACCCTATGGATGATTCCTGGAAATTCTGCTTCCATTAAAAAATCCTTGCACTGAATTCGGAATTTTCCACTTTATGCAGCAGCCACTGTTTTTCTCCACTTTGGACGTGTTCACACACAGCTAAAGATTAGCCCCAGACCTCTGACGGGTTGTTTTCAGAGACAAGCGCATGAATTTCTGCACATCTCAATATTATCTAAAGGTGTACTTTCTTGCCAACTCTCATAGAAGACTTTCCCGCCAGTCGAGTTGGCAAATCCCCCTGGGTGCCGCCAAAACAGCCTGTGAAGGATGCAGGAGGCTTTGGTGACACCATAATCTATATTTAGAGGTTTTGTACCCCGCCCACAGCCGCTGCATGTGAATACGCCCTTATCCGCATTCACACGTCTGTGTATCACGGACCCTCCACACGTCTGCCCCCTGGACTCCGCCGCTTCATACGTATATGTTAGAGTTCACGGAAAGAGGAGATTACTATAGATCCCATGCCCACTTTTATCTTTTACAGCTGACCCACGGCGCACTGTGGAAATCTACAGCACGTCCATTTTTTTTTTAATAACTTCCCTCGTTTTCAATGGGACATAGAAGATTCGCAGATAAAAAACCCAATGTGCACGCTCCTATTTACTGAGTGGAGACGCAGGGATGACTGTCAATAAGGCCGGGGTCACACTTGCGAGTGTGATGCGAGAAACTTGCCTCAATACCAGGCACTCGGGACCGGAGTGTGCGGCTCCATGTCTTTCTATGCAGCTGAACGCTCCTGTCCGAGTGCCGGCGGCAGTGCCGGGTATTGAGGCGCGAGTTTCTCACATCACACTCACAAGTGTGACCCCGGCCTTACACTAAATATCTTGAAAAATAGCCCGTTTGCTGGACTCTGCACTTTTGGTGCATTTTTACTCTATGGTTTTACATAATCAGCCTGAAAAAAATGTAGTTACAATATGGGTTTTTTTTAAGTGCAGAATAAAATCTTTTCTGTACTAAAATAAACGCAATAAACAACAAAGTTTCCAACCTGCACCAAAGATGCAATGTATAAAGGGAAAACGCAGCCAAAACAATGCAGCACAAAGTGCAATAATCAGGAACACCGTGTTGTGCTGCAGATGAAGCAGAGAACGTGCGGCTATAAATCAGAAAATACTGTGTGAACTGAGCCTTATACTGACCCTGGTGCTAAATTGTCCCAATTCTGACATCTGTGAAACTCTGCCACAGACCGGTCGGGGTCTCCTGACAACATGTGGGCATATACGAGGCTGTGGCGTTTGGGTCATGAGCCTCGCGGCCGCTCTGGCCCACGACCGTGGTTCTCAATTCGCCAGGATTCTTCAGTCAAATTAATGGGATCAGTTCAGGTAATCAGACCAATAATTGCGACCATAACACTAGTGATGCCCCCCGCCTCTAGGTCTGCGCTGTGCATATTACCGCGGGTTGCAAATGCAAATCTGGTTAATTTCCACAACTGAAAGGCCTGATGGGGACTTGCAGCCTTTCAGTCCCGTGGCCCCCGGACGCTCAGGGTGCTGCATTATTTGGTGCGGTTTTCCTGCGACATCGCCCTGAAGGCGGGCACAGAGAAATACGGAAACGAATCCCAGAAAGGAGGAAGGACTTGTACAAAGAATGATGCAACAGGATAAAAATCAAGATGACCAAGGACGGGCACAGATAAGAGTTAACTCTTTCAGAGTCACCTCCGCTGTGTCTTCTGGAGGCTGTAGGGACCCCCTTCCTCTGGGTCGTTCACAGTATGAATCTCCTTCGGCTGTCAGGGCACGATGGGAGTGGTAGTAGGAGAGCCAGAGGATGTAGCTCAGTGGTTCTGGCTTGTAGCGCTCTAGTTGATGCAAAACTACAACTCCCATCATGCCCTGACACCCGACAGGGCTTGCTGCCGCTACCCTGCAGTAATAGCGGACTGTATTAACTCCTGCAGGTTATTTGCTACGGAATTAGTGAGACCAAAGTACAGAACAAGACGCTATCAGAAAATCCCATGCAATACAGAGGTGTTCGAGGATACGAAGGTCACAGTCTCATCTGAAAGATAGGGCAGAATCTCACACACAACCAATCACTGGGAGGCTACCGAGGTTGGTTGTACAATTAATACACAATCTAATTGGTTGCAACAGACAACACCTCAATTCAGTCTCTTGGTGCAAAACTCAAAAGTCCGGGCGGAGAAAGGAAAACAGTGAAGTTTCTCCTCCCCCCGACTGTGGGCAGCCATGATACCTTCCTGTGTGATCCCTTTTCACATTGTCTCGGTGCCCTCCTGAGGGTCCTCACCCTTTACCCCCCCCCCATCCTGGCATCAGTTGCGATATGTACCACGGGGCCCATGGCTGCCAGGTTGGACTCTTCTGCGATGTTGGGTGGTCTTCACTGTTCATACGCTTTACCCTTGTACCCGGCGGCTGCTCCTGGGATCTTCTAGCGAGTGATTCCAGACGAGTCATACAAGGTTCGTCTCAGTCTCATGGGCAATCAGTGCCTGCCTGTGGCTCTGTACATTACAGCCCTTGGCTCACGGCGTCACAATTCTTCCAGCTTTTCAGCTTCCACCTGACAACGTCCGGCAGAGGAAGCAGATCAGCAGAGTCTTTCCTTGTCAGGTTACGAGCCAACGTACTGAGGCATCGCTCCTCCAGAGATGGCAAAGTGCAGCAGCGAAGACCCAGGGCCATCTCTGTGCCAGGGCTGGTGGAAGAAGCCATGGGAAATAATGGCAGCTGCACCTGAGAGGTGAGGATAACGGTCACACACCATCATACAATCATGTCCTAAATCCTTTCTATTATAGCTGTGATGCTCTGCGTGTCCTGACCCCTTTCTATTAAAGCTGCGATGCTCTGCGTCTCCTTACCTACCCCTTTCTATTAAAGCTGCGATGCTCCGCGTCTCCTGACCCCTTTCTATTAAAGCTGCGATGCTCCGCGTCTCCTGACCCCTTTCTATTAAAGCTGCGATGCTCCGCGTCTCCTGACCCCTTTCTATTAAAGCTGCGATGCTCCGCGTCTCCTGACCCCTTTCTATTAAAGCTGCGATGCTCCGCGTCTCCTGACCCCTTTCTATTAAAGCTGCGATGCTCCGCGTCTCCTGACCCCTTTCTATTAAAGCTGCGATGCTCCGCGTCTCCTGACCCCTTTCTATTAAAGCTGCGATGCTCCGCGTCTCCTGACCCCTTTCTATTACAGCTGCGATGCTCCACGTCTCCTGACCCTTTTCTATCACAGCTTTGATACTCTATGTGTCCTGACCCCTATCTATCTTGGCTGCGATGCTCTGCGTGACCTGACCCCTTTCTATCTCGGCTGTGATGCTCTGCGTGTCCTGACCCCTTTCTATCTCGGCTGCGATGCTCTGCGTGTCCTGACCCCTTTCTATCACAGCTGCGATGCTCTGTGTCTCCTGACCCCTTTCTATTACAGCTGCGATGCTCTGCGTGACCTGACCCCTTTCTATCACAGCTGCGATGCTCTGCGTCTCCTGACCCCTAACACAGCTGTGATGCTCTGCATGCATTATATTACACTCTACACGGTGACCCATGACATTACCTTGTGGAGTCCGGTGAAGGCTACCCCCAGACTCTCTCTGTCTTTGTAAAACGTCAGCGTCCCATCCTCCATGTTCAGGTGCAGGCCGATCAACGTCCCCGCCTCGTAGAATGGCTCGGTGTACTGCCTGCTGCTGCCCCCGTGCCAGATGTTGCCTTTATAGGACAGACCCCAGCTGTCGGCGTCCAGTCCTGGAAATAGTCACATGGATCATTACTGAGGGGAATAAGGGGGGATCATGCAATGTTCCCATCAGTAGGAGCCCCCGACCCTTGTACCATATGGACCCTCTATTACCGATGGCCGGGGGTCCTGATAGCTTTGTTAGCTGCCTGGACTTGGGAGGACCCCATCTTACCCAGTAGATTGATATACTGGAAGCTGCCGGCACATAGAGCGGCTCTGCTGGTGCCAACACCGACCATGACGGACAGTCCAGACGGCGGCTCCAGGAACTCAATCTCCCAGTAATGTTCTCCTTGTAGGAAGCCTGGACGAGAAGAACCGAAAAATGTAATAAAACGGGAAGAAGTGATAAGAGAATCAGACACGAGGGAGCGATTAAGTAGCGAAACCTAGAATTGACCTTGTACGATTCCACTGATCAGACGATCGGCCACGGGTCGCTGAAAGGAGACGTCTGTTCTCACAACTGCGTCCTCCGGCCCGGTTTAATATTCAAAACCCGCAAAAATCTGTGCTTCACTCTCCATCCCAGGTCCAGGGCTGAGTCTCCTCTGCTGCTCCCAGTGTCTATTATTGTCTGCAGCGCTGAGGTCACGTCGACAGCACTGCAGGCAATCAGTGGCTTGTGCCGTCTACGGTCAATTAATAATTTTCACTATTTTTTTTACTCAGTCTCCATAGGGAATATGAACCTGCAATGATTTCCATATACTACAATATCTCTGGCTCAGATACAAAGGAGGATAATGAGGTCTTTATTGGGCTCCCACCTGCCATCACAACCCACCAGCTCCCCACGATCATACAAGCCGATGCCGGAGGAGTCTGCGAGTGGCGTTCAGTCTGCTCCTTGCTGAGGACACACGAGTGCTGGGTCGAGCTGAAAATTCAGGGGTTTGGGGAGGTTGGGAAAGATGGTTGACGACTATCCTACATGCATGGGATACTAAGAAATGAAGCCGAGTATCCTCGTGCTTCTCACCCTCATCCCCCCGCACTCCGGCGGTACCGCCACTTTCTGACACAGGATCCGTGTGGAAATACACTTCTTTGCGACCATGAGACAGCTCCACCGACGGGCACAGGTCATTTGCGTCCCACAGCCAGTTTTTCTTCACAAAGCCACATGGCATGGGGGGCATCACCAGCCCGGCCCTACAATCACAAATAAAACATTTAATGGGCATTTGAGTCATAACTATACAGGGGATCACTATTAGATGGCTGAGACCCCCGATGGCGGAACGGACGACTTGTGCCCTTATTTGAAAGCTGTGGCGGTTGTGACCTACAGGTCGGACTGTTGGAATACGTGGGTGCAGCGCTGGCGATCATTGGGGGTCTTAGACCAGACTTGCCTTGGTTTAGTCATCACCTATATTGTTAGAACTGGAATCCCCCTTAGCCCCCATCTCCCTTTTTGACATCGCACGTACGGGGGTCTCGGACACAGATATAGGGTCTTGTTTATAAATACAGGTGTTTTAGGCTGGGGCATCACAAGGTCACATGCGATTTGCTGTTGTATGACTATTTAAGGCTGCGACTTTGGCCACAACGCAAGTCGCATTGTGCCGCCGCAGCAGCAACGTAGTACAACACAGGCGAGTCGCGTCACATTGCAATCTGTGAGGCACAGCGAATAGAAAGTCATCAAAAATCTAATCAGTTCTTTTTGCAACTTTCTTGCCGCGGTTGCAGCACCTCGCAGGCTGCAATGTGACACGATTACGTTACAATGTAGCAGCGACAGAATGACCAGTGTCGTGGAAGACGCCACCAGCAAAAGAACATCCGACACATGGAAACATTAGCGACTCTGAGTAGCAGTCGGTCGCAATGTGATACCATAGGAAATGTGATGTCGTAATGCGATGCACGGCGCCGAGTCTTATCTGTCCTTAGGTAACACCCCAGAGAGAAGACCCATCAAACAGCACCCCAGATCTCAGTGTCCTGGCATCTCCTCACCTGGTGTCCGTGTGCTGCCGGCCTCGTCCACCTCTCATGATCGTCCACCTCTCGTGGCCGTCTCTCTGGTGACAGGTTCTCCTGCTTTGCTTTTCTCGAAATTTGCGCCCATCACTCCCGGAGGCGTTTCTGACTCCGCCAATAGGAAGCAGATATGATTCCAGCCCCTCAAAGGCATTTATGTGATTGGCTGCAGCGGCTAAAAACAACAGACACTCCCTGGGGCATTGTCCCATTAACCCTTAGGGCACCACACTGAGAGGAACCTGCCTGCCCCTCATAGTACTGCCAACATTAACCCTTCCTCTCCTGCAGAACACAGCGCATAGGAACACATCCAGGTCTGGATCAGTCCTCCCCGCTTTTACATAGGTACTAGTGATGAGCGAGTATACTCGTTGCTCGGGTTTTTCCGAGTATGCTCGGGTGTCCGCCGAGTATTTTGGCGTGCTAGGAGATTTAGTTTTCCTTGTCTCAGCTGCATGATTTGCGACTTGTAGACAGGCTGAATACATGAGGGAATTCCCTAACAAACAGGCATTCCACACATGTATTCAATCTGTCTCCGAGCACGCCAAAATACTCGGAGGACACCCGAGCAACGAGTATACGCGCTCATCACTAATAGGTGCACATGCTGCTATCTGACAGAGAACAATCCTGAAATTACAGGTCATTTACTAGGGGCGCTCCAGCTCTGCAGCCTGATGTGTATATGGAGGCAAAATCAGCCACCGCTAATATAAAGGTTTTGTGCTGGAGCGCGGTGGCGACAACAGTCCCAACATGGCAGTAGTCACAACTCGGACACGACAGTTGCAAAAAAATCAGAACCCCTGGGTAGTGGTCGCAGATGGCAAATGTTTCCAACACGGACTATAACATGAGACCGATTCAGAGGGTTACTATCGGGGGGACGACCCTGATGTGTGACCTCTGGGGTCTATGTGCTGCCAAGGGATCCACTGGGACGGTAAATTGGGAATCTACTAAGGCTTCCTTGCAAAGAGCCAAATAACATTTACATCTTGCAGTTTACATTTCTTTTCCAGTGAGAATAAATTGCAGACGTAGGGTCCTAATCACACTGTTTCTGCAGTGTGTCCGCGGTTCTGTCTGATGGATGCACTGCAGAATCAGTGTGAACAGGACCTGACACAGGGGCGTACATCAGAGGTTTACTCCGGGGACCAACACAGACAGATACTACATTGACAAACTCTTCCACACAGCGTCGGCTTAAATTTAATGCAACTTTATGCGACTAAAACAGTCCTGCGACTTCAACACAAGTTGCAGATATAATTGCGCGTCTTGTCGGTGTCTTCATGTGATCTCAAACTGTAAGTGCAAAGTCTCGCACACAATAGGTCGCTCTGGAATAATTGTGCCAATGGTTTTATACAGATGGAGGGGCAGCGACTGACGTTACGGCTGAAGGCAGTTTACTACGACCACCTTCTCCCTCCAGTCACAGAATTCGGGGGTTCGCATCCCCCCTTATAGGGCAGAGAGAAGACAACAGGCACAATCACCTGCGGAGGTACCCCCCAAAGTGATCAATCAGCACCGCTACAGAAGTCGCTGTTTGCCGTCAACATGTCACCATGATACAGCTGCTATCCAGAATCAATCCCTTCCTCAACCCTCAATCTACTAAACTACTTGAGAATGCCCTCATCATCTCCCGCCTTGACTACTGCAACATCCTTTTCTGTGACCTCCCTGCTAACAACCCCACACCTCTCCAGTCCATCCTCAACTCTGCCGCCCGACTAATTCATCTCTCTCCTCTGCTTCTCCCCTCTGCAAATCTCTTCACTGGCTCCCATTCCCTCAGCGTATCCAATTCAAATTACTAACACTGACCTACAAGGCCATCTACAACCTGTCTCCATACATCTCTGAACTGATCTCCCGATACCTTCCCTCACGTAATCTCCGGTCCTCCCAATACCTCCTTCTCTCCTCCACACTTATTCGCTCCTCACCCAACCGCCTCCAAGACTTCTCCCGAATAGCCCCCATCCTCTGGAATTCTTTGCGCCAACACGTCCGACTATCAACCACATTCGGATCCTTCAGACGGAACCTGAAAACTCACCTCTTCAAGAAAGCCTACAGCCTGCAATGATCCCCGCTGCCTCCTCACCATCACTGGAGCTGCTGCAACCTTCCAACCTACTGTCTCCTTCCCCACCATCCTATATAATGAGAGCCCGAAAGGGCAGGGTCCTCTCCCCTCTGTATCAGTCTGTGATTGTTAGTTTGTTTACTGTAAGTGATATCTATAACTTTGTAAGTAACCCCTTCTCATGTACAACACCATGGAATCAATGGTGCTATATAAATAAATAATGAAACCAGACGCTGAGCAACAAATGTACAACTGCGAGGACGGATGCAGCAAGTAAAATATCCAAAGTGCTGAATCGCTTGCATAACAGCGGCCAACCTGTTGTCTGACCCCCTTATTACAGGACACGCCATACAGACCTCCTCATTACAGGACCCGCCACTCGGACCCCTTACTACAAGACACACCGCTAAGACCCCTTATTAGAGGACACGCCACACGGACCTTCTCATTACAGGACACACCGCTCACTTTGTTCTCAGAACCATAACTTTTGTGCGGCCATTTCTGTGCAGAGCTAGTTCTGGTTGACGCCATATACCGGTAGATAATTTACTGTAAAGGTGGGACAAGCATTTCTTGGTGCCGTTTCGCGGCACTTAAAGCATTTTGATCACTTTTTATTGTTTAGGTGATTTAAAAATGGCAATTATGGCATTTGATTTTTTATTTCTTTGTGGAGAATTTCATATTTTCATAGATCGGACTTTTAGAGGTGCAGCCATACCGGATGTCTTTATTTTTTTTTAGAATTGATTTCTTTATTTTTTGGATCTGGAACAGGAGGCGATTCCAAATTTATCATTTTATTTTTTAGCCTATGATTGTTTGTACCGTAAGCTGCAATATTTCAATATATAAATATATGGTAAAACATGGATTTTTGTGATAAACTCACCGTAAAATCCTTTTCTCCGAGACGCACATTGGGGGAAACAGGTACTGTGGGTGTATGCTACTGCCGCCTGGAGGCTGACACTAAGTGAAAAAAGAGGTTAGCTCCTCCTCCGCCGTATACATCCTCGCCCCGGTTGCGGGTGGAATCAGTTTGGTGCAAAAGCAGTAGGAGATCAAACAAAAATCAGACATCATCAACCTTAATGCAGGTAACAACCTGTCTAGAAAAGACACCACCCTAATATCATTCAAAAAAGTATATTAAAACAGAAGCCAACTTGGCTACCAGGGTGGGTGCTGTGTCCCCCAATGAGCGTCTCGGAGAAAAGGATTTTACGGTGAGTTTATCATGTTTATCCATGTTTCTTCTTCGTCTCACTGGGGGACACAGGTACTATGGGACGTCCTAAAGCAGTCCCTGGGTGGGAAGTTGACTCACCGATCCAAGCTGCATGCACCTGTCTTGGAGAATCCTTCTACCCAGACTCGCATCTGACGAAGCCTGAGCATGGCTATTGTAGTGCTTTGCGAATGTGTGCAAGCTGGACCAGGCTGCTGCCTTGCAAACATGTTCCGCCGATGCCTGGTGCCGAAGCGCCCAAGAGGCGCCCACTGCCTGAGTAGAGTGTGCTCTGATCCCTTCTGGAACTGGTGTGCCTCTGATGCGGTAAGACTCCTGAATAGTCAAACGAATCCATCTGACTATGGTCGATTTTGAGGCAAGTCCCTTCCTGCGCCCCTCATGAAGCAAGAACAGCGTGTCTGTCTGACGGAAGGGTGCCGTACACGACACGTACCTCCTGAGTGCTCTCACCAGGTCCAACATATTAAGAGCCTTTTCCACATGGTGCACCTATGCTGGACAAAAAGAGGGCAAGACAATATCCTCATTAATGTGAAACGAGGAAACGACCTTCGGCAGAAAGGGAGGGGCTGGTCTGAGAACCACCTTATCTTTGTGGAAGACCAGAAACGGAGCTCGGCAGGATAGAGCTGCCAGCTCCGTCTGATCGACGCTATTGCCACAAGGAATACTACCTTCCAAGAAAGGTAGGTTAAAGAGACCTCCTGTAATGGCTCAAATGGAGCCTCCTGTAGGACACTTAGGACCAGGTTAAGGTCCTAAGTGTCCAGGGGCACCCTATAAAGGAGCTACCAAGTAGGAGACTCCCTGAATGAAAGTCTTCACCTGCAGATTGGTAGAAACCTGCGCTGGAACAGAATGGATAAAGCCGATATTTGTCTCCTGAGGGAACTTGGGGCCAAGCCTAAGTCTAGGCCAGACTGGAGAAAAGCCAAGATGTTGGGAATAGAAAATCTCAGTGGAGAACAACCATGGTTCTGAAACCATGTGAAGAAAACCTTCCAGGTGTAGTTATAAATATGTGCTGAGGTCAGCTTCTGGGCGCTAACCATTGTAGCGTCCGAACCCAGCCTGGGTTAGAATCCAGGATTCAACGGCCAAGCCGTCAAACACAGGGCCCCTGAGTTCGGGTGGTAGATCGGGCCCTGGGACAGTAGGTCTGGGCGCTCTGGCAGGCGCCAAGGAACGTCGGCGAATAGCTGTACTAGGTCTGCGTACCATGCCCGACGAGGCCAATCTGGGGCCAGCAGAATCACTGGCACCCCTTCCGCCCTGATCTTCTTGATGACCTTCGAAAGTAGTGGCAACGAGGGAAATAGGTATGGGAGGCGAAACTGGTTCCATGGCAGAACCAGCACATCCACGGCAATTGCCTGCGGATCCCGGGATTGAGCGACAAATGCTGGTACCTTGGCGTTCATTCTGGAGGCCATTAGGTCCACATCCGGCGTCCCCCATCGTTGGCAAATCTGCTGGAATATCTCGGGGTGAAGTGACCATTCCCCGGATGAGAGACCCTGCCGGCTGAAGAAGTCTGCCGCCCAGTTCTTCACACCCGGGATGTGGACTGCTGATATCGCCGAGTGGTTTCTCTCGGCCCAATGAAGCACATGCCCTACCTCGCGCATGGCTGCCCTGCTGCGGATGCCCCCTGATGATTTATGTAATCCACAGCCGTGGCGTTGTCTGACTGAATCCGAACGGGCCGGCCTGCTAGAAGGGGATGAAACTGTTGCAGAGCTAGCCGGATTGCCCGTATTTCCAACAAGTTGATTGGGAGGCGTGCCTCCTGCGGCGACCACCGTCCCTGGGTCGTGTGGTGGTGAAAAACCGCTCCCCAGCCGAGGAGACTGCTGTCGGTTGTCACCACCATCCAATGGTCTGGGGGAAAGGGGTTGCCCTGGAGAAGTGAGGCACTGGCTGTCCACCACCCGAGTGCCTGTGTGACCCACGTGGGCAACCGGCACCAGCGATCGAGAGAGAATGGGTTCTGTCCCAGACTGATAGCAGGGCGTGCTGCAGGGGGCAAAGATGGAGGTGGGCAAACGGAATTGCCTCCATTGCTGCCACCATCCTTCCTAGGATCCTCATGCAGAGGCGGAAGGTATGAGGGACCGGTTGGCGCAGCTTCCGGACTCCCTGCCGGAGAGCTAGGGCCTTGTCCCGAGGGAGAATTACCAACCCTCAGGAAGTGACGAAGATCATTCTTAAGAAGGCAATCCTCTGAGATGGCACAGGGGATGACTTTTTCAGATTGACCAACCATCCTAAGCGGGAAAGAGTATCTAGCGTGATGCTGACACTCTCCTCGCATGCCCGAAAGGAAGGTCCTTTGACCAAGAGGTAGTCTAAATAAGGAAAGGTAACTATGCCCCGGGAGTGCAGAGTGGCCATGACGACTGCCATGACCTTTGTGAATACCCTGGGAGTGGTGGCCAACCCCCGAAGGGCAGTGCTGCGAACTGAAAGTGTAGACCACTGATGGCGGGGAAAAATGGGGATGTGTAGGTAGGCGTCTTGGATGTTGATAGAGGCCAAGTATTCTCCCCGCCCCATGGCAGATATGACTGAACGGAGCGACTCCATCCAGAAATGCCTGATCCTGATAAACTTGTTTAGGAGCTTTAGGTCCAGAATGGGCCTGACGGCGCCATCCTTTTTGGGCACTGAACAGGTTGGAGTAGAACCCTCGATATTTTTTGCTCTCCGGTACGGGAACAATGACTCCGTTATGCTGGAGTAATGTTATGGCTTTGAGTAAAGCCCTTGCTCGGGCGATTACTTTTGGAGGACGGGAAAAAAAAACCCGTCTTGGGGGGTATTTGATGAATTCTATCTTGTACCCCAAGGACACCAGCTCCGTTACCCATGTGTCATGTGAGACGGAGAGCCAGGCATGGCGAAACCTAAGCAGGCGGCCGCCTACCTTGCTGAAGTCGCCTTGAGATTGCCTCGAGTCATTTGGCTGCAGATCTCCGGGACCTAGGTCCTCTTGATCTGGGCTGGTGGGTACGCACTCTCCCCAATGGGATGGCTCTCTATGAGACCTGCCGATCCCTGTCCTGGCTGGGACGACCTGAAGTGGCAGGATTGGTCGTTGCAGCCCACCCGGCATTGCTAAAGGACCGAAAACGTGTCTGAGGCTGATGGCGAAACGGCTGCTTAACAGTTTGTTGAGGGAGGAAACTGCTCTTTCCACCTGTGGAGTCAGAGAGGAGCTGATCCAACTTCTCCCCGAACAGACGACCACTCTGATAAGGCAAGGAAGTCAGGGATTTCTTGGAAGTTGTGTCTGCCCACATCCAAAGATGCATTAATTAGATAGTCCCCGGCCAAGGTGATCTGATTTGCGACCTCTGATACCTCTGCTGGTAGGTCCATACCCTGCAAGGCTGTGTTCAATGATCCTGACCAAGCCATCATGGTCTTTGCTACCCAAGTTGCCGCAATTGAGGGGGAGAGTGCTGAACCTGATGCCTCAAATACTGAGCAAGCAAGGCTCTCTATGATGCGGTCAGTGGGATCCTTGATAGAGGACCCACTAGGTATGGATAACAGGGTCCTAGAGGCCAAGCGTGACACAGGTGGATCTACCGTTGGGGACTCTGCCCATTTCTTATGGAGACCAGGGGCGAACGGATAACTCGCCTCGAGCGCCTTTTGCCCTGAGAACCGTTTGTCGGGCCGCTCTCTGTGTTGTTGTACTATGTCCTCAGACTCTGGGTGAGAACTAAACACTCTATGTGGCCGCTTTGCTCGCTTAAATGAGACCTTATGACCTGAGGCAAAGGTGGAATCATCTTCGATCCCAAGGGTCTGGTTGACGGCCTCAATGAGACTGTCAACTGTTTCCCGGTATTCTGTAGTTCCTGAATCAAGCGGCTCATCCTCTGAGTTCCCATTAACGACCCTTGGTGAGCGAGAGGCCGAACTTATGGATGCCGAAGCACCAGAAGGACCGCGTCTGCCTGGAGTGAGAGTGGCCCCTGCAGGTCGGAGGCTCCTGTGAGGTGGAGGACCCCTCTAATACTGGCGAGCCGCTATCCCTACCCCTATCTGGGGCCCGAAGGGACTCGATTGCTCTCATAAGCGATGCCATGGACTGCGACAGAGAGAGCCCATTCCGGGGGGCTTGGTCGCAGGGGAGGGCTCCTGGGCACGTTCGGAATCACAGGCTTCACAAATCTGCTTGGCTTGCGCCCGTGGGAAGGCGGACTGACAGGAGGTGCACGCAACATATAAGAATGTGTATGCCTTTGATTTTCTGGACATGATAGCTGCTAAGTCATATGCCAAGGACCAAAAAGCTGCTTAGACTCTGGAAAAACACACAGAGGGTGGCCTTCCTCCAGAGGTAGCACTTACCCCAGTCCTGTGTCCCCCGTCCTGGAACTACAACAAAAAAAGCGGTCTATAGGAGGGCTAAAGGAGAGGCAAAAACCAGAAAAAGGGTAAAACACTCAGCTTTAATTCTTCCTCCAATACCACAACGCGTTTCTACGGTCACAGCCGTCTTCCTCAGACGTCCAGCCCGCCGACCAGCTGTTCCTTCTTTAAAAACAGCGCGCTCCGGCGGGCGTCCGGACGAAGAGGCTACCCCGGGGCAGAACTTCCGTCTGCGGCCTAGTCCTTGGCAGAAGCCGGGGACTACATTTCTGCCGTCCGCCCGTGGCCCCGATGGGCGGGACTTCCGCCCGCGGCCTAGCTCCAGGGACTAAATTTCCGGCTTGTGCCCGTACTCGGGGTGGGATCGCCGGACACCAGGCCTGGAACCTGCGCCGCCAGCTGCCACGCTATGTGGCGCACCCAGGGAGCCCGAGGATGCCAAAGAACGGCGCCAGGAGTGCCGACCACGGGGGTCCACAGGAGCCATCCCAGTCTACCTCCTTCCATGCCTCACTCCTCAACGTCCTCTTAATCCTCAGGTTGGGGGGGGGGGGAGAACCGAAAAAAAGTTTAAGGACGGTGCAGGCACCCTAGCTGCATCTTCCCTTATAGGGGATGAGGAGAGGGACCGTCCGCCACCTTCCATCACCGCTGTCTGGCATTGGTGATGCAGTGGGGGCCGCACGGACTGTTCGCAGGCCTCTGTACAGCCTAGGGTTTCACTACCTTAGGGTGGTCAGGGCTCAGTCCGGCATCATGTCCCACGTAGCAGGAAAGGATACGTGGAGGCGACACTCTCGCACGTGCTCACCCATTGTTGGTTTGGGGAAATCAGACCCTTTCAATAGGATCCGTTGCCCCTGTCTTATCGTCATGCAAAAAATGACAGAGTCTGAAAAAAAAGACCAGACGTGTGCCTCCAATGGACACTAAGCAAAAACTGATTCCGCCCGCAACCGGGCAAGGGTGTATACGGTGGAGGAGGAGCTAACCTCTTTTTTTCACTTAGTGTCAGCCTCCAGGCAGCAGTAACATACACCCACAGTACCCGTGTCCCCCAATGAGGCGAAGGAGAAAACACGAAGATCGTGCAGATTGGGGTCTTTGCAGGTCCCCGACTAAAAAAGAAACCAATCAGCACAATCACAAGTGTGTGGGAAGGTGATGGATGCCGGAATGGACGCCACACCAGAATTGTGCTGCTTACATGCAGATATCGGACTGACATTGGCATTTAAGTGGTTAAACAGCTTTGATAGCTGTGGACTGTATAACACAGCCAGATCCTGCCCTGTGTGGCGTCGGCTCAGGGGACGGGACACACACCGACACCTGCGGCATGACGCATGCAGTGGAGAATGTAAGCATTTGATACGCAGCTGATTTTACAAGTTTTCCCACCTACACAGAATGGAGAGGTCTGTAATTTTTCTCATGGGTACACTTCACCTGTGAGAGACAGGATCTAAAAATAAAAACGAGAAAATCACATTGTAGGATTGTTACATAATTAATTTGCATTTTATTGCATGAATAAGTATTTGATACAATAGAAAAACAGAACTTAATATTTGTACAGAAACCTGTTTGCAGTTACAGAGGTCAGATGTTTCCTGTAGTTCCTGACCAGGTTTGCACACACTGCAGCAGGGATTTTGGCCCCCTCCTCCATACAGATCTTCTCCAGATCTTTCAGGTACCGGAGCCGTCACTGGCCAACATTGAGTTTCAGCTCCTCCAAAGATTTTTCATGGGTTTCAGGTGTGGAGACTGCTAGGCCACTGCAGGACCTGGAAATGCTTCTTACGTATCTGCTCCTTAGCTGCGTGTTTTCGGTCATTGTAATGCTGGAAGACCCAGGCACGACCCATCTTCAATCCTCTTACTAAGGGAAGGAGTTTTGTTGACCAAAATCTTGCGATACATGATGCCATCCATCCTCCCTTCAATATAGTGCAGTCATCCTGTCTCCTTTGCAGGAAAGCACCTCCAAAGTATGATATTTCCCCCACCATGCTTCACAGTTGGGACATGAGTTGTACTCATCCTTCTTCTTCCTCCAAACATGACGAGTGGAGTTGATACCAAAAAGTTCTATATTGGTCTCATCTGACCACATGACCTTCTCTAATGCCTCCTCTGCATCATCTGGATGGTCATTGGTGAACTTCAGAAGGCCCTGGCCATGTGCTGGCGTGAGCAGGGGGAACTTGTGTGCCCTGCTGGATTGTAATCCATGACGACGCAGTGTGTTACTAACGGTAATGTTTGAGACTGCGGTCCCAGCTCTCTTCAGGTCACACTCACCAGGTCCTCCCGCATAGTTCTGGGCTGATTTCTGACCTTTCTCAGAATCATCCTTACCCCATGAAGCTAGATCTTGCATTTAGACCCAGACCGAGGAAGATCTTGTGTTTATCTTTCATTTTCTAATAACTGTGCCAACAGTTGTTGCCTCCTCACCAAGCTGCTTACCTATTGTCCTGTAGCTAGGATTGATCAAATAGCTTCAGATAAGAGCTTATTCGAATACCTATAGCGCTTACCGAATAGCTGCATCGGGAACCCTGGATACCTGGAGCAGTCCCGATGATAAGGTGTTCAGTGCCACAGCTGCATGTGTAGCAGCTGTTTTACTGTCACAACACATGTATGGAGAACCCAATAAACAGGCTCTCCATGCATGTGTTGTGACTGTCACATAGCCACGACAAACGCAGCTGCGACGCCAAACAGCTGATCATCGGGAACGCTCCAGGTATCCGGGTTCCCGATGCAGCTATTCGGATAAGCACTATAACTATTCGAATAAGCTCTTATCCGAAGCTATTCGATCAACCCTACCGGAATCCCATCTCAGCCTTGTGAAGGTCTACAATTTTGTCCCTGGTGTCCTTAGACAACTCTTTGGTCTTGGCCATGGTGGAGAGCTTGGAGTGTGATTGAGTGTGTGAACAGGTGTCTTTTATACAGGTAACGAGATCAAACAGGTGCAATTAATACAGGTAATGAGTGCAGAGTATGAGGCTTCTTACAGAAAGACTAACAGGTCTGTGAGAGCCAGAATTCTCGCTGGTTGGTTGGTGATCAAATACTTATTTCATGCAATAAAATGCAATTTAATTATGTAAAAATCATACAATGTGACTTTCTGTATTTTATTTTTAGATTTTGCCTCTCACAGGTGAAGTATACCTATGATAAAAATTACAGACCTCTCCATTCTTTGTAGGTGGGAAAACTTGCAAAATAGTCCATGTATCGAATACGTATTTCCCCACTGTATATACGTCATGGAGAGAGAAGGGGCTAAAGAACATGATGATTTTGAAAAACGACATGGGAGTGCCCCAACGTCACACGATGGCATATGTAGAGCAATTTGGAGGTCACTGCGCCCGATCCTTTGTTCTCACTGAAGCTGGCAGTGACTTATTCCCTCTCCCCATGGAGAAAAGAGCATGCATGTGTAAGAGGGAGGGAGCGGGGTCAGTACAAATAGCAGAGGACCTAAGGAGCGCATCCCGTATGGCCACCCATATCCTGCTAACCAGGATGCAATAAACCTTCCCTCGATGCTCTGACTGAAATTCTCACAAAGCAAGACTGACCCGTGTCACTACTGCTTAATCGGCCCTTAGGTCACAGCCAAAAACAATGATGTCATGAACCATCTCTTAGGTTGGATAAGTTCTTCTCCTCCTCTGAGAATCATACTGCGGGTCTCCTGGAAACGCCGAAACAGAAAAAGATGGGAGTCCTACAAATACAAACACTTCTCCATCCTTGGAAATACATATATTTTATAATACATATCTGGATTTCATCTTTCATTAGTGCTGGATTTCCTTCTGGGGATGCGACAGGTGTACTGGGAGGGGGTGGGGTAGCAGCAATAAACCCTCTGCAGATTATTACTAGACATCACCTACGGAGAACCTGAGAGCCTCCTACTATGCCGATATGAAGCGTCCTGCTTAGTGTTAGAACATACAATGTTGTTGAGGAGCAGGTCGAAGCCGTCTGCAGAGCCCATTTACATAGATGCGGATAATAGTTCTGCGGTAATTAAACCTCTTCACCACTCGGGAGCAGGAGTGAGTCAAAGCGCGAAGGCCGGCTGATCGGAGGCCAGCTGATCGGAGGCCGCGTGGCGTCTATGAACATTTGTGACCATTACACAATGGCAACTACAGAATAACGTAAAGAAACCCCATGAACGGTAAGACGTGCGGGGGGGGTAACGTAGGACGGTGGTGCTGAACTTACGGGTGCACGTAGCCCACACGAGGCATATAAGGTGCAGGGTGGCAGGACAGTCTCTATCCTGGAATACAGCATTATATTTACAGTCAGTCTCAACACCTCGCTTTACCATCTTTCTCAGAGACGTTCAAGTCTACAAGTATAAAACCAAGTCCCTGATCATAGGACAACCACCCCCATCGTCCCCAAAGTACTGTACAGATAGCAAGCTGTTCTACAAGAGTGCCTGACAGAAGTCCGCAGACAAAGTGCTTCTGGAAATGAGAATTACAAGTAGGGTCACACAAAAAAATGGCCTGAGTTTGGAAGGAGCAGGACTGGGCGAACTGGAGACACTCCGAATCCTACAGGCAGAGACCTCCGGCATCTTACTGCAGGGATTCAACGAAGGCATCAAACTCCTCCATGTTTTTTTCATGCATGGCCAACTTTTCCGGCAGTGAATCCTATGGAGAGGAGATAGAAAGTAGATTTAGGGAACCGATTATAGGAGACCAGCTAGGGCATTGGTAGATGAATTATTTATTTGAAGACGATTATGGGCCCATTTTTAACGTAAAAAAAAACAAACAAAACAAACAAGTGGACGATGGCTCTTGTGAATCCCGATTACTTTCTAATCCTACGGAGGCCAAGCTCCCACCATGTTTTGGCCTGATAAAACGTCACAAATATCTGATCGCGGCACACGGCTACATTCACACCAATGTATTTCCAGTCGGTCCATGAGCACGCTGAATGAAAGTGCATGAGCGATGTCTCACGCAGACTGTAGAAAAAAAATTGAAGCCTGTGTGACTTTTATTCGCAATTCTATCCATGATGCAATCTGACACGTACAGTGTTTAATGCAATTATTTATGTCAAAGCCAAACGTGGATACCGCAGGATGGAAACGCAAAAGTCCATGTCCTACTTTTGCTTCTCCAGCGGCTTTGGCTCAAAAAACACATTAAAAACTACAACAAAAATTGTGTGGGATTCCAGTAATGCAATCTATTTGCCAACACTACGTAGACATGTTGGTGGATTATGTTGGTGTAAGGGAGCTCATATGTGGAGCCACCTATGCTTTTTATTAACCTTGTGAGTTTACACTTTTGGCATACGTCTTTCTCAGAGAAACCCATGGGGACAATGTACGTCCTACACGGGTAAAAACGTGAGTAGGAACAGGGCCTTACTTGTGCATCGGTTGTGATCAGTTGCTGGTGAGGTCTGCCCTATAGTAAAAGTAACACCATATGTTAAATCATCATGGAGATAAGGACCTTTTATCGTGTAAGACGAACACCACTCAATAATTGTACCAGCAGTTACATCTGATACGTGATGACACTAATAAAAGCTGATTCACAATGTGCCTCCGATAATCTGTGCTGGACCCCCTCATTGCTGCATTGGGGTCTCTTTGCCCAGACACCAGATCCTGACCACTCAGTCACATGTCAGGAGGAAACGACCCTTAATAAAATGTCTTCTGTGTAACATGCACAACCTTTAGAAAGCCATTTCTCACCAAGTCTTCAGCCATCGACTGGACAGCAATGTCGATAGAAAGGCTGCTCAGCTGAGGAGGGTTCTGAAACTCCCGGTAGAAGGTCCCCACGTCCATTGGAAGATCATCTTTAGAAAAGGCCGGTCGCTACAAGAAAAACGAAACAATATGCTTTATCATGAATGGGATTTGTTACAGTTGATCCGCTGGACAGAGGATGAATATCCCCAATGATCACTGGTATGGAAGCACCTAGCGCAATGGTTCTCATCTCAGCACAAGTGCAGCGAGGAGATGACTGACGGCAGTGTCGTAAGTCTATTCATAGATCGAGACCGCCAGTAATCAATGGGATCCCGGCAGATTGGACCTCCAGTGATCCACTATTTGTGAGAACAAACGACAATTAAGGACTTAGGATAAGTCATCAATATCAGATTACTTGGAGTCCGACACCCGGCACCCCCACTATTAGCTGTTTGTTGGTCATGCTTTGGCTGTAAGAACAGAATGTATGGAGGCAGAACCTCACAGCTGCTCACACCGTGTCATGGCCGCTCTACAGTACAAGCTGCTGCAGATGGGGATAATGGTTGTCGGACCCCCACTGATCTCACAATGATGACCTATCCTAAGGGCATAGTCAGACAACCGTATAAATCAGACCGCAATGCACGGATTGGCCGGCCGGTCTCCCAACCCGAGAGTGACAGGTGCATAGAAATATATGATGCCGTCAGGCTCAGGTCCAGAGAACCGCCAACCAGTCTGTGAAAGAAATATTAAATACTCAACTCACACATTATAGTTTACTGTGCTGCAGAGACTAGATACCAGGAGCAGCACCTGGCAGCGGGCACGAAGTGTAGGGTATGGTCGTGCCAAGATCAACCAGTCGTGATATAGTAACAGATGTGAGCGGACTGCAAGACGCCACAAAAGAATATGGACTCACAAATGACTTGCATTCGTTTAATTTTACTTGTTAGACAAGAGCCACTTACAAAGTCCACCATAACAAAATCATCCTGGGGCACGTCATTGCTAGAGCAGGAGCTCTGCAGGCTGCGGGCATCTGGCGACACCTCTACTGGCGTCTCAGGACAGACCACCTGCAACGGAAACACCTACTGTATCAGAAGAAAACATTTACACCCATCCTCATGTGGCATAATGACAGCACAAAGTGACACGGGTCAGGGGTGCGGACGTACCATGGGGTCGGTGTCCTCTGCATCAGTCTGTCTGGGTGCAAACACAGCAAATGGTATATCTGTGCTGGCGTACGTGACCTGTGGGAAAAGAGCAAAACAGCTCATCTTTCATTATAGCGATGGCTTGTGATCTACAGGGATTGTCCGGTATAACTAATA
The DNA here is from genome assembly GCF_039654945.1 of Dendrobates tinctorius. NCBI lineage: Eukaryota > Metazoa > Chordata > Amphibia > Anura > Dendrobatidae > Dendrobates > Dendrobates tinctorius. The sequence continues at coordinate 1,639,031 of NW_027361792.1, forward strand.
TTCGCCCCTTTAAGCCTCTGTCCTGGTCCCTGCTGGTCTCATTTACTTCCGGGCAGGTGATCACAAGATGTCCAAGCACCTGACCACTGCAGCCAATCTTTGCCCAGAGAGGTCATGTGCCCAGGCATGTTAAGGTTGCCGGGAAGTAAAGGAAGAAATCCATGCACTAGAGCGGAGGCGGCTTAAAGGGGATGATTCCTTTTGAGAAAAAAATTCATATGCCGGGCACACCCTTTAAGACCAGCACATACTCCATCTTTTAAAACTGCATTCAATCACCTGAGGGGAAGGTTTGTCCACAAACGCCCCAACTTTGCGTGTAAATAGGATATGTGGAGACTTATTTGGGGAGGCACTCCTCCCTGCGGTGCTGCTGCCAGATGGGATGTCGGCTTCATCACTGCGTAGAAGTACAAGAATAGATGTGAAATCTGGGATAGAAAGTTCGGTGGGCATACAGGCCGAGGACCTACCTGCTGGAAGTGGTGCCAGTTACGTGTGATGGCGAGGTCAGAGGCACTCGGTCATGATCTGCTTGGGTGCCGTGTGTAGGGTGGGTCGTAATATTGGGCAATCCCCCATCCTTTCCAGGCACCATCATCTATGAAGAGAGTCAACATCAGAGTTAAATGCCAGGACCTCGTCGTCACATCCTCGGCACTAACCATAGCTCAATCAGCTGTGTACAATCACACACCACTGATGTATGTAGAGAACGGAGACACCTGGGAAACTCAACTGGCCAATGAGGGTTACTAGACCCCAATTGTTCCAAATATGCCATCCTTACTACCCCTACATCTGCACTGTCTACAGACCAAGCAGGGGCAGACAGAAAGTGTCCGGAGACAGAGAAATGCCACCTCTCTACACGGCCAGGAATAAGTAGCAAAGGGATTGCTAGTTCCGAATAGGAGGAAAATGGTTATTCCACCATATTGTAAGAACTAATCAAATGATCCTGAAGTGCGTTAGGACAGTAAAGCATCAGGGATCAAGTCTACCCAACTTACTACAGTCCTTTCTGTATTTGGGCAGTCGCTATGTCTGTCGGCTTCCAACAGCAGCATAAGCTGAGGCCAGAATCAATACAAGGTTCCCATCGAAATGTATTAACCCCCCAGACTTGGATTTACCAGAGTCTTGGCCTTATGGAGAGAAAACCTCCATGTAATACAGATTGTCCCGTATACCGTTACCAGTAACCCCATCAGATTCCCCTCCTCCATAGAACCCTGTGAGGGCGATCATCCACGAGTCCTACTCCTATGCCCACTCCTCTTGCGGAGGAGTACCGGATGAGGAAGGGTAGCACTCACTCCAGCCGCCAAGGCCACAGGGTAGCCCAAGTCTGAGGATCCAGCTCCAAGGACAGCTGGCTGGCAAGAAAGGCGAGAGCTGTACAGCTGGAAAGCGAGAGAAAGTAAGAAATAGAAGAAAGGAAATGCAAGATTAAAAAGCAATGATCACCCTCCGTTAACTCGGATTTAGGTAGTGATTGTGGGTAAGACACTTGAGTTAAAAACACAGCAATGGGGGATGTTAGATCAGCGCGGGTCCTACACTCAGGCCCCCTATTAATCCCCAGAACATAGGACTGGTCTCCCTGTTATGGCGATGGGTTAGGGATTCAGGAGGAGTTGAATATTGGGCAAAGTTCTGCCTGCATTGTTCATGCCTGTGACGCTGAGCAGGGTGATCGGCCATCTTTGCCTGTGTCGGAGACTTGAATGGGGCGGGAGTCATGCATGACCTGCCAAAACATTCACCACCTCCTGGTGGTCCTGCAGACGAGGTAGAATCAGTGGCAGCTGTCGCCTATCCAGTGATACATTGTATGGCTAGGAATTCCCTTTTAACCTCAAAATTTTCTATTCAAATAAGTTTTTAAGAATTTTACAAATATGCTACATTCCTATTTCTACCCCTGTCCAAAGCTGCAAGGAAACAATGTGACTAAACTATCATGGGCGAGGGACTAGAGATAAACCGGCCTCCTCTCTGACCAGCTTATGTAACCAGCTGTAAGACTGCACAGGTAGCAGATCTGTGAGGATGAGGGGGCACAGCTGAGCCCCTATGGAAACGTCTGCGTCATTGACCTATGGTGACAGTCCTTGGTATGGCTGCAAATTAACACCAACGTGCGGCGTTACCACAATTCATTGCCGTTTGTTGACTTAATAGCTGTGCAGTTTTGCAAGTAAAATACAGATTTATCTAGAAAAGTCATGATCAACTTGAAATTAGAAACATGTTGCGGTAAATCTGCATGTCAGCCATGTTTTTAATGCAACGTGACCACACATTGATTGCACGGCGGTGTCCAAAATCCGTGAAACTGTTGATAAATCTGAGATATGAAATGAAGGAGGAATGTGCTCTGTACTATGCAATGGTGCCAGATCCGCCGTCAATGGACCTCATCTCCGTCCCCAACATTACGGAATCGCTTCCTATGGGCAGTCACACCATTACTTTTATGATTTGTTACTCTGCTATACCTCGACCTCCGACGGTTATTATTTCCCTTATTCCTGCTGCCCGTTACACTGACACACAGGGGCTCACACAGTACACATGCCCATATTGGACTCACTTGGTGAGGGAAGGTCAGTCCCACCGTCAGGACCCTGTGGGAGTCCGTAACCACCGGAGTGGCTGTCTGGCACTGTGCCTTACTGAGAGTGAACACACACTACGCACAATGAGCCAGAGACAGACAGACAGAAAGAGAGAGCAGACAGGTGAGATTTGACCGCAGATATCAGGCTTCATTTTACTGAACCCATAGAGTAAATGCCCGCCTTTTATCATACCATTTTTTGGGCCAAAACCCTGTGAAGAATATTTTTTTCATATAGAGATCTTCACTGCATTCAACACTCCATTTTTCTGATGCAGCGCTCCAAATCCCCTGCATATATTGTTTAAAGAAACAGTTTGGCTGCTGCAATGACCACTAGAGGGAGCTCCCTGTACATGGAGCAATGTTTAAAACATTATGCAGTAAGCTGCCCCTAGTGGTGCTTGCTGTAAGTCAGCTAGTCATCCTTAAAGAGGTTGGCCATAACTTATATACTGATGACCTATCCTACCCAAACCTTAGGACAGGTCATTAATATCAGATAGGTGGGAGGCACACACCGGGCACCACTCAACTGTGCAGTGTACAGAGCACAGCTTTGCACGATGTGTGGTGGCCGTTCTCGGTATTGCAGCTCAGATCCTATTAAAGTGAATGTGATCTGAGGTGTAGTAGTGAGAATGGTCACATTACAGTGTGCGGACCTCTGCTGTTCCAGCTCATCCACCGGGCACCCTGCAAACAGCTTATCGGTGGAGATGCTGAGTGTAGGACCCCCGTAGGTCTAATATTGACGAACAATCATCAATTTCTAAGTCCTGGACATCTCCTTTAAATCTGAGTTCATACAGGGGATTTGGAGCTCTGTATCAGGAAAACAGAACTCCGACTACAATCAAGATATATTAAGAAATTAGTTTAGAACAGAATTTTGAACCTATTTAGATAAATCATAACAAAGGTTGGGCATTCACTTCTTCACGCTGGCTTAAAACACCTCCCTGTAGAAATATATTTATTAAAAGACACCATGTATTGCAGTGAAATTAAGTCTTCCCCTTTGTTTTGTGGGTAATGCAATTGTGTAATGAGCACCTGCAATGTATGCTTACCTGTGACGGAGGGGACGTAGAGAAGGACGTGGCACAGACATCCTGTGAATCCTCCACAGATGGGTATACAGCTCCTGGCTCCTCCGTTGCCCTGTAAAGAAATATTAAAACAAAACCCAAAAGAATGATCACAGGCTACTATATAGTGAGTCCCCTATCAACAAGACGTGTGAGAAGACAGCAATGACTCAGACATGAGGGGGACCTATGCGCAGATCAATGAATCGATCTTTAGCTTCAGTAGGGGTCTACAAGCCTTAAACTTTTATGACGAGAAATGCTTCAGATGTCTGATAGGTGTGGGCTCCGCATCTCTCCAGAACTCACCAAACACCGATCCCGTCTACCAAGTCACGTTCTTGCCAGGTGGAGCATAAAAAGCAGTGGCCACTAATGGGCAGAGCTCCCAATATTCACTTCTATGGAAATGTTAGAAACAGGCATATTTGCTAGCTCTCATAGAAGTGGAGATAACCGTGAAGATGTGCAGCTATTAATTCAATACTGTTCCTGCAGCCACCTCACCAGGCGGGATGGGAGTCGGAGGACCTGTGGATGGGATTATCTAGGGTTTAGTTTACCAGCTTTCTCCTGATGGTATTTGATCCCATTGTTGCCTATATACAGTGGGTACAGAAAGAATTCAGACCTCTTTACATTTTTCTCTCTTTGTTTCACTGCAGCCATCTGGTAAATTCAAAAAAGTTCATTTTTTTTTCTCATTAACCCCTTAACCCCCGGAGCTTTTTTCGGTTTTGCGTTTTCGTTTTTCGCTCCCTCTCTTCCCAGAGCCATAACTTTTTTATTTTTCAGCCAATATGGTCATGTGAGGGCTTGTTTTTTGCAGGACGAGTTGTACGTTTGAACGACACCATTGGTTTTACCATGTTGTGTACTAGAAAACAGGAAATAAAATTCCAAGTACGGTGAAATTGCAAAAAAAAGTGCAATACGACAGTTTGGTTTTTTTAACTATTTTTTTACCATATTCACCAAATGTTAAAACTGACCTGCCATTATGATTCTCTAGGTCATTACAAGTTTATAGACACAAAACATGTCTATGATCTTTTATATCTAAGTGGTGAAAAAAAAATCCAAAACTTTGTTAAAAAAAAAAAAATTGCGCCATTTTCTGATACGTGTAGTGTCTCCATTTTTCATGATCTTGGGTTGGGTGAGGGCTTAATTTTTTGCGTGCTGGGCTGACGTTTTTAATGATACCATTGTGGTGTAGATACGATCTTTTGATCGCCCATTATTGCATTTTAATGCAATGTGACGGCGACCAAACAAAATGTAATTCTGGGGTTTTGACTTTTTTTCTCGCTACGCTGTTTAGCGATCAGGTTAATCCTATTTTTTATTGACAGATCGGGCAATTCTGAATGTGGCGATACCCAATAGGTGTATGTTTGATATTTTTATTGCTTTATTTTGAATAGGGCGAAAGGAAATGAACTTTTATTTTTTTTTTTTATATTTTAAAAATGTTTTTTTTTTTTTATTCAATTTTGGCATGCTTCAATAGTCTCCATGGGAAACTAGAAGCTGCCATAACCCGATCGGCTCTGCTAGATAGAGGCAATGATCAGATCGCCTCTATATAGCAGAATTACTCACTTGCTATGAGTGCCGACCACCAGGTGATGCTCACAGCAAGCCGGCACTGACAGGCATAGAGGTCTCTAGGAGACCTCGGGTTGTCGTGCCAAAGAACTGGTGACCCACGATCACGTGTCGCGGGTCACCAGTGGGCGGGTTTCCGGCCCGATGGCAGGAAGCACGAGTTAAATGCCGCTGTCAGAGTTTGACAGCAACATTTAACTAGTTAATAGCCGCGGGTGGATTGCGATTCCACCGCGGCTATCGTGGGCACTTGTCAGCTGTTTACAACAGCTGACATGTGCTGGGAAAGATGTGGGCTCACCAACAGAGCCCATATCAAAGGGAGGGAGACTGACATCGGTGTACTATTACGCCCATATCAGAAAAGGGTAAATGTACACTCTGCACCTCATCTTGACTGAAAAAAAAAAAAAAAAAAAAACAAAATGTAGAAATTTTTGCAAGTTTATTAAAAAAGAAAAATAAGGATTTTTGTGTAGTCACCGTAAAATCCTTTTCTCCGAGCCAATCATTGGGGGACACAGACAGTGGGTGTTATGCTGCTTGCCACTAGGAGGACACTAAGTAAACACAGAAAAAAGTTAACTCCTCCCCTGCAGTATACACTCTCTCGCTGACTGGGAATTCCCCAATTCGGTGAAAAAAGCAGTAGGAGCATTAAACGAATAACAATAATCATAACTGTCAAAATCTAAAAATGCTACAGTGAGCCAATAGGCCAAACAGGGTGGGTGCTGTGTCCCCCAATGATTGGTTTGGAGAAAAGGATTTTACGATGAGTACACAAAAATCCCTATTTCTCCTACGCCTCATTGGGGGACACAGACAGTGGGACGTCCTAAAGCAGTCCCTGGGTGGGGAACATACAACTGCTAATATCCTATGTAACACTGACTCAACACTGTGGTACTGCCGACTGCAGGATGCGTCTGCCAAGAGCTGCATCCGCAGAGGCCTGAGAATGAATTTGGTAATGTTTTGTAAAGGTATGCAGGCTGGACTAAGTCGCAGCGTTGAAGACCTGTTCTGCCGACGCCTGGTGCCGAATGGCCCAAAAGGCGCCCACTGAGCGTATAGAATGCGCCTTAATCCCTGCTGGGACTGGTGTGTCTCGGACACGGTAGGATTCCTGAATAGCCAAGCAAGTCCACCTGGCTAGCGTGGGTTTTTTTGAAGCGGCTAGACCCTTCCTATGCCCCTGTGGAAGTAAGAACAGGGCATCTGACTTGTGGAAGGTTGCCGTCCATGAGATGTACAGTCTCAGAGCCCTGACCACATCCAGGGTGTGGAAGGCCCTCTCAATGCAATGGACTGGAGCCGGACAGAGGGAAGGTCAAACGATTTCTTCATTGAGATGAAAAGACGACCGGACTTTGGGCAGGAAAGACTGGGACGTCCTGAGAGCTGCCTCGTCCTGAAGAAAATTCAGGAACGGAGGACGGCAGGACAAGGCTGCCAATTCAGAATCTTGTGTAATTGACATAATTGCCGCTAGAAAGACCACCTTCCAAGAGAGAATAGCTAGTGGTATGTCCTGCAGTGGTTCGAAAAGAACCTCCTGTAAGGCTCCGAGAACCAAGTTAAAGTCCCATGATTCCAATGGCCCTTTATATATAGAGGCGCCACCTGGGAGACTCTCTGCATGAATGTCTTCATCTGAAGTTCGGTGGCAATTTTGCATTGGAATAGCACTGACAAGGCTGAAATCTGGCCCTTGATCGAGCTAAGCGCGAGACCTGACGTTAATCCAGATTGTAGGAATTTCAATATGGAAAGAATAGAAAACACCAGTGGGGATCGACCATGGTCCTTGCACCACGAGAAGAAGATTCTCCAGGTGTGGTGATAAATGCGCATGGACACGGGCTTCCTAACATTAATCATGGTGGAGATCACATCGGGAGAAAAAACAGCCTGTGCTAAAAACCAGGATTCAACGGCCACGCCGTCAAAGACAGGGCCCCGGAGTTCTGGTGGTAAATCGGGCCATGTGAGAGTAGATCCATGCGATCTGAAAGTCACCAGGGGACGCCGGCGACTAGTTGTACTAGTTCTGTGTACCATGGCCGGCGCGACTAGGATCATTGTTAATCCCTCTGCTCTAATTTTCTTGATGACCCTCGGGAGCGAGGGAAGAATGCACGGCAGCTGAAACCGGTGCCACGGCAGAACTAGGGTGTCCGCTCGGATGGCGCTTGGATCGCACGATCGGGTAATGAATCGAGGAACCCTGTTGTGTTTAGTCTTTTGGCCATATGATCCACATCCGGAGTCCCCAGCGATGGCAGATCTGTTGAAAAAACTTCCGGATGAAGAGACCACTCTGAGGCAAGGCCTTGGCGACTGAGAAAAACCACCGCCCAATTGTCCACACCCGGGGTGTGGATTGCGGAGATGGGCAAATGGTTGGTCACGGCCCAATGGAGGATGTGACTCACTTCGTACATGGCCATCCTGCTCCGAGTACCCACCTGACGGTTGATATACGCCACAGCCGTGGCGTTGTCAGATTGGATCCTGATGAGGTGACCTGCGAGGAGATGGTGGAAACTCAGTAGAGCTAATTTGATCGCTCGAATGTCCAAGATGTTGATGGGGAGACGTGACTCTTGAATTAACCAACGACCCTGTGCCGTGTGGTGATGAAGAAAAAACCAACACCGGCCTAGGAGACTGGCGTCGATGGTCACCACCGACCATCGTACTGGGAGAAAGAACTTCCCTTAACTCAGGGAGGATTTCAGTGTCCCCCGCTTGGGGGCTCATCTGACCCGCAGGGACAGAAGGAACCGGCGGTCCAGGGAGAACTGGTTCTTGTCTCAAGTTAACAGCAACGCATGGTGTAAAGGGCAGAAATGGAACTATGCGAATGGGAACGCTCCCATCGCTGCCCTCTTGTTTACGAGAACTATCATGCTGAAAAACGTATTGAGTGAGAAACCGGTCGGGAAAGAGTCCACGCTGTTTGTTGTAAGGCTCGGGCCTTTTCTGGAGTGAGAATGACCAACCCGCGGGAAGAGTCCAAGATCAATTCCAAAAAGGAAATCTGCTGGACCGTTGTTGGGGAAGACTTTTCGAAGTTTATCTTCCGACCCAGGCGAGTAAGTGTATTTACTGTGATATCCACGGATTTCTCGCAGGCTGGAAGGGATTGGCCTTTGATCAGCAGGTCGTCCAGATACGGCAGTACCACCACTAAACGAAGCGTGGAGAATGGCCATGACAGCAGCCATGGTCTTGGTATAGACCCTGGGGGCGGTGGCGAGACCGAAGTGCAAGGCAATGAACTAGAAGTGTTCTTCTTGAACTGCAAAATGCAGGAACTGCTGGATGATAGGGACTCTCCCCTTTGCATGGCGGCGACACCGATCGGAAGAATTCCATTCGGCATCGCCGTACTTTGACAAACTGATTTAACAGCTTGAGGTCCAGTATGGACCGCATCGTTCCTTCCTTCTTTGGAACCACGAAGAAAGGTTTGAACAAAAAAAAAACAAAACAAAAAAAAAAACGCTGAACCATTCGTCTTGAGGGACCGGAAGGATGACTCCGTCCCTTTGCGGCGCATGAACGGCCCGAAGGAAGCCTGTGACTGAATGACAGCAGACGGCCGCCTACTTTGTCGGTGTCTGCCGGATACCACAACAAGTCATTGAGTAGAGGATCTATGGGATGTGCTTCCTTAGATCTAGATGCTGTCGGCCTGGGTTTCCAAGAGCGGTTAGGTCTGTGAGAGACCTGGGAACCTCTGTCTCCACGCGGGGACCGACGTGATCCGGAAGAGAAGGTTGTGGAGGACCAGCTGGAGCTGTTGCGAAAAAAGTCGAAAAGCGAGTCAGCTGCTGATTCCGAAAACGTCCGGGCAGCCCCTTGTTGTGGAAGAAACCTACTCTTCCCCCCGGAAGTGTCAGAAATGAGCTGGTCTAGGTTCTTGTCCAAACAGGCGACCAGTTTGATATGGCAGAGAAGTTGGAATCTGCCCGCCAGTCGCGTAGCCATAGGGCTCTTTTGATGGAGACTGCATTAGTGGTTGCCTTAGCAGCGCAATTAGCGGCATCTAGAGAGGCGTCTACTGCAAAATCCCCTGCGTGAATTATCTGCCTGGCGACACTGGTTGTCTCCGGAGGATTGCTACCTTGGAAGGCAGTAATTAAGACTTCTGCCCAAGTGGCCATTGCCTTAGCCACTCAAGTCGCCGCAAAAGATGGAAAAAATGCCGCTCCTGAAGCTCCAAAAACTGAACTGGCGAGGTGGCCAATTTGACGATCGGAGGGGTTTCTGACTGAAGAGCCCTCAGAAACGGATCGAAGCGTTTTAGGAGCAAGGTACAATACAGGAGGATCCACCGAGGGGGACTGTAACCAGTCCTTCATTAGATCTTGAGTAAAGGGGTATTTAGCCTCGATAGGCTTTTGCCCTGTGAACCGCCTATGTGGTTAGTTCCTACACTTCTAAACAATGTCCTTCAACTCCGGATGGCTGGCGAATACCCTGCGTACACGTTTAGTCTTCTTAAAGGAGATAACTTGTTCCGGAGCGGGAATATTCTCCTTGTCCAACGTCAAAAACTTGTTGACTGACTGTCAGAGAATCAAGCGATTCATGGACATTTGGGGAATCCTGAGGGACTGACGTGTCAGACTCGAATTCAGAGACATGTTCTCTGCGAACATTAGGAGAGGGAAAGCGAGAGATAGAACTCGCCGATGCTGAATCGCGAACGTGACTAGTGGATGCGTCATGGGTCCGCTTTCTAGAGACCTGAGGATCCCTTGAACGAGCACGGCCCCTGCTGGCGGACGGTTCCCGGCCGTCACCAAAAGCCCTCCTCGGGCGGTAAAGACGCGTTCTGACTTAAAGAGGATTCTCGGAGGAGTCGATAGGCTTGGTCAGTGACTTCACAGACCGTGACAAAGACGCGGCCCACACAGGGGGACTAAATGCAGGGAGCACCTTGCAGCGGATGGCGTTTTAGCACAAGCCGGGTCGCAATCCGTGCATAGCGGATTAGTCTGGGTACTGGGCAAGGCAGTCTTGCAAGAGGTACCAGCGGTAAAGAACGCAGTGCGCTTTTTATTAGCCCCCTTTTGCTTCCTTAGACTGAGACATAGTGCCCGCGAAAGGGTTACAAGCAGAGCCTGGGCTGCAGCTGCAGGGAATGTGCAGTGAAGAGGTTAAGCTTTTCTCTGAGAGCAGATGCAGCTTACCCGTGGTCCTGATGTTGTGTCCCTGGGAGGAATATCGGTGGCCCTGTAGCGTCACCAGGTGTTGTCCATCCGTGCGCGCACCCCCGCAGCTGTCACAGAGCCCGAGGATCAGAGAAGGGGTTAAGAATATAGCAGTGCTCCTCTCGTACAGAGCGAGAGGCGCCAAAGACATGGGCAGCGCTATGTAAATTGTGGTCTAGTAGGCCGAAAAGCCGGGGACTAAATTTTTGGGCCTACCCGCGGCGAGCGCCGGGTGAAGGGGGAGGCCGCGACGGGGCGCCAGTATGCCGCCGAGACTCGGTCAGCGCTTCTCCCGGGGGACCAGGACCCGACCCCATACTTCCAATCCGGTGCTCGCGCCGTCTGCACTGTTCAAGAGCCTGCAGGTTTCATCCCATCTCCGATCCTGAGGTAAAAGAGCTGCCGGGCGATGTAGCAGAGCCGGAGAGATTGTTACAGGGGTATTGCTCAATCGATCCACCCTATGGGCAGGGGGACGGAGAGCTATGGGGCTGATTCAGGGCATCCGAAAGCGCTGGTCAAGTTTTCTCCATGCGCTTGCCCTCGTATCCGTGTGGGGTACCGGGACCGTAAAGGAACCATAGCCAGAAGAATCAGCCCCAGTCGTCACAGGAAAGTGTACGGGGAGGTATACTCCGCGTGCTTGCCTGTTGTTGGTTCGGGGGAGAGCGGGCCGTAGAAAGGAACCGTCGCCCCCTTCACTCCGTTAATTAAAAAATAAAAATTTACAGAAAATTCAAAAATAAAAACGGTGGGGTCTGAAACCAGAACCAAATGCCTCCTACAGACACTAAGCAAGAACTGGAGAAATCTCATCCAGCGAGAGGGTGTATACTGCAGGGGAGGAGCTAACTTTTTTCTGTGTTTACTTAGTGTCCTCCTAGTGGCCAGCAGCATAACACCCACTGTCTCTGTGTCCCCCAATAACGCGTAGGAGAAACTGAAATATCACATGGTCATAAGTCTTCAGCCCCTTTGCTCAGTATTGAGTATAAGCACCTTTTGAGCTAGTACAGCCATGAGTCTTCTTGGGAATGATGCAACAAGATTTTCACCCCTGAAGTTGGGGATCTCTGCCATTATTCCTTGCAGATCCTTTCCAGTTCTGTCAGGATGGATGGTGAACGTTGGTGAACAGCCATTTTCAGGTCTCTCCAGAGATGCTCAATTGGGTTTAGGTCTGGGCCAGTCAGGAATGGTCACAGAGTTGTTCTGAAGCCACTCCTTTGTTATTTTAGCTGTGTGTTTAGGGTCATTGTCTTGTTGGAAGGTGAACCTTCGGCCAAGTCTGAGGTCCAGAGCACTCTGGAGGAGGTTTTCACCTAAGATATATTATTATTTATTTATATAGCACCATTGATTCCATGGTGCTGTACATGAGAAGGGGTTACATACAAATTACAGATATCACTTACAGTAAACAAACTTACAATGACAAACTGATACAGAGGGGAGAGAGGACCCTGCCCTTTTTGGCTTACATGCTACTGGATGGTGGGGAAGGAGACAGTAGGTTGGTGGGTTGCAGCAGTTCCGGTGTTGGTTGAGGTGATATCACCGATAGTGGTGAGAGAGGAGGCAGCGGGGTCATTGCAGGCTGTAGACTTTTTTGAAGAGGTGGGTTTTCAGGATCAGTCTGAAGGATCCAAATGTGGTTGATAGTCGGACTTGTTGAGGCAAAGAATTCCAGAGGATAGGGGCAATTCGGGAGAAGTCTTGGAGGCGGTTGGATGAGGAGCGAATAAGGTCTTGGGAGGATCGGAGATTACGTGAGGGAAGGTATCGGGAGATTAGTTCAGAGACATATGGTGGAAGACAGGTTATAGATGGCCTTGTAGGTATTAGTAATTTGAACTGGATACGCTGAGGGAATGGGAGCCAGTGAAGAGATTTGCAAAAGGAGAAGCGGAGGAGTAGCGAGGAGAGAGATGAATTAGTCGGGCAGCAGAGTTAAGGATGGACTGGAGAGGTGCGAGGGTGCTAGCAGGGAGACCACAGAAAAGGATGTTGCAGTAGTTGAGGCAGGAAATGATGAGGGCATGCACAAGCTTTATAGTAGATTGAGGAAAGGACGGATTTTGGAAATATTTTTGAGCTGGAGACACAGGAGGTAGAAAGGAGCTTGGATGAGCGGTTTGAAGGACAAGGCAGAGTCAAAGGTTACTCCGAGGCAGCGGACTTCCAGTACTGGGGAAAGTGTGATGTCATATATCTCTGTACTTGGCCACATTCATGTTTCCTTCAATTGCAACCAGTTGTCCTGTCCCTGCAGCTGAAAAAACACCCCCATAGCATGATGCTGCCACCATTTTTCACTGTGGGGATTGTATTGGGTAGGTGATGAGCAGTGCCTGGTTTTCTCCACACATACCGCTTAGAATTATCACCAAAAAGTTCTATCTTCGTCTCATCAGACCAGACAATCTTATTTCTCATAGTCTGGGAGTCCTTCATGTGTTTTTTTTTAGCAAACTCTATGCAGGCTTTCATATGTCTGGCACTGAGCAGAGGCTTCCGTCGGGTCACTCTGCCATAAAGGCCCGACTGCTGGAGGGCTGCAGTGATAGTTGACTTTGTGGATCTTTCTCCCATCTCCCTTCTGCATCTGTGGAGCTCAGCCACAGTGATCTTGGGGTTCTTCTTTACTTCTCTCACCAAGGCTCTTCACCCACAATTGCTCAGTTTAGCTGGACGGCCAGGTCTAGGAAGACTTCTGGTGGTCCCAAACTTCTTCCATTTAAGGATTATGGAGGCCACTGTGCTCTTAGGAACCTTGAGTACTGCAGAAATTCTTTTGTAACCTTGGCCAGATCTGTGCCTTGCCACAATTCTGTCTGAGCTCCTTGGCCAGTTCCTTTGACCTCACGATTCTCATTAGGTCTGACATGCACTGTGAGCTGTGAGGTTATATAGACAGGTGTGTGCTTTTACAAATCAAGTACTATCAGTTTAATTACACACAGCTGGACTCCAATGAAGGAGTAGAACCATCTCAAGGAGGATTGCTAGGAAATGGGCAGCATGTGACTTAAATATGAGAGTCTGAGCAAAGGGTCTGAATACTTATGACCAAGTGAAATTTCAGCTTTTCTTTTTTAATAAATTTCCAAAAATGTCTACATTTCTATTTCTTTCAGTCAAGATGGGGTGCAGAGTGTACATTATTCAGAAAAAAAAAATGAACTTTGTGGAGTTTACCAAATGGCTGCAATGAAACAAAGAGTGAAAAATGTAAAGGGGTCTGAATACTTTCCATATCCACTGTATGCAATAATGGTATTAGATACCCTCAGGAGAAAGCTAGTAAAGCTAAACTCAAGCCAGGATTTTGTGAAAAATTCCAAAACTACATAAACCCCTAATGAAGCCTTGATATAAGTAGATTAATAGAGCAGGGACAAACCTATTTATTTATGCAAAGGTAAAAGTCAACTTCGTAACAGAGGTACCAATTTTAAATAGACACACGCATATTTCCAAAAAAAAAAATGTCTGGCATTTGCATGTTTCAGTAAAGATAAAGTGAAGGGTCTATCCAGAGTTCTAGAACGTTAGCGTGAATTACAACACATGTCCTAATGGTTATCGCGTGTTTACAAGATGTGTGTCACCTGCAGAGGCTGAGCCGAGGTCCTCTGCAGAGGCTGAGCCGAGGTCCTCTGCAGAGGCTGAGCCGAGGTCCTCTGCAGAGGCTGAGCCGAGGTCCCCTGTGGCTACAGATGGTGTGTGCATGCTGCCTGTGTCCTCACCTGTAGTTGCAGGGATGCATGTGTGAGGTGCTGGGGAAAGGTCGGTCAACAAAATGATCAATAATAATCCCCATGATGGGCTGGGTCCTTTCATACTGCCTGAAATGCAACAAACAAATTGATGTTATTGAGCTGCTGGGCCTAGGTGTCCTATAGGATGTGTTCTTCAGTGTAGGGGTATTGGTGTAATAATTAGAATAATGAAGGTGCACTGAGCTGGTTTATAAGTGTGCTCCATAAATAATGCCTCCAGATAACTCCTTATCTTTGGTGCTCAGGCTTACCGAGTGGACATGAAGGCCAGATTGGTTCTGTAAGCGCAAGTCAAAGTGAGCGTCCCTATGGGCGTCCCCACCGTGCCAACACGTACTGCCTGAAACCCTGCAAAAGGCACAGAGAAATGAGGAGTAAACGACCCAAATGCTGATTACATATTGGGATAATCTGAGAATATAGCCAAATCACATGTATAGAGAGAGAAGGAGCTTAGCTATCTAAATAGGCAGCCAGCCCCCTTTACATACTGCTCCAAACATGTCATTACAGGAAAAGCTGTCTAGAGCGGGACAAACTCCGTATGAAGATCTGCTGAGACCCAAGTCAGCGGATGAAGATTGAAGCATTAAAGATGTATTTTCAATAGCTCATAAACAATCACTGATCAGGTACATAGAAGATGAATGACACTTGTGCACAGAACCATCAGTAATAAAATGGACGGTCATCGCTCTTGTTAGTGCATGCTCTCTTTACAAATGACGATGTGGTGCTAAGAACTTGGATTTTTAAGTAAGCTTAAAAATAATTTAACCGACAATCATTTTGCTCATTCGTGGGGTGATTGGCGGCTTATTGATACTGCCTGATTATCGGGAAATGAGCGTTCCCAGGAACGATAATCGTCCAGTGTAAATGCACACAAAATGTACATTACATAACTTGCTCATTTAACTTCATTTTTTGCAGTAAAATACGGAGTGGCCCAAATTGTACCAAAGTATTGGCACAAGATCTGTGCACATTGTAAGCCAAGAGGTGGCATAAGGTGATAAGTGCCAGTGTCATAAATTTGATGTCTAGTCTAATTCAGGACAATAATAATGAATCTGCCTCCGAGTGACTATTTTATATTTATTAATCCTTTAAAACAAGTGACCCAGCTTCTCTGTGAATTTTACAATCATACAAAGAGGGAATGTTTGGCCAGATCTGCTAGAGGGTCGGCACTTGCAGTAGCAACACAGCAGCTGACTTATTACCTTCTTTAAGTCCTAAGAGCTGGACGTCTCCAAAATAAATCCTAAAAGAAGAAAAATATGTTAAACACTTGAAATATAAGAAAACTACAATGTGTCATTGGGAGGATAGACTAGGGCGGTCCAGATCGATGTTGCTGCTAGCTAAATTTGCAGTTCAGAAGTGGATATTACAAAAACAATCTAAAAAGTCTAATAGATCGGCAGTACAGACCTGTAGAGAATGACATATTCATGTCCTTGCTTCCTGGACAACCTGTAAGCAGGGGTGACCCGAGTGACGGCAAGTAATGACTTCAGTAGTAATGACAGCCGATTATATACAGTATATGAGACTTTGATGTCCCGGTCACACCTACGACCCAGATAGAAAATAAAACAGATCACAGAAAGACAAGGTTATTGCTAGTGCTTAGCCTATGTACCTGATGAGAACGTTCTACTTCAGTGACTATCTGTGCACATCTGCTTCACAGCGATGCTACAATCAATCACCTCCCCCAATAGATGCAAATATATCCTACATACAGTCAGGATATGACACATTGCTACTGTCTCACTGAGCCATCTGCTGAGGACTTGTCATATCTAATAACGCTGCACACACTTGATTTAATTTCCCAATACATTGTCACAAGATCAGGAGTAATTTTTTTTTCACCTTCACAAACACCGAGCTAAATGATAACGTTCTAATTCAGGTGTATAAAAAAATAATTTGTGCAAATTATATAGTAGAGGAATACTTTTTCACACTTCTCAAGATCAGAAAAAATTAAAAAGGTTTACACTAACTTTTCGTTCATTTCCAGACACCAGACTTCCAGCTCCATGGAGTCTCCCTGAAAAATAAATGCAAGAAGTGAGCATAGAAAGCGGACTGGCCTGACCCTTTGTACTGTTTGGAGGGTTTGCTACATCTGCATCCAGCGTAGACCATCATGTCCACTTGGCAGCAAGGACTTCAGGCCGGTACCTAATAACCAACCCTTAGGATGATGATACATTAATATGGACGATGTGTAACTGACTTTACTGGATGCACAGTGGCAAGCACCGAGGTTTTTCCTAAACTAAACTTTAAGGATTTTCCTGTAGGCAGATGGTAACAACCATTGACAGGACAGGTGTTACCTTCTAGATCGCGCTATGAGATCTCCCTAGATTCAGTCCTGTGTGAATGGGGCAGAGGTCGAGGGTACGCACTGACACTCCAGACATTTTATATATGTTTGACCTCCATTCCATTCAAGTGGAGGACAGAAGCTCCGCGGGGCTCAGCTGCCAATTCCTCACCAATCTAAAAGGTATCTCCGATACTGTGGATAGGTTCTAACTTTTTACCAGAATACCCCTGTATATAACAGGGGAAAGAAGAGTAAAGTAGTAGGGTGCATTTTTTTCTCTGCTCCCAAAACTTCTTGTTGGTATAAACTTGTCAGATGAGAAATTCGGGGTATAATTACAGGGGTTTCCTATCTCAGACACAAATATCTCTAAATGTAATAAACACCTGATCGTACCTCTGGGTCCGGCACCTATTTTGAGGGGAGGATTTTCCCATCTGATAAGACATGTAGACATAGTGGTGGGATCTGAACCTCCATGTCATATACTGAATATGTCCCATCAGATAGTAAAACAATTAAAAGGCTTTAAAAGAGAATGTTCAGTTTTAGTAATTTTCGCAAGGATGAAGCTGTCCCTTGTGCCTCATACGCATTAGTCTTTTACCTCGGAGGTCTTCAGGGAGATCTCCACACACATGGAGCGCCCCACGGCTGGCAGCTGGCCTGAAAGCGCTTTCTTGGCTTCTTGCGTCACCTCGGGGATGTCTTTTATCGCCAAATTAAACTGCAAAAAATCAGGACAGTTAATGCACATCCACATATAAAATATGTATGTGACGAGACGCCATATTAAAAAAAAAAATCTCTTACCCAGTCGGAACCTGTCGGAGAGGAAGATGAACGAGTGCAAATCTTATCTCCGAGCCGGGCTTGTACGATGACCTGCACTGCCTGTCGAATGAAGACATTGCTAATGAAAGTTAAGAACGCTGCAGCAAGAAAAGTGAAGATAATATTTCCCATTATGAGTTACACAGCAATCAAAATGTTTCACTTGTATTAAAATTTCGGTCTATGATCAGATCCAAAGAGATCTGGAAAACATTGGAGATTATATAGATATGAGGAGCCGTATGATTGTGTCCGCACACAGAAGACGCGGTCGAGATTCTCTAAGTGCACAGTGAATCTACAAGATACCAGAAAAATCAATTTTAACACCTTTAACCCATTCCTTAATTAAGCCCCTGTCGCTGCCATCTTTGTATGTGTATGACGACCAGCCTGTGGTTAAGCTTCAAACGAGATGATTCATTTCCCTATATACTGCAATATATATATATATATATATATATATATATATATATATATATATTGCAGTATGGCATAGGAGGTTCCCATAGTCTGGGAAGACAACAAACTAGGTACAAAAAAGCTAAAAATAAAAAACCCACAGATCAGCCGATTGGCAGTCATTTAATGGCCAGGATCGTTTAGTGTTAATGCAAGTTTACATTACCTATCGATGGCTTATTCTGCATCAATAATTTGAAACATTTTTAAGTCCCCAATTAAAGCCATATTTCAAGACCAAACCAAGTAAAAAAAATTTGAAACTAATCTAGGGCAAAGAATGTAAGGTTTTGTTTTTTTATCCCAAAATTCTGGGCCTTTCATTAGCGTAAATCTCCCCCATTTAGTTTTGCTTCTACCTTTAATGCAAAGAATTTGACAAACTTGTCCAGGTCCTTCCGGTCCTGAGGGCTGAGGTCGGAATCCATTGTGTCTGGAGAACTGCAGAAATGAGAATAAATGATTAATAAAGTGCAAGGAAGAAAGGCGACAGAGCCAACGAGAGATGCCGGGTCTGACCTGTGCCACACGGCATAACGGCTCGGTCACTTCAGGCAAAATTAATCATTTCACAGAATCAAACACCAAAAATTCCAATTTTCTGGTTGATGAGAAAGGAAAACAACCAAAGTCGTCATGGGGTAAAGATTTTCTTACAAGCTGCATTTTATCAGCTATTCACAGGGTAGAAGAGAAAAGTCTGATCACTGGGGGCCGCACAAATCACTACAATGGGGGTCGCCAGCACTTATTTTTCTTCAAGAGAAAAGAAAACAAAAGTGATATCAGCGTCTTGCAGTAATAAAACTGGGGGATTGAGACCCCGGTGTGGCCTCAGATCAGACATGGTCTGTAACTAGGATTCGGGAAAAAAAATGGTCACTTTGGAAAAACCTAGCTGCCATGATCCAACGTGCAGTAACTGGGCTTTTTTCTGTTGTGTTTTTCTGCAGGCACTCGCACCTACATGAGCAAAAGCAATCTGCTCCTATTGCTGCATTTTTTTTTCCTTTTTTGATGCATATTTGAAGCAGCCTTTTTTAATGCATATTTTAGTGCTGAGACACAGATTCTGCAACTTCAGAAGCAAATGTGTTTGTTATGTGTGGCTCCTCATAGAAGCATATACATAAAAAATTTGCTTTGCTTAAAACAATGCAGTGGAAAAAAAACAGCAGTTATACTAGGTGGGAACATGGCGTTAATGTCTTAAGCATACTTTCCTCTCATCCTTTACATATGACCATAGGGTCAATGATGCTACCATTAGGAGGTAGACGCTAAGCAAATAGATTGTTAGCTCCTCCACCGAGCCATAGCCTTCCTGCAGGCAGAAAGCTAATGAGTTTCAGCCCAGTGTCCAGAGGAGGCAGACCTCCCTGCTCTGCTGTCACAACTAGGATTTTATTACCTTTCTTTCCCATTAGATTGGAAATACAGGGATGACATGATCTCCCCAATACCCCACTCAGAGAAGGCCGAACCGCACTGCCGACTACCCTAAATTAGGAAGATAAGAGAGGTGCAGCAGAGCACAAATCCCCTGCAATCCGTTAGGCCTGTTTCACACCAGTTGTTTGACGTCAGTCAAAATCCGCCGTTTTGCAAAAAAAAACGGACCCGCCATTTTTTTGGGCGGATCCATTTTTTTCCCATTGACTTTCATCAGCGGCTGATTTTGACGGATGGTCATCCGTTGGATCTGTTTTTTGACAGATCCGCCAAAATTTTGTCATCCGCTGACTACAGTGGACCGACAATGAAATGTTTTTTGTCTGCGGCAAAATAGCGGATAGCAACGGATCCGCCGCTATCCGCCATTCATTATAATGGTCGCCTATGGGCGGCGGATCCGTTGCCCTTTTTTTGCCAGAATCCGGCAACGGATCCGCTTTTTGACACTGAGCATGCCCGGAAGAATTTCCTTGCCAGAAATCAATCTCTCTCTCCCCCCTTTTTCCCAGAATCATTTTCCTTTACATTTCAGTCACTCACTACTAAAGCGGATCCGTCAAAAAACGGATCCATTGGCATATGTTTGTGCCACAACGGAAACGGATCTGTTTTTTCACAACCTGGCGGATTTTGACTGACGTCAAATAACTGAAATGTGAAACAGGTCTAATCTATAGAGGCAGCAGTCAACAAGCCCCGGGATGCCCCACCACCAAAACAGGAGACATCCAAGGAGCAAAGGCCGGAAGTCACCACATCTCTATCTCATTCCTGAACAAACACTGGAAAATCTACCGCCCTGGTAGAAAATAACCCATATCTGCTCCATGATGAAAAACTGGTTTAAAAAAAAAAAAAAAAAAAAAAAAGTATTCCTGGTGTTCATATACGGATAAAGGATTGAGAGACTAGGCAGAACAGACTTGAGGGGCAGGGGGTGTCTGTAGTCAATAATTAAAGCTAAGTAGCGCCGAAGGGTCACTTTTCATGATACGCACTAACTAAAGCATTGCACGGAGGGACTGATAAGACTGCAGCTCAAAGGCAGACGCTTTCCTTCCGAGGGGGATATAGGATGCCACGCTCAGCTTTTTGAAGCCAACTCTGCCCTCCTCAGCAGTTTCACGCAGCGTACCCCTGGGGAGCAGCAGAATCTGAATATTCAGTTATATAAGCTCAGAGTCATCTCCCAGAAGGCACCTGAGATATTAATGAAAGCTTATGAATCCCCTGTACTTGCAGTACTTAAAACTTCACCTATATCTGGAGGCCGTACAGACTGCACCCACGAACGATCAGGAGCAGCTCTCTGCAACAATTTTACTATTTGAAATTATTTTTTTTCTGCATCTATAGCAGATTCAGCTCCAAAATCTGCATCAAGGACCATTTCAGATACTCTTTAATGTCTATTGATCTCAAGGTGCCGTCTTCATCTCCCCAAACTTTTCTTTTAAAGCATTCCCCATTTAAAAATCAATAGGAAGCTAATTTAAAAAGATTATTCAAAGAGGTTTTGTGTAGAATCAGATCCAAAATCCTCATGAAAACTCCTCCATATGAACATCCCGTGATCAATAAACGGTACAATGGCTAACAGCTTTATGGACTCTGCATTATTGGCCGTAGAATGTGTCATATTTGGAAATTTTGCTTATAATATGTGCACCGAAGACCAGAAGACTCGGATAATTTCTTAGCCACATTTAGATTTATGAAGTGAAAGGGGAATATTAGACTAATATTGATACGTTTTATCTTTGAAAAACAAGGCTAGAACATGCAGGAAAAAAAAAAAAAAAAATCGGAATTGTGAATAAAGCCTAAACCCTCATTACAATGGTCCTCTAACCAGTGCAATTGGCAGTTATCACCGAGCAATACGTCTGGTTAGTTCTCCTATTCCACATAAAGTAGTTTTCTGGGCCTTGCCTATCCCAATACCAAACCAGTAGGTGTGGAACTCACAGCAACTTTACCAATGAGAAGTTCAGAGGGTGGAGCTGATCCAACATGGGCCATGTCCCCTTCATTGTCTTCAGAAACTACTCTGTACATTTTGAAGGATCGGCCTTGATACTTGGTTATTGTCTACAGCACCAGGCACAGTTATTACTAAAAGCAAAGAGAAGGGTCCCGACGATGTAACAATAAAGGTCTATCCTAAAAATAAGCTGCAGGCATCAAGGATTGAGAAAAAACTTTTGCTAGAGGACCATCCATATAGACAGCTGCTGCTCCTAGGAAGGAAAGACTCCTGTGGTGTACACATGAGTAATATTGATTCATGGAACCTCATGTACTATAGAAGGAATTGCCTGCAAGATCCATGGCTGACGGTAATCCAAGAGGACTGCGGCAGTCCAAAATAACCATGAAAATAGGACAGGAACATGTCCATCCAGGAGGAGCATGACAATTGGTCAAGGCCATGTCCTTCCAGGAGGAGCATGACGATCGAGCAGGGCCATGAGTATCCAAGAAGAGCATGACGATCGGGCAGGGCCATGGGCATCCAAGAGGAGCATGACGATCAGGCAGGGCCATGGCCATCCAGGAGGAGCATGACAATAGGGCAGGACCAGAGCCATCCAAGAGGAGCATGACGATTAAGCAGGGCCATGGCCATCCAGGAGGAACATGATGATCAGGCAGGGCCATGGTCATCCAGGAGAAGTAAGATCGGACAGCGACATGGCCATCCTGCAGGGCCATGGCCATTCAAGAGGAGCATGACGATCAGGCAGGGCCATGGCCATTAAGTAAGAACATAACGATCAGGCAGGGCCATGGTCATCCAGGAGAAGTATGAAGATTGTACAGAGACATAGCCATCCAAATCGGGCAGGGATAGGGCCATCCAGGAGGACCATGACGATCGGGCAGGGCCATACAGGTGGACCATGATGATAGGGCAGGGCCAGGGCCATACAGGTGTACCATGACGATTGGGCAGGGCCAGGGACATACAGGTGGTCCATGATGATAGGGCAGGGCCAGGGCCATACAGGTGGACCATGACGATTGGGCAGGGACAGGGCCATACAGGTGGTCCATGATGATTGGGCAGGGCCATACAGGTGGACCATGACCATCTAGGAGGACTATGTTGAACTTTTGAGTTCACCCAATATACGATTGCGTTACAACAGATTTTAAAAATGTTATCCAGCGTTTCTCACTTCCACTTCAGGAAGTGAGCGGTTCTGAAGTGCCATGGCGATTGCTCAAGCCTGAGAAAGTGAGCAGCACTGTATTACCCCTTCAAAGGAATATTCCCTAAAAAACATGTTATTCACCATCTATAGTATAGGGGATAACTTACTGATTGCTGTGGATTCCAGCAGTGAGACCTACAGCGATCCTGAGCTCTGCAGTCTCATCTTGAATGCAGTGTAGGTGCCCATGATTGACCTCTGCTCCATTCATTGTTTATGGAAGTGTCGATTTAAATACTTTTATGCCCAAAAATGACAAACGTATTCTAGGATTGGTCCCTTTACTGGCTAACCAGAAGACTTATGTTTGCAGCTTTCAGAGCACAGAGGCTCCTTCTTCATGCAGGTTTACAAAAAATATGGGATGTGTTGTAAGCCGAGGGCAGCGTTCGCTCTATTTACTGCAGTCTCATAGACGATTATGTCTGCAGTCAGAACGGGACTGCAGAGCTCAGACCTCAGCATCGCTCCGGGGCCCAGTGCTCGGCCTCCCAGCATATAGCAAGGGATTCTTTTATTTAAACAATAAACTTTAAAAATAATCAGCACTGACTTGCACGGTGGAACAGTATAAGAACTCCCCCCCCCAAAAAAAAAAACATCACAGAATCCCCCCCGCAGGGCTACTCATATGGACGCATCGTCTCTTGGCCATAATGTCTCGGTCTGACGCCTATCACAGCATATATTATATATATAGTGTACATTATTGAGTGAGGGGTAATACAGATGATAAAACCTGACCACAAGGTGGAAGATCCCTCTCATATTACAGCTATGATGCTGTATATATATTGTATGACTTTGCATCTTCCCCGGTAATAATGGTCACTTATGGGCAGCACGTTCCCTGCTCACCTCCAGCTGACGCGTCTCAGCTCCAGTCTCTTCTCTCCCCGGTCCCGTCTCGTCTTCCCCCCCTTCCCTCTCGTCCCCGGTCTCGGCTCCCCCTCTGTCCCCCGGCTCACGTCCCCCCCGGTCTCGGCTCTCCCTCTGTCCCCGGCTCACGTCCCCCCCGGTCCCGGCTCCCCCTCTGTCCCCGGCTCACGTCCCCCCCGGTCTCGGCTCTCCCTCTGTCCCCGGCTCACGTCCCCCCCGGTCTCGGCTCTCCCTCTGTCCCCGGCTCACGTCCCCCCCGGTCTCGGCTCTCCCTCTGTCCCCGGCTCACGTCCCCCCCGGTCTCGGCTCTCCCTCTGTCCCCGGCTCACGTCCCCCCCGGTCTCGGCTCTCCCTCTGTCCCCGGCTCACGTCCCCCCCGGTCTCGGCTCTCCCTCTGTCCCCGGCTCACGTCCCCCCCGGTCTCGGCTCTCCCTCTGTCCCCGGCTCACGTCCCCCCCGGTCCCGGCTCCCCCTCTGTCCCCGGCTCACGTCCCCCCCGGTCTCGGCTCTCCCTCTGTCCCCGGCTCACGTCCCCCCCGGTCTCGGCTCTCCCTCTGTCCCCGGCTCACGTCCCCCCCGGTCTCGGCTCTCCCTCTGTCCCCGGCTCACGTCCCCCCCGGTCTCAGCTCTCCTTCCCTCACGTCCCCGGCTCACGTCCCCCCCCCCCGGTCTCGGCTCTCCCTCTGTCCCCGGCTCACGTCCCCACCGGTCTTGGCTCTCCTTCCCCTTCCTTCACGTCCCCGGTCCCGGCTCTCCCTCTCGCCCCCGGTCTCAGCTCTCCTTCCCTCACGTCCCCGGCTCACGTCCCCCCCGCCCGGTCCCGGCTCCCCCTCTCGCCCCCGGTCTCAACTCTCCTTCCCCTCCCCTCACGTCGCCGGTCCCGGCTCCCCCTCTGTCCCCGGCTCACGTCCCCCCCCGGTCTCGGCTCTCCCTCTCGTCCCCGGTCTCGGCTCTCCTCCCCCTTCCCTCACGTCCCCGGTCCGGCGCTCGGAGCCGCCATTACTGTTTGTGTTTTGCTCTGTCTGCGTGGAAAGCTCATCTGCGATTTCTCAGTCGCACATTCTACACCCACAAAAAAAATTCCCTCACTCTCCGGTTCCCCCCTCATCCCCGCAGCACCATCTTATGACCGCCTAATTTCTACCAGAAACGAGGATATTTTTTTCCGAGTTGCGTCATGATCTGTGATGAGATGTGGAATCTGCAGCCGCCAACAACAAGACTGACTGCAGAGACTGCGCTGAGGTCTGGAGAGCCCGAAATTCGGTAAATGGCTGATTGTGTGGGGACCCGGGCGGCGGGGCCGCTGCTGCTTCACCGGAGGGGGCTGCTCAGCTCTGCTAAATAGTTTCTGTGGGACATATGAGACCAGGAAAGTAATAATCCACAGCAACCAATCACAATGCAGCTTTCATTTTTCAGAGGCTTTATGGAGAATGAAAGCTGCAATCTAATTGGTTGCTATTGGCAATAGCACCATTTTTCTTTAGCTCTCCCCACTGCGGCTCATTTTCATTTTTTCGTCTTCTTGCACAAGCAGTAACTTTTCCATCCACCCAGGACTTGTTTTTTCACGGGACGAGTCATAGTTGTGATCGAGAGCGTTCACCTTACTATATAATGTATTGAAAAATGGGAAAACCTGATAACACGTGCGATGAAATTGTGAAAAGTCATTCCGCCAAGGGGTTTTTTTTTGTGTTTTGTTTTTACGGCGTTCATTGTGGGGTAAAAATGAGCTGATTGCAGAAGTGGGACCAGTATGGGCGGTTGGGATGCCGAATTGTATGGGGCTGCAGTATTTGGCCCCGTCTCTGACCGCCGCTTCTTCTAGGGGGTGCAGTAAAAGCGCGCCAAATAGCTGACAAGCCTAAAGAGCTTTGACATCTAGGTCGGTGCCACCGGTTCCTATGCAGAGAGCAGGTGAGTTTGTCATCGGCTGTTGCGCTGTGCATAGGTAGCGACCGAGATAACAACGCGGCAGCACGGTGGCTCAGTGGTTAGCATTGCAGCGCTGGCGTCCTGGGTTCGAATCCCACCAAGGACAATATCTGTAAGGAGTCTGTATGTTCTCCCCGTGTTTGCGTGAGTTTCCTCCGGGTTCTCCGTTTTTCTCCCACACTCCAAAGACATACTGATAGGGAATTTAGATTGTGAGCCCCATCGGGGACAGTGATGATAATGTGTGCAAACTGTAAAGCGCTGCAGAATCTGTTAGCGCTATATAAAAATAAAGATTATTATTATTACATCATTGCCTATGCAGAACACAACAGCTGATGAGAAGATCACCTTGATGCGCATTGCATAGGCAGCAACTCGGGGTTGTCCTGTGCTTTCCCCTGCGTCTCCTCCTTTGTCATTTTTGGAGAGGAGAGGAGAGAAAAAGACCGGGCTGCGAGAGCTGCCCCGAATGTAAAAAAAAAACAAAAAAACAATAACGTGATAATAAATTTTAAGTTTTTACATAATTTGCCTAATCCTATCTAGGTTTTGGACTAAAGGGCCTGTCACACTAAGAAATATCGCTAGCAATATCGCTATAACTAGTGACGTTATAGCGATATTGCTAGCGATATCGCTGTGTCTGATACTTACCTACGACCCGCTCCCCCGCTGGTTATCGCTGATCGCGCGAGAACGTCCTGGACTGTTTCTCGTCGTCAGCTTCCTGTGGCGCTTCCTGCTGTGAAGACGAGCGACACGTGGAGCCGGATGGGAGGACGCAGGATCGCCTAGTGTGTCGGTAAGTAGCGATCCCCGACCCCTGCGATGTCGCTGGCGAGATCTGCCTGTGTGACAGCTCACTAGCGACCACTTAGCGATGCACCAGCGATCCTGACCGTGTCATATCGCTGGTCGGGATCGCTGGTACATCGCTAAGTGTGACAGTACCATAAGGGTTAAGGTTTGGGATCGTGCTATTGTTAGGGTTGGGTTTAGGGCCAGGATAATAACATATATATACAGTATATTTGTAATGAAAACTGAACTTAACAATGTATAACTTTCTTTTTTAAGTTTTATATCTAATGGCCCACGGGTGAGAAGTGAGAAAAAAATTGGCTTCCTCTGGTGCTAGCAAGCCCTGCCTCACCACCGGCGCTGCTGAAAAACACTTTAAAGGAGTATTCTGGTAAGAAGAACAGGTAATAAGTACTAGATTGGTGGGAATCCCCCACTGATGAATGGAGTGAAGATTGACCACTGTTGCTTCATTCATTCTCTATGCGACGCTGGGGATAGGTATTTTTTTCACTTAAATTTGAGTCGAGTAAAGACATTAGTGCTTCCCTGTCCTGACCGGTCCTCCATGGCATCCTGAGTAGGGCAGACGTAACTTCTGCGACCAGCATCCTTCATGCTTCTTGCGCTTACAAGGCCCTGCAACATCATGGGGCCAAGTAATCACAAGAGGCAGCCAGGATGGCGGATGCAGGACAGTCCAGCTGCATATGAAGGAGCAATTTAAAAGGAATCTATCACCTACAAAAATCAAACAAACGCTTTTTACCTGCATATATTGCGGTAATCTTCAGGTTAATAGCATTTATATCATGCCCGCCTTAGCGGAAGAGCAGCTACAGGGAGAAAAATAACTTTTATTCTCCCTGCAGCCACTGACTTCCAGACACTGGGGCGGTGCAGCAGTTACCGCTTATTGCAGAACAGGCTGTCAGTCGAGGAGAGATGACATTGGATAGTGATCAGTGACTGTAGCCGCCCCGATGACTGGAAGCGAGCGGCTGCAGGGAAGATGAAACTTTTGCATTCCTCCCTGTAGCTTAAACTTATGCAGAGGCATCAGGTATGAATATCAGAAATGACAGGACCCCTGTGCAAGGACCATAAATGGATCCATATTTCCTAATAGCTTCTCGTAGAGCACCCCCATCTCCAAGAATCCTCCGGTAACTAAATTCCTTGCACCCCACCTCTGGGACCTGCACCTATCGCTTTCCATTCACTTTTATGGCAGTTCCGAAATTAGCTGAGGAAGTGCACTCGACATTTTTTGGAGCGGCTTGACAAGTAGAGAGAGCTTGTATAAAACGCCACCTCTCTATCCCCAGCAGGACCCCATTTTTGGGATGGGCTCCTGTCCCTGCTTTAATGATGGCAAGGGGCCCCGCTAACCCATGTGTACTTATGGTGGTGGTCCTGCCCCTGGGAGCTATCACTGTTCCATTTCATGTTATGGAGATAATGTCTCCCAGATGCAGCCGGGGACGGAGGGCGGGCCTGACCGGGTGTGATGTGGATATTATATGGTGTTTCGCCATGTAATATTACATGTACATGGCAGAATGGTGGCGATAAATCGGCCTTGGAAATAGTAGACCATCGTTGGATTTCCACCCGTCAGTGATCGGATACGTTTCTCTCCGTAGATCTCACCTTTATTTCTATATCAATAACTGGCGCTCAAGGAAAAATATACATAAAGGCGCCTGCTGTGCTCGACCCACAATCACAAAGATCAATCACATTTAATATATCGAGTCCAAGGCGTCTGTGGAAATAAGAGCAGGAGTGTTTCTGACCGAATCCTGTGGCTGGCCGCATTATTGCAGCGCAGACCAGGAATCACTGGGTAAGACTAGGAAGGCACAGCGACTTTTTTCATGTCGCATCAAGTCACATGACCAAAACATTTGGTCTTAGTGTTCCTCAATTTTTCGGCTGTGACACAAGTCCAGAGACTGCAGCATAGTGCAAGTGAATGGGGTCGCATGGTGTTCCCCAAGATACTGTGGCAAGCAAGTCGAAAATAATCCAAGTGATTCCAACACTTAGCGATTTGCTTGTCGTGGTTCCTTTCGGGTCACAATATGACCCGATTCGCATGCAGCATGCTGTGAACTTTCCAAGGGCGGTGAAATTGCTAAATGCCATCTATACATCATTCATTAGGTAGTAAATATTTTAGAGGTGAGAAAATATTCTGAAATTTGTAAAAAAAAAACAAAAAAAACATTGTCGTTATTTTTAGAGATTAGTCCTGTATATTGATTTTGGAGTATGTGTGACATTTTGGTCACTTTTTATTGTCATTTTTGTTTTTTGGGGAGAGGGGTTGGCGATGATTTAATAGCCTTTCAGGCATTCCAATTTTTTTTTTTCTTCGGCATTGAACTTATACTTTTAATAATTTTATAGTTTAATGTATTTTTTGGTCACGACGCTACTAAATATGATTTTTTTATCTTTAATTATTGTTGACGCGACATGATCAAAACTTTTACATTTTTTTAAAACATTTTAATTTTTACTTTATTTTCAGTTCCTCTAGAGGACTTAGGCTTTGTGCACACGTTGCGGAATTGCCACGGAAATTTCCGCGGGAATTCCATTCCGCAGGAAATACGCGAGAAAACCGCATATTAATTCCCGCCTATTTCCCGCGGAAAAACTAGCGATTTGCAAGCGTAATCAGCTTGCAGAATGCTAGCGTTTTCCAAGCGAACTGTAGCATCGCTTGGAAAACTGATTGACAGGTTGGTCATACTCGTCAAACATAGTGTTTGACTAGTGTGACCAACTTTTTACTATTGAGGCTGCCTATGCATTATCAGTAGTAAAAAGATCTAATGTTAAAAATAATTAAAAAAAATTAAAAAAAAGGTGTCTTTCTCACCTTCCGACATCCCGCGCAGCGTCCCCGATCATCGCGATGCTCCCGGCAGGTCCCGTTCCCAGTGATGCATTGCGACAATGGCCTTTGACGTCGCGGTCTTTCTAGACCACTACGGTATCGCGAGACCGCTACATTATCAAAGGTCATTGTCGCAACGCATCACTAGGAACAGGACCTGCCGGGAGCATCGCTGAGGTCTGGTGACGCTGCAAGGGACATCGGAAGGTGAGAATATGACGATTTTTTTATTTTAATTCTATTTTTTACAGCATTATTGTACCCAGAGCCTGGAGGAGAATCTCCTCTCCTCCGGACCATGGACACCATCCGCAAATGTTCTGCTTACTTTTCGCGTTTTCACGGCAAAATCGTGCATTTAAAATCGCTGCGAAAACGCAAAAAAAACGCTACGTGTGAACACAGCCTTAAACTTGCGATTTGTCCACCTTTACTATATACTGCAGTTTTCATATGGAGCTCAGCCTGTGGCTCTACTTCATAGAAGGACCAATATGGTAGTTATATCATGGTAACCCATCAGTTCCCTATGATCGCGCCAATGTTATTATTCAATATATAAATGGTTGGACTGCTGTGATTTGAGGGTGCTCCAGTCGCTGCTGGTACAGGTGGATGTCGGCTGTGTAACGCAGCCAGTATCTGCCTGGTATGAAGCAGGATCAGCTCCTGAGCTGGATTCTCACTTTCCATTATGTCTAGACCACATTGACCATCAGTAGATGTAAATCGCAGATGGATGGTTCCTGAGTGATGACCGCCTCCTTTCTCTTCTTTCCAGATAACCTCCCTATGACGTAGCCCAGGATACTTGTGACATTTGCTGGTCTTTGTAGCTTGACTATGGCTATTCCGATAACTGTCCTGGATTGTGACCTCCTGTTATACGGCCGCGGACACCGCACCCTGGACCGGTTTCGCCTGGATGACGTTTCCAATGAGTACTTGGTTACTACATATGGCTTCCCCCGGCCATTCATCGACTACTTGGTTGAACTTCTGGGTGCGAGCCTATGCCGGCCGACTCAGCGATCCCGTGCCATCAGCCCTGAGACTCAGATCATGGCGGCTCTTGGATTTTACACCTCTGGTTCATTCCAGACCCGTATGGGAGACACGATTGGAATCAGCCAGGCTTCCATGAGTCGATGTGTGACCAATGTCACCGACGCTCTGGTGGAGAGAGCCGCGCAGTTCATCTGTTTTCCCCAGGAGGATGTGTCGGTGCAGAAGCTGAAGGATGACTTTTATGGCCTGGCGGGGGTCCCAGGTGTGCTGGGAGTGGTGGACTGCATGCATGTGACCATTAAAGCCCCTAATGCAGAGGACTTGTCATATATAAACAGGAAGGGCTTGCACTCTTTAAATTGCCTTCTGGTGTGTGACACTCAAGGGGTCCTTCTCTGGGCTGAAACCCACCGACCCGGCAGCACCCAGGATGATATGGTTCTCCACCAGTCCAACCTTTCCTGTCTGTTTGAGACGAAAATGCATAAAGAAGGTTGGATGCTGGGTATGTTCCCATCATGTGTCTGCAGCTATGCATTATATACCCTGAGGGGTTGTTAAACGATGGTGGGGGATTCCCTGTCTGATGTCTCCTACTTATGCAACAGTATAGTCACACATTCGCCTATAGGATCCCATGCGAACCCCATTTCTCACCCTGGTATAACTGTATGTCACAGTCAGGGTGCGCAAGTACAGAGCTGTGTGACACAGACCGCATCTGCCTGTAACAACAGCGACCCGATCCAGCTATAATCGCTGCTGTTTAAGCATTTAAATGCAGCTGTCAATGCCTAAATGTCAATAGCTGGTGCACACGGAGGAATAAATGGTGCCGACGGGTTACAATGGTAGCTGAGAGATAGCTGGAAGCCCTCATCACTGCCTTATTGGCCCCTTTGTAAACCTCCGTCACACATAGCGATCTCGCTAGCAAGATCGCTGCTGAGTCACAAGTTTTGTGACGTAACAGCGATCTCACCAGCGAGATCGCTGTGTGTGACACTGACCAGCGACCGGCCCCCCTGCCAGTTATCGCTGATCGTCCTGGAATGGCCAGGATGTTTTTTTGATCGCTGGTCTCCCGCTGGCCAGCACGCATCGCTGTGTGTGACAGGCGGGAGACCGAGCAGGAGCTGGTAACTAAGGAAAACAGAGGGTTTCTAAGTGCCGCGCAGCACTTAGAAACCCGATGTGTACCTTGGTTACCAGCTCCCTGCACCAGCGCGCTGGTAACTAAGGTACACAGTGGGTAACTAAGCGACGTGCATCGCTTGTTACCCCCGTGTCGCTGGTGCTGATCGCTGGTGAAGCTGCCTGTTTGGTAGCTCACCAGCGATCATGTAGCGACACACCAGCGATCCTGACAAGTTCATTTCGTTGTCGGGATCGCTGGTGCGTCGCTATGTGTGACGGGGCCCTTACCCACAGCCTGCCTGGATTTCATAGGAAAATGTTAATTTAACTATATACTGACTGCAATTAGACAACGACAGGATCAGGTTCCCTAAGGGGGCTACAAAAGTAAAGTAAAAAAAAAAAATTACACATAGATAATTTTTCTAACTAATATGAAATATATATAGTAAAAAAAAGATGTATGTTTTAGTCGACCAACTTTTCTCAGGTTAACTAGTATGATAAAACCCATATTTGCATTTTTTTTTCAAAGTTCTGAATTGTTTTTATACCCCTGTATAAATAATTGAGTTTGCGATATATTCTGAGAGATAACGTTCTCATATTCTGTATTTATTAGCGGACAGTGTGTTTCACCTCCGGCCTTGGCTAATGACGCCGGTGCAAATCCCCGAGAGCCCCCAGGAGTACAGATACAACATGGCGCACTCCGCCACTCACAGCGTCATGGAGCGCGCTCAGCAGGCGCTTCGTCACCGCTTTCGCTGCTTAGATGGATCGCGCGCCACCTTGCAATACTCCCCCGAGAAGTCGGCGCAGATCATCCTGGCCTGCTGCATCCTGCACAACATCGCGCTCCAGCACGGCCTGGATATTTGGTGCGATCCTGGACCTTCTGCCATGGAGACTGAAGAGGACTGTAATAACATGGAGGCAGTGGAGACGGAAGCTTATCGAATGAGGCACGAACTAGTCCTAAATCATTTCACCTAGAGAGGAGCGTGAAAATCCAATCAAAGTGTTACATCCGGTACCTGTCCTGGCTCTGCGCCCCGGTCTGCTGCTGCCCCCCCCCCCGCCGTCCAGGGCACTCACCTCGTTTCTTGCGCGCTGTTCCTATGCAGCAGCCGGCTCCCTATGTGTCCCACGCTGCTTCTCAGCATTCAGGTCTCTTCCCTTCCACCACCTCCTGGCGTCCCGTTGGCAGGCCTGCAGTCAAAGCTATTAGGGCACGGACACTCTCCAGGCTTCTTAAAGGGACCGCGCGCATTTTTTAAAAAAAAAACAGTTATCCAATAGCAGTGCACTGGCTGCTATATCTGGCCTCTCCTCCATAGGGAGAGCGCCGGAGCAACGAGTTTCAATCATTGCGACATCCGGTTCTGTTGCTAATCGGTCTGCGCTGCGTTAGCAGTCTCTGTGCATATTCTTGTGCTGTGTGTCTCCACAGAAATATCTGAATCCTGTTAACCCTGGTCATACCTGCAACCATCTGGGCGAAAGCCATCCCGTTCCGCCAACAGCCATCTGAGTCCGAGGACTGTGACAAGGTTACTTGAGCCAGCTATCTACAATCTACCCGGATCCAGAACCCGTCTCACTACGGACTCTGCTGCTATTTCTGTTATCCCTTTTGGTCTGCTGCCACGTGTCCGGGGTCTTACTGGAGGTAGCACCTGTATCCCCCGGGTATTCCATTCTGGTCCTGTCTGAGGGGCTTTACTACGGGTACCCGGGGCTCACTAGTCACGCCCCCTTCGGAGCCCCCCGGACCGTGGTCCCGAGGTTCCACTTTGAAAATAAAAAACGAATGTGAACTTCATCATCTCTGCCTCCGCTTCCATTCGTTACTCAAAGAAGACATATCAAATTAAAATACACATTTACTTATGAAAATATGTGGCTCCTCTTCTTTATTGTCCCAATGACAACACTTCCTGTCCTGTCAGGTATTTGCCCAGTCATATGGTCTTTCTGTGCATCCATGTCACCATTCACATCCTGAGAGTAGATATTAATATCAGTGCTCTACAATGACTGATAGCACCTCTATATACAGCTGATAACACAGGATCCACCATTCATAATAGGTGCTGTCACAGCTCACCTCCTCCTGTACAAAAACTGATAACATCTACATACAGCCGATAACACAGAATCCACCATTCATAATAGCTGATGTCACAGCTCACCTCCTCCTCCTGTACAATGACTGATAACACCTGTATATACAGCTGATAACACAGGACCCACCATTCACAATAGATGATGTCACAGCTCACCTCCTCCTGTACAATGACTGATAACACCTATATACAGTAGATAACATAGGATCCACCATTCATAATAGGTGATGTCACAGCTCACCTCCTCCTGTACGATGACTGATAACACCTCTATATACAGTGGATAACACAGGATTCACCATACACAATAGATGATGGCACAGCTCACCTCCTCCTTTACAATAACTGGTAACATCTCTATATAGAGGATAACACAGGATCCACCATTCACAATAAGTGATGTCATAGCTCACCTCCTCCTTTTTTCATAATGACCTTTGTACAACAGATAGGACAGTCTTTTCATTGCGGCTAATGTACATATGAATTTCGTGGAACAAGGAGTTTGAGTCTAGAGTCTATAAAGCCCCAGAGGTGACAATAGACAGATTTCTATTTTTTATTTTTCATAAAGATTCTGATATAGAAAAAAAAAACATATTCAAATGTTTTTAACAGACACATTTATTCCAGAAGCCTGATGTAAAGTATGGGTAATTTTCCGATGAAACATTCACTATAAGGCCTCGTTCACACCTTCAGTATTTGGTCAGTATTTTACATCAGTATTTGTAGCCAAAACCAAAGGAGGAACAATCAGAGGAGAAGTCTATTAGAAACTCGTACCACTTCTGTATTCATCACCGCTCCTGGTTTTGGCTTCCAAATACTGATGTCATATACTGACCATGTGAGTGTGGCCTAAAGGGTAATACCTAAATTTCTAAGTTATCAGTTACTGATGGTCGGGGGTCCGACTCTAACTGATCCTGACACTGGGGCTCTGCAGAATCCAGAGTGAAGCAGAGGCGGACATGTCCTGCCACCACTTCATTCATTGTCTATGGGACTGCTGGGGCACATGTCCAGATATCAGGAGGTTGGTGTGCTCTCAGTCGTGATGCTAGGTGCTGGTGGAACGGGTACGTGACTCCTCGTCCAAGGCAACAGAAATTCACCGCACACTCTTGGGGCTCTTTCACATCTTCTGATATTTCCGATACTGGAAAAGCCAATATCGGAGATGTCCATGTGTGTAATACTTGTGGCAGCTGTGTACGTGGCAACTGTGTGCCGCATAAGTACCACACATCCTGGAAACTAGGAATCAGCGGTATTGTTCGCACTTTACCCCGGGGCCGGGTGCTGAAGACGGCTCTCATCATTCACCCCTGCTCATGCTGTGATTAGCACTAGCAGGAAGAATGTTGAGACTTGACTTCAACTGATCACAGTGAGAGCATGAGCGGATGATGGGAGTATTCATCAGCCGCTTGCACTTAAATAATTTTAAAAAAAGTGACGTGGGTTTCCCTATATTTTTGATAACCATCCAGGCAAAACTGACAGCTGCGGGCTGCAACCCTCAGCTGTCAGCTTCAGAAAGGCTGGTTATCAAGAATAGAGGGGTCCCCACGCCATAATTTTTAATTACTTAAATAACAACCAGCCATGCTAAAGCAGACAGTTGGGGGGCTGGTATTCTCAGGCTGGTAAGGGGCCATGGATATTGACCCCCCCCCAAGCAGAAAAATAGCCTGCAGCTGCCTGGAAAAGGCGAATCTAGTAGATGCGCCAATTCTGGCGTTTTGCCCAGCTCTTCCCACTTGACCTGTAGCGGTGGCAAGTGGAGTAATATTTGTGGGGGTTGATGTCACCTTTGTATTGTCCAGTAACATCAAACCCACAGCTTAGTAATGGAGAGGCATCTATATGTTCTATCTGTTGCATGCAAACATCTAATGATAATGTGCAAAGGTCATTGTGAATAAATTAGAAGGTGATCTGTGACATCACCTGTTGTGAATGATGGATCCTGTGTTATCTATGTATGAATACTCCCATCGGCCGCCTCCTGCTCTCACTGTTATCAGCTGATTACAACTCTCAACATTGTCTCCTGCTAGCACAGAGGAGGGAAGGATGATGAGAGCCGTCTTCAGCACCCGGCACTGGGTAACAGCATTAACTGTATCGCTGCTTCCCAGGTGCCGGTACGTGTCACACAGATGATACACCGACGTTCATTGTCTATGGGACTGCCGATGCACATGTCCTGCCACATCTCTATGCATTGTCTATGGGACTGTTGGAACACATGTCCAGCCATCGCTCCATTCATTATCTATGGGACTGTTGGGACACGTTTAGCCATTG
This sequence comes from Dendrobates tinctorius, assembly GCF_039654945.1. NCBI lineage: Eukaryota > Metazoa > Chordata > Amphibia > Anura > Dendrobatidae > Dendrobates > Dendrobates tinctorius. Next base: position 1,674,813 of record NW_027361792.1, read on the forward strand.
CTCCATTCAATGTCTATGTGACTGCTGGGCCACATGTCCAGCCACTGCTCCATTCATTGTCCAGTGGACTGCCGGGACACATGTCCGGCCACTGCTCCATGCATTGTCCAGGGGACTGCTGGGACACATGTCCTTGTTTATGGGACTGCTGGGACACATGTACTGCCACTGCCCCATGCATTGTCTACAGGACTGCTGGGACACATGTCCGGTCACTGCTCCATTCATTGTCTATGGGACTGCTGGGGCACATGTACTGCCACTGCCCCATGCATTGTCTACAGGACTGCTGGGACACATGTCCGGTCACTGCTCCATTCATTGTCTATGGGACTGCTGGGGCACATGTCCAGCCAAAGCTCCATTCATTGTCTATGGGACTGCTGGGATAAATGTCTGGCCACCGCTTCATTCATTGTCTATGAGACAGCTGGGACACACATCTGGCCACGGCTCCATTCAGATGGGGCATTTCAGAGCCTTGTTTTCAGGATTGCTGCAGGTCCTAGCAGTCAGGCTCCTACTGATCGGTAACTCATCACTTCCTCCATGGATAGTTGATAATTTTTAAAGATAGGAATAACCCTTTAAGTCCTGTCCTCACAGGAACGACCCCGACCTGTCCTGGACCTGCCGTGTTGTGGGCAGAAGCCTGGGTCTGAGAATTGGGGACCATCCTGGTAACTAGAGGTGAGGGCCACGCAGAGACGTGTGTATGTGGGGGTCCGGACTGTTGCGGGTCTCATGGGATGGTTGCTCTCCGGTCTGGCGTGTCACGTCTGGATTCTGGTCAGGAGTTTGCTCCGCAGCCTTCATACTACGTGACATCTCGTAGTCGCCATGTGTCCGTTTTTTTACAGCTAAATTGAGGCTCTAAAATAGTCGCATGGACGAGGTGTACGGATGGTGTAAAGCACGAGAGACGTCAGCGAACTAAAGGCAAAAAAAAGAAAGGTGGCCGTAATCGCATGCGGTAGATCAAAAAACTGCATTCCAATCAGAGAGCCACTGATAATGGAGTCACGGCAGGATGTCTGCTCTGTATCACTCTCAAAAACTTCCCTGAAAAACTTCCAGTCAACAATTATCCCCAAAAGTGTTCCAGATCGCGGCCTCTTCCCGCTCAGCGCTCCATTAATCCGCCTTGCTGCTGACAGCGCTCTCCACGCTCGATTCCTCCCGCCTGCCGGAGACGCGCCCTCTGATTGGCTGAGTTGGATCCTAGTTGGCTCTCCCCATCGATTCGCTCTGACATCCGGTGATCTCGGCTGGCGGCTACTCCGGTCTGGGGCCGCCATTGTCCCGGATGGTCTCTGATTGCCGGACCTGTCTGTAGATAACGATCTCCTGTCACTCTCCGCTGTCAGTGTGAGTCCCGGAATCGTCGGTGAACCGCGGCTCGGGACAGAGAGCGGCCGGCCGGGCCCAGGACTCAGCCCCATCAGCCAGGCCGGAGCCAGCGAGGCCTGCGCCGCCCGAGAGGTGACTAATCCCGGGGCTTGTACCGGCGGGTTCCGTGTGTGGTCAGGTCTGTGCGGGTGTGTTCCGTGTAGTGTGTGCTGCACCACCTCCTCGTCTTACCGCCTGCGTCTCCGTGGTAACCGTCCCCACCGCCGTACGCAGCTGTCGTGGCGTCCGTGTCGCCTTCGTTCTCGCCATGTGCGGCCCGGTGACACCGGCGGAGGACGCTGCGGAATCGCTGCACGTTTTCCATCAGGTTTACGGATTTACAGCTGGAAGTGGCAAAGAATTTACCGGAATTATCTACGATCCGCCGAGAAAACGGCAGATCGGCCGACACAAATATCACACCAGCAGGTGTAAGACTACAACTCCCAGCATGCCCTACCTGACCGGCACTCGCAACATCAGACTACAGCTCCCAGCATGCCCTGCCTGACCGGCACTCCCAACGTCAGACTACAGCTCCCAGCATGCCCTGCCTGACCGGCACTCCCAATGTCAGACTACAACTCCCAGCATGCCCTACCTGACCGGCACTCCCAACGTCAGACTACAACTCCCAGCATGCCCTGCCTGACCGGCACTCCCAACGTCAGACTACAGCTCCCAGCATGCCCTGCCTGACCGGCACTCCCAATGTCAGACTACAACTCCCAGCATGCCCTACCTGACCGGCACTCCCAACGTCAGACTACAACTCCCAGCATGCCCTGCCTGACCGGCACTCCCAACGTCAGACTACAGCTCCCAGCATGCCCTGCCTGACCGGCACTCCCAATGTCAGACTACAACTCCCAGCATGCCCTACCTGACCGGCACTCCCAATGTCAGACTACAGCTCCCAGCATGCCCTGCCTGACCGGCACTCCCAACGTCAGACTACAGCTCCCAGCATGCCCTGCCTGACCGGCACTCCCAATGTCAGACTACAACTCCCAGCATGCCCTGCCTGACCGGCACTCCCAATGTCAGACTACAACTCCCTGCCTGACCGGCCCTCCCAACGTCAGACTACAACTCCCAGCATGCCCTGCCCTCCCAACGTCAGACTACAACTCCCAGCATGCCCTGCCCTCCCAACGTCAGACTACAACTCCCAGCATGCCCTGCCCTCCCAACGTCAGACTACAACTCCCAGCATGCCCTGCCCTCCCAACGTCAGACTACAACTCCCAGCATGCCCTGCCCTCCCAACGTCAGACTACAACTCCCAGCATGCCCTGCCCTCCCAACGTCAGACTACAACTCCCAGCATGCCCTGCCCTCCCAACGTCAGACTACAACTCCCAGCATGCCCTGCCCTCCCAACGTCAGACTACAACTCCCAGCATTGCCCTGCCCTCCCAACGTCAGACTACAACTCCCAGCATTGCCCTGCCCTCCCAACGTCAGACTACAACTCCCAGCATGCCCTGCCTGACCGGCACTCCCAACGTCAGACTACAACTCCCAGCATGCCCTGACAGACGGCGGCATACCAAATGTGATATTACAACTCCTAGAGTTCTTTGGTAGACGGCGGCACACCAGACGTCAGACTGCATCTCCCAGCATGTCTTCTCAGACTGCGACACTCCAAAGGTGAGACTACAACTCCCAGTGTGCCCGTCAGACTCCGGCACTGCAGGTTGTGAAGCCATGCTAGGAGTTCTAGTCTGACCGTAGCTGCAGTGTTGGATTTGACGTGGATTTTAACTCTTCCTGCACTGGGATGACAATCTGTATCCCGGGCGTGCAATGAAAATTTGAGTGAGAAAAAAAAAAATCTGTATCTTTAATTTCCTGAGATTCAACGACGCGTCGCCAAGTTCACACCCTGCGGACAGCGCTGCAGCTTCTCTATCTCGGTTTGTAGAGGAATAAAGTGAAGCGGCAAAAAGGGCGAGATTGTTACCAGATTAATCTTCGTACTGCAGAGAAAATGGTGCAGAAATCCTCCAGTGACGTGAAAGCCATAAATCCCAGCACTCTCTGGACGCCATCACTCCAGCTGATGAGAAACTACAACTCCCAGCATCTCCCGACACCCTGCCACACTGCACCTGAATGGGCAGGGTATGCTGGGAGTTGTAGTTTCACATTTATTGTGCCTCAACGGCTGTCATGACATTCTGGGAGTTGTAGTTTCACAAGATCTGGAGTGCCGCAATTGGGTCGGATTTGATCAGGAATTCTGTACTAGAACTTGTGCGACTTAGTTTTACGTAAAGGGATAGTCTCATTATAAGCCGCTCTGTAATATATTATCTATGGCGACCGGCAAACAAGGCAGCGTTATATAGCACGAGGATCCGGGAGCCTCAGGGTACGTGCACACGTTGCAGATTAGCCTGCAGAATTTTCTGCAGAGAATCCGCATCTCTTGTCAGAAAACGCAGGCTGAAACGCTTGCGGTTTTCATGCAGAATTGATGCGGATTTTAATACGTTTTTGCGAGAGAGAGAGAATTTTTTATGTGCCGGAATGGAAAACGCAGCTGCGGATCCGCAAAAAGAATTGACATGTGGAAAATAAACCGCTGCAAATCTGCGCGTTTTTTTTTTTTCCGCAGCATGTGCACATCAGTTCTTCATTGAGATGAGGGAGGTACCAGTAATGCTTCTTCTCTGTAAATTGTTGGTTCAGATAGTATTTTTTTTTTTTTTTTTTTTTTATACCTGTAAATGATGTAGGCACAGATAGTGCTGCCTCTCTGTCTTTCCTAGTACTTTATGTAGAGACAGATACATTGGATTGCGAAAGTATTCATTCACCTCCCCTCTTGGCATTTCTCGTTTATTGCTGCCTCACAACCTGGAATTTCACTGTTTTTTTGAGGATTTGCATCAGTTCATGTATAGAACATGTCAACAACTGTGAATGTTTTGTTTTATTGTGAAGCAAACAACAAATAGGACAAATTAACTGATGCGGTACCGGAGGGTATGTATGAGTTATACATACTCCCAGGCAGTGGGTGTGGCCTCAGTGAGGCCACGCCCACAAGATGGCCTCATCCTTAGTTGGAGCGAGGCCACTCCCACTGGATGGAAGTATGTATGATGCATATGTACCTTCCGGTCTCGGGTCAGAAATCGGCAAATTCCCGCAGTGCATGATCTGGAGAGATTCAGAAGACTGCAGTCATACAGAGTGATTGCAGACTTATTTATTTGGAACGGACAACCCTTTTAACGTCTGGGCTTTGACTCGGCCACTTCAGAACATTTCCCCTTACACCACTTGAGTGTTGCTTTAGCAGTATGCTTTGGGTCATTGTTTTGTTGGAACATGAACCTCCGTCCCAGTCTCAAATCACTGACAGACTGAAACAGATTTTGTTCCAGGATATCCCTGCTGCCACCACCATGTTTCACTATAGGGATAGTGTTCTTGGGGTGATGAGCTGTGTTGGTTTGGTGCCAGACATAGCGTTTACCTTGGTGGAAAAAATGTTCAATTCTGGTCTCATCTGACTACAGCACCTTCCTTCTTACATTTGGGGAGTCTCATACATGTCTTTTGGCAAACTCAAAGTGACCCTTGCAATTTGTGTAAGTAAAGGCTTTTTTCTGCCTTTTCTTCCATAAAGGCCCCCTCTATGCAGTGTATGGCTTATTGTGGCCGTATGGATAAATACCTCGGTCTCTGCTTGGGAACACTGCAGATCTTTCAGGGTTCCCTTTTGGTCTCTATACTTCCTCTCTGATTAATGCTCTCCTTGCCCAGGCTGAGACTTTGGTGAGTGCCCTCTCTTGGCAGGTTTGTTATGGTACCATGTTCTTTCCATTTGATGATATTGGATTTGATGGTGCTTCGGGGATCATCTGAGATTGGTGAGATATATTTATTTATTTTTTTCTTATAACCCAACCCTAACTTGTGCTTTTCCACGGTGTCCCTGACTTGTTTAGAGATCTCGTTGGTCTTCATTATTAGAGATCATCCTTATTCTCATTTGCACATGGAAACACGAGAAGCAATGGGATGAAAGTGAAAGGGAGAAGATACACATTAGATATTAGAAAACACTTTTTGACAGGGTAATCAATGAGTGGAACAGGCTGCCACGAGAGGTAGTGAGTGCTCCTCCAATGGAAGTCTTCAAACAGAGGCTGGACAGACATCTGTTTGAGATGATTTGGTGAATCCTGCATTGAGCAGGGTTTGGACATGACCCAGGAGGTCACTTCCAACTCTACTGTTCTATCACTTCTATGATTCTATATTTTCATGGTGTTTGGAGATCTCCTCCGTGGTCTCCGTGCTGGTGTTTGGAGATCTCCTCCGTGGTGGTGCAGCCTCTGTGGCCTCTCAGAAAAGGTAAAGTGTATATACTGACACAATGTGACAATTAAATTGCACACAGGGGACGTCCTGTCACTAAGCATGGGTCTTGTGAAGGGAATTGCCTGCACCATAAATTTTTAGGGGCTTCATTTCAAAAGGGCTGAATACATATGCACATGACAGTCTTTAGTTATTTGATCCCATAAATGTCATTTGTGCCTATATATTTCTCACTTAGACTATTTACAGCTGATGCATCATACACAAATCGGATTACAGAAGTATTTACACACAGGTTGTAATGTAACAAAAAAGGTAAGAATCCAAGAGGGGGTGAATACTTTTGCAAGCCACTGTAATAGTGCCTTTAAGTGATGTGTGCACAGAACCGTCTTTCTGTACTGTAAGTAACTCGCTCTGTGTTGACACCAGTCTACGTAACTCCAGAACTTGTCTAGTCGTATTTACCAGATTTAATTTTTTCATGTGTTGGTTTCGGTGTTCTCGTGTTTGCTGCGGCGCTGTGACTCCTTTATAACGTAGTGATCTGAAGCTGCCGTTGCCTCGTCTGTCTGCCTAACTATTGATATCAGTGGGTTTAGCGGATAGGGGTCTTCAGTAGATCACATCTGTATCATGTCAGTGGGGGTCTGGTACGGTCCTGGCGGAGGTACGAGCTTCTCCATGAGTTTGGCGCCTCTTACTCCAGCGCTTCTTATGTGAAGACTGGACCTTTTGTATTGAGGTCATCTTCGGTCTCCAACAGGGGGGCTCTGTGCTGAGCGACTCTGCTCCTTTTAGTGATTGATTTAGGACTTGGCAAGCGGACCCCCAACCAATCAAATCTGTTGACGACACAAGTTTTCTAAAAAGTAAAGTTACACTTAAAGGGGTTTCTCCAAATCCCCAACTATTGTGTATCACTATCTGATCAGACCTGGGGGTCACCTGGGACCCTCCATGAATCCTACTGGGCAGAGCTGTAATAAATCTGCACAGTTCTGCTCCTGACCCAATCGGGGGTCTCAGGACATTACCTAATGCTTTCAGTCGGGGTCCCAAAGGTCACATTCCCACCAATCATGAATGTCGCGCTTCCTGCTTTCCCTTTGGACAGTATTGCAAAATATTCAATGTTATCACTTGCAAAATAAACCTTCTCAGACAAGCGCAGCCTGATGTTTGATGGAGCAAAAGTCACCATTTGTCAGACGGTCCCTTGTGTAACTGCGCGGCGGGACCTGTGGCCATGTGACACCAGCGGGAAAACTAATCCAGGCCTCTGATTGGATGAGGAGACCCCCAGCTCTCTTTACGACTTGTGTTTCCAATGTATGGGGGGGTCAGTGAATGGCGGACTTGAGATTTGCAGCCTGTCGGTTTACGGTGCAGACTTTACCCCTTTGGTGACGGTGTCATCGGTGTTCTGGGTCCATGTTCGGTCGATTTCTACCATCAGTGATTTTTTATGAATGGGTAAATAATGGTATAAAGCTTCTCCTGTTCTCTGCGATGTTCCTCGCCGACTCTTCTGCTACATTCGTGCGCTGGATGCGTTTTTCACGAACCCATAGACTTGTATTGGCCCTTGTTATCCGTGCTGCAAAAAACGGACATGTGACCAGGACCATAGATTATAATAGTGACGCTATGTATCTATGAAAAAAAAGAAAACCGCACCGGACGCGTGCGTGCACCGCGGAGGTCTGAATGAGGCCGTGTTTTTGTGCCAGGTAATGCGAGTATTTGCCACAGATCTGACGTGAAGGCAAATTCCGCCATATTTTTCTCGGCCACATGACTCCCAGCTTATGTCTGGCAAACACTGGTAGGTGAATAATATTTTATTCATTTTTAACCCCTGCAAGCATTTATAGATTTAAAAAATAATAATCCCAGAAAATTCTTTTTAATATTACAAAATAAATAGCCCAATTTTGTACTTTGCGATTTTATATAAAGTTGCAGGGTGCATGGGAGTTTTATAGTGTGACTATTTCCCTTCCCACAGAGCCCCAGCCCGTCACGGCTTAGCCGCAGATCGTACTGGGGTGACGCGCCATGCCTGTAGATCAGTCCAGAGAATGTGCTATGGCTGCAGATTGATGGGGGGTCATGGTCGTAGGTCGGGCCTGGGAGAACTCGCCGTGGCAGCAGGTCGGGCCTGGGGGGACTTGCTGTGGCAGCAGGTCGTGCCTGGGGGGGGGACTCGCCGTGGCAGCAGGTCGGGCTTGGGGGGGGGGGGGACTCGCCGTGGCAGCAGGTCGGGCTTGGGGGGGGGGGACTCGCCGTGGCAGCAGGTCGGGCTTGGGGGGGGGGGACTCGCCGTGGCAGCAGGTCGGGCTTGGGGGGGGGGACTCGCCGTGGCAGCAGGTCGGGCTTGGGGGGGGGGGACTCGCCGTGGCAGCAGGTCGGGCTTGGGGGGGGGGACTCGCCGTGGCAGCAGGTCGGGCTTGGGGGGGGGGACTCGCCGTGGCAGCAGGTCGGGCTTGGGGGGGGGGGGGGGGACTCGCCGTGGCAGCAGGTCGGGCTTGGGGGGGGGGGGGGGGGGACTCGCCGTGGCAGCAGGTCGGGCTTGGGGGGGGGGGGGGACTCGCCGTGGCAGCAGGTCGGGCTTGGGGGGGGGGGGGGGGGACTCGCCGTGGCAGCAGGTCGGGCTCGGGGGGGGGGGGGGACTCGCCGTGGCAGCAGGTCGGGCTCGGGGGGGGGGGGGGGGGACTCGCCGTGGCAGCAGGTCGGGCTCGAGGGGGGGGGGGGGGGACTCGCCGTGGCAGCAGGTCGGGCTTGGGGGGGGGGGGGGGACTCGCCGTGGCAGCAGGTCGGGCTTGGGGGGGGGGGGACTCGCCGTGGCAGCAGGTCGGGCCTGGGGGGGGACTCGCCGTGGCAGCAGGTCGGGCTTGGGGGGGGGGGGGGGACTCGCCGTGGCAGCAGGTCGGGCTTGGGGGGGGACTCGCCGTGGCAGCAGGTCGGGCCTGGGGGGGGGGACTCGCCGTGGCAGCAGGTCGGGCTTGGGGGGGGGGGACTCGCCGTGGCAGCAGGTCGGGCTTGGGGGGGGGGGGACTCGCCGTGGCAGCAGGTCGGGCTTGGGGGGGGGGGGACTCGCCGTGGCAGCAGGTCGGGCTTGGGGGGGGGGGGACTCGCCGTGGCAGCAGGTCGGGCTTGGGGGGGGGGGGGGGACTCGCCGTGGCAGCAGGTCGGGCTTGGGGGGGGGGGGGGACTCGCCGTGGCAGCAGGTCGGGCCTGGGGGGGGACTCGCCGTGGCAGCAGGTCGGGCCTGGGGGGGGACTCGCCGTGGCAGCAGGTCGGGCCTGGGGGGGGACTCGCCGTGGCAGCAGGTCGGGCCTGGGGGGGGACTCGCCGTGGCAGCAGGTCGGGCCTGGGAAGGATGTGCCGTGTCCAGCAGTACAATGATGCCCGCCTTGTGCAGCCACACCCCAGAATATTCCAGTTTGGACACGGACACATTTTCTTCCTATCAGGATCTCCTGCTCGGTGTCGTCACTCCCACTATGTGATATTGAAGGCCTTCTCCTCCTCGGCGTCGGTGCAGACGGGGTCATGAGCACCTGGCAGCCGCCCAGGACAGGAAATCTACTCCAGCGCTTAAAGGGACAGTGACGTGTTATTCTCTCGCTACTCTAGTAATCAGTGATCGCAGCCGGTTATAACTCTACTGCAGTGAATGAGGCTGAGCTGCGATACCGCACACAACCTGTGGCCAGGGGGGCACTATTTTTTTGGAAGAATTTAATCTTTCTCTAATCCTGAGCCATCCGTTCCGAGTAAGGGCTCTATAGAGAAGTGCTGCAGGTTCCCGGGTACATTGATTTGCTCATTTGCAAGATAGCTTTTTGCTTTCCTTGTATGAATCTATTTTCCCAACTGACAATTCCTTCTGTTTTTCCTTCTAGGCTTCCATGACGTCTGCCCCTCTCCTGGATGTCAGCGCCTTCCTTCTGTTGTGAGAGGCTGTAGTGTCGGCGCCGGTGGTGCCATGAGGGTTGTGCCTGAGAAGAACGCGGTCCGGATTCTCTCAGGCCGAGAGAGGGGTACGCAGGCGCAGGGAGCCCAGCGACTCCTCCAGTGTTTGGTGGAGGACAAAACCCGGTTTATGAAATGGGAGGGCAAGGTGAGTGACCCTATGAACTGTGGACTGCCCATCCTCTCCTTAAAGGGGTTGTCTAAGGCTATAGTGGGCTATCTTTTATTTTAGGTCACCAATATCAGATCTGTTGTGGACCGTCACCCCCACCGACCTGCTGGTTCTGCGCAGGATGAATGTGGTTTTATTGGCACTGTTCACACCTGGCCGTAGCGGGAGCTATCGGTGGGGGTGCTGATCTGACATTGACGGGCCATCCTAAAAGGGTAGTAAAATGATATCCCAGTCCAGGAAAACCCCCTTAAAGAAGACTTTTCTGTTGTAATGAAGAAACCTGCCATGTAACTTTAACCCCTTAGTGACAGGGAAAATTTTAGAAGAAATCCCAGCAAAAAAATTTTTTTATATATATATATAATTACTCTGTTGCCTCATTGGGGGACACAGAACCATGGGTGTTATGCTGCTGTCCACTAGGAGGCGACACTATGCATAATCTGAAAAAGATTAACTATGGCTCCTCTCTGCAGTATACACCCCTGGACGGCGTCAGCCTTCTCCAGTTTTTGCTTAGTGTTGCAAGGAGGCACACCTAAAGGATTTTTCTTTTTTCCGTTTTTTTTCTTCGGATGACAGATGAAGAAAAGTGGGTCTCCTCAGTGAGACTCCCGGCATGGCTCCTTCCTCGGCCCCCTATTATGGGGTGCCCAGTTGAAGTTGAGATGGCGGTTCCCCATGTCGCTCCTTCCCCAGTCCTGCGAGTGCTGGTTCGAAGTTGAGACCCCCCTCCTTCCCCAATTCCTTTTGGTCTTGGGTTGAGGTCGAGGCGAGGAAGAAGCCCCCTGACGGTGACAGCAGCACCCTCCCTAATCCCCCTCTGGGGGTATTAGGTTGAGACGCCACAGGTAGGGTCTGTCCATGGCAACCTACGCTGCATCCAGGAACCCCAGCCAGAAGCGGTCTCCTGTCGGGGCTGGGGCGAGTGCAAGCAGGCATAGCACATGCAGACACAGGGCTCTATGCGCCCCTGTGTCTGCGGCAGCATTAGTCTACAGCGCCGCAGTGGAACCCATCACAGGGCCCCGCTTCAGGTTGTGGCCCCACCGCTAGCCTGCTTTTCAATCCGGGGGGCCGATCGAGGCAGAAAGGGCGTGTTTTTTTTCACATCTCTGCGCGCTCTTTCTCAGCTCTCCGCCCCTTCTTCTCCCTCATCTCCTCGGCAGCCATCGTCGCTGCAGCAGACGCTGTCCCATACAGCAGCAGCAAAGCCAGCAGTCTCCGGGGGGCACAGGACTGTGAATTGTCAGCGCTGGACCTAGGGGCAGACTGGTGGGGTAAAATCACAGCCGGGTTCTCTTTACTCAGCTGTGAATCCATATTACCTACAAGGTTTTCCTATAGCTCCCCTGTGTAGTTACCCCTTTACAGTCCTCTGCTAGCCAGCCTCTGTGCACTATGCTGGGCTCAAGGAAAAGAACCAGGCAGGACTGTTATGCTTTCTGCACAGCCTGCAAAGCCACTCTCCCCAGTGGCAGCACGTACCCGCACTGCAAGGATTGTATCCAAAATACTGGGTCAGAGCCCCAGGAAGCCCCTATCATTGCTTCAGCGGCCGCTACCACGCCGGAATGGGCTACCCAGATGTCGCAGTCTATGACACAGTCCATAGATAACCTGACCTCCACATTACTCCTGGCACTGCAGGGTCATGTCTCGCCTATGAGTGTTAACCAGCAAAGGGACAGCTCCACCCAGGTACAGGCCAGGTACAGGTACTGGCTCTCCCAGACGTAAGCGGACCCACACGTCGCGTTCCTCTGCGTCATCCCATAGCACACGGTCATCCCCCTCCAGGGAGAGACACCGTGGTCCCAGGTCGCCTAGACTGTCCCCTACCAGAGACAGACAACGCAGATCTCTGCAAGAAGACCTCCTCCCCAGCTCACCCACCAGGGAACACCTGAGCGATACGCAGGATTCGGAAGGCATCTGTGACTCCGACTCGGACAATGAGACAGAGAGGTCTCTGGTCCCTTGTCCCCCTAGCAACACAGCGCTAGTTGAGGACATAATCTCTTCCATCCATCTGGTGCTGGACATTTCCGATCCAACCCCGGAAGTCCCAGAACACAAGATTTGCTTTGAAGGTGTTCTGAAACCACCTAAGGTTTTCACTAACCACCCGGAATTTCAAACGATCCTTGCCAAGCAGTTTGCACAGCCTGATAAAAAAAAATTCACCAATCGTAAATATTTAGAAGCTAGGTACCCCTTCCCACAAAAGGACACCAAACGGTGGACAGATCCACCTGAAGTGGACCCCCCAGTCTCTAGACTAGCAGCACAGACCCTCCTCTCACTGCCAGATAGCTCAACCCTCAGGGACGCAGCAGACAGACAGGTAGAACGCATGGCTCGCTCAGTGTTCGAAGCGGCAGGGGCCTCCCTGGCCCCCCGCGTTCGCTTCAGTTTGGGCGGCCACGGCCATTCTGGCTTGGGCCAAAACATTGCAAGATGGCCTTCAAATCCTCAGCTGTCGGACCATGCGGTTCAAATAGCAGTAGTAGCAGATTACATGCTTCATGCAGCCCTTGACTCCGCAAGAGGTGTAGCGGGGATAGCAGCAAACACCATCACAATTCGGCGTATCCTCTGGCTGTGGGAATGGAAAGCGGATGCGGCTTCAAAGAAATCCCTCACGCATCTCCCGTACTGCAGTGGACGGCTTTTCGGTGAAAAGTTGGACACTGATATCCAACGCCACTGGGGGTAAGAGTACCTCTCTCCCTCAACTCAAACCTAAACACACGTTTAAACGGCGTAACCAAACACGATTCTGATCCTTTTGGAATTCTTCGGGCTGGTCAGTCTCGCACCCAGCACAAAATCGTAACCGCTCTCCACGCAGGAACAACCCACGGGCAGCGCAGAGGCCGGACAGGACCTGGCAGTCGAAAGCAGGCCATGCGAAGCCCAAAGGAGGAAAACCTCAGAATTTCGCTTCATCATGACTCGCGAACTCCGCAAGACACCCCACCAGTAAGCGGACGACTTCTACTCTTTCAGCAAGTCTGGCTGCCTATTACAGAAGACAGGTGGGTCAGGGAAATAGTGTCTTCCGGATACAAGATAGCGTTCACTTCCACTCCACCGATCCGGTTCTTCCTCTCTGTTCCACCAAAACCGCCAGACAAGGCTCATGCCTTTCACCAGGCGGTCTCCTCTCTCCTTCAAGCAGAAGTCGTAGTACCGGTTCCCACGACCGAACGCTTCCGAGGGTTCTACTCCAATCTATTCGTAGTCCCCAAGAAAGGAGGCAGCGTCCAGCCCATACTAGACCTAAAACAACTCAACAAATATGTACGGGTCTGTCATTTTCGCATGGAGTCCCTTCGGCCCATCATTGCGTCCATGGAGCAGGGAGAATATCTCGCCTCCATAGACATACAAGACGCATACCTGCATATACCAATTGCTCCAGCCCATCAAAGATTTCTCAGGTTCGCGATCAACCAGGACCACTACCAGTTTGTTGCTCTCCCGTTCGGATTCGCCACGTCTCCCAGGACGTTTACCAAAATCATAGCAGCCACCATGGACGTTCTACACTCCAGAGGCATTGTAGTCGTTCCATAACTGGACGACCTTCTCATCAAGGCTTCCAACTTCAAGGACTGCGAAGTCAGCGTCTCAATCACAATCGACACTCTGAGTCGACTGGGCTGGTTAGTCAACTTACAAAAGTCATCGACTACCCCGAGTCAGTCCCTGACCTTCCTAGGGATGCTATTCGACACCTCCAGGGGTCTGCTGCTCCTTCCCAGGGACAAGGCACTGGCTCTCCGTCTGGGTCTGGGAGTTCGCATACTCCTCCGCAATCCTCCCCGATCTTTCGGTTTGCCATAAGAGTCCTCGGCAGCAGCGATGGAGGCGGTACCATTTGCCCAGTTTCACCTCAGGCCTCTTCAACTAGCCATCCTCAACTCTTGGGACAGGAATCCCTTCTCCCTCGACAGGGAGTTCCGGCTGACATCGTCGACCAGGAGGTCCATGCACTGGTGGCTCAAGCCAACTTCGCTTGCAAGGGGAAAATCCTTTCTCTCAGGTCAATGGAAGGTCCTGACCACCGATACAAGCCTGGCAGGTTGGGGTGCGGTGCACCTACATCACAGGGCACAAGGCAAGTAGTCACCAGTGGAAGCGACCTTGCCCATCAATATCCTGGAAATTCGGGTCATCTTCCTGGCACTGAGAGCCTTTCATTACTTGCTGGCAGCCTCTCATATCAGGATACAGTCGGACAATGCCACGGCGGTGGCATATGTGGATCACCAAGGCGGGACCCGCAGTACCCAAGTGATGAGAGAAGTGGCACATATATCCTCCACTGGGCGGAAGACACGAGGTCGGTACTCTCGGCGGTCCACATTCCGGGTGTGGACAACTGGGAAGCCGACTTCCTCAGCAGACAAGGAATGGACTCGGGGGAGTGGTCTCTCCATCCCGAAATTTTTCACCAGATCTGCCATCGCTGGAGGACCCCGGACGTGGACCTAATGGCATCCCATCTCAATGCCAAGGTCTCCAATTTCATGGCCAGGACACGCGACCCGCGGTCACTCGGAGCGGATGCCCTGGTTCAGGACTGGACCCAGTTCCAGCTTCTGTACATTTTTCCACCCCTCCCCCTGATCTCCAGAGTCGTGAGGAAAATCAAACAAGAGGGAGTTCCAACCATCCTGATCGCGCCGGACTGGCCCAGACGGACGTACATGGTATGCCGACATCGTACAACTTACAGCAGACGCCCCCTGGCGTCTCCCCGACCATCACGACCTTCTGTCACAAGGTCCGTTCTACCATCAGAACTCAGGGGCTCTCAATTTGACAGCGTGACCCTTGAAACCTGGGTTCTAACCCAGGCAGGGCTCTCACTGGGTGTCATTATGACCATGATCAGGGCAAGGAAGCCAGCCTCCGCCAAGATTTATTACCATACCTGGAGAGCTTTTTTTTTTTTTTTTTTTTTTTGCTTACCTGGTGCGAATCTCGCGGACAGGTCCCAGTCCCTTATTCCCTCCCAAAGGTACTTGGGTTTCTTCAATCGGGCCTGGACGCCAGGCTATCGCTAGGCTCGCTTAAGAGCCAGGTGTCAGCGCTCTCAGAAGCGCATCGCTAACAAGCCGCAAGTAAGGACCTTTCTCCAGGGGGTTTCCCGATTGGTTCCCCCCTACAGACGTCCACTGGAAACGTGGGACCTCAACTTGGTCCTGACAGCATTGCAGGCACCACCTTTCGAACCCCTTAAGGAAGTCCCACTCCGCATTCTATCACAGAAAATGTTTTTTTCTGGTGGCAATCGCCTCGCTTCGCAGGGTGTCTGAATTGTCAGCACTCTCCTGCAGACGGCCCTTCCTAGCCTTTCACCAGGATAAGGTGGTTCTCCGTACAGTCCCATCCTTACTTTCGAAGGTTGTGTCCAACTTCCACCTCAATGAGGAAATTTCATTGCCATCCCTTTGCCCGGTTCCGGTTCATAGAGTGGAGAAGGCTCTGCATACTCTTGACCTCGTCAAGCCATTGCGTATATACGTGTCTAGGACTGCACCCTTCCGGAAGTCCGATTCCCTTTTCCTTCTTCCGGAAGGCGTTCGAAAGGGTCTGCCGGCTTCCAAAGCCACCCTTGCCAGGTGGATCAAGTCCACCATACAAGAGGCTTACCGCCTTAACAATTCTCCTCTTCCGGCCGGTATCACGGCACACTCTATGCGGGCAGTAGGGGCCTCCTGGGCCATTCGGCACCAGGCTTCGGCACAAGTGTGTAAGGCGGCCACTTGGACTAGCCTACACACGTTTACGAAACACTACAGTGTTCATACCCAGTCCTCAGCGGATGCGAGCCTGGTTAGACGGGTTCTGCAGGTGGCAGTGCCCCAAGTTTAGGGACCTGCTAGCACAATATTCGTCCATTGCTTCCCTCCCAGGGACTCCTTTGGGACGTCCCATGGTTCTGTGTCCCCCAATGAGGCAACAGAGTAAAGGAGATTTTTGTGTATTCACCGTAAAATCTTTCTCTTAGCCTCTAATTGGGGGACACAGCTCCCACCCTGTTGCTCTTAAGGGCCGTTGTTTACGGTTGAGTTCTCATATTGTTCTTTGAGCTCGTACATAGTTGCCTTCTTACAGGCATGGTTATGTCGTTTTCTCTTACATTCCTCCTAAAGCTTTTGCACAAAACTGGAGAAGGCTGATGCCGTCCAGGGGTGTATACTGCAGAGGAGGAGCCATAGTTATTCTTTTTCAGATTATGCATAGTGTCGCCTCCTAGTGGACAGCAGCATAACACCCATGGTTCTCTGTCCCCCAGTTAGAGGCTAAGAGAGATTTTACGGTGAGTACACAAAAATCTATATATATACATACACCCGAGCACGTTAACCCCTTATCCGATCATGCATCAATAATTATCAGTCCAGGGCCAGGAGCAATGTCCCCTCCATGTTTTCCCATATGATCACCATGTAGCGGACGGCCACAAATGTGGTGGCTCCACACTCTGGAGAGTAAAGTGTATTTGTGGGAACTGTTCTTAGTGAGCGCTCTCCATCCAACCTTCTGACTGTTTTCTTGTTTGCTTTGCAGAAGGTGGAGCTTCCAGACAGTCCGCGATCTACATTCCTACTGGCGTTCAGCCCAGACAGGTGAATTTCTTCCTCTTCCATCTCTCTTTCTGGCAGACGTGTCCATAGAAAGCTGCTCAGCCTGCTGGCAGCGGATCATCTACAAGAGTCCATGTACTGTGCCAAGAAAATGTACAAAACAGCCGTCCGAGTGAACGCCGCCTCCATGTTTTCTCAGTCTGAGATCCTACGCAAAGCATTTGTTTTCGTCGCTCTGTCCGTGCCGTAAAATGTCTCCATCAGTTATCACTAAATATCTTCATATAGGGCCACGCATGCTGGCCACCACTCCGTGCACTTTCTGTGGGACTGGTGAGGATAGGCCAGCGTGCCTGGTGTCAGTGGGGGTCTCGGCAGTTAGGTTACGGTGGGCCATCCCCTATAGTGTGGACTTGTATTGTGTGAACCTTCGTGCTCTTTATTCCCGCAGGACCCTGCTGGCATCCACACACGTCAATCACAACATCTACATCACCGAGGTGAAGACGGGGCGATGCATCCATTCTCTGGTCGGACATCGTCGCACCCCCTGGTGTGTGACCTTCCACCCCACTATTCCAGGACTCATTGCATCCGGATGCCTTGATGGTGAAGTGCGTATATGGGATTTACATGTGAGTATCTACCTGGCTGCAAACTTTGGTCATTTTGTTTCCTTATCCAAACGTTCATGCAGATTTTTTTGACCCTCCTGTAAATGTAATGGAGTCTTGTCTATCTACTGGGAAATATATGGAAAACCTGTTTGATGAAGGGTAAATGTTAATTACAGTCATTGACTGCAGCAGGAAGCTCTGGTACCTGGGACATCATCACCAGTGGCTTAAAGGCTTTGGAAAACTTAACATTGTTTTTGCTTAGTTTGTTTGTGTCCTAAATGCAGAACTAAGCATCTTTTGTAAAACTAAAATCCTACTATTTTGCTGCAGTAGAGTCTGTTTAACTCCTTCATGTAGCCGGCTGTGCTGCTGCTTTTGGCATGGATCCATTAACACACAGGTCCTGTCCACTGTCGGCTAAGAGCTGACATTATCCAGTTTCTCATTGTCTTCTCAATGTTAGAGATAAAAGCAAGGAGGGAAGTAATATTCCTCCTCTATCCCCTAGACTGTTCTATAGCTTATTTGCAAGAATTTTGTTTTTCTTGTGTTCTTTTTTTTTCCTTAGTCTCAGACCTATTTTATTTCACCATCATATAAGCCGGACGACTTGTTTTGTTTGCAGGACAAGTTGTAGTTTTGATTGACAAGTTTCTAATCCAGAGGATGCTGTCGCGATTCACAGCACTTACTCTTGGGTGCAGGCTGCATAACTCAGTCGACATCTGTGCTGTATGGAGGTGATTCAGCTCCTGAACCCGCTCCATACAGAGTGCACATCCATTGTAAATGTGTGAAGGATGAGGGGTTAAACACTTAACAGGTATTCAGCGAGTCCTGTGTACCCCAGTTTATAACTTGTCCTGTAAAATATGAAGTTATAGCTTTTGAAACGGTCAGGCAGTGTGCACTGTACGAAAGGAAGGGGACATGGACCCTTATCGCTGTTATCAGGAAAATGTTTCCTAGTCATCGGCTCGCCGGCTTCTTCCTTCAGTTTGTGATTACCCCATCAGTGGTTCCCGGTAATACCGCCGTTATATATTCACCAGCTGGAATAATTTGGATGAATGCGCAAGGTGGGGCATAACCAGGCGTTGTTTTGGTGCAGTAGGGAGAGGCTCCTGCTGCAGCCAAACACAGGACGCTGTGGCGGAGGAGGAGGAGACTTTTCTGATCTCCTCTGACACAGAGAAAATATACTTTTTATAATTCTCTGGTTTAATTATAATAAGAAAAATTAAGATCTAAGTGGATTGAGGACGGAAATGCTTGTTTATTTGAGCCTTTTCTATGTGATCCTTTTAATGAAATGGGGGTCCGACTGCTGGGATCTGTTCTGATCATCAGAACGGGGCACTTTTATCCCGTTAGGAGCCTCGGTGCACATGTATGACCGCCGCACCATTCACTTCTTATAGGGCAGCCCAGCTGCATTGAGCCCATAGAGAATGGATGGAGCTGTAGTTGGGCATCCTACCCTCTGCTGCATTTTGTAACTCTGATGCAAAGTGCCCATGCTGCGGATCAGAGTGGGTCCCAGCGGGTGGACCCCCCCAATTCTATTGATGGGTGCTAACTCGTTTTCACTAGACAAACCCTTAAAGGAGGCACCCTGGGCCGGTGTATGTTGTAATCTTGTGGACGCGAGTCGCATTAGTCGCCTTGCCTCTTGGTATATAACGGCCTCTCTTGCGTGTTCTCCCCTCAGGGCGGCAGCGAGAGCTGGTTCACGGACAGCAACAATGCGATCGCCTCCTTGGCCTTCCATCCCACCGTTCAGCTGCTTCTTATCGCCACTGCCAATGAAATCCATTTCTGGGACTGGAGTCGGCGAGAGCCCTTCGCTGTGGTGAAGACGGGCAGCGAAATGGAGCGAGTTCGGTAAGTTGAGACCTCACAAAGCTGTAACCATGGTTATATCTATAGGAGTACGGTCTAGTGGTGCGCCACCACATGTGGCTGACAGTGCCAGCCACCTGCAGGGGTGAATGAGCTTGTGGGGTCACTAGGGTAAACTTGCCTGCTTGTACGCCCCTACAGGCCGGCCTCGCTTTCCACAGTGTGCAGCAGTGCACCTTCTGACCGCATGTTTATAGTGGCTGTCTGCTGTAGGCAGTCCCTGCGTAATCATGTCAGTGCCCATATAAATTAATCTAATCTATGCTCACCTCCTCTAGCAGTGTTGGTGCTGCTATTCTGAGTGACATTTTGTCACCTGACCTCTGCAGCCAATGATCGGCTGCGGCCTCTTCGTATCCCATTAGATTTGGCTGCAGCAGTCACGTAACACAACAATGTCACACGATCTTCTGACATCGCATTAATGGCTCCACTATGGGAGGTGAGTGTTTTACATGTGTAATTGAAGGGGAGGGGGGGGCTAATCTACTTTTGGACACGTCTTATTGCAGCTGATCTTCCCTGGGAACAAAAGGATTGGACATGTTGAAGTTCATCTGCGTAATCCCTTTCTTTCCCGACATAGTGTCTGTAAGTCCGTGCTTGGTTCATCTAACGTTAAAGGGGTTGCCTAGGACTGTGAGGTCTGACAGCCCCCACAATCCGCGGTGTTACAGGTACCATCAACAGTGTGCGGAGCCAGAACAGCACAGTGCCACATGCACTGTAGTGGCTGTTCTCGGTACTACAGCTCAGGTCATTCACGTCAAAAGGAGTTGAGAACAGCCGCTAGAATTTATGGAGGGGACTCCGATCTGCGTGTCGGATATTAATGACATCCAAGGGAAAGAACTGCCTATGTCGTGGAAATCCTTGTCCGCTATAGGAGCCAAAGCACGACATCAGCCGTACTGCAGATGTGAGATTTAGCCCTCGTTGTCTCGGATCTCTTAATGTTCTGCCTCTCGCTCATTAGCAGTACTCCGCTTATATTCGCCCCTGTCCCCTCCATCTCGAGTTTTCGCCTTATGTGGTTGTCAGAGCGGCTTGTTAGTGCTTAGTGTGGGCAGATCTGGTGCCGCCATCCTCGTACCTGCCAGTGTACGGCATCGCAGGAAACCCGGAGACTATGTAATTGTGGCGTCCTCATTGTGTCTCCTCCGCCATCACTCATGAAGGAGCACCGCTGTGTAATCTTGCACATTTATCGGAGCCAGGAGTTTGCAGCTGTCTCTACTTCAGCCATTGTTCTCCTGATTTCTGGCGTCTTTGATCTGAGAAGTGATAACAAACCACCGTCTGCTGCACATCGGAGGCGGCGAGGGATGGAGCGCTGCTCTGAAGATGCTTTTCACTGTTCGTGGCTTCTCGGTTTTCATTCGCAGCTTTTGTTTCTGCGGTCGCCTCGATCAAAAGGGGCCATGTCTGGAAGAAACTGATGGCGGTATTATCACGGGTGCAGTAACTGATGACGTTTCGTCCCCTCTTCCCCTGACAATTATACGGGCCCCTCACTGCTCAGTTATCAGAAGCTATAAATTCTGTACCTTTCAATTGCTGCAAATGAAGCAACATGAATATAATAATGTTGCAGTTTGTGTGCTGTGCCTATGCAGAGCCATGTGTCTCCATGGCAACAGACTACAAGCACACC
This sequence comes from Dendrobates tinctorius, assembly GCF_039654945.1. Classification (NCBI taxonomy): domain Eukaryota; kingdom Metazoa; phylum Chordata; class Amphibia; order Anura; family Dendrobatidae; genus Dendrobates; species Dendrobates tinctorius. The sequence goes on from NW_027361792.1 coordinate 1,695,483, forward strand.
ACGTGTAGTCAGGCCCAGCGTCGCTCTCTATTTTCACATGTCTCCTGTTTTTGCGACTATATATTTGGCAAATTTTCAAAAAGTAAATTATGAACGGAAGGCAGTGTGGATGCACGATTAGACGGCACAGGGTTTGTTGTATGTTACCATAGAGATATAAGGATAGGTGTTAACTTGTAGATTGATGGAGGAGTCTGACCGCAGCGGCTGTCCTCGATCATCCAGACTCTGAACTTTTTGCCTTGTGAGAATATAGTAGCAGTGCGATTTCTCAACTGCAGCTCCATTCACTCCCTCTGGAGCTGCACTCGGCTTTTTCTAGGTGACCCATATGGAATGAATGGAGCGGTGGTCGGGCATGTGCACTGCAGCTCTTTTCTAACCATGATATCCTCGGACACCCTCTGTGATCAGATCCCCATCGATCTAGAAGTTACCACGTATCCTATGCACAAGTGATAACTTTTTTAACCCCTTGTGCACTAAGTGAACATTTTTTATAAGGAGATGAAAGCATTTCACCAGGTGAGATCGAAGAGACGTCTGTGTGATGCCAGTCCCAGGTTAATAATGTATTTTGTGTTTTTTTGCCACAGATTGGTACGATTTGATCCCCTTGGGCATTATCTTCTTACGGCCATCGTGAACCCCTCTAACCAGCAGGTAAGAGTCACAAACCCCAGCCCGCCCACCGGGCAGCAAAAGGTAAAGGCGCTCCAGGTCACCTTCCCTAGAAGCTGCAAAGATCCTTTTAGGTTTGTCCATAGCCTTCGCATTAAGATCAGGCTGTGCTCCGCATTCTGCCCCCTTATTTCTGTATTTTGGCAGTGGGCCCTTTGGATTTGTGGTTTTTGTCCTGGCACTTATGTCTGGCCTGCACCACAATCTTAACCTAATGTGCCGCCCTGAAGCAGCCAAGTCCGCTGCACTGTGATGTGCCGATCCTCCGTATATTATGGAGCAATATTCGCTTTGTGCAATGTCCTGGACTCTGAACGCTTTTTGTGATCTGTTTTCTTGCAGAGCGATGAAGAATCAGAGATTCCTCTCGACAGCGCAGAGATTCCCATCTACCGTCAGCGCTCCCTACTGCCAACTCAACCGGTCCGCCGTACGCCACTGCTCCACAACTTCCTGCACATGCTGTCATCGCGCTCATCAGGCACTCAGGCTGGAGAGCAGCCCCCCGTACAAGACTCGGCCACCCCATCCCCACCGCCACCACCTCCACCCCCTCCTCCGACAACTGAAAGCAGTCAAAGGCTTATTTATACTCGTATGCGAGACCGAGTGCCGGGTGTCACCGCTCCGTGCTGCCAAGACCCCAGTATGCTGTGCCTGTGCGTCCGATGTTCTAGTGCTCGGTTGTCCTGTTCCCTTTTCCCACACCCGGAAACACCAGGTACTCCCTCCACTTCTTCGGGGGCTACCTCCACTTCCTATACTCCAGTTCAAACTGATCCCCAGCTCTCTTTGGAGCGGCAGCATCACCAGTCCTCTGCCCAGCACGACCACGGACTCCTGAGCCGACCGTCTGCCTTCAGTAGCGTGCACAGCAGCACCGCCGGTAACACCTTGCGCAGTCTGAGCCTGGGCCCTATGCGCCGCTCACTCGCTGGGCAGCCGTCTCGTTACCAACAGCCGACCACTGACATCGGCGGCTCTGAGTGGACTCGCACGGTGCTTAGTATGGGGTCCCGTTCTGAAATGGAGCCCATGCCACCTCCCCGGACGAGCGCCTCGTCTGTAAGCCTGTTGTCTGTCCTCAGGCAGCAGGAAGGTGAGGCCTCATCGTCTGTCTATACTTCTGCTACAGAGGGCAGAGGATTTTCCACCACAGATCAGGATAGTGCTGGCAGTCAGCCTCCCGAACACCCTACAACCTCCCGAACAGAGCTGCACTGTGATCTCAGGCGCTTCTTCCTGGAGTATGACCGGCAATACGACCTGGAACCTGGAGCGCCGGGCACCACCCAAGGGCAGGCTCACGAAATGCTAAACAACAACCTGGAGCCCGAGCAGCCGGGTCCTTCACATCAGGCAAACCAGGCGCATGGAGCGGAGGGCGCTGCAAACCAGCCCAGAGGGCATATGAACCGTTGCCGTGCCTGCCACAACCTGCTGACATTCAACAACGACACTCTGCGCTGGGAGAGGACCCCGCCAACGTATTCCGAAAGTGAGAGCATACCCACCTGGACGCCATCCCCGGATTCTCCGCCAACCACTTTCCAGGCTGGTCTGGCCTCTGGTAGCCCAGAGCAGCCTGGTGCCACGGGAGTGGAAACACCAGACATAGGAAATATACCCGGTGGCAGTGGACGTTTGGAAGCCGGGGCAGCGCATGAAGAACGAACAGTAGGGGTAGCTTATAATCCTGAGACCGAACACTGGGAGCGGGTCTACAGTCAGCCCGCCACCGTTAGCAGAGCTCCGAATGTAACCCAAGAGGCCTTACCGCAAGATCTCCACGAGGAGAGCACCGAGGAGGACTCTCTGAGAAGGTAAGAGCTCTGCACAGGTCTGCTCCTCTGTTGCTCCTCCTGGAACCATATGAAGACATTGACAACTTGGTGTCACTATTCCCCTTGTTATTGGATCAGAGCCGATGGGCCCGTATCATTGGCTGGGACTTATGGATGGTTGCACCCAGTTATCAATGAATTTATACATTTCCAGCTGAAATAACTAAGGATCCGCCGTAAAGCGAAACAGCTTTCACCGGAAATATTGTGGTTTTATAGCCTTTAAAAGGGTCTTCTAACATCAAAGCGATGGCACATTGCTCGAATACTCTATCGGTTTGAGTGGTTGGGGGTCGATGTCTGTGATCCTGAGAGAGAGCATTGACCATGCGGCCCCTTCCTGCAGAGCAGCACTCGGCCATCCATTTGCAGGGGAGCGGCAGTAAGGAAAACCAGTAAAGGGGCTGCCGCTGCAAATCTGCACTGCGCCCCCTCATTCTCAGGATCAGTGGGGATCTCAAAGGTCTGAGCGTATGAACGAAGTGTTAAGCGACACTCATGGGTATGCATAGTTCTTAAAGGGGTTGTTGACAAGCTTAGCGCGTATCCATAATATAAACGCCTTGTCCACGAATGGGGACTTTTTTTTTCTTACATATATGTACCGTATTTATGGCTAAAAGTAATTTTTGCACTAGGGTTTACAATCTCTTGTTTTATCTTCATCTTCAATTTTGATGTCCGCCATGGTCACTAATCAGCTGTTGAGCTCATAAACAGGCAGATAAAAGCATTAATAACTCCCCGCCAGATGCATAGCGAGCTCCCTGCCGGATCCTCAGTTTCCTCATTATGCAGGCGCTGCAGCATAATGGCTTTAAGAGGCAAACGGAGCAACATTTTTAATGAAATCTAATCGTAAGAATGATTTTTAGCCCCAAATAATATGCATTTAGGTTAAAAAAAAATAGTCCCCCAAAGTGGACAATTCTTTTACTAACTTGGATCGTTGGAGTCTCTCAGCTGGTAAAACAGGCCTGACGGACAAAAGGGGACTGTGCTGCTATTCTTTCCTTCCACTTGGTGGCGCTGCAGGTAAATACATTATTACTTCTCCTGTAGAGCTGCGGAACTCATCCTGACTCCGGAGCAGAGAGGTCACGGTCAGGGGGATTTTTAGTGTAAATTTCACCCCTGCTCCGTGCAGATATAGCCCCATACAGCCCCTCTAATGTCCCCAGAATGTGGAGTAGTTCTGTGATCCTGGTCTTAGATCTCGATGTGCAAAAATGAACCTTCACCTCCTGGACGGATTTTGCTCCAGAATCTCCATGTGTCACTTACGGTTTTCAACTGATCTCATCCTGTGCATACAGTGAAATCTGCGCGAAAAAAATCAATTTGCAACGTGGCAGCGCAACGCTCTTCAAGCCTATGCAGAAAATCCGCAGCAAGTATGTTGAGGGCATTAAGCCCTGAAGGGCTTGTCTCATGAAGGTGACCCATGTCAGCATGGAGGGCTCGGTCTGGTGAAGTCTTACACTTTATCTGCCTGGCTGCCATGTAATACTACGCCATTCTCTCTGGACATGGCTCGCCCGTATCCCAGTGCTCCATTGTCCCCGTACGTTGCCCAGTTTCTCTTATCGGGATGTCGCCACTTTTTCTCCATGCAAATTAGATCTTTCCTGCAATCCTCGGCCGGCGCCATAAGGGACACTTCTGGGTGTATTTGGTGGGTCGATTAAGGTCCTGACTGCTTGTATCGTGCAGATAAACTATTCTGTATCTGCCTCGCCACCTCAGAAGTTGTGCAGTATTGAATCCGGCGCCTAACATAGAAGCATCCTGGGAGGTGTAGTTCACCAGTAAAGGGCGTTGCGGAGGCTGCCCTTTGCTGTAATGCTGCATGCATGCCCCCGGCTGTAGGTGGCACGTCAGAGCCCTGGCTGCAAGATAATTGGCTTTGGCCAAACATGGCTCCCATGACCTGCATGACCAGCTGCCCCCATGTAACTCCTCCTGGCAGGGACCACCACCGATCTAACAATTGCCTCTCCAGTGTACAGGGTGTCACTTAACATCGTGCCCCTCGAAGTCTTCGGTCCATAAGCTACGGGTGGCCCGGATGGTGTTGGCTTACTGCAGCCCCCCGGTACGGATATAACGTATACAGGCCGCTGCGCTCCGTGTACGTCAGTGTGGAGATACATGACCATTAGTGAGGAGCACCCAGCACTGTACTTGATAACACATTTGCCGCAGTGTGGACCTCACCCTCAGCATCACATATCGAGGGGATGATACCCCCATGTCTGTGATAGAGATGGAAAATGAGAGATGCGAGGTTAATTATCTCTTCCAGTTAATGAGCGCAGGACGTCTGATGTCTATGGTCGGATAACAGGTAAAACGCGTAGGAGGGCGAGGAGACAATGCTGATTTGCAGGAAGGGGGCCGGTGGTAATGGTAAAAGTCACACTGTGTTTAACCAATGTAGCCGCCACCCTGAGAGTGCGTGGGAGCTGCAAGAATGGCATGGGGTGGCGATATCCAACCTGAGGCTCTCTGGCTGCTGGGAAACTATAAACCCCAGCATGCTAGGACAAATACAGATTGTGACCACTAGTTCCGGAATATGTTAGTGTCACCCTCTGGGGGCAGATGGGTTACTCTTGTGCAGAGGCGGCCTCGCGATGTAATCCTGTGATATGTCATCTTTATCACATGAAAGCTGAGAACAACACAAAGAATACAGGCTGGATCCATATCCATAGGGATCACTGGTGGTCCCAGCAATCGGCGAGTTACCACCTTTCTATAGGGATCAGAGGGGGGTCCCAGCGATCGGTGAATTACCACCTTTCTATAGGGATCGGAGGGGGGTCCCAGCCATCGGCCAGTTACTACCTCTCTATAGGGATTGGAGGGGAGTCTCAACCATCGCAAGTCACTACCTCGACACCTCTCTATAGGGATTGGAGGGGCATCACAGCCATCGGCGAGTTACCACCTTTCTATAGAGATCAGAGGGGGGTCCCAGAGATCGACGAATTACCACCTTTCTATAGGGATCGGAGGGGGGTCCCAGCCAGCGGCCAGTTACCACCTTTCTATAGGGATCGGAGGGGGGTCCTAGCGCGATCAGCGAAGCCTCCTTACCTTGACAAGCCAGAGCTGGCATGTCACTCTCCACAAGGAGAAACCTTACCCCTTAGACCTCAGTCCAGAGCCTCTCACCTAGCCAAATCAGATGTCATACTTTGCACTGCCGAGAGCCAATAGCTCGAAACACCGTCCCTGCAAATTGAGATTCTGATTTGGCTGTTATCCTAAGTCATATTACAAGACTCGTTAAAGGGTTGATTGTGACTTGTAGGATCGCTACTACCAACAGGTGGTGCTGTAGAGTAAAAGTCCTCTTTCTTTCTGAAGAGGCAATTTGCATACACCTTTCTATAGGGATCACTGGTGGTCCCAGCGATCGGCAAGTTACCACCTTTCTATAGGGATCAGGGGGGGGTCCCAGCAGTCTGTGAATTACCACCTTTCTATAGGGATCGGAGGGGGGTCCCAGCCATCGCCCAGTTACTACTTCTCTATAGGTATTGGAGGGAGGTCCCAGCCATCGGCGAGTAACCACCTTTCTGTAGGGATGATAGGGGGGTCCCAGCCATCGGCAAGTTACCAGCTTTCTATAGGGATCGGAGGGAGGTCCAAGGCATCGGCAAGTTACCACCTTTCTGTAGGGATCAGAGGGGGGGTTCCAGGCATCAGCAATTGCTGAGAACTACAGAAACTCCTTAAAGGGGTTTTCTGTCGCCGCTACCTGCCACATCAGGAGACCAGCGGCACCTATGAGATCGTATCCAGGATGCTTGTGTGATCGACAGGTATTCTGCACATGTCGTTACAACTGCCCGCCAATCACGTTGCGTCCCGGAAGGTCATGGCATCCTGCCCATTAGATTAGGATGGGTGCACGGTACCTGTCGATGGCGCATATGTCTGGTTTCTGTAGACTTTTTCGCTTCGGGACAGAAGCGGCACCAGAATGCTCCTTTTAAGCCCTCAATGCCAGGTGTCTTACTGCTCCTGGGATTCGTAGCCTCTTTGTATCTTCCAGCCATATTTGCCTTCATCGAATTTACTCACCTGTCCATGGCGGTCACCCTTTGGCCTCCAGACAAGTTTGCAGCGCTCTGGTTGGTGGGTCACCGCATCCGCCTGCAGCAGACATCCTGGACACAATGGATCCTGGTCGTTCTCTGCGGATCTTCTCTTCGTAAATGATTTTTATCTGGTCATCCATCTTGCACTTTCCTAAATATCACTTTATCCCAATGATCCAGTACGTGGCCCCTCCAGACAAGACGAGGCCCTATTCTCTTCAGTGGTTTCACACATGTTAAGCCTGCCCGCACCAAACCAATATGAGCAGGAGCTGGTCCGATTCTCTTATTCTGTAACTTGCCATCTGCTCTTTTTGAATGGGCGGATTCTTCATCAGCATTCTACCAGCACCATACGAGCTAGAGCGTCCTTACTGTTATATCCATCATACATTGCTGTGCTCTGAATGCTATATCCCCTACCAAGGTTTCTGCACACAGGAGAGCCCTGGACACCCTAAGAACAGTTCCCCTTTACACCTTTTTCCACTCCAGAAAATCCACAGGGTTTCTTTTGCTCATGGACATGCCCTTTGCTCCACTATGGGGACTTTCCAGTGCCCAATTCTGCATCTCATCTCCCGGGGCGCCTGGTCGGATCACTTTGGGGTGCTGGGTAAGTTGTGGGGTCTCCATGATCCGGCCGGAGGCTCCCTCCACTGCATCCAGATGTTGCTGCTTTTGTCAGGAGCCTCCGCTGAGCCGGCAGGTGCTGCCCTCATTCTGTGCAGCGCTCTCCAAGGGGGAAACCTTTATTAATAGAAGTGGATGGTGGGGGGTCTGTACTCCCTGGAGACTATCTGTAACCCTTTGCTTGCCTGGATGGAGACACAGACGTGCCTGAGGCGGTGCAGAACTCTGCCGCACTGTTTGGCCTCCTCATCGTGGGTGTGACAACATTTTCCTTACACTTTATCGCTGCATGTGCGATGGGACAAAGCGTGTTCACATGTAGCATATAGGGGACAAGCCGGAAGCTTCTGTGCAGACTGGAGTGGCGGAAAATGTCAGCCATTTCCGACCAGGCCGTCAGACTATTAATATGAGCAGGGGAAATGAAAGAAACGATCGGGCAGTTGGATTTCTACATGCCCGATCATTTGATCCTCAGGTGTCTTGCAGCAGCTTGATCCCTCTCCCACTTCCAGAACCATGCACGCTCGACGGATACAAGCATGCAAGTGTATGAAGGGGCCAGGTATACCTTTCTCATCCTGTAGGAAGTACGGCTCTGGAGCGCAAACCGTTGCCCTATTAGGTAAAATACAAACTATGGGAAGAGGCGCGGGATGATCCATGTGGAGGTGATCGAGGGGCCATTAGACATTTTACCAAGTGATCACTGTCGTAACTGCGTCTGGCAGCATGTGGGGAGTTTGTATCACTCCTCCATAACGGTCTGATCCTGATATTACCTACTGATCCTACAACTTCACGCGGTACCCCAGGACTCCGCCAGGACCCCAGTGTTATCAGAGGCGGCGCTATTTACAGCTGACTACCAGTTTAAAGGGGCACTCCCTCTCATAAAGTCACTTTAATTGTCTGGCACCCCACTAATAATGCAGATTTAGTTCTACAGCCCCGTTTTATCTTTGGCGCTCTCATTGAGAGCTGGTTTAGCAGATTGCACCCCTTCACAGTTTTTCTTCAGCACCTCAGCCCCAATCGCCTCCTGTCTTGGCATTTTCAGGGCGGCCTTGCTTTACTATGGTCGCCATGCTGGTGGTTATCCCAATAAGTCCTTTTCCCCAGCAGTTGTAAAGGAATGTCATTTCCTAGGCGAGTACCCATTTAAGAGCTTTAACAAGATGCGATTACCCCTTTAAATGTATTTCTTCTTCGGTGTCCGGTTTTTTATCACTCCAAGCCGGGTCAGAGATAATCTGCTCTGCTGCGGCACGGTCCAGAGAAAAATGATGCGCTGCGCAGAGATTTGTAAAGTGATGGCGCGGGGTCCATCATCCCATGTTGTGCTCAGTCTCCTCCGTCCGTGGGCCGCGCTCCATCCTGCCACCTCTGGGCAGCGGCCCCTTCTGACTCCCTCCTCGCCAGCATCTTCTGCGCCGCATACATCCCCTCTCTGCGCTTTCTCTGCCTTATCTTCCTTCTCCCCCGTTCTTTATCTGTCCTCTCTGAAAAGAAGCTTAGCTCCGGGCCCCGCGCCGTCCGGGCTGGTTGGCGGTTTCCTGCCGCTCTAAACCTGCTGTCACAGATAAGTGTTTTTTTTTTTTTTTTGTTTTTTTTTAGTAATGTGAAGCACAATTCAGCATCTTTCTGCCCTCAATTCCTTTCTTCCACCCTGGAGAATGGTAGCCGGCATCCACCCGGCCTTCACAGAGGGGGGAGACGAGCGGCATCGAGCAGAGACGAGCCTTTGCCAGTGCCGCATCTTCCACTCCTTTGTTCGTCCTAATAGGATATGTAAATTCCAATCTGGGAGAAAATGGAACATTTTTAATGAAACGGCAAAGTACAAAGGCACTCAGAATCAAAAGGAAAATCCCCGCGCTTAAGAATCAGACGCTCGAAGAGACATGACGGAGACGGTGAATGGCCTCTGTCTCCTCACGTCTCATCCCGCTCATCCAGGTCTTTATGTGCCCCCCCAGAGCAAAGCGAAAAGTGCAACATCTGTCACCAGTGACTGTGGGGTAACCCTGGACCCCGACTATAGGTTGGGGAATTGTATGGCACCGGGGATTACTGCAGATCTATCAGCGAATGTGACCGTCATTATACGAGCGCTTCTGTGCAAGATTGTCACCAGTGAACACTATTCTGCTGGTGCAGTCACTGTGTACATACATTACATTACTGATCCTGAGTTATTTCCTGTATTATACTCCAGAGCTGCACTCACTATTCTGCTGGTGCAGTCACTGTGTACATACATTACATTACTGATCCTGAGTTACCTCCTGTATTATACTCCAGAGCAGCACTCACTATTCTGCTGGTGCAGTCACTGTGTACATACATTACATTACTGATCCTGAGTTATGTCCTGTATTATACTCCAGAGCTGCACTCACTATTCTGCTGGTGCAGTCACTGTGTACATACATTACATTACTGATCCTGAGTTATGTCCTGTATTATACTCCAGAGCTGCACTCACTATTCTGCTGGTATAGTCACTGTGTACATACATTACATTACTGATCCTGAGTTACTTCCTGTATTATACCCCAGAGCTGCACTCACTATTCTGCTGGTGCAGTCACTGTGTACATACATTACATCACTGATCCTGAGTTACCTCCTGTATTATACTCCAGAGCTGCACTCACTATTCTGCTGGTGGAGTCACGATGTATGGTACGTACATTACTGATCCTGTCTTCTCCTCCCTCTATGTATTACTGTACACAGCAGTGGCCATTTTTTACTGTGGCTCTGAACCTTTTGTTTTCCATCTGGTCCTAATTCAGCTTAGAAGCATCTTCAGGAGAAGAGAGATAAGTGATGCTGACCACAGAAGGAGCTCACTGACTGATCATCGGAAACTCGCTGCTGTGACTCTGCCTTTCTATGGGCATCATTCTTGTGCAATCTCTATTTTAGGATTTTTTTTGTGTTTGGGGGCATTCCACACTCTTGTGCCCTTACTCCGTGGATCGGCTATGGACCGCGATCACAGTGCTGCGTCAGATTAGTCGTGGCCGATGCTCTCAGGTCCACCGGATATTTTATTTGTGCCTCAGAATCTGCAGCGAATTCACCTGTCGGTGGAGACCGTCTTCTGAATGACGTCCCTGCTCTCCGGACCCTTCTCTGCCATCCCCCCTTTAATATCCATATCCCTTACGAGCAGCTTTGTCACCAGGCGGAAAATCTGCTCCTTACAGCAGAAGATTCTCCATTTAATGGAATTCTGAGCGCGGCGTGCGGATGATTCTCCGTACTGATTGAGGGCAGAGAAGGCTGAACAATTGGCATTTAGGCTTTAGCGGAAGCGATGAACCCTGCGCACATCTGCACATGGCGGCTTGGAAATACCGTGGCACTGTTTATGCTAAAAGAACAATGCGCCCCCCACTCTTCCCACAGCTGCCCCCCGGTTATCCTGCCCTCAGCCGCATGTGTACATCCGGTAATACTTCTACCTCATTCACCCATACTTTATGTAATGGGTCGATTTGGTCTGCAGATGCCCACGGCTTTCAGCCAGACTAAGGGCAAACGAGGCCGGTCAGTGGCCAAGAGTATATGAGCCTAACGCCGTGGCTCCATGGTGACGGTCGTGGTGGGAATTTGTCTTATTTCCCTGCTCTCCTCACAAGTCTTCTGCTGTTTTCCTGCACGTTACTGGAGTTTTTACCACGATCATCATGCAGCCTAAGGTCTGAGTCAGGTCACGGTCCGTGGACCAGCCACGATCAGTGGCGCAGTTCACATGACAAGACTGAAAAATGGCAGTGCAATGTGCACGGCACACTAGGTGCAGGGACAGCCGCTTCCTCCACACATGACGTGCCGAGTATCCACGTGGTCGTGAGACTTCATGTCTTGCATTATTCTTCTGGGGCGATCACAATCCGATCACCACTTTCAGGAGGGGCCACGCTTATTTCTGCCGATTTTGTGGCTCCTGTGTCCCAGGATAATTGGGAAGTTTCGGCGTCTGGGAATCCTCAGGTATAAGCCGCATTGCATCGGTGCTTGCAATCATCCATCCTTCCTGACGTATTTTACTCTTTGGCCCTGAGACTTTGGGGCCGGTTTTTACACTCTGGGGCCCTTTTCCTGCAGAGACTTTAATGTACACCGCATTGTAGACCCCATATAGGTCCCGCTGTGCCCCTCTGCCCGCACTCAAGTGTGTTGGAGGATTTCACATCACACAGTCCTAGGGGCTAATATTTTCCTGCTGGCTCCCGGCCATTATAACACGGCTTCCATCGAACAGGGTTGCATCGTTCATAGTCCTGGTTGCGGCTTGTAAACTGATGTGTAAAACCCGCCTTATTCTGATGTTACTGATAGAATCCAGGAATCGCAAAATAATTAGTATTTGTGCAATGTTAGGAAAGTATTGGCGCCCCGGGAAGCATCAGTGTTATGGAAGGTAAGCTGGTGACAGGTGATTTGTGCTACTGCAGGCGGTCAGCTGTGGAGGGTCTGAAGAGCCCACCAAGGGAAGAGGCCGGAATGTGATGGAGAAAAGACAATTACTGACCGCGGTGAAGAAATGCATCCGGGGACTGAGTATTAAGGAGAATCCCGGCTGTCATCTCCTAGCAGCCATGTTGCCAGCTCTTCCATGGAGGGCAAGATTTCTGTGTGGGGGTCTTAAGGCGATGTGAACACGTTTAGGTTTTGCAGCATATTTATCTGAAACAAAAACCAGAATGTTGGCAGGAAAAACGCTGCGTAAAATCCGCACATTTTTCGGATGTGTTTTTGCTTTTCGTTTGGGTGAAAATCGCTGAACGAGCAGACGCGAAAAAATTTTATGATTCAAATCTGCAAGAAATAATCGGCGTGTGCCAGAGATGTCAGGAATCTTTCATTTTGCTGCATGGTTTCTGCCGCACAAACGAGTAGGAAAGTCGCTGCAGATGCGCAATGTGTGAGCAAACCCAAAGGATGGATTTACTGCACATATATTTGGTGCCATTAGGCCTCCAAACCTGAGAGATGTAGGTCCAAACCTGCGCACCCAAAGGAGCCTCCATCTTGTATTGTCCGTGGCTTGTGGAGCTGGTCGCCTGGAGTCTTCTTTGCATTAGTTTGTGGTCTTCAGACCGTAGGGGGCAGCACATGCATTTAGCAATGTAGTGACGTGGCGAGGATGGCCATTGCTGCTTGTTAGGAGGTGGCTCCATACACAAATGTCTCTGTCCTTGATATTTCTCCCTTTATTACCCCATGTTTTCAAGGGCTAAATCTCAGCTGTGGGTTGTGACATGTCTGGTCCAGGGGCTACAAACGTTACATGGAGTAATCTATGACTTGTCTTCTAGGCGGCTCCTGGAGTCCTCCCTGATCTCTCTCTCCCGCTATGATGGCACTGGATCCCGAGAGCATCCCATTTACCCCGATCCGGCCAGGTAAGGCTTCCTGTATCCTAACCATAAAGCTGCAATAAACACCAAAAATACACAAGAAAAAGTCCAATTTCGTCACACATTACAATTAAACTTGAGCGATCGGTACAGAAACCTCTGTGTGCTGGCAGATCAGCCATGTCCTCCCCACTGTGGCTGCAGCAGGAGCCTCCCCCCTCTGCTCTGCCTGCAAGCACAGCATATGCCAAAGCTCTTCCCCCAGGCTGAGAGCAGTCACCGGCCAATGATTGAGCAGATCAGCTGATTAACCCTGTGTTCTCTGCAGGGTTCCCACACATCTGACTATATGAGGGGCTTAGATGATTATAGTACAGACTGACTTGGGGACCACTTTCATATTTCAGTTAGTCGTTTTTCCAGGTTTAGTTTTTCTTCAGATTTTTAAACCTTTTTTAAAAAGTCAGGCAAAAAATAAAAAAGTACGAATTTTTGCAAAATGAATGGTTGCTAGACATGAGGGAAACAGTTGGCAGGAACCTGGTCCAGTGGCAGTGTCGGCGACCTGTCGGTGGTCCAGTCAGTATCCTGCGGTGCTTGCCGGGAGCCCTGCCAACTTCTCCTACCATCCTCTTCCCCGGCTCTCCTTTGCTTAGTGCAGTGTCATGTTCACATTACACACCGGGCTGGCTAGTCCTAAGAGGCACTGGGGTCACCGGCAGTTCAGTCCGGTGGCCACGGATTACTGGACCAGGATCCTGCGAATAACTTTCTCCTCCCTAGTAGTTGACCATACACTTTGTAGCTTTTGTGTGGCGCCGCCATATTATTAATAGTTGGGGGATTTTAGCTGTGGAGTAAATTAGGGCAGAAATGTTCCCTGGTCAGTGACCCCTCGGGCGCAGGAGCTGACGGAGGCGACTTTTTTTTTTTTTTTCGTACTGTAGACTTGTCCGGAAAGTAGAGGTCCGGCAGATTGGTGGTATATATTGGCACTGACGACGTTTCTGTCCCCCCGCAGGTTATCACCAGCCGCTTATTACGCACAACGGATGATTCAGTATCTGTCACGGAGGGACAGCATCCGGCAACGCTCCATGCGGTACCACCAGAACCGCGTCCGATCCTCGGCCTCCGCACCATCCTCCAGCGAGGGACAAGGGGCTGTAGAACCTGGAGACCTGGAGTTCGAGGAGTTTGAGTAAGGAGCCCCCTCATGTCAGTCTCCTGCTGAGCCCCGAGTGATACCACTTCCCTATCGTTTCGCAATCCCACCACTATTCCTGGCCTCTAAATAGGTTGCGGTATAATAGATATTCAGCGAGGCTGGAGGACGCTCCTAACAAATGAGTGATCGGTGTGCTCTGTATTTATATATTCCGGCCTCAGCGTGTGTCGCCTCTCGTGTAATCTGTAATCCTGATACAATAGGGACACGCGGAATAATCAAGCGCTCTCATCCCAGAGCCGTTCTCCGCATCTGTTTATTTTATCTGTGCTGTAAATACGACGTGGATTTATCACTTGTCCCCGGACCGCACTCACTGATTGGCTGCAGTAATCTAAGTTGAAAAAGCTGCTATCCAGTGTATATATTACATGTCTGTCCATAAAGTCCTAGGTCGAGACCATCAATCAGGTGATCGACTTTGCTCCGACTTTTCTGATCATCTTTTTAGGGTTTCATGGCGGAAATTGAAATAAAATACCGCTGACGTCTGCCAGTCTGAGTCACGAGGAGGAGCCCTCCGTGATATTTTTGCTGATACAACCCCTTTAATTAAAGGAAAGTGTCATACGACCCATGTTAGGTGGCATTCACACATGTCACAGTCCGCGAAGGTCCTGACCTGAACTATATATCTGAGGAGACTCCAGGCCGGTCTGTGCTCGGACCGTGACACACGGATGTGCAATTATGGCATTAGGGTACTGTCTTTTGGATCATCTATCCCCCCAAATAGAATGTCTTCTTTCTTTTGGGGGTCTCTGAGGTGAATCATTGGTGATCTCTGTCAGGTTTCGTCTAAAAAGTTTTTAGAGGGATCTAAACCATCCTGAGACATTTTTACAAGCACAGATTACTAGAACTTCTCATCAATGAGAAAACGTTGGTCTTGCGCTTCTTTCAGACGTTATAGGAGTGGAGTGGCCGGGATCCCATGCGACCACCCCCCTATAGACAATGAATGGCGCCGTGGTCTCACATGCTCACACAGCGGCTACAGATTGGAGCGGTCCCGTCAGTCAGATGCCCAGAGATCATACACAGAATTGAGGTTCCTTATAGGACAACCCTTTTATATTCATACTAGCTGAAGAGCCCGGCGCTGCCCGGGCATAGTAACTACGGTTAGTTATAACAAATTATAAGAGAGATATATATTATAGCTGTGTATAGCCCTGCCCATTCCACATAGCCGCATTCGCTATAATATCCCACATCATCCAGTCAGCCAGGGCTACCGGACTACTACCCCTAATATCCCACATCGTCCCATCACAGCCGCCGGACTACTATCACTAATATCCTACATCATCCCGTGAGCCAGAGCTACCGGACTACTACCTCTAATATCCCACGTCAGCCAGAGCCACCGGACTACTACCTCTAATATCCCACATCGTCCCGTCAGCCAGAGCCACCGGACTACTACCTCTAATATCCCACATCGTCCCGTCAGTCAGAGCTACCGGACTACTACCCCTAATGTCCCACATCATCCCGTCAGCCAGAGCCACCGGACTACTACCCGTAATGTCCCACATCATCCCGTCAGCCAGAGCCACCGGACTACTACCCCTAATGTCCCACATCATCCCGTCAGCCAGAGCCACCGGACTACTACACGTAATGTCCCACATCATCCCATCAGCCAGAGCCACCGGACTACTACCCGTAATGTCCCACATCATCCCGTCAGCCAGAGCCACCGGACTACTACCCGTAATGTCCCACATCATCCCGTCAGCCAGAGCCACCGGACTACTACCCGTAATGTCCCACATCATCCCGTCAGCCAGAGCCACCGGACTACTACCCCTAATGTCCCACATCATCCCGTCAGCCAGAGCCACCGGACTACTACCCCTAATATCCCACATCATCCCATCAGCCAGAGCCACCCGACTACTACCCCTAATGTCCCACATCATCCCGTCAGCCAGAGCCACCGGACTACTACACGTAATGTCCCACATCATCCCGTCAGCCAGAGCCACCGGACTACTACCCGTAATGTCCCACATCATCCCGTCAGCCAGAGCCACCGGACTACTACCCGTAATGTCCCACATCATCCCGTCAGCCAGAGCCACCGGACTACTACCCCTAATGTCCCACATCATCCCGTCAGCCAGAGCCACCGGACTACTACCCCTAATATCCCACATCATCCCATCAGCCAGAGCCACCCGACTACTACCCCTAATGTCCCACATCATCCCGTCAGCCAGAGCCACCGGACTACTACACGTAATGTCCCACATCATCCCGTCAGCCAGAGCCACCGGACTACTACCCGTAATGTCCCACATCATCCCGTCAGCCAGAGCCACCGGACTACTACCCGTAATGTCCCACATCATCCCGTCAGCCAGAGCCACCGGACTACTACCCGTAATGTCCCACATCATCCCATCAGCCAGAGCCACCGGACTACTACCCGTAATGTCCCACATCATCCCGTCAGCCAGAGCCACCGGACTACTACCCGTAATGTCCCACATCATCCCGTCAGCCAGAGCCACCGGACTACTACCCGTTATGTCCCACATCATCCCGTCAGCCAGAGCCACCGGACTACTACCCCTAATGTCCCACATCATCCCATCGGCAAGAGCTACCGGACTACTACCCCTAATATCCCACATCATCCCGGCAGCCTGGAGTCAGAACCAGAGCGCTGAGTGGAACGGTCCTAACTTCCATACTGGGGATTGCTTTAAGAGAGGCCTGGCGTCAGAACCAGAGCGCTGAGTGGATTTGCCCTGACTTCCATACAGGAGGTCCCTTTAATAGAAGCCTGGGGTGAGAATCAGAGCGCTGGGGGATTTGCCCTAACTTCCATACCGGAGATCCCTTTAAGAGAGGCCTGGGGTCAGTACCAAAGCGCAGAGTGGATTTTCCCTCACTTCCGTACCGAGGATCCCTTTTAAGAGCGGACTTGGGTCAGAACCAGAGCGCTGAGGGATTTGCCCTAACTTCCATACCGGGGATCCCTTTAAGAGAGCCTGGGATCAGAACCAGAGTGCTGAGTGGATTTGCCCTGACTTGCATACCAATGATCCCTTTAATAGAACCCTGGGGTCAGAATCAGAGCGCCGAGGGATTTGCCCTAACTTCCATACAGGAGATCCCTTTAAGAGAGCTTGCGGTCAGTACCAGAGCATTTGAAGGCAATTGCCCTGACTTCCATACCAGGGATCCCTTTAAGAGAGGCCTTGGGGTCAGAATTAAAGCGCTGAACGGATTTGCCATGACTTCCATACCGGAGATCCCTTTAAGAAGGGCCTGGGGGTCAGTACCAAAGCGCAGAGTGGATTGCCCTAAATTCCATACCAATGATCGCTTTAGGAGACCCTGGGGTCAGAACCACAGAGCTGAGTGGAACGGTCCTAACTTCCATACCGGGGATCCCTTTAAGAGAGGCCTGGGGTCAAAACCAAAGTGCTGGATGGATTTGCTCTGACTTCCATACCAATGATCCCTTTAAGAGGCAAGATGTGCCTACGGGATGGAGGATGTGTGATGGGGATATGGGCAGGGAGGGGGGGATTCATTTGTCATGTGGTCTCTGCTCCTTTCTGGGGGGCAGACAATGGCTGGGAGCTTATGTTCCCGGGGATGCTATATTTCTCCCACCATGTCAGTGTTTGCTGAGGTGTTGTCAAGTGGGAAAACTGTTGCTCATAGCAACCAATCACAGCTCAGCTTCTTTTGAACAGCTCTGGTGAAATGAGATGCTTCGTGATTGGTTGGTGATATATATATATATATATATATATATATATATATATATATATATATATATATATATATATATATATATATATATATATATATATATATGTGTGTGTATATATATATATATATATATACACACACACACACACACACACACACACACACACTCCTTTTTATATAGAGATCAGCCAAGCCCTGGACAAAATATTGGGGGTCTCCAACTACATAAGGAGCTCGGCAGTCGCTGCACCTTGTAGTTTTTTATCTTGAGGCCTTTAATGTCAGACCACAAATAGCGACGCTGCTACATGGGAAGTCTCCGGGGTATTGTACACTGCGCTCCATAATGCATGCTATGAGTGGAGCCCCATTTTTCACTCTCCTCTTTTCTGAAACTTTGTTTCCCTTGTACGCGTGTCTATAGGTGATCCGCCCCGCACCTTCTGTACGGAGACCAGAGCCGCCACTGTCATATGGTTGTGCTGGGTTCTGCGGGAGACTAGCTTTGATGTGTAGACTGCAGGGCGCTGACACGGTTTAGGAGAAGTCCTTTCTCCTTGCTCTACAGCTCCCAACGGCCGTCTCTCTGCAGAGAGGTGGGAAGTTTGGTCTTTGTGTCGGAGCACCTGCCGATGTTTTGTGAGCAGAAATGGCTCCGTACACATTTCTAGCGCATCCTTAACTGCTTACGTGCCACTTCTTCCAATGTAGGTGCGGTTATGGGGCGGTGACAACCTGGTGATCCTGCAAACTCAACTCATTTGCAATTGGTGCAGGAAGGCACAGCATCAGACAGGTGGGAAGGTTACCTGCAGATCTCTCCCACTTGCCCACCAGTTCTAGTACCAGTGTAACCACTTGTGTACTGGTGGCAAGAATTGCATTCTCTTGCTTGGATTTTCTTTCAAGACAATGAGCTGCCTACTTTTGTAGTGGACGTGAGCGGTGGCGATGAGGTTGGACCCGCACCTCTGCCCAACCAGATCAATACGCGCTGATTGTGCTTGTGTTTCAGCAGGGTTGTATCGTTATCGGCTCTGCTCGTCCGAGGATAACCCCTCGAATGGTCCATGGCGTCCCTGCATTCAGATTCCTCTTGTAAACCAATGTCATTTAGCTCTGATCTATGGACGATCTATGTATGAACTCAGGGGGTCCGGAGGCGGAGAACAAAGGGGTCCAATGTCCCTTGTGTGAATGTAGCGGTATTTAGCATGTAAGACCTTCACTGCTATAGACCGTGATAGAAGCAGCTGTCACACATGCTCAGTACCTACCTATTCACATAGGTGCATTTGCGACCTCCATCCACAGGTGTCCCAGTAAGGTGGACCCCCAGCGATCATACATCCTGGTCACAAGTGATATGGGACGTCCCCATTAATGAAGGAGAGCCCCATAAGTCATCGTCCTGTCCCTCCTGACAACAGCATTGGATCTTTGCTTTTCCCTGACTTTCTGTTATATCCACTTTATTAATGTAAGTAAAGTTTTTATTCTTCCCGCAGAGATAACGGGGACCGATCTCGGCACCGAACCCCCAGGAATGCCCGCATGTCGGCTCCATCGCTGGGCCGCTTCGTTCCCAGGTAACTCTTACTTTCCTCATTCTGCTGCCGCAGTTTTTTACTTGCTTCTTGTGAGTTTCTACCGTATGAGGTCCCGTCTCTTCTGCCGCCTCTCATCACCACAAGAGGCTTTGTCGCCTCTGGATTTTACTTAGAAGAAAGGAAATGGGCAAAAAAGGGGATCACCTAGGGCAAGATTTTAGCATCAAAAATTTAACATTCTTTATTATGACTCACAAAACAAACACATAAACAGTTAAAACCATTTAAAAATCGTCACACATGACTTACAAGAATCATTAGGTTCGAAATAGAGCCAAAAACTCACAGCTATAACACGCCACCACAATTAATTGAGACCTGGAAAGATAACCTTTAACCATATAAATGGCATATCATAATAGGGACCCCTTACAGGTTCAGTTGCTAATACAACCCATTGCACATTGTATATACAAAGAAAAGGGTGCGATAATGTTTGAGTTAAATCTTATTGAAGACAAATAAAGCATTCCTCATATGCAAACAGAGACACGGCATGCATGTAACCAGAATAACTTGCTCACATACATGTTCCCTGGTCCTCAACGTATTTTTACAAATTCAAATGAGAGTTGCACAAACAGATATTCAATTGCCCCTGTATGACACACCCTGTCCACCTTAGTGAACCTGTAGGAATAAACAGTAAATCTGACTTAATTTTTGCAACATGTCCCATCCATAAAAGTGGCCTAAATATGAGAGAAGGTAAGGTCCACCTACCATCCCACCATACAATATCTAACATTTCAATACCTTACTCCTTTAGGCGCACACAGTCCAATAGTGATTACTAAAAAAACATCTATCAAAGACATGCATATAACGTATGTATGTGAGCAAGTTATTCTGGTTACATGCATGCCGTGTCTCTGTTTGCGCAATGGGTTGTATTAGCAACTGAACCTGTAAGGGGTCCCTATTATGATATGCCATTTATATGGTTAAAGGTTATCTTTCCAGGTCTCAATTGTGGTGGAGTGTTATAGCTGTGAGTTTTTGGTTCTATTTCGAACCTAATGATTCTTGTAAGTCACATGTGTGGCGATTTTTAAATGGTTTTAACTGTTTATGTGCTTGTTTTGTGAGTCATAATAAAGATTTACATTTTTGATGCTAAAATCTTGCCCTAGGTGATCCCCTTTTTTGCCCATTTCCTTTCTTCTTTCTTCTAAGTGGTATACAATTGTATGGGTTGGGTTTGATCCCTTGTCAGTGGTGCCCCCTTGTGTTTTTCTCGCCTCTGGATTTTGTGCTTCTTGCTTTTCGTGACTTTGTTTCCTCTCATTGCAGGAGATTTCTGCTGCCCGAATACCTTCCCTATGCCGGGATTTTTCATGAACGGGGTCAGCCGGGACTAGCCACGCACTCCTCTGTCAACCGCGTCCTGGCGGGTGAGGCTGGGGGCAAACGCCATCTAATCATCCTGTTCTCTTTGCTGAATAGAAGTTTTACTTTTTGTGTGTAAGGAAACCTCCATTGTATCCCCCCTTCTCCCTCCAGTGCTCGTGTGTGAGGGGCCGCAGCTGGAGCCATCGTTGCTGCGTCTATTTCAGGCAGAGCACTAGGGAGGTTTGTGCTGAAATGGACGCAGCAACCTGAGCTTCACCCCATTATATAATCCGTTTCGGGGACAGGAGGAGAAGGTCCCATTATTTCTGTGCATGGAATATGTAAATGAAGGTTTATGGACTTCTGAGCTTTGTTGCTCACTTTTGAGGCAAGAGGCGCTAATGAGGTCCTGCCAGGCATCGGTGGGTATCCTACACCAGTCCTGTTACAATGGGACTGTGACGGCATCGGTGGGTATCGTGCACCAGTCCTGTTACAATGGGACTGTGACGGCATCGGTGGGTATCGTGCACCAGTCCTGTTACAATGGGACTGTGACTGCATCGGTGGGTATCGTGCACCAGTTCTGTTATAATGGGACTGTGACGGCATCGGTGGGTATCGTGCACCAGTTCTGTTATGATGGGACTGTGATGGT
The DNA here is from genome assembly GCF_039654945.1 of Dendrobates tinctorius. NCBI lineage: Eukaryota > Metazoa > Chordata > Amphibia > Anura > Dendrobatidae > Dendrobates > Dendrobates tinctorius. The sequence continues at coordinate 1,716,697 of NW_027361792.1, forward strand.
ATCGGTGGGTATCGTGCACCAGTTCTGTTATAATGGGACTGTGACGGCATCGGTGGGTATCGTGCACCAGTTCTGTTATGATGGGACTGTGATGGTATCGGTGGGTATCGTGCACCAGTTCTGTTATGATGGGACTGTGATGGTATCGGTGAGTATCGTCCACCAGTCCTGTTATACTGGGACACTTGTAGATACCTACCGAATGTGCACAAGATCTGGCAAGTAGCATTCCTCTGCCATGTCCTCCGCACCTCTCACCATCCGATGCGGACATAAGAAATGTCAGAAACGTTCCCTCGGTGTGGCTGCCGCAGACTGAATGCAGAGAAGGTAGAGTTTCTTCTCTTGCTTCTTGTGGTCAGTTTTGCTTTCATTCTGGGGATACATATGACCGCCTCCTGGCATATCAGGGAACCCCCAATGATGAGACATTTATATTATAAACCCTTTAATTAACTTCTGCTGTCAGATTTTCCTGTTCCCCTCTGATCGGCGTGCTGGCCTGATCTGGGCCCGCAGACGCTTGTCTCATTAGGCGTCGGGGTAAGGCGCGCTCGTACGACGCCCATTGTGACCTTCGCCATATTTTTAACTGCAGTACATGGTTAACCACAGAAGCAGCGATCCGCTGCCTAGGGCACCATAGAGGCGGGGGGCTGTTTGTTTTATCTAACCTCTGTCATCCACTGCCAACAAATCCCCGCTGCCTGCTGACATTACACGTGACCTCTAAATCTAATCACTGTCCGCAGTGGGTTTTACACTGGCCTGCAGCGGTCACCTGTCCTGTCTACACATCATTTGGCCAATCCTTTAGTCATTACTTCATTGTACGCGGCTCTAAAGTCGAACTCTGCTAATTCTGGAACATCAGAGAGATGGGGTGCAGAACCAGGCGACTGTGCCATCCCTGCTCCGTCCTGCACCCGATGTTCGGAGCAGCGGCAGACCGTGGCACCACGTTTCCTTGCACCAGTCCTGGTGAACGTGCCCATACATCCTTGCATTTATCCTCGTTTTCCGTTGCATTTTGGACCGTAGCGCATTTTTGTTTCCTCCGACCCTTGCAGGACCCCTGTTCTTCTCGACATCACGGGAATGCAGAATCTCTGAAGGATATTTACAGCAGATGCCGCCTGAGTTATTCCGATGACCCCCTTGAATACGAGCATCAGGAAACCTTTTCGTGAGGGGATAATTAACCCAATTACCTCTCGCTGTAACGAGGGGAGAGCAAGCCAGCGATTTGGTTGCCATGACGACACGGGGGCCCATGCAGCTGCGGATGCTCCCCTCGAATGCTTCATGCGAGTAGGACGCTTCCTTTGCTGTCCTAAGTCCTGAGCATGCAATCTTCTAATGCCCAGGTTACGAAGCCCCCTCTCTGTGTTGTTGCCTTGGTTACAGAGTTCTATTCCCGGGGGTTTATAGTGTAATTAAAGTGGCATCATCCCTGCCAGGAAAACTCTACAGTGAACGCCAGTCCCATCATGTGTGATCTGTCCTCACGTCACCTACTGCGACGTTGCCGTACGTTCTGTGCCCTGGATGTTGTGTCCGTGCCATTCCTCATATTTGCTCTCTCTTTTTCTTCTTTCCGATCGGTGCTGCGGGGGGCCGTGTGCATGATCTTTCCTGCCATTTAATAGTCGATTGAGCATTAAATCAGCCGCAGAATTGTTTTCGGAAGATAATTTAGAGATGAATGTCCCCGCAGAGGAGCCGTCAGCTGCGTCGTCTTTGAAATGTCAGATCTGCAGCGGTTGTCAGCGCCTGGTCGGGCAGCAGATGCGCACATTAACCTGTGTAGATCTGGATGGAAGGCTCCGAACTCCAGCGCTTACAGAGGGCCGTTACCAAGATATGGGGGGCTTGCAGATGCCACAGGCTTTCTACGTGTAAGATTAGATGTGTTCGGTAGAAATAACTGAGCAATGAATGATCGCCACATCCTCCGACCGCCTAGAAGTATGTGGGGACCACATTATAACCTGGGGGGCAATACATTATGTACTGGGTGCAGCTGTCACAGTTTGCTGCTGATCTCTTGATTTACCCCTGGGGGGGTGCACAAGTTCCCAAATAAACTAAAGGCTTGTTCTTATCCCCTGTCCACACGGTAATTGTATGAGCGGGCTTTTATCTCTACAGGAAGAGTGGGGGCTGGGCCTTTAGCTCTACAGGAAGAGTGGGGGCTGGGCCTTTAGCTCTACAGGAAGAGTGGGGGCTGGGCCTTTAGCTCTACAGGAAGAGTGGGGGCTGGGCCTTTAGCTCTACAGGAAGAGTGGGGGCTGGGCCTTTAGCTCTACAGGAAGAGTGGGGGATGGGCCTTTAGCTCTACAGGAAGAGTGGGGGCTGGGCCTTTAGCTCTACGGGAAGAGTGGGGGCTGGGCCTTTAGCTCTCTACGGGAAGAGTGGGGGCTGGGCCTTTAGCTCTCTACGGGAAGAGTGGGGGCTGGGCCTTTAGCTCTCTACGGGAAGAGTGGGGGCTGGGCCTTTAGCTCTCTACGGGAAGAGTGGGGGCTGGGCCTTTAGCTCTCTACGGGAAGAGTGGGGGCTGGGCCTTTAGCTCTCTACGGGAAGAGTGGGGGCTGGGCCTTTAGCTCTCTACGGGAAGAGTGGGGGCTGGGCCTTTAGCTCTCTACGGGAAGAGTGGGGGCTGGGCCTTTAGCTCTCTACGGGAAGAGTGGGGGCTGGGCCTTTAGCTCTCTACGGGAAGAGTGGGGGCTGGGCCTTTAGCTCTCTACGGGAAGAGTGGGGGCTGGGCCTTTAGCTCTCTACGGGAAGAGTGGGGGCTGGGCCTTTAGCTCTCTACGGGAAGAGTGGGGGCTGGGCCTTTAGCTCTCTACGGGAAGAGTGGGGGGGGGAACCTTTGTCTCTGTTCCAGCGCACTTGAGCCTGCATAATAGTATAATAGAGAGGCAGTCTTTCAGATCAGGCTAGCCATTGGGTAATTGAAGTAGCAAGCATGTGGGAATGTAAGGAAAAGGAAGTTTCAGTACCTATATTGCTGGCAGAACAGTGATGAAAAGTGGAAGACACATGCATAGTAACATAGTTAGCAAGGCCGAGAAAAGACAATTGTCCATCCAGTTCAGCCTATATTCTGTCAGTATAAATCCCCAGATCTACGTCTGTCAAGGTGAAAATATATTTTCTTATATAACTTTTATATTTTTATACTGTGAAACAATAAGTTTTTCCTAATTGCTTGCTAATGCAAATGTAACTGTATTAAAGATGGCTACCAGTGTTCACTTTCACTTAAATTCAGTGTCTAAAGAGTTAAGTTAAGTTTCATTTCTCCTAAAAAAGATAACTCAGGAATGTGAAGAAGGAGTAACCATCGGGAGACGTTTTGACGAATCAGAGAGAGACTGGACACTAGATGTATACTGCATAAACCCCGCCTAATGCACGCCTTCCCCTAACACTCAATATAGTATTGTGTATTTGTAAATAAAGCCAGTTGTTGTACTGCTCCTGACAGGTGTGGATGCAGGACATTAGCTAAGACTGAATCAGCTGCGTGTCTGAGTCATTCTTAATCGGTACCAGATGTTTTGCGCTCGCACAATGATTTGGAATGACTGGTGAATGAGGATTCATTGTCGTTTACGACCCCGACACGTCCTTCTAAAGAGCCTAATAACTGTACCACGTTACAGAGCATGAGAATTAGGCCAGTCCTGGACATATTAGGCTGGTATGTTGTCAAAAAGTGTCTTTTAACTTGCTGTGAGGCATGAAGGCAACGGGACGGTGCTATTCTAAAGGTATTAGGCCAAGAGACAGGTGCAAAATAAGCCTTCTAAAGAGGTCAGCACCCGGCTCCTGAGGCACGGTGTTTGTCCGGTTCTAGTCAATGGCTGGCCATATGGGTTCCAAAGAAAGTAATTGATCGTGAGTTGTCTCGCCGTGTTCCCCGTGCCAGGTGCCATGACAGGACATTGAGGGCATGTTTTATTGTGAGTCTTTACTGGAACGCAGACACTTTTCCAATATAAGGCGCCTTTTTACTCCGCGTCCCTTTAAATACCATTTCTGGGGAGTTTAACCCTTTGAACCCTGTGAAAACATTGACGGTAGGCAGCGGGTGATGGTGTGACCCGGCAGTGACTTTCCAGCTTCAGTAACATCCTGTGGATGAAAATCGGAGCATTAATTAGTTTACTCTCATAAATGAAAGGGCAGCAGTGTCCGAGCGGTTCCATTAACCGTCTCCGTATCGAGCGGCCGGCCTTTGTCTGGCTCCAAACTCTGCAAATGAGGTTCTCTAATGAGCCGTCGGCCTGGTGGGGACATAGAGTGTGAAGCCAACTAATGGGACCTGCATTAGGAAGTCTCCATTAAGGGACTCCCGGAGTGTACAGGCCCCGGGGCCCTGGCTTGAAAGGCTGCACGGGACACATTCCGCTGACCCCGCCGTCTCCTCGGCGTTCGCTTTCAGAATTTTCAGGGCATGAAACTCCTGAGTAAGCGGAGTCGTCCTTTAGCCTTATGGCTTGTGTGTGGCCTATGCAGACGATGAGTAACCCTTTCATGTCTCCGGCTCCATCCTGCACTTACTTTATTCATACACCGATCTGGTAGAAGAATAATTGGGCCCCTCGGACCTGAAGACCACCAGAGGGTCCAGGAGCATATTGTCGTCTTGTCTAAAATATGTAAGCATTCATTCATTCATGCTAAGTAATTTATATGGTCACTAATTTTTTTGTTTTTACACTTTATTCTTTTTCTTTTTATATTTTCTCTTTTTTTTCTCCTCTATCTTTTTTTTTTCATTTATTTCAGTATTTTTTTTCTTTTATTCCCATTTATTTCATTTTTTTTCTTTAATTTTTTATTTTTCCCCTTATTTTTTTTTTCTATCTCTTATCCACTTATCTCCCCTCCATTTTTTCCCCTTTCAGTTTGGTTGGAAGGCTTGCTGCATAATTTTATTTTTTTCTATCTTGTAAATTGTCTATTATTCTATGAAGTTCTTTTGCACAGTCCTAAAGGGGTTTTCTAGAATAGTGGCCTTAAAGTACTTTGAAGTCTCCATCATTCCTCTTTTCCGCTCTGGTGGTCTGTCGGATGTGATGACATCTAGTCTATGAGGCCAGTATTGGCAAGTGACTGGTGGAGGGGCTGTCATAATTTCCAGTACTGGTGGGGACATAGATTGGTCTGGGGGATTCAACAGGTAAATGTTTCCTTATTTTATAACATTACCTACGTTACGGCCAACTTTGGATAATCCCGTAACCTCCTAATGGTTATTGCTGATTGCTGAGGGGCTCGTTACCCATTAGAGGGAAGCGGGGGACCATTCTCCACAGCTCCATTCATTGTCTATAGGACTGGAGGAGGTGGTAGTATCTCTGCCAGTCTCCTAGACCATGCAGAGAACAACATGGATGCATTTGTGGAGGTCTCAGCAATATCCCTTTAAACGATTATGACCTAGGACTCTAACACTTGTAGCCTCTTTGGACAATCTTTTCTTGACTATAAAGTGATCTGAAGTGTTACGATGGGTGGATCCTGTAGCGTTCAGCTGTAATCTGCAGAGACCTGGCACCAGCGTGTAACCCCCTGCAGCGCCAGCACTGGGTAGATGGAGCATTACATGATGCTCAGACAGATGCCCTTGGTCCTCAGAGAGGCAGATGCTTGTTTCAGCTCATCGTCTCTAATGAAAGATTTTCTAAACCTTCGACTAAAACGTTTGCACTTTTCAGCCTTTCCCGTTAAAGTTTCTGCATATAACATCCAATGTTTTCTGGTGGTGATGTGATTGTCGCTCTGTTTTTTTTTTTTCCCTTTTCACAGGCGCTGTGATCGGAGATGGACAGTCGGCTGTGGCCAGTAACATTGCAAACACGACCTACAGATTGCAGTGGTGGGACTTTACCAAATATGACTTACCGGAGATCAGTAACGGTGCGTGGGTCTCGTTTCCCTCCGCTGCCCGTGATGGTGCAAGGTTTTCATGGATTCTCATGTTGTGTTTCTGCAGCCACTGCCAACGTGCTCGTTCAGAACTGCAAGATCTACAATGACGCCAGTTGTGACATCTCCGCCGACGGGCAGCTCCTAGCCGCCTTTATACCCAGCAGCCAGCGAGGTTTCCCTGACGAGGGCATTTTGGCCGTCTATTCCCTGGCCCCGCATAACCTCGGCGAGATCCTGTTCACCAAGCGTTTTGGTGCGTCGCAGTCATCATTGATCATGTCTGGTGCTCGTTCTTTGACTCCTGGGTTCTCACGGCAGCCACTTTGTTTTTTTTTTCTTTATCCAGGTCCCAATGCCATCTCTGTGAGTTTGTCCCCTATGGGCCGGTACGTCATGGTGGGTCTGGCCTCGCGCAGGATCCTGCTGCATCCTTCTACGGAGCACATGGTGGCTCAAGTCTTCCGACTCCAGAAACCCCATGGAGGAGAGACTTCTATGAGAGTGAGTTCTTGTCAATTTACATCATTGGAGTCCGAGGATGTTGCATTTGAGAAATTCATGAATTTTCAGAATTCAGAAGATTTGTGCAGAAATTCCACACTGGCATTTCCGCAGCAAAATATTCAGCTATTGGTGTAAATTTGCAAATTTCACCTGCAGCTGAGCACAAACATAAAAAGGCTCTATATTCACCTTTTCTGGCTTGTGCCAAAGATCTAAATCCAATTTTATTTATTTATTTTTTTTGAATTTTGCTTTGTGCCATTCCTGTTATTCCTGCATGGATCGGACTTGTCCACTTGGACATGTCCTATCAATGTTAGCAGTGTCAGCCTTTAAGGAAACCCCTCATCAATACGGGTCTGGTAGCACCCAGTCATTTATACATTTCCTGGAGCAAAGTGCAACACAGAAATATTTACCTGGGAAATGCAATAACCTTTCAGGCAGCTGCACCTGTCTGTGCCGCCATCACACATATTGCCTGATACAGACCGCCATTATTCTATATCCTCTCACTTTCTCTTCCACGCCGCCTCGGTCTGACGCCTTCTCTTTCCGCCCCGGCTGTTTGCTTTCATTTATTTAATCTCGAAAAACGTTTTTAGTTTGTGTAATTAAACCTCTGCCGTGATAGCAGCACCAGAGGCTGAGAGTGCTCGTGTAGAAATCTGTGCCAAGTTCATGACTAATGCCGCCACATATCAAGACGGCGTCCCGACTACTGCCGCCACATATCAAGACGGCTTCCCCACTTAATGCCACCATATATCATATATTTATTGGACCTTCTTTGAATTCCCCATGAAAAGGCAATCCTGTAACGAGCCAATGGGCTTTTATTAAAAGGGTTGTTCTGGATTATAAAGACGTGGCTGCTTTCATTCAGAAACCGCCATCATGGAGCAAAGGTTGTGCATGGTATTGCAACTCCACGTCCTTGCACTTTAATGGGACAAAGTTTTAATAACTGGCACAAGACGTGGTCAGTGATGACTCCATTTCTGAAAGAAAGCATCAATGTTAAAGGAAAACTACTCCAGCTAAAATAATTTCTGCATTTAGAGTGCCTTTACTTGGATTTTCCCTTTAAATTATTGTTAATTGGACGCGTTCTTTAGATTCGATCAGTCGCCGTCCCGAACTCCGTGGAGAGCGGTAAATGCTGATAATAAACTTTGGTATCGGTCAATGGATGACCAGACTTAATTCTGAGCCCCGCCGGGCAGGTTGCAGTAAATGGGCTCCTAATTATCTGATTTGTGTCTAGACGAGCCGGAAAAGTGGATGAAATCCCAATGTTTAATTGCGTTTTGCTTCTCTCATTGTCTGTATTGATATTTCCTAGCAGCTGGCGGCGATCGGCTTATTAGCGATGCCCTCGCGCCAATGGAAAAAAGTAATTGCTGCGTGAATGTAGCCATGATATTTCACTCACTCACTCACTGACCGGAAGAGCTGTAAAAGAGCTCCCTACTCTCCTGGGGTCAGGAGGACCCATATTTACAGAGGTGACCTATATATGGGTCCTAAAAAAGTTTCTACACCCACTTAGACCTTTTATTACACTTCTCAAAAAAAGTTCTAAAAAGTTTTAAAACAAAGTTTTATTACAGTAACTTTACCTTGCGCAGTGAGGAAGGATCAGACTGTGGTCTAAATGGTTAAAAAAAAAAAAATCCTTACTTGTGAAACCTACCTTGTAAGTCAATGCCCGCCCCTTTAATGAGGCATCACTGAAACTCAGTGGCATTAAAGGCATCTTATTCAGCCACCAATCCCTGCCCTGTGCTGATGAGGGGCAAGTCCCCCGGATCATTCGTCTGTAAATGATCACTTGGCTAACATCCCTCCTGCAACAATTGGCAAGCTGCTGTTGTGAAACTACAACTCCCAGCGCTCTTTTCCTGCAACAGGCTTGTCATGCTTCTGCCAGGGCATGTTGGGAGTTGTAGTTTCACAACATTTTGGGAGAGCTGTATGTTTTCATCCTTGTGCTTGCTAAGGGGTTTCCAATTGAACCTAGTAAGATTTTTCTTTCCTTTTAGGACGGAGTTAAACTGCATATTTTTATTTCGCATGAATCATTGCCAGATATAGTGGGACTCCTTTACGACAACCAGGACTCCGTCACGTAAAACGTTGTCATACAGCAGTATGCCATTATTCTGTGTTCAGTCTGACCGTTGTGACAGTGAGGACACTGTGCTTTACACACAGATGCTATTGTTTGGGGGAGGGGTTTGGGTTTCCACCTTTTGTACCCTCCAAACTTAAAAAAATCACAATGGCATATCCAACCAATGGGAAAACTCATTTAAAGGGGACCCGTCACTCTCCATAAATGTCGTTTGTTTTTTTTTGTATCCTGTGTAAATGCTGCTGCTCTCCTAAATCCGGCGATGATTTTCCTTTCGGTTTGCTCCTCTCCGTTCCTGAGATACAGCATCATCGTCCCGGTATGTAAATCTAGTCTTATGGGCGTGGTCATTATGTTTACAGTGGGGACCGCCCACTTGGCTGAGAAGACTACATTTATACATATGAAAGAGGGGTCATATCTCAGGAACAGAGGCGCAGGAACAAAAAAAAAAACTGTTGTCGGATTCAGGATAACAGCGGTGTTTACACTAATGACATATTTATGGCAAGTGATGGATCCACTTTAATGTGAGGATTTCCTCTGCTGTTACAGGTGACACGTGTAATCTGGGATTAATTTCCATGTTGACGTTCAGTCCTGAATTATCACAATTACAGGATCCCCATTTACTTGTTCAGTGCCGGGTTCTGCCGCTCCCGCTCTCATCACGTGATCCTCTGCCACATGCCTGCCCACAATCTCCACGGAGCGGGGAGAGGCCATAATAGGATTGTTCCTGGTCATTATTAGCTCAGGATCTGATCTCCACTGATAATCCCGTGTGCATAATCTGTGGCGCTGATTACCGGCTCGGGTTTAGTGCGCTGCGCTACCTGCGACAGATGTTTGACGGGATTTACTGACGGGAAAACGCTTGTAAGCTGCGCACGGTTGGATCCTGCGTCAGATTATTGCAGGGGTTGGGGATGTTACTCAACATAAAGGGACAATAAAAAAAAAAGAATTAGATACTGAAGAATTCCTGCAGCGAACACGGGGTTATTTTCCTGGTGATCGGCTCCTTGGAAGTAAAATGATAAACTATCCCAATCAATGACAGCAAGCAGAGGTATTGAGAAATGAATAGGGGAAGCATACTGGATAATTGTTAGAGAGAGATGACCCTGTGACTCGTGGAGGTTTAGACGGATGAGGAGCCGTGTAATAAGGCCGATCCGCGGGAGGCTAGCCTCAGCATCCTGGGGGATTTCACTATCATCATCATCAATCCTAACTACGGACGGGATGATGATCGATCATCGGTAGATACTTGTTCCTGATTATCGGCTGGTGTGAGCATGTCGGCAGTCTTGCACAAACACGCAACGTGCTCGTTCATCGGGTGATTGTATTTTTTTACGCCGCCAAAAAAATCGTTTTCGGCAGCACATTGCCTGCAGTAAACTGGAGATGTGCTGTTGAAATAAACAAACCCTGAACGACTTCATTGTAGCGGATCGACACTCGTTAGGGTATGTGCACACACAGTTTTTTGTCTCTGCATATTTTGTAGAGAAAACCGCAGGAAATCCGCAGGACAAAGTTCTGCGGTTTTTCTGCGGTTTTGCCCTGCGGTTTTACACCTCATAATGGATGAGGTGTAAAACTGCAGCGTTTCTGCACCAAACAATTGACATGCTGCGTTTTGAAAACCGCAGCAAAACCGCGCGGAAAAAAACGCAGCATGTGCACAGCTTTTTTTTATTTCCATAGGAAATAAAGGTACTGTACAACGCAGCAGAATCTGCTGCGTTTCTGCAGAGCCAAAAAAGCTGCGGAAACGCAGCAGAAACCGCAAAGTGTGCACATACCCTTACAGGCCAGATATCTGCTTTTAGTCTTTATTTTCCAGATTTACACAGAGCGGGCGTTTAGCGCCATTGCACCTTTAACATTGACTGCAGTGATAATCGACCTGCATTTTTTTAATTGATCTGAACTCTGCCACTAATCGTGTGCTCAGTTCGTCATGGCCGAAGGTCTGATTCATAAGTACAGTGTTTCACTCCTGTGCACATTGGGGAGTTGTTGGTGCCCCTCCATAATAGCTGTGGGTGCTGCAGGGCACGCGCCAAGGTGCCGAGATGATGGGGCTCATGAGGCAGAGCTGCAGGGCAGGAGCCAAGGTGCTGATGAGGGAGCGCTACCAGCTAGGAGCTCGCTGGGGTTTCCAGAGCCTCTGAAGAAGCGTTGCTGCGAGAGGTTGCGTGCGCTGCGGGGTGGAGGGGGATGCAGAGGACTAATTGCACAGACCGTCACTGCTGATTATTGCTTTTCACGATCCCATCTTGTTAATTTTCCATTGAGCAGTGTCATGCCATTAAAAGCTGCTTCCTCAGTAATGATGACACAGGCGACCTCGGCAGTGCGCTCGTGTGAATGAGCGTGTATTGACTTGCAGGAGTGTGACTGCTCTCTTTGGGGTGATTGTCTACGTAGCGCACAGGTTATATCACCGTCTGAGGCTTGTAATGACAGCGCGGCGAAAATACCCACAAGGGAAACAACCTATGGGAATGGCGTTCTCCGGCTCAATTGTATGTAAAGGAAGCCGCTCTGTTGCTTGGTATACGTTAACCCTTCGGGCGCTCACATTGGAGTGTGCGGCCGTCTGTGTACCTGTGCCCGTCCGTAACTGATCTATGCACGTCTTTATACCTGACAAATCTCCAAAGAGTAAGTTGTGTAAAAAAAAAAAAAAGCATTGAAGTCCTAAAATAAAGACCTCTCTGCGGGCGCAGAAGTTCCTACAGGTGGTGACACATGGTCTTTCTCAGCAGTGCAGCGTTCCTCAGCCTCCCAGCTTCATCCTTGTTAGTGGAAGTAGGCCGCTGCATGATTGACAGCTAGCGCCAGGTGCATTGTGGCGCCTCAGGTCTGAAGTGTGCGCTCTTGACGTCGTAGCATCGGAGGGGCACAGGGGCTCTGAAGATGGCCGGATCATAAGCCGAGTATGCTGCAGGGATCCGGAACGATTCACAGCAGTGCTTACAAGCTTTATTGGAAAGCACTTGTTAGGCACTGTATATTCAGCCACCTCTGACCGCAGTGGTGGCCACTAATCTACTGCATTTTCACAAGCAGTTTGCAATTTTACCCTTTTTAAGAAATTGGGAAGATGAATACTTTAAAGGGCCAGTCATCCACTGTTCTAGAGGCAGGTGTATACATAAAATATATCTCTTCAGATGGGCGGGGGACCTGTTCTTCCGTACGCCCTGGAGGTGCTGGTGGGATTATCGTTATTTCCGAGCGGCAGAGGGGAAGCCTGTCACCTGCTTTGTAGATGTGCATTGACATCCAGTGATGGCCGCCCGCGTACTGTGACTCTTACAATCCTGTTGATTCCCATCTATGATGCCTTCATGGCTTATCTGTCAGGACCACATTGACTGCAACCCCTGATTCTAAGACGGATAACTCTGGGACACCGATCCAAGGCGGATGGGCTTCACTCTGGCCGGAGGGTCTCAGTCTTTGCTCGCTGCTCTTGGAGGGATTATAGGCCTCATTCTTTGCCCGGGCACTGGATGGAAACCTCATCATGCTCCTTTACATTACACCATCAGATCGGCAGTAAATTATAATTAGTATGATGACAATCTATAGAGCTGTCAGTCTGTCAGCCATATTGGATGTTACACGGGGTTTCTTTTTTACAGTCTGTTTGTCAGGAGACCGTCTGATCACTTAGTTTCCTGCTGCGACCCCCAACGATCAGCTCTGATCTAATGGGGAAAGTTACAGCAAATGTTTAGTTTCCTACAGCACACCCACAGGACTAAGGCAGAATTGCACCTTTTATGCAGAAATGAATGGTCTGTTTATGTAATGTATAGACGGGCGAGTCCTCCAGAATAGGTGGGGAATTCGTATAGAAACGTATAAAGGACTCCCGACTATTTTCTTGTGTACTGACCCTGATTGTGTTTTCCCTCCAGCGCGTCTTCAATGTGCTGTATCCCATGCCTGCGGACCAGAGGAGACACGTGAGCATCAACTCAGCTCGGTGGCTACCGGAGCCCGGCCTGGGATTAGCTTATGGTACCAATAAGGGGGATCTGGTGATCTGCCGACCAGAGTAAGTGCTGCACGGTCCTGTTGGGTTTGGGAGGTTTGGAGGCGCTTTTTTCATAGGTTTATGTTAATAGTAGATTTTATAGATCTTAATTTATTCATCCGGAACAAAATGATTCCACCCATTTAACACTGGTGAGAGATTGCTGTTACTGGAAATTGGCCACTACTTTCATTCAGGTCAGGGGCCATGTGCAGAGAATCATGTGTCAGATTTTGGTGACATTCTCATCGAATATGTCCAGGAATTGTCCTGATTCTCATATCCGGTGACTTACCTTCTGCTCTTTGAGTAAAAGGTACTTCCTAATCATTATTTTACCAGCGCTATAGGTACGGGGACCTGCTTTCCTTCACTTACCAGCATGCATTGCTCCAGCCTTTTTCCATTGGCTTGCCTGCTCAGAAATTAAGGCAGATCTCACTGATGCTGGTGTGCGGTGTGACAGTGGAGAAGGACCAGAAACAATTGTTCTCGCTTCCTGGAAGGGGAGGTTAAGGCCGGCCATCCTCAGTCTCTTTAATCCATCTCTACCTCTCAGGCTCCCAGTTTAATAGTTCTGACCGGAGACGTGTAACCCCTTAGATGCCACGGACAAGTCAGAAGCCCTTGTGTCTCTACATCACGGAGATGAGGGAAGCAGAGACCCCCGCCCCCTCACATAGATCTGATTTTTTTAAATGGTGTTTGATAGCTGCCTCCTCAATATTGTCTCCTTCCCCCCTTCTGTCCAAACATTGAGCTGTCAGCACGGCCTGTGCTTGCCGCGGATATTGGCAGCTTCTCCGGGGACTTTGCGCTGACTCCTCAGGAGACCGGCCGCAGCCTCGCCACTAATGAGCCACATATGTCAGTGTAGTGCTACGTAGTTTGTGTGATTTCCTCTCAATCAGGCTCCATCATGTTGGCACCATTAGCTTATCGCTTCCTGCGGTTATTGATCCCACGATCAATATCTCTGATTAACAAGAACCTTTCACATTCATTTGTTGTGTTCCCTCGTGTGGCTTCCAGGAAACTCGGCACAAGCGCATATCAAACAGCATGGCACTGGGGTGGCGGGGCTATATATTGGGGGTGGGGGGGAAGCCACTGGGGTGGAGGGGTCATATATTGGGGAGGAAGACACTGGGGTGGAGGGATCATATATTGGGGAGGAAGACTCTGGGGTGGAGGGGTCATATATTGGGGAGGAAGACTCTGGGGTGGAGGGGTCATATATTGGGGAGGAAGACTCTGGGGTGGAGGGGTCATATATTGGGGAGGAAGACTCTGGGGTGGAGGGGTCATATATTGGGGAGGAAGACTCTGGGGTGGAGGGGTCATATATTGGGGAGGAAGACACTGGGGTGGAGGGGTCATATATTGGGGAGGAAGACACTGGGGTGGAGGGGTCATATATTGGGGAGGAAGACACTGGGGTGGAGGGGTCATATATTGGGGAGGAAGACACTGGGGTGGAGGGGTCATATATTGGGGAGGAAGACACTGGGGTGGAGGGGTCATATATTGGGGAGGAAGACACTGGGGTGGAGGGGTCATATATTGGGGAGGAAGACACTGGGGTGGAGGGGTCATATATTGGGGAGGAAGACACTGGGGTGGAGGGGTCATATATTGGGGAGGAAGACACTGGGGTGGAGGGGTCATATATTGGGGAGGAAGACACTGGGGTGGAGGGGTCATATATTGGGGAGGAAGACACTGGGGTGGAGGGGTCATATATTGGGGAGGAAGACACTGGGGTGGAGGGGTCATATATTGGGGAGGAAGACACTGGGGTGGAGGGGTCATATATTGGGGAGGAAGACACTGGGGTGGAGGGGCCGTATATTTTTTGGGGAGGGACTGGGTTGGGGGGGGTCACCTGGTGGAGGTGCGGTGTATTGGGGAGGGGTGGCAGGGACCACAGGGAATATGCCAATCCCTTGGATTGTAATGGCGCTGCATAGTCTGCTGTATACAGGGACGATGCTCAGTGTTTTATACAGAGGCTGACACCGCGACAGCTACAATGTCTGGCTTTGATCTCTACCCCATATTATGACCCTTTTCCCTTTTCATTGCTCTCTAGATAGGAAGGGGCAACGTTTCTCCGATAACACTCTACAACTGTCACCTTCGTCCCTTCATATCCTCAGTGATCACATCTCCGCTTCAGATCTCAATATTCCTTATTATTAGAAGAAGAGAATTAAAAAGGTTGGCAAAATCTTGACCCATTATCCAACTTCATATCATAAATCCTCAGCTGGTCCCATAGCCAAAGATGGAGTGAATGAGGGGGAAGAGGGACGACTGTTCTTCCCCTTATTCATTTCTAGGTTTACGCCAGGATTTCAGACATAATTGTAGCTTGATCGGATGTGGAAGGCGAAATTTGCCAAAAAATTGTGCTTTGCAATCGCAGCTCGCTCTCCGGCATCTGGGACATTGCTCAGCAACGATTTGTACAACATACAGAAAAGCCGCGTTAATACTATACAAAACCTTTTAGTAGAGAAAATCCGTGAATCGTCGGAGCGTGTGCTCTTCTGATGTCATGCCCAGGGGCAGGACGTCTCCGGACAGGAGGGCTTGCATGGCCTCATGCTATAATATGTCAGTGCTCTCCAGCACATGATGGGAATTGTAGTTGTAGTGTCTCCGGCTGGGCCTGTGCATTTTCTTTGTCATTGTTTTTCCTGTTACACTAAACTGCTGTGATCTCTTCTGGTTTCAGGGCATTCGACAATGTGTGTGACCAGTTTTGGGAGCAAATGAATGAAGCTATTCTCCAGCATAACACTACCCGAACCACTGAGAGACCTGGGTAAGAACGTGCGACACGATGGCCACGTTCACACTGGATCCTAAACCCCCTCTACAATCGAAAGGGGTGATGTACTGCTCAGACCTCACATGTCTGCTGCAAGACCTCTTCTAAATACACCTTGGTCAGGCAAATCTTCAACCTGAGAACATACCCTTAGGTGCCAGTCTTAGTGTCTGCCTCCTCTTTGTTGTTTGGGTTTGCACCGTTCCCCTGCCTCCTGCTTGCAGCAGTGGCACTGCGATTCTGAAGATTGACAGGGGTAACATTATGCGGCTCTCATTCTGTAGTCAGGGGCATCTTTACCTACGCAGAATTGCTTGAAGGCGGTCGGATCCAGTGATCCCATAGAGCCTACAAGCAGCACACGCTCCGTATCCAGGTAACCGGCCACTCTGAGACCGCAAAAGTGGCAGGAAACCTTGGCAATGAGCCGTGAACTATAGAATTAAAAATCATTCTGTTTTTGAGAGCGAAGAGGATTTTACATCTTTTATACATTTACTATCATAAACCCCTTTTAAGTCTAAACTGAAATTTGGAGCAACTTTGCAAATGTCCTAATTAAAAAATAAATAAAATCCCAGCTACTTTTATCTTAGTGACATAGGACTGTAGGAGCGCTGTGGACCGTCCCTTTAATACCAGCAGCTTACTGATCAGTCACTGTAAGGTAACCGGGGCCTAATGAAGAGTTTGCCTTTCACGTCCCCCCTCCATGTTTCTGAATTAGGACCAGTCGTGCCTCCTGGAGATCAGATCGAGAAATGGGTCTAATGAACGCTATTGGCCTCCAACCTCGAAATCCGAGCACCTCCGTGACGTCGCAGGGCACCCAGACCCCTGCCCCTCAGCTCCAGAATGCAGAGACCCAAACCGAAAGAGAGGTACCAGAGACCAGGCCTGCGGCGCCAAGCACTGAAGGTGAGAACACTTCCTGGAAATGTCTCCTTAAAATCTGCATTGCACCAATATTGGCTTTTTTTGCAAGAAAGACACAAGACCTTCATTCTGTGCAGTGTAGACATCTGCAGCATGATGTTTTCAGGTTCTGGGGGGACGTTCTCTTATTGTGGAGGGGATTATCGGTCGAGCAATGCTTTTGAGGAAAAAGGGGTATACACTTTGGTTCTCCCTCCCCCAGAAGGAAGAAAATCCGGCACTCCGATGCCGCCGTATACGTCAGGATGGACTCATTAATGAGCTTTGCTCAATGGGGATCAATATTGCTGGTCATCATCAAAAGGGAAAGACCCCCATCTGCAGCTGTTTGGGGGGGGGGGCTGGGGGGCTCCTGTCCTTCAGTGCTGTATGAGAGGCCCCCAATGAGAGTGTGCGGGCTACAGTTTGACATGTTAGATGGTGGTCTGACTTCTGGCACCTATACCTGTCTTCAAATCTGGCAACACTGAATGCAGAAGGCTCCACTTGCACCATTCACTTCTATGGGAAGTTGAACCATTAAAGTCCACTCTTATGGGAGCTAATGAGGAGAGGCTTGGATATTGGTCATCGTCATTCACATCTGGCATGGAGAAGACCAACTAAATCCTGTCAGCCCCTCTTCATCCCTGGCCTTCATTCATCATGTATAGATCTAATAAGCTTTTAACCCCTTCCTGTTTGTTTTGTTTTCCAGCCGGCTCCAGTAATGAGCAGGCGGCACAGTCCAGCGGCACTTCTGAGGACGCACGAACTGCAGCCGAGTCCCAAGAAGGAAGCCTGGAGTCTGCCGAAGGGTCCGGCTCCGGTAGGATGATTGTGAAATCTTAGCGACCCCTATAATGAATGAGGAAAATAATAAATGAAGTAAATCTAGTGTTGTTTAATTGACCTGTTATGTGGCCAAAGAGGATCCACTTGCTCTCCTGACATGTGTCACTAATAATTCTATTCCCCCATTAAAAAATATATATATTCTAGAGCATCTTATCTTACTATTGTACATTGTTTCCTCTGTTATGCCTCCTGGGAAATGTATGTATAGAATTACATGTGGGCTTTACCAGTCCACTTGTCAATGGCGCGTCCCCCTCTACACAGTATGTACAGCATATCCAGTGATGATGGGGATGATCGCACCCAGTTATAGAAGGGGTTTTCTCACTTAGAAATATAGACCTCAACCTATCACATCTGTGAAAACTAAAATCAGATGTTATTTATTCTTTCTCGCTCCAGCCGCGGGGAGCCGGTGCTGGACTTGGGAGGATGAGTGCCATCTTTGTTGTGGATCACTTTTCTGAAAGTAGAGAAGCCCTTTAAATGTTGTTCTCTGCAGAGATGGTCGGTAGCCTTGGCAAGAAGCAGTAAACAATAGAAATAATATCCTTTTAAAAGGGGTTTTCCACTTTTAGAAAAGTCTCCTAGGCAAAGAGGCACTTGTATGTTTTATAGCCTGTGGGCGCTGCTCTGAAGCTGGCAGGATCCAGGTAGCTTTATTGCCCCTGCACTGCTCCAATACTGCGCACAGTTCAGACCAGCGGTGCGTACGTTGTGCCAGCCTGGCTCGCCGTTCATCAGGAGAACACACCCTTCCCTTCTGAATATAGAAGATGCAACAACTTCTTTAACTTATTCATATATTTCCAGGAGGAATAACAGAGGATCGGCACACTGCAGAGTTTTAAGAAAAGATGCTCCAGGATTGTTTTATGGGTAATGCAGATATTTTCTAGGAGAGGTGACGGATCCTTTTTTTGATAAGTTTTTCGCTTTTTCTTTTATAAAATCTGGGGGAACCTGGGTGACGTCTGATTTGTGCCTATTCCACTCCGCAGAGTCCCGGCTTAGTTAGACTTATGAATGATTGATTAATCTGCCGTAGCGATGGCTTCACATATTGGAAGGCCATGGTCAACTCCTAGAGCCGCCATATTGGCTGTCACCCAGCCTTTCCTAGAGAATGTGATGATGAACTGACATTTAGGCCCCATGTAGATGCGTCCGCAGGTCCCAGCGTCACTGCGGGTCCAATGACCACAACTAGCAGCATCACAGTTCTTCATGACACTGTTCAGACCATTAGACCCGCGGTCTGGCTGGGACTTGTGTCTTTGAAGCAGATTTGTCGGCTGAATATCGTTCCCTATGTAACGACCTCTTGTTACCACCATAAAGCCGTACTCCTCTTCGCCAAAGGGCAGTTTTGGATAATAGGACTACGGACCTGTAGCTGAGCATAGGGTTACATATTCAGGGTTAAGGGGATGGCTGACGACGCTCATTTCAGCACTGGAAGTTTGCGCTGCCGATGAAGTTGGGACCCCACACATCTGCCGAGACGAGAGCACAACACTTTTCCACTCGTGCAAGTGTCTGAGCAGGTGGGGTCATAACGTGACCAGTACCATTCACCTCCGGCACAGAAGTGAGTAGCGCCAGATAACCTCTTTAACCGACAGATGATCTTCATATGGTCGCACCCACATTACAACCATCTGAATACTGCGTGGTGAAATCCTGTCCCTATTTTGGGCTCTGTTCACATCAGCATTGGGGTTTCTGTTTCCAATGGGAGCCAAAATGCATTGCTGGATCCATCGCACAACAGACCCTGGCAGCACGCAACGGACCCTATTGTTTTGTAATGGGGTCAGTCAAATGCTGTCAAGTTCTCAGGAAATAGTGCTGCACATTTCTATGTTTCCATCATGAATTCTGCGATCGGTGATGGAGGCTCTGGGCGGATGTGAGCAGAGCCTTCCGACTTTTCCCCAAACCTGTGACACTTTGCCTTCAGAATATAACCTCTTATACCAGCACTTTTTATGCTTCTCTCTCTATTACGCTGCAGCCCTTCTAATCCCTCACACTATGCCCCTTCATGTCCGACAGGAGAGGGTCAGGAGGACGCTCTGAGCAGAATCCAACGACTTATGGCAGAAGGAGGGATGACTGCCGTGGTCCAAAGGGAGCAGAGTACCACTATGGCATCTATGGGAGGCTTTGGCAATAATATCATCGTGAGCCACAGAATCCACCGTAGCTCACAGACCTCCACCGACCCTGCTTCCCGCACCGCGGCCCCCCGCTCTCCACAACCCTCCACTTCTAGAGAAACTGTAGAAGAGCTGGAACGGCGTCTTTCTCTCCATCAGCTAAGTCGGCCACCCGGGGCGCTAACAAACAACAATGCTGAAGACCTTGGCATGCAGCCTTCTAGTAGCAGCATCCTCCCTGGCGTGGAGAGGTAGAGACGTGGCCATGCCAACCTGGTACTGCTGTAAGGACAGCCTGATCCCCACCGCCTGGTCACGGTGGGGAACCTCAAGCTGTGGACTATGGTGCTATAGACTTGGAGAGGAGTTTGAGAGCTGACCCTTTGGAGGGGGTTGCAGAGTTTAGGATGGGAAGTGTAACATTGCAGCTGGCCTTTCTCACACTGCCCCTTTCTCTGTGTTTTTTTTTTTTTTTTTTTTTTTTTTGTTTTGACTTCTCAGAGAGCAGACCCCTCCCTGAAGCCCCTTTTTATGAAAGGTTCCCAGTCTTGTACTCTTCCCTTTGCTCCCTTGAAGTTGAAGCTTCAGGACGAGCAGAAGTTCCTATTTTAGTTGTTTGATTGTTTTTTGTTTTGTTTGTTTCCAAAGGTTGATTGATCAAGGCAGGGGACTTGGCACTAATCTTTCCCCCCTGTCGCCTGCGAGGAGCTGCTATGAGACTGTTACTGCCCTCCTTGCCTTGACTGAAGTCCAAGGAGGGGTGCATGCACTACAGGGAAGGCGGGGGCCTGAAATGTCTCCCCTCCATCCCAGGCATGTGTGTCCGGGTGCTCTGCACCTCATCCGATGCTGCCAGGCCTCCAGGTCCTGCTGACCACCCCATCACTTCACCGCATTCAGTAAGGACATTCTTGCCGTGGTCACAAGCCCATAATCGGCCCTTTCCCTGAGCTGACTTCTATGGGTTGCCAAATAGGTCCACACCAATGCCGCAGTCAGACTTCTTGCTTATTCTTTTCTTGTGTGTTTTTGGGTTTTTTTAACATACGAACGTGACCTGTGTATTCGCGTGGGTCCGCACCAGCCCCCTCTCCCTCTTGTACCCTATCAGTCAGCAGTGTGCGTTGGATGATATTGTATGACGTGTAGCCCACCTCCCCGCCCCACACTCGCCCCACTGCGCCTTGTTTGAGTTTTGTCAGCCTACATCCCCCCACCACTTGCCAAAGGCCAGTAGCGCAGAGCTTCAGTTTACCCTGTCCCTGCCATTGACGCGTCCCGTTTCAGATTAACGGCGGCGATTGCAAACGCAGTAGCTTTCCCCCTCTCCCCTATATTTCGGACACGTCATCCAAATGCTTACACCCACTAGCGCACTCTTGACAGACACGAGTCTTCTGAGCTGCAAATAGATGTTGACAGTATTAAACGTTAATGTTACAGAAGGTGCTGGGTTTCTTATTAAAGCTCTTGCATGAGAAATACTAATGCAGACAATTGCGATTTTTGCATTAAGATGATGAATCGCCCACATTTGTTTTTAATTTATGCACCCACCTAGTCCCAATTTTTAGTTTGTGTAATGGGCCCATAGGGTTCTGTCGGGATGCACGTATCGAGAGCAGTGTCAGTCGGGACGCTTGTCGCCTGAAGCTGTCCCTTTTCATCCCGAGGAGGCGGCTACAGCAGAGTGAACCATACTGATCAGTGCTCACACGTCACACAATACCGCCAACCAGTGCTCCCATGATGACACATTATGCCGCACCCATGGCTTTATTTAACCCTCCTGCCAGAGCATTGCCCCCCAATAATTGCTTCATTGCGCTTTAGGTCCTGGTGTATCATTAATCTCGGCAGCAGAGCATTTTCCCCATGTGTGTTGTGGCAGCGAGTACTGGCAGACATTGCTCCGGAGCCTGGTGTCCCCTCATCGGTCAGAAGTGCAGAGCATCACTCCAGCGCCCCGCTGTAACATTATAAGGATTCTGAGGCCTCGCCGCTCCAGTGATCTGTAATGCTTGGTTGGTTTTGCTTTTATGTATAACACTTTTTTTTTTTTTTTTTTTAATTATTTTTCAAGGTGCTGTGCAAAAGCATCATTCCAATAACCCATTGTGACCCTTAGGGCATGACTCAATTCATGTAACAGTTGTTGAATCTGCAGAGCATTGCGCCAGTAAACCCTGTGACACCAACAGAATTTTGTGTTATGAGTATTTTTTCTTTTTTAGAAGTGGGGTTAATATTTGCGTTGCAAATGTCCAAAACCAGTGCTTGACAGGTTAAACAGAGCGCCGGCGTTGTGGCTCGTCACTTGTCACCCTTCCGCCATTACATGCCCAGACGCCTCGTTTTAATTGGCCTCCCGTTCCAGCCTTCTGATGGAGTTACTCTCATCATCTTTGGCCCACGAGATGCCGACTCGTTTACTGGCCTGTTGAGCCTCGGTAATTGGTCTCCACTGAGACATCTGGCAGAATGAGGGCGACGGATCCAGGCGGCTGTAACCCGCGTCACAACAACTCGCTGCTTTTCATTTGGGAAGGTTTACAAGATAACACTTCATCTCTTCTGCCTGTGACCATAAAGCCAAACCTTCCTCTGACAAGTCCGGCTTTCCCCAGAGGCTCCTCCGATCACCCGACGCACGCGTTCTAATTTAATTCCTGCCCACTGGTATATGGTGAGCTTTGATCAGGTGTCCTGTTCACACGGAGAGGACACAGCCGTATATAAGCTGGGATGGATGGTATTTAGAACGTAAATTTAAAAGGAAGTGCTCGCTTATATCGGAATTCTTCAGTAGAAAAGCTAGCTGCCGCTTTAAGAAAAAGAAAATGCAAAAGAAAAAAAAATCGACAGGGTGAGATATAACAGATCGATACGGACCTGAGGAAGACGCAAGATTTTACAACACGTTGCACAATTAAACTTTGTGGACCCCATTCCTGCTCTCGGCAGCACTTTTGTTCATTGAGATCCTAATCTCTGACATTTTGTTCTTTAGAAGCTAGCTTTCGTTTTAACTCCTTCAAAAATATGATCAGTTTTTTACTCTTGTGAATTATATAAAGGCATACTTTAGACCTAAGGTTGGGATAAGTAAGTTGAGGAGGATAGGGGGCGATGCAGCTGCAGGATTGCTGACATTTCCTTACACCGTCATACATGCACAAAGACCATTCTTCACAGCCCCTCCTTATAGAGTGAAGACCCCAGGATCTCTAGAAAAAAAACATCGTACAACAATGTGACCCCCATGATGCTGTGGTATATGAGAATAATTCCTACAGTCTGTGTCCTGGTATTACACTACACTATATCTATTATATCGCATCTATAGCCGGGGACCAAGTGGCGGTAAGTCCGGATGATGAATTAACATCGCTGGAGGAGTCCTGCTATGTCAGTGTCGTCTGTGTCTGGATCCGCTCTGCCCCATTAATCACCTGCTCCGTGTCATCGCTCTACAAGTTGTCTGTTCATGTGCCGGGACTGATCACTACATATATCTTACTGTCCTTTGTCGATGGGTTTAGAATTTGACTAAAAAAATGCTTTTTGGGTTTCCTAAACATATATTCTAGCTAAAAGTTAATTTTAAATGTGATTGGCCAATGATTGAATTACAGGGTTAAAAAGAAAAAAAAAAAATACATCAATATGCTGAAAAAGTTATAACACCAGTGTGTCACGTGCCCCGATCCTAAGAAGTCTTCTCCTGTTCTGTGGTTGAACAGCTCCACTGCTGGACCTCATGAATTCTGTGTATGATGGCGGCTGGCTGATCCATTTCAGTAGCTAAGCCAGCCCCCTCTGTGTATGAACTGTAACTGAGAAGGGGGCTGGCTTAGCTACTCAACTGAGCCTTCAGCCGCTACCTATTCTTCTCGCCTCTTGTCATATACAAACACAGGAAACTGGAAGTAGAGCTGCTGATCCTGCGGCAGATAGGATAAAAACGAGTGGTGATATTTACTACAAATCACAAGCAACCAAATAATGGCTAGGACCATTAATTCCCCTCCAGCCATTCACGAGAATCTGCCTCAATGCCTTGGAAAGTTTAATGAATACTTTGGAAATCCCACCTCACCGCAGAACAAGGGACAGAGAATGACAGGAGTAATTCATGATGGCAGGATCAGACTACACAGATGTCATTTGTTGTCTGTTACCACGGAGACGCATAGGTCTGCATTCTGTCTACACAAAACGGAAGAGAAGTTTAAAAAAAAAATGTTTCTAGATTGTCTGGTATTGCGGCCAGCTCATGGAATCCTAGGTCCTTAATTTAGGAACAAAGTAGCCATGTTCTCTAGATCTTTCCTTTTAGTAATAGTAGAAAGTTTAAAAGGTGTCCAGGTTTCAGAAAAGAAAAAAAAGATACCACCCCGTCCACAGATTATCAGATATTGCAGCTCGGCTCCATTGACATGTGTAGAACTGTAATACCAGATAGAACCTGTAAATGGGAGTGTTTGTTTTTTGTTTTTTTTTTGGGGGGGGGGGGGTTTAAGAAGGCAGCCATGTTTTCCAATCTTGGACAAACCCTTTAAATATTAAATCAGGTGATATATTTAAAGGGCTTAGGAAATGGCGCCACACATATCCACATGCCGCGTCTGCCATTGCAAGTCTGCGCCATTCAATTAATTTGGAACCGAGGTGCCAATACCAGACACGACCTGTGAGTGGCGCTGTTTAAAAAAAAAAAAAAAGTGTATGTTCAGTAATCATTGGCCGCCCATTTCCTTCCCCTGTCTGTGCCCGTCTCGGTGGGCAGCCGTGGCCGCGGCGTGCCTTGCTGAACAAGCCTGTGTGCTGCTGTCTGCGCTCGCACAGAAACGCTCTCATTAGCAGCTTTTTTCTTTTGAAGAACACAATCGCTTTTCACAGAGACTTCAGATCTCGTTGGCAGATCTGGCTGACAGGCGCGCGCTGTCCCTGTGCCTCTGCACCGTCCTCCTTGGGCTTCAATTCATTAGGCTGAAAAATCATCTTTTTTTTTTTTTCTGCAGGGGGAAAGGTTAGAGAAATGTGAAGGATTACCAGCGCAAGCAGACTCGTGTGGGCACCGGGGGGAGAGGGCATGGAAACTCCAACCGCAATTTATTTTATTTTGCAAAGGACGCCTAAGTTAGGGACAAATTGTCCAAACCCTCCACCTGCCAGGAATTGCTCCATGCGCCGCTGAGTTCACAGCGTTGAATCCTAAATACTGGGTGTCCTCGTTAATGTGGGGTCATATGACAGACTCATCCTAATGATCCCAGGCTGGAGCCGCCTGTTTGCTGATGGCTCACGAGGCCCCCAATTATGTGTCTGTGACACTGCTCACCTCGGCCCCACGAACAAGAAAGTCAGCTGCAGCCCTTTAATCTCCCATCATGATCTGCGCTGCCCTCCGCTATTACTGCTCAATCGGCCCCAGTATCTGCTCTCCCCGAGCGCAACTGATCTACAGACATCTGCCGCTCTCCTTGTTCTACCTACGTGCGGAGCTGTTTGCCTCTATCTTTCATCTGGCTGCTGTAATGTGCCGTACTCTTTTCTTTCCTCGCTGACAGTGATTCAGGCTGGAAAATAACCATCCACATGATCACATGGTCTCAATTTAGTGAGAATATTAAAAAAACAGGAGGCTGGAGGTAATGGGGAATCTATGCTATGTGGGGATCATGGGGACATCTGCAAATAAAAGAAGACAATAAGTCTTCTACAAATAATGTATGGCCGCATTACAGCACCTCCCCGCGCCCACAGGCCGCGCTCCGGATTGGGGCTATGTCATTATCTATTCCAGGCTTCTGTGTTCCAGTAGATCTTCCGCTGTTGTTCCCAGTAGATCTCCCTCTACTCCCTACTTGTTTCCAGTAGATCTCCCTTTACCCCTGAGTTGTTCCCAGTAGATCTCCCTTCACTCGTCCCCCCCTCCCGAGTTGTTTCCAGTAGATCTCCCTTTACCCCTGAGTTGTTCCCAGTAGATCTCCCTTTACCCCTGAGTTGTTCCCAGTAGATTGCCCTTTACCCCTGAGTTGTTCCCAGTAGATCTCCCTTTACTCACCCCCCGAGTTTCCAGTAGATTGCCCTTTACCCCTGAGTTGTTCCCAGTAGATTGCCCTTTACCCCTGAGTTGTTCCCAGTAGATCTCCATTTACTTGCGCCCCCCTGAGTTTCCAGTAGATCGCCCTTTACCCCCGAGTTGTCCCAGTAGATCTCCCTTTACTCCTCCCAAGTTGTTTCCAGTAGACCTGCATTTTTGCGTGGCCTCAGCCATACTCCCCCCACACTAATCGCTACCTGTGTTCTTTCAGTCATATGATGCCCAATAATCTCCAATCTCAGATACATGTGCCCTCAGATGGCCAGTGCTTAGCATTGGGGCACAATGGGTGTTTCATATATGGCTGATTTTTCAAGTCCCCCCCCCCCCCCCCTAAAAGGAATGGAGAGGTCTGTAATTTTTTTCGTAGGTACACTTCACCTGTGAGAGACAGAATCTAAAAATAAAATACAGAGAATCACATTGTAGGATTGTTACATATTTCATGCAATAAAATGCAATTTAATTGATCACCGACCAACCAGCAAGAATTCTGCCTCTCACAGACCTGTTAGTTTAAGCCTCCTGTTCTGCACTCATTACCTGTATTAATTGCACCTGTCTGACCTCGTTACCTGTATAACAGACACGTGTCCACACAATCACACTCCAACCTCTCCACCATGGCCAAGACCAAAGAGCTGTCTAAGGACACCAGGGACAAAATTGTAGACCTGCACAAGGCTGAGATGGGCTACAGGAGAATAGGCAAGAAGCTTGGTGAGAAGACAGAAACTGTTGGCACAATTATTAGAAAATGGAAGAAATAAGAGATGACTGTCAAATCTTCCTCGGTCTGCGGCTCCATGCAAGATCTCTCCTCATGGGGTAAGGATGAGAAGGGTCCGGAATCAGTCCAGAACTACACGGGAGGACCCGGTCAGTGACCTGAAGAGAGCTGGGACCACAGTCTCAAACATTACCATTAGTAACACATTACGCCCTCATGGATTAAAATCATGCAGTACATGTGAGGTCGCCCTGCTCACACCAGCACGTGTCCAGGTCCGTTTGAAGTTCGAAATACATTTAGGAAAAATTGGGTTATTAAATACATATTCCTCATTGAAATGATGCTCTCAAAAATAGAGTTATGCAGAAAGGACTACTAGAGAGTCATTTTGAGTCCAGAAATTCCATAATACTCAATTATATATCATTAAAGACCAATGTAAAAAGTTGATGTCTTTATTTCACAATACAAAATTACAAACAATAATTTCACAAATTATAAAATGTAGATAGTACAAGAACAGGCGGGCAGCTTCATAACCATATATGCAATGGTGAGCACCATCATTATGGATCAATAAATTGTCTACTCATGATGCGCATACAAAAATCACAGCAAAAGTACATAGTAAGTCTCATCATAAAATGACAGTAAAGTACTACATAACATATGTCCATTAAGCAAAGCTCAAGGGTAGGGAAATAATATTAAGATATATAGGCCCAAAGGAAGGCCATCAATAATGCTGTTCAATCTGTATAGTAACTCACAAAGTGTGCTCATTGAGAAACAATGTAGTCAAAACATATATCCCTATTACCAAACAAATCCTAGGCAATGCTTACCCATGATGGATGCGCAATCAAAGCGCAAGTGCCGTTTGAAGTTCGACAGTGACCATCTTGATGATTCAGCGGAGGCATGAGAGAAGGTCATGTGGTCAGATGAGACCAACATAGAACTTTTTGGTATCAACTCCACTCGTCATATTTGGAGGAAGAAGAAGGATGAGTACAACCCCAAGAACAACACCATCCCAACTGTGAAGCATGGTGGGGAAAACATCATACTTTGGGGGTGCTTTTCTGCAAAGAGAACAGGACGACTGCACCATATTTAAGAGTGGATGGATGGGGTCAAGTATCGCAAGATTTTGGTCAACAGCCTCCTTCCCTCAGTAAGAGCATTGAAGATGGGTCGTGTCTAGGTCTTCCAGCATGACAATGACCTGAAACACAGAGCCAGGGCAACTAAGTATTGTCTCTAAGATGCCTTTCAAGGTCCTGGAGTGGCCTAGCCAGTCTCTAGACCTGAACCCAATAGAAAATCTTTGGAGGAGCTGAAAGTCCATGTTGTCCAGCAACAGCCCCAAAACATGAATGATCTGGAGAAGATCTGTATGGAGGAGGGGGCCAAAATCCCTGCTGCAGTGTGTGCAAACCTGGTCAAGAACTACAGGAAACGTCTGACCTCTGTAACTGCAATCAAAGGTTTCTGCACCAAATATTAAGTTCTGTTTTTCTATTGTATCAAATACTTATTTCATGCAATAAAATGCAAATTAATTATGTAACAATCCTACAATCTGATTTTCTGGATTTTATTTTTAGATTCCGTCTCTCACAGGTGAAGTGTACCCATGAGAAAAATGACAGACCTCTCCATTCCGTGTAGGTGGGAAAACTTTCAAAATCAGCTGCGTATCGAATGCTTCTTTCCTCCGCTGTAGGCCATTATTGCTTTATGTGACTACCAAATCAAAGCTTCTTGTTCCTTCAAGTCACCTGGTGGGTTTTACACTCAAGAGTTGTACTCTCAGGCCTTCCACAGCAAACCTTCCTTGAACTTTCAGGCATTGACCTCTCGGACCCACAAGCCATCCCATGCTCAGCTACTTGGCCTAATGTACCCTGGTCCCAGCAAATGACTTTGCAGGATGCTGACTTATGACAGGAGCTAATTGGGCATGCACCTCTTTTTTTAGCAAAATCAAGTGCACAATCCATTCTGCCGCCATCTATGGTCTCCTGGACCAGAACTTTGGGTGCAGCTGTAGACTGTATGATACTGTAGTCTTTAAGGACATAATCATGGCCAATTTGATGCAACCACTTTTAATTCTCTCCCAATAATCCATGCACCTGCTGCATTAGAAGACTCCTTTCATGCGTGTGGACTGGATCCTTCAGACGTAGGGATTTCTGTGTTCCTCGCTCACTTGCTTTCGTACTTGCTCGTTCCCTGCTCTCGATCTTGGCTTTGCAATTCTCGATGGTTTTGTGCTGCACCGTTCCCTTGTGCTGCAGCTTTTGTAACAGGTGGAGACGGGAAGGTTTAGGTGGGTGAAGGATGTTACAACTTGTAAAATGCTGACAATAATTTGCGCACTTTTCCTCAGATCTGCCTGTGTTTTGGGGGTGATGGGAGAGACAGCGCCTAGAGTGCAGTGACAGCTCATTTCACTGATGGGAGGGAGGTGACAGCTCTGATGTGTTTTGTCATTTGGCTGTCAAGGAAGAACTGTTTTCTCTTCCTCCCCCACACTGGTACATACAGACAACTGCTGCGTGTTCTGTACAACGTGACCCCCTACCTCCTCTGCCTCATCTCATGCCTATAATAAGTTGACTCCGGAGGTCTCTTGAGGGTGCAGATCCATAAAATCGTCATTTACTCACACTATACCGCTATCTTGGCAAAACTGATGTTTTTTCGGATTATAAAATGTGAAAC
The DNA here is from genome assembly GCF_039654945.1 of Dendrobates tinctorius. Lineage (NCBI taxonomy): Eukaryota > Metazoa > Chordata > Amphibia > Anura > Dendrobatidae > Dendrobates > Dendrobates tinctorius. The sequence goes on from NW_027361792.1 coordinate 1,745,690, forward strand.
ATTATAGCTAAGAACTGTGCCACGTCTGCGTATAGGCAGTATCTGGTATTGCAATTCAGCGTCATTAAGTGCTGACATTTCCAGAAACTTTGCATAAATAGCACAAGCTAACATAATAAACTTTGTACTATATCTTAGCAGAGACAACGCTTCTCCACTTATGAGCCACATCCTATCCCCCCCTTCCTCCTGAAGTCTTCATTCAATCTGAAAAACATAAATCTGTCTTGTTCAATAAAGACTGCCAGCTGAGGATCACAATACAGCTGCTTATTAAAGTCTATGAAGGGAGGTGGGGAAGCAGAGTAAGTTCTTCATCTCATCCCAGAGCTGAATTCACATCTACAAAACTAAGTACAGCTATATAATACCTGCTGCTTTCTATTATGTATTTTTATCTCCGCTCAGTGCTGGATTCACGGCTACACTGCTCAGTACTGCTGCATAATATCCACTGACACTTTTGCTGCTTTTAGTAGGTTTTATCTCACCCTAGTGCTTAGTCTACAGCTACACTTCTCAGCACTGATGCATAATATCTTTCAAGTCTCACTGCATAGTGCTGCTGTATATTGTCATCCATGTTGTCACTTTTCAGTAACTGTTTTATCTCTCCCAAGTGCTAGATTCATTGCTTAACTGCTCAGCACTGATATACAATGTCCACCATGTTGCTTTCTTGTAACTTTTATCTCTCCTAACTGTTGGACTCACAGCTACATTGTGCAGTGCTGCTGTATCTGGTCATCCATCCGTTTGCTTTTTACTAAGTGTATTAACTCTCACAAGTGCTAGATTCACAGCTGTATGACTCAGCACTGATGTACAATGTCCACCATTTTGCTTCCTAGTGTTATCTCTAAGTGCTGAACTCACAGCTACATTGTGCAGTACTGCTGTATATTGTTATCTATGCGGTTGCTTTTTAGTAAATTTTTTTTTTTTTAATCTCTGCCAAGTGCCAGATTCATAGCTAAACTGTTCAGTGATGATATACAATATCTTCCATGCAGCTGCTTTCTAGCAAGTGGTTTATCTCTCCTAAGGGCTGGATTAACAGCTTTACTGCACAGTGCAGATGTGTATTGTCCTCCAAGCTGTTGCTACTTAGTGTTTTATCTCTCAAGCGCAGTATTCACATATACTCTGCTCAGTAACACTGAACTTATTCTGGTTAAGCAAGTGACATGATATCATTTTTTTTCCTTTAAAGGACTGGTGATTATCACTTTTTTTTTTTTTTCCTGAGGCCTTTTAAAAGTAATTTTACTTCCTGTACAACCCCTCTAACTGCACTCAACATGATTACAAAATTCTGTGTCTCCCTAAAAATCTTTTTGTTTGAGACGACTTTTTCACTTCATCTTTCTGAGCGGGCCTGTATAGCGTGAGCATCTGGATTGTTTCTTGCGTCCTGTGACCTTGTTACTATGCACTTGTTATCTTCACTGTTCCTTCAGTAGTCACATAGCGTATCTCACCATGCGAGGTGTGAACACTGCGGCTCCATTACACAGTACTTATTGCCTGGCACATGAGATATTTACACCCACTCATGAGAAACTACCAATGTGAGTTCTGGTGTGAACAGGAAAATGCATATTCTTTGGAAGAGTGAGTCAATGTGCCAGCAATATGCTCAGTGCTGGCTGGGGACCAACAGAGGAGATGAGCTCCAGCTCCTATCCATACAGAACCAGGGCACATCCACTTTTAGTAGACCCAAGTGACAAGTGTTTGCTCCAAAGTCACTTCCCAATGGGGCTGTCATCAATGGGAGCCCATTTTGCCTGGGTCAGTCCGCCTCTGCATAGGATGATTTACCTGTGTTCTAAGGCTACGAAGATCTTTATACCTCTCCTGGCACAAAGACATGGAATGTTTGTTGGGGGTCTTCCTACAGTGCCGTATGTGTAGCTTTTCTATATCCGAATCGATTCCGAGCAGATTTTGAAGCATTTTTGTTGCTGTGGATTTGGTGCAGAGTTCACCCTTCCTATTGCAAAAGGGGAAATCGGTGCTGATTATTAATGCACAAAGGATTGACATTTTGGGAATGTAAAAACTGCAAGAAAAAAGCTATGCAGAATCCACACACACACAAAAAAATAAAAATACAGCATGTGGATGACATTGGCATAAAACCCGTGCACTTTGCTGGTAAGGCTAGATTCACGTTGCCTATTTGGTGCCGATTGTGTCAATGTGGAATCCTCCGCGTCATTGTATTGCACCAGTGCAGTGGATCAGCTTTAATTATATCTCACCCACATGCTGCATTTTTGTGGTGCAGCAAAAGGCAACTGCATTGATGGCCCCAGAAGGAAAATGGACATCTCATTGGCCATCTTGTACAGTCAATTCATTTTGTGGCTGATGTTGAAAGTTGGGGTTCTTAAAGGGGCTGTCTGCTCTGAGCAATCCTTCCTGGTTCCTAATTATAGGCTGATCTGATAGTGAACTGTTACTGGGACCTCCCGGCAATCAGCTGAAACAAGAGGTGTTCAGTTCTCCTGCAGCACCCCCAGAGGTGAAAAGAAGGATTACACAGATTCCTTTAACATCAATCAGCGTAGTTATGTTGGGTCCTCTGGAAGGATAGTCACATTACTTGCAGCTGTTGATCACTATGGGTAATAAAAAATATCCTAAATCAGTGATTTCCCCACACACACACACATTTTTTTTTTTTACAAGGTATTTGTAAGTTAGTTCTGAAAAATCAGACAATTTCATATGTGCAAAATTCACAGTAAGAGTACGGTTAGTCGGCGAGGTATGGACTGATCACAGGCCTCCCGAACTCGTGTCAGCCTGTGAGGTTGTTGAGTTTAGGGCAGGGGGCCCATGGCCAGTCTGGACCCTGTGGCGCAAACTTGAACTGTGAATTTCGGGAATGATTTTTTTTAATCAATAATCTGGTAAATTTTTCAGGATAGGTTTATACCGCTCCTACCATGTACTATCTGGGGTTTATTGTCTTGCTTTGTGCCCTCGATTGTGCAGGATTATGGAACGTGGAATTTCTCTTTTCTTATTAGGAGAATCTGTAATTAACGAATCCAAATTTACCAAAGAAAACAGTCAGATCAAAAATCACCTGCGAAGTGGCTACAGACCTCAAACAGGCCGGTGCACAGCCTTGACCCGGTTTAACATATATTACTTATACTGTGGCATGAATCATTCTTCTTGATCTTAGACGGGGGTCTTAGAAGTGCGACTCAGGAATCGTAAAGAGACGGAGACAATAAGAATAAAATATGGCGCTGTATGGATTAAAAATGGATTAAAAAGTCAGACTTTCACAAATGCAAACTAACCTATAACCTGCGGGGCTGAAAACTTAGCTGGGGAGGTCAGCGGGGGTCTTAAGTTCTGAGTGGAATATTGTTACCTTCTATTTTCTCAAAAAAAAAAAAAATTAAAAGGACTGGGTTGCTCTAGTGTTTCTATTGAAATGAATGAGGTGGCAGTGGGCTTATACAATCTGATCGCCCTGGCAAGGGTAGTTATTCCAGCAGTTGTATAATATTAGTCGAGATACTGGACCATTAGGGGCAGTTTGCCTATTGAAACAGTGTCGTAGAGGCGGTGGTCGCCCTCCACCGCGGAGGTCGCAGTGGCGTGGCAGTGGGCTTATACAATTTGTTCAAAGCGTTGGCTTAGCAACCTTGTGATCAGTTCTGTAAATGTTTTCTTTGTCGATCAATGTATAATATTTGGATGCATTGTCCAGGTCTTTATTTTACACATTATGGTGTAAAAAAAATACAAACTAATAATCTGTGTTTCGCAGGGCTGTGGAGTCGGAGTCGTAGAGTCGGAGTTAGTTTTGGCTGGAGTCGGAGTCGGTAGAAATGTACAGACTCCGACTCCAGCTTTAAAAAAAATGTATTAATATTTCATAATTGAACTTTCATATGAATTTTATAAATGTTACTCAAATATATATGTCCTATCAAACTATGAACAACAGTGATAAGCAGTTCTGCTGGAGATAGAGACATTTCTTACTTCTTGTGTGTCACTGTTCTCCACTGCCCTTATCTTATCTTATACTTGGTTAACCTCATGCTGCCCCAACCCCCCTACTTACAATGTATGAAACTGAAAGTGAAAATGTGTTGCAAATTCTTAGTAGTAAAGCTCCTCCTCTAGACTAGATCATACTAGGTGTGCGTCTTCCAAGCATCTCACAGCTGCCTGCTACTCAGAAGAGGAAGACTGTAAGAAGTATTATCCTTTCAACAAACTTTGCATCAGTTAACTGTGAGTACATGAGGAATAATAACAGTATTACTGACCACTATATCAGTTGTACGACCTGGCAATAATTTTGTACAATTGTTTTTAGGAAAAACAATTGTCATTTGGATTGTGAATGCAGAATTAAAAACCTGAGAATGTCAAAGAAGCATCACATTAAATCAGCTGTATTTGAACATTTCACCATCACTCAAGATAGAAAACATTATGTCTGTCAGTGTATGACAAATGATCCAGACGAAAACAAATGCTGTGAAGCCAAGATGAGTGCATATTCAGGTAAAGATAAAAATGCTCCTACCAGAGCTTCTAATCTAAAGAGACATTTACAGCGCTTTCATCCAGAAGTACTGAAAGCAGTGGATGAGAAAGACTGCATCCAAACCAATGAACCAGTGCCCAGCTCTTCCAGCCAAACAAAGGAGCAGAGAACTTTGCAGCCATCAGTTGCAAGATATTTTGTCAGTGACAAAGTTACTGTGACAATGACAGTAGATACATTTAAAAAACAGATCATAGAGCTTGTTGTAAAGGATAGTGTGCCTATTTCATTATTTTCACGACCAGCTTTTATGTGTCTGAATGGGGAAATGGCCCGCAAGCTTGGTGTTTCTCTGGAGAGAGAGAGAGTATTAGAAAATTAGTAATCGAAGAAGCTTTTAAACAAAAGGAAGAACTTAAAAAAAACTCTCAAGGGACGCTTTCTGTTTCTTAAAATGGATGCCTGCACATGTCACAGAGTGAACTATTTTGCCATCAATGTCCGATTTGTTTGTGACAAAAATGAAATAGTTACCAAGACATTGGCAGTAAAAGACACCAAAGCTCATCACACCAGTGAGTTTCTCCAGGTCTTGGTGGAAAAGGTTCTGCAAGACTATGAACTTAAAGAGCAAGTTCTTTCTGTCGTAACTGACAATGCTTCAAATATGATAAGTACTATTAAGCTAATGAATGAGAGTAATGATGGTGAGCAGCTAGAAGAACATTCTGGGTCCACAGACACAGAAATGTTTGAAATAGAGGAACACAGTATTGTAACTGAGGAGCAAACTGACGTTGCTTCAGATGAACAGCAACATGATAGTTTAGATGATCTTGTTGAAACTGTGTCAATATGTTCTTTCATTCATCACATGTGCTGTGTTGTGCATACGCTACAGCTGGCTATAAGAGACAGTCTGCAAGAAGGACATGCTGCTGCACTGATTGGCAAGGTGAGAAAATTGGCTACTGTTGCCAGAACCCCTAAAGTTGACTCAATTTTGAAGAGACGTGCTGGAAAAGGGACAATTATTGATCAAGCCACACGATGGGGCAGTACTTACTTAATGATTCAGCACTTGGTTGAACTGAAAACCTTTCTTGTAGACATGGCTAACCCTCAACTGACACTAAATGAAAGTCAGTGGAATCAGGTGACTGAGCTGGAAAAATTGCTAGAGCACCCATTTACAGTGACTAAAAAATTACAAGCAGAGGACTTAACTCCAGGTATTTTCTTAAAGGAGTGGAAGAACCTGATGTTTCGCCTGTCCCAAAGAGGAGGGTTAATAATTGCAAGTGGCATTGCTACATCAATGAAACGGAGAGAGGAGCTACTATTACAAAATAACATTCTTTTGGCAGCTGTTTATGTACACCCAATGCATCGGATTCTTCTAGATGATCAACAGCTAAGTAAAGGAAAAGAAGCTCTGTTTTAAATAGCAGTAAGGATGAAAGGGTTGCAGAACAGTCAGGAGGAACAAGAAGAATTTGGTCGTCCTGCCACATCTTCACCCTCATCATCAACTGATGAAGAATTTAATTTCGAAAAATATTTGGATCACAAGGACCGTGAAAAGCGTTCCCGCATAGAAGAAGAGTCATCCCCATCAAGGAACACAGCCAGTACATTTCAGCAGAATTTTTCATGTGCACTAAAAGAAATTGAGAAATTTGACCGTTCATCAAAAATAACAGTGCAACAAGCGATTCCTCTGTATCCTGACATTGTCAGAAATGTTGCCCGAGTGGTTACTGCTTTGCCACCAACACAAGTTAGTGTAGAGAGGTTGTTCTCTGCTCTCAAAATAATTAGATCAGATTTGAGGGCATCCATGAAGGAGGATCTGACAGAGGCAATACTTTTTCTGAGGACAAATTTATAGATTTCTTCTTATTAACTGCATAAAAGTGTTTATTGCATATTTACTTACAGTTTAGAAAAGTTTATAAAAGTTATTTGCTATATTCTAATTGTATTCTAATAAATGTAGTTTTTGCTCTAAGTGGTCTGATTACTTATATGATGGTGAGAAACTGAATAAGCACGATGTTTAATATTTTACAACAGTAAATTTGTTGTTATGAATTGGCCATTTATGAAGGAGTCGGAGCCGGAGTCGGAGCCTGATAAAATCCAGGAGTCGGAGTCGCAACTGTGGCTTACCGACTCCACAGCCCTGGTGTTTCGTATAATAATGGTCGTGGTCCCCAATGCTCATGCCGCTGGTGTCTGTTACATCTGGTTTTCATTTCTCTATTACCGTACATCACCGGTCCGGGATATTATCAGCTCTGTACATCTCATATTTGCCCAGCGACACCTGTTATAGGTTTAGGCCTGACCTATTTTTTTTTTTCCGCTCCTATATTAATAGTGACCTATTTTAGCGGACGTGATACATTGGCAGCGATATGATCCTTGTGAGCGCGGGTGACACCTTGTCTCTGGATGGCAGCCAGCGTCTTGTCTCCTGCTCACGCAGTCTGCGGCTAGTGAGGGTGAACCCTTGGGGTACGAGTTCCTGACCAGGTGATTACTAGAATAACAGATGAACAATGTCACCTGGAGGGCACACGTGACTCTCTACCATGTCTGCAACGCTTTCTAATACCTGTGTCATGTCGGCGCTGGTTAATCGAAGAGCGATGACGCCCCCCTTTGTTTATTAGGGGCCATTTATTATAGGGTGGTCACTGGGTACTTCACGGACGTGATGGTGGCAATATGCCCCCAAACAACCAGGTGAGGTCCTCCTCCATTATTGTAGAAACCTGAAGGGGATACAAACTTTTGTACATAAGTGGGTGTAATCATGTCTGATGTGGCAGGCGGGGGGGGGGCATCATATGCATCACATTATGTATATTTTTAATGGCGGCCAATGCATCTCGTAGGGTAAGAAGACATTGGGAATGTGATGATACTGAATTTTCTCCTGAAGGTAAAAATGACAAGATGATTATCTCAAGCTGTTTTTTACTGAATCTCATTTCAGTAAATCACTTTGTAGACGCAGATATTTACATCTCACCTGAAATGCTCTTCCTCCTCCTACGAGAGACGATGCTGCAGGAGCGGAGCCCAACACAAGGGATCGCACATCCCTATCCCCCTACTCTGGGTCTGATATACGTTGTGCACCCTTTATCTTTTACTATTCAGTGTGAGGTTTATTTGTTATAGGGGTTGTTGGGGGATTAGAAAACAGCACCACTCTAGGCTGTGCCTGGTAGTGCATTTCAGCCCTATTCATGTATTGGACTAATCCATAGACAGTATATTAGTAAGTTAAAGGTTGGTCGTCATCCGTTACACAGATTGGCTTCAAAGAGGAGGTTGTGCACTAAATGACCGGATCTACCTATGCATTGCACACTCAGATTACTGAATTCAGTGACTACATGCAATACTGCATTAACCCAGTTGAGGCGCTGCAGGGAAATTGATCACTCACTTACCCGATCCACCACATTATAGCTGATTGCAGGATGACACTGCAATGGGAAACCCTATGATTGGCTTCATTCATTAAATGGGTTTTCTGAACATGTGATATTGCTGACGTAACCCATATCTGGTTGGTGGGGGTCTTGCATCTGGCACCTTCCCCTGATCTGACAGTGGCCAATTGAGTAGATTGAATGAAGCTGAAAAGCGCCTGTTGTGTCCTGCGCCTTGGATCCTATTCTGCTATAGACTACTATAGAGTTTGGATTAAGCCAATCTCGCATATCCATGTAGGTGTTACATCCCTTATTTTGCAGATAGAACATTTAATCATTTCTATCTCTAGTCCATGGCCGCCAGGAGGGAACCCTGCAAAATGCCTCCTATCTGCACTTCTTTTGTTTTGTGGGCCGGACACAACTTCATCATTGTAGCATGAAACTCTTGGCCTATTAATCTGAGCAGGTGCCATTGATGCTGACAGGTTTTCCGGGCTCTCGTTAGGTGGTCATAGACTGCTGATGTAGCCGCTAGACCACGGCATCTTTAATGAGCACTTCAAGCAATCCCTATAAAATGGATGGAGAGTTGTAATGCTTCTGCCATTCCAGCACCAGGTTCGATACCTCTCCAAGGCTTTCGGCTTGCACCCAATCTTTGAATAGGTCATGACATTGAAGATATCTCCCAGCCATAGCAGATGACTCTCCACATTATGCATCTATCAAGGGAGGATAAAGAAGCCATTGGAAGTCCTCGGCTTGGTTCTTCACCTTCCAAGAGACAAGGACTTCTCTGGTGGCATACTGGGCACCAGGAAGCCAGGTTCGCAGCCACTAAAGGTAGGTATCTCCCTGGAAGGTATATCCACAAAGAACCAAGCGGCCAGGCTCTCCACCCACCCAGTTAGACCCATCGGTCTGTTTCTCTGGGTGGGGGACTCTGTTGGTGACATAGTAGATCAATGACCTTGCCTTCCCAGTCAACACCAGGAAGACTCTTGGGGTAAATTGTCTTTCGAGTGGCATTCCTCATCCCCAAACAATGAAAAACCATCAAAATTTCTGTTACATTGTGAGTAATGCAAACTTTTGTTTTCCAAAGTCGGTCATACTGTAACTTCTAGAGATATCTCCAACCCCAAAGCAAGGAAAAGAATGACACATCAGGTCTCCTTTGAGAGGTGGAATCTGTCTAACCTGCAGCGTAGTATTATTTATATAGCACCATTGGTTCCATGGTGCTGTACGTGAGAAGGAGGTTACATACAAAGTACAGATATCTCACTTACAGTAAACAATCACAGACTGATACAGAGGGGAGAGAGGACCCTGCCCTTTCGGGCTCTCATTATATAGGATGGTGGGGAAGGAGACAGTAGGTTGGGGGATTGCAGCAGCTCCAGTGATGGTGAGGCGGTAGCGGGGTCATTGCAGGCTGTAGGCTTTCCTGAAGAGGTGGGTTTTCAGGTTCCGTCTGCAGGATCCGATTTGTGGTTGATAGTCAGACGTGTTGGGGCAAAGAATTCCAAAGGATGGGGGCTATTCGGGAGACGTCTTGGAGGCGGTTGGGTGAGGAGCGAATAAGTGTGCAGGAGAGAAGGAGGTCTTGAGAGGACCGGAGATTACGTGAGGGAAGGAATCGGGAGATTAGTTCAGAGACATATGGGGGAGACAGGTTATAGATGGCCTTGTAGGTCAGTATTAGTAATTTGAACTGGATACGCTGAGGGAATGGGAGCCAGTGAAGAGATTTGCAGAGGGGAGAAGCGGAGGAGTAGCGAGGAGAGAGATGGATTAGTCGGGCAGCAGAGTTAAGGATGGACTGGAGAGGTGCGAGGGTGTTAGCAGGGAGGCCACAGAAAAGGATGTTGCAATAGTCGAGGCGGGAGATGATGAGGGCATGTACAAGCATTATAGTAGAATGAGAGTTGAGGAAGGGACGGATTCTGGAAATATTTTTGAGCTGGAGGCGACAGGAGGTGGAGAGAGCTTGGATATGCAGTTTAAAGGACAGGGCAGAGTCAAGGGTTACTCCGAGGCAGCGGACCTCTGGTACGGGGGAAAGCGTGATGTCGTCACCATATCCAATCGTGGCAGGACCCTGTAAAATCTGTTATATTCTATCAGGTTCTGCATCACAAAATGCAAGTAAGGGAAGCACCAGGTCCATGTTGGTCATGTCACCTCTTCTATAGGGTCAGGAGAGGGTTGGGGTATGCTCTAATATCAGAAGGCAATTTGACTTTTGCTATGAGGCTCATCTATGCTTTAATGACACCCCAATAATTAAGAATTAGCATTGAAATTAAAATCCCCCTAAATTTTACATGAAAGAAAGCTTAGCTCCCCTGCTGTGCCCACAACGCCTGCGTTCCCTTCCTCCAGCCTCTCCCCTCTGTGCGTGCTCCCTCCGGATCTGCCAAGATTAATCCACTTGCCCTGCAATGTTCTGCGAGCTTCTCCAGCAATAAAAGGAAGATAATTCAGTTCCAATGATATCATAATCATCAGAAACCAGGCCGGGTCAGAAATTATCCTGATAGATCCGAAGAGACAGACTATAAAATATGTCATGCACAAGAAGCCAATAATTTAATCCCCGGCTATTATTTCCAGCAGCTGATATCAGCGGCTTGTGCTTCTGCAAAATGCCAAAACAAGAGTAAGAGCATGCGGCCGATCCGGGGAATGTGGGTGATATCCACGCTGTAGAGGCGGCGTAAGAAGTGGCAGCAGACACATGATGTCTTTTCTTGTAAATATTTGGTATTTTACATAAATTTTCACTTGTCCAGTGATGCAAGTAAATTAAAAGGGCACTCCAGATACTGCTGGTTATCCTACTAAATTCACTGAGAGCCCTCTAAATGCCAGAACAGGGGACGTGTGCCCCCCCCCGCCGCAATCGAGCCGCAGTCATAACTATTTGATGCAAAATCCGTGTGGACTACGGGCAAATCTGAGCGGTTGGACCCCCATCAATCTAGTAGTTGGCATCTCTCAGAGGCATATGCCATAACCTGTGCCCCTTTATATGGCATTCCTTGAGTAATGCTTTCTACATTTATTTTTCGCCATTCTCTAGATCTCTGCAAGCACGACCTGGGCTCCATTCATTGTCTATAGGACTAGAGAGTACAGCACTCCGCTATTTCCGGCAGTCGAATAATCAATGGAGGGCTTTGTGCCACCTCCGCTCCATTTCTAATGGATTTGCAGTTCCCCAATTTTGGGATTACTGGGGGTCTCAGCCATTGGAATCTTAGTGATCGGTTATCTCCTATTCTGCGGAGAGAAGATAATTTTGGTTTTTTTTGTTTGTTTTTTTTAATAGCAATTTACTGATCTCAAGTGTTATATCTGAGCAGAAGCACTTGAGGTCTGATTTATATGAGAGAAAAAGGTTGTCTCTTTTCCTAGAAACAGCGTCACTTTCCTCCATGGCCAATCTATGGTACTGCAGCTGCTATCCATTCATAGGGCTCATCTGCACTATTGTACACTGGCCATGGTCAAAACTAGCAAAGAAAAAGCAAACCTTTTTCCTTAATTTTTTTTTTTTTTTTTTTTTACTAACCCTTTGAAATAATTGCTCTGATTCCATTTCTCGATATTCGAGTCTTCTACTTCGTAAATGTTGTAAAAATTCCCGACACCTGAATAGGTTAAAATACGTCAGATATGAGCGGATCTACTGGACTGGCACAATGTGGCATCTGAAAATAAAGCTTCAAAGCCTTCAGAGTGGGTGTTTTATCATTATTATTATTATTATTATTATTATTATTATTATTAATGGGGACAGTGAAATATCAAAGAAATATCGGCCCCTCTGGCATTTTCCTGTCTGAAGAGGGTCAGAAATTCAGTGATCTGTAAGGTTTGTTACAAGGGAAGGTGGGAGGGGGTTTAATATTGACAATATCATATATTCTCATTATTTATGTGACATGTCGTGTTTAGATCTAGATTATGTATTAATCCATCTGTCTCGGCCAGTTTAATGTAAAAACATAGGAGATGGGCATCGGCTACTCAGGTCATGTTGAGTAGTTTTCTACACATTTCTCAGAAGGAATTTATTTACATCCGCTTCCTCCTGCTCACTCCAGTGGTTGCTCTTGTAAACCGTAGGTTCATGCAGCAACGTGTCTGGCCGGGAGGCAGATTGCTGCTGTTGCAACCTTACACTCTTGCTCCATTTCAGTAATGAAAGACTAAGAAATTCAGGAAGGGACCCTGTGTCCTCTAGAGTGAAGAATAAGTGGCCGCAGTGGCCAAAGGCTAGCAAGTTGAGCATGATTCTGATCATGAAGTTAGGCTTATTAAAGACGACCTGTCACATGCACCAAAAAGAGTTAAATATCTTGTAAAAATCCTTGAGCTGCCCTGATTCTGCTGCTCTTTTCTGTTTTGAGCTCTGTTGCTCCATTGCAGAGATATTTACATTTGTTTCTTCTGGAGCGGAGTATGTGAAATCCCTCTTTTGCAGTCCAACTTGATGTTTCTTCAGTCTTCTCTGGGAGTGTGCGCTTTCACACCTCCCTCCCAGATGCTGATCTAGAAGTCTATCATTCTCAGACGCTGCCGAGTTGTGACTGACCGCTTCGAGGGAGCGAGCGCACTCACTGAAGAATCGTTAAGTTGGACTGCAAAGCTGAGATTTCACATGCTGCGTTCCAAATCAAACACATGTTAATATCTCTACAATAGAGCAACGCAGAGGAAAGCGGAAAAGAGCAGTGGAGTCGGGGGAACTCAGGGACTTTTACAAGGTATTTAAACTAAATTTTTTGTTAGTGACAGGTTTTCTTTAAGAAAAAAATAATTGCTGCTTCTCTATAGTACTTTTTATCAGTGCCAGTGAAATTTAAAATCATCTGCATTTACTGAAATACTTTCAGCAGAATTAGGAAAAAAATGCGATGTGCTTGTACATCACCAGTAAAGCCCGTCTAAGAAGATGACTACTTTTACAAAACTACCTTAGGGACAAAGCGCCAAATATGTAAACAGTATATGTACTATATTGTTAAAACATAAAGGACTCAGCAGCGCAGGCTCGTCTTCTAGTTTACCCAATGACATTATTTTCTTTATTTTACATGTACAGGGTGGGCCATTTATATGGATAAACCTAAATAAAATGGGAATGATTGGTGATATCAACTTCCTGTCTGTGGCACATTAGTATATGGGAGGCGGAAAACTTTTCAAGATGGTTTGTGACCATGGTGGCCATTTTGAAGTTGGCCATTTTGGATTGCTTCTTTATAAATGGCCCACCCAGGTGTATCCATATAAATGGCCCACCCTGTATTTATTCGGTCCTAATTTATGGACAATTTCTCAAAGCGTATTTTCATTTTCCTGATACGACAATTTCTCTACAAACTCATAAAAACTAAATGATTAATTGTTTTCTGTCTGCAACCACCACTAGAGGGAGCTGACTGTATACAGCAAACTTCTAAGCTCCCCCTAGTGGTTACTGAGGAATTTTACTATTGCGTTTTTATATCAATGCCAGGAACATGGATTTCAGTGCTAAGAAAAAAAATAATTCTATCATCTGCAATTGTGTTTTTACTATGTTTTTTAAATGTCTTGGGATACTTGAAATATAATGATTAGAAAATAAGGAGCACAGGTATCTAAGAACCATCCTGCTATGCAAATCCAAACACCACCAAATTCATGATTTGTCTATTGGAGCCCCGAGCAATAGAAAAGGAAGAGGGATAAATGGAAGTCTCCCTCCTTATCCGATTCTATTGAGTCCATTACTATTTGTGTTTCCAAGCACAGGAAAACTGAATTGCAGTCGAAGAGAAAAGAGCCGTAACATGATGTTCTTACAAACCCTTGGCACAAATGTATAAATGGGCCCGTTGTAGCCCGTTCATTGAGTCCTTTCAGTGCTCCGATAGTGTTATAGTGGCGATATATTTGCTGGGGGAAAAAAAAATGATTCCCTAACATATGATTACTTTCTGTGTATCGCAGCAGCTGATTGATAGGTCGTATCACTAGGTACTCACTGGTAATTTTCAGAGACCTTGTAGCCGCACGTATCTGTAAATGGAGAACAGGATTTCAATTTAGTTGGGTTGATCTAGAGCTCCCAGGTGGTTGTGCTGACATCAAAGAGACAATAGGGAAACAACGGACAGATAAACATCCTTAGAAGGAAAATCTACTCCTTCTGTGAGTCATATTCCTTCCAAAAGTCAATAAATACAAGCCCAGGGATCCTGCTTAAGGACATGCCCCCTCTGTGGAGTTCAGTATTCTAGGAAAGGAAGCTTCCAACATTGTATGACTGTTTATAGTTTTGTGTTTTTATGTGACTATCCCAATATACATACCCAATTTCCACATTGGAGTACACATCAAAATTTGTAATTTCTTATATTTTTTTCATAGTGTTGAGATTTACTGTTTAGACCGTGCCACGGGCAGCAGAGTCATCTCATTTTCAGTAGACAATGGGGAATTAAATGACAGCTCGACTGAACTGCTGGAGGTGTAGATAGTGCAGGGTGGCACCGATCTGATAACACCACGCACTCCTAGGTCTTTGGAGAAGGCTGTACTAAAGTCTCATGGACATTTCGTGTTTGACAGATTTCTGCATTTTCAGCAAAATTTTGCAAAACAGAATCCAAGATCTGATACATAACTATTGATAAAAGAAGACATATGCATTGGGAAACCCATTAAGTTCTCTAATTTATTCCTGTTTTACCAGCACTTCAGGGAGGAAGCTTGAGCCAGAGTGGTGTCACTTTTTTGCACCAACTTCTTACTGTTTGGTCTTTCCCCACCATGGTGAGCACATCTTTCATGGCATTTGGTCACTGACTGCATCTACTCCCCTCTCCTTATCGGAGGCTATCCCAGTACATTGTAGAGTACTTCCCATCTGCTTGGAGTACAACCGGACAGTCCTGAATTTGGGGAGCTCTATAGGGAGGTTTGTTCAGACTTTAACTGTATTTGTGTGCCCATTACACAGATGAGATTAAATACAACAAAACCCTTTATGTAGAGACTAAAGGACTATCAAAGACCTTCAGGTCATGTAACAGGCACATAAGATGCTTATGTGGCGCCCCTGAGGGTTCGGTCACCACAGAGGTACTGCACCTCCTCCTGAGGTGTAGTATCCCACTCTCCAGGTAAGATCGGGACGCCTGACCAGACTCCAGCACCTGCACCCTGCACGGAAACCTTAGAACAGCAGGGCACCCTCTATGACCCCAGCTTGGTCCACGAAGGGTGCTGGGAGGTGGGTGGAGTTTAATTTTGCACTAGAGAGGGGGAAAGCTGATAGGAAGTCAGGATCAGTTCCCCAGAGGGGGAAACAATGAGAGGACATGTATGCAGCAGCCTCTGGTGAGCTGGAGCTGCTGGGAAGGAAAGGAGAAGGATCAGTTCGTCAGAAGGAAAGATAGGGAAGGATGGGACGTGAGGAGGAGAGAGCTGGGGCTAGAGCAGAGCCCTTCCCTAAGTTTATGTGCCAAAGGCCGGGCGCCGGTTTCCAAGGCTGTGTGAATGCTAATGGTTCTACAGCAGAAACCGGAGGAATAGAAGTTGTGACCACTTTATTCCCACCTAAGACTCGAGGACACAGTAGCAATGTGTGTGAGCCGGGACATGATTGTAAGGAGTCCCCGAAGTAGGCTACAGCTGCCTGTCATGCAAGTGGAGTTCTAAGGCCTGGATCACACTTCCGTTTTTTAAAATCCGTCCAAATCCGTCGTTTTCCGTTAAAAAACTGATCCGCCATTTTTTTGGAGGATCCGTTTTTTGGTCCCATAGACTTCCATTAGTGGTTACCGCGGATCCGTCAAAAAAAGGATCCGTTTGCATCCGTTTGCGGTAAAATGGAAATGTATGCAAAAACCGGATGGCGGATGCCAAAAAACGAATGTGTGAAACAGGCCTTAGTAACAGCAAGAAAGAGGAGCTTGAGTGTAATTCATAACTGCAAGTACTTCAGATTAGCGCATATAAGGAGACGTTCACAAAAGGCACGCGGAAGGGAGTGCTGGAAGGTTGTGCTCTATCTGCCTGGGAGTTGGCTGAGCCCCTCACCTAGAGGACATGGCACTGAAGCGGGCACCTGTGTATGCAGGAAACATGAGGAAAGCTTTGGAAATGCATTCAGCTGTGTCTCTGCCTTCTTCCTGTGTCACCTACTCAGCACTGCTACATCTCAGTGCCTAACAGTACACCATCTACCTCAACATCTATTCTCATCTGCCCTGGGACTACAGCTCTGCCTGTGGAGAGCTATTACACCTCTGCTGCATCACACCATCTGTCCCAGAGGATCTGCACTGCAGCGCTGGTCCCCTTCTGACCAGATACCACAGGTGGCGTCACAAACTTATCTACACATAAACTTTATTCAGCATCAATCCTCTTATTTTATATGGACACTCAGGGCCATGGACCGGGTAACTGCCACCACGACACATCCCTTTAAGACACTGGACCGGTACTGAGTAAACCCCACAGCCCTGGAGGTGATCCACTTACATGGGGCACCATATAGTCTGGGGTGCTATGAGGGTATTACTGTATGTGGGGGGGCACCCTACTGTGTGGTGATACTGTGGGGGCATCTTACTGTGTGGGGGTACTGAGGGGGGCTTATTCTGTGTTGGATGCATCCAATTGTGTGGTGCTACTGTTGGGGAGTTGTGAGGACATTACTGTGGGTGGGTACTGAGAGGGCATTATACAAAATGGAGGGCTGTGAAGGCATTACTGTGCATGGTAGAGAGAGGGCATAATACTGTGTGGAGGGCATCCTACTGTTTGGTGGTACTGTGGGGAGCATTTTACTGTGTGGGGGGATGTGAAGGCATTACTAATTGAGGGTACTGAGCTGGCATTATACTGTTTGTAATGTGCTGTAGGCATTATATCAAGGTACTGTGAAGGCATTACTGTATGGGGGCATCCTATTGTGTGGTGATACTATGTGACATTACTTTGTGGGCACTGAGAGGGTATTATACTTTGTGGAGGGCTGTGAAGGCATTACTGTGTAGGGTACTGAGTTGGCATTATACTGTTGGTAATGGGCTGTGAGGGCGTTACTGTAGGGGAACATCCTATTGTGTAGTGGTACTATGGGGCATTACTGTGTGTGGGTACTGAGAGGGTATTATACCGTGGGGGGGGCATCTTATTGTGTGATGATATTGTGGGGGCATTTTACTGTGTAGGGGACTGTGGTAGCATCATAGTGTATGGGGGGCTGTGGTGCCTATGGAAGCAGTACTGTAAGCGTATATTTTTGTGTGGGCACATATAAAATGAGGTTAGGGAAGTTAACATAAACTAAAAGTTGTTGCTGCATTATGTGTCCCCTTTAAGGTATATTTATAGTGACCTATCTATGTCCTAACACAACCCAAAGCATCAATCGGTAATATAGTTATTTGCTAGGATGTACTTAGGTCCATCTTTTCTTCTACCACTATTGAGAGATCATGGAGCATTCGAGGAAATGGTGGTACTGGCACATCAGATTACTATGGAAGTCTGCTGGAAAGTCCTCCTTGATTAGGCAGGAATGCCTCACTTACCTGACGGAAGGATACATCCAAACAGCAGAAGCCTGAGCAGAAGTACTGTGCCAATCTGAGGGTAAAGAACATGGATGTTAGGATGTATAATGACAAGTTCCATGTTCCCTTTTGAAAGACATAGATTTACATGGCTTAATGTTCCAGGAGTCTGATACAAAATCAATACTTACGTCCAACCCACAACCTCAGACATCACGACTGAAAACCATAGGGGCACACTGGGCCACCAGAATCCTTCGGTGGGCCCAAGATCCCACAAAGCAATTGTGTCTACCCTTCAGCTTGAAACTGACAGGTCGACATTCTGCTCAGTAAGGTCAAGTAGCTCTCTGGTGTCTGGATTTCGGTGCGGGGCCCCTAGGTTGTCTCTGCGGAGTATCTGCTCACAAAAACTCCACAAAGAAAGCGTTTCCTGAAGTCGTTTCCACTAGAAAACTCGTCATTTTTGACCATCTCAAAAAAAAAAATTCTAAGGGAGCCAGGAGAATGATCAGAAAATGAGCCGGGACAAGAAGTCCACAAGTGAATGTGGTTAGGACGCAGATTTGGGAGGTGGGAGAAGAGATTGGTGATTGGACGCAGGTCAGATTGGTGCGTCTCATTTTTTACATCGTTAATAAAAACCCTGAACAATAAGAAGATATAAGTGACTCGTTAGAGTCCTGCGCCTTATAATCTGGCGCGATGCATCTGCATTCATGGTACATTAGCCCCAGACGAGTGCAGAGGAGCGAGGCCGCCTTGGCGCCCATTCCTCTCTGCTGTCCGTGGTGCTGGACGGAGCGCTGCCCTGAGCTGCCGGCTCGTCTGGGGACTGGGTTTTCGGCTGATTAAGGCTCGTGTACAGTCGGACTTGTCTTCTCGGCCTTGTTGTTCGGGTAATTACTGAAAGGCAGAGAACATCTGACAGGCGAACGCTGAAGTAGGAACATCTGGCTTTGACGCGGCGGCAACAGACGGCCGAACAGAACTGCATCGGCCCCCAATATGTCTCTGGGTTCTGGATACACACGGCTGCATGAAAGGCTCGAAGCGGGCAGCGCAAAACAGATTAACATTTGCATCTCCGTCAGCGATCGGTGTAAGGAAAATATGTGTGCGCCTGGGCGGGCATGCTGGGAGCTGTAGTGGTTATGCAATGGCTGGAGCGCCATAAATGAGGCGCCATGTTGCTCCAGTAAATTCCTACATTATTTATACACTTAAAGGGTTGTTGTAAGAAAAAAAAAAAAAGTTATCCCCTATCGCTGACTGTAGAGTACATCCCCTCGGATCCCAAAATTCGGGCTCTGAAATCCGCTGAGAACGGGAGCTGTGCAGCCGCGCCCTGGATGGAGCGGAGCGGCGCTTGCGTCATTCATTGTCTATAGGACTGCTGGAAATAAGGTTCGGTGGCCCCATAGACAATGGCGCATGCGCAGCTCCCCTCCATCCAGGGGACGCGGCTGCAGAGCGGATTGTGGGATCCATGATAAGTAATATGTCCCTCAGAAAACTAATGGCATCATCCTGGACCAAGACTGCGGACCCATAGCTGCCAACAGTCCTAAATTTGCCGGGACTGGCTCAATTTTTCAGATACAATCCCAAAAAATTCGGGTAAGCGTCTGTTCACACTGCGGACACTCGGTGATTTCCACACACGACGCCATGATGTTCTGCCGGGGTTATTTTTATGTTATGTATATTTCTTGAGGCTTCTCCTGGCCGTCGGGTGTTTATTACGTACGGCATTGGCCACATATCTCGCACTGCGCCACTTCCGCACCACGCCGTGTATAACGCTTATTACTGGAGCGTGAAGGTACGGACATTGCCCAGTAACGTTTCTGTGACTGACCCTGTGTGTACGACACCGCCACTGTCACAATCCGCCATGCTGTGCCCACACATCACTACTGTCCTCTGCAGAGAAAGAGGCCGTCCTCAGGAAGGAGACGATGGCCGCAGGCATTCCTCACACTGAGGTAAAGTGAAAGCTGAACCCTGATTGGTTGCTATGGGTAACAGGCCCAAGTAATGAGGCCTGGTAGTGAGAGACCCCACCGGGCCCGGTTATGGGGGCCATCTTGTATAAGTACTAGACACATACGCAGTCATATACGGTATATCAGAACTTTCAGTATCTTCATGTTTTATTGCTCTCATGCCGCCATTGCTGTTTATAGTTAGGACACTCATCATGCCCCCATGACGGCCATGATGTTCCCCATGACAGCCACAACCCCCTAATGACCTCTATATTGCCCTGACAAACATACAATATCCCTTAAGCCATGGAGAATGCCCTCTTGCCATCTATTCAGTGTCCTGTACTACACTTAGATCATAAATGGTCCTTTCTCATTTTTTTTTTTTTTTTTTTTTTTTTTGTCTAAAACTAGAAAAATCTGGTTACTTTTTCCCAAAATAAGAGCGCCCTGTCTGCCCACAGGTTGTGTCTGGTATTGCGGCTCCATCTTTTTCACTTTTCCCAGTGCTGAGCTGCAATACCAGACCCAACCTATAGACGGAGGTGGCGCCGTTTCTGGATGAAGGCCGCCACGCTTTTCTCCTTTCTAGCATAGGAATGATGCAGATACATCATTTTCTTACATAACGATCTGTAACGCTCCCTGACGGCCGTGCCCTGCGCGGTGTCGTGCGCGGATTTTACCGTGTTGCGTGTTCTCCTTTCTTCCGCTTCCTTCTTTGTTCCGTGTACTATAAAAACGTAATTTCTGACCATCTTGACATTTCAGCAGATGCTCATTCCAGATAATAAGTTAAAACCACAAAAGTCGTCGCAGAGAGAACATCTTGATAACTTGAGACGAGACCAAAGAAGTCTCCGCTACAAAGTGAGCATGGAACGAGTGGAACTACACGTGTCGCTGTGATCTCCACCGCTGGGAGTTGTAGTCCTGCGAGAGCGGACAGCGCGCCGTAGTGTAAGGGTATGTTCCCACGGTCAGTGGGCGCTGTGTACAGCCGCAGCGGCCACATGTTACAGCATAGTGGATGGGATTTCATGAAATCCCATGTCCACTATGCGTGCACGGACACCTGCAGCTTCCCTGAGGAGACGGACATGCGGCGCGTCTTTCCGGACCACAGCATGTCTATTTATCTTGCGGAGACACTCAGTCTCTGCAAGATAAATATCACAGTCCAATGTATATAGGATGCGGTGATTCCGCACGGTTCAATCAAGGCTAGTTTCACATTTGCGTCTTTGTGCGCAGCGCATCGTGCGCAAGTAGAAAGACATGCAGAAACGCACATGCGTTTGCGTTTTTAATGCGCATGCGTTTTAACCAGTTTCTAGCCATGTTTACTCTTAAAACGCCTGCGCACGCGTGCGTTCCCATAGACTGTAATGCGTTGTTTTCATGCATTCCGTGCGCAAGCGTAAGCATGCGGGGTTTTTTTTACACCTTTGGACAGACCCAAAAATGCAACAGGTTGCGTCTGGCGCGTCTAGACGCACACCTTGAAAAACCGCATGCGCACGAAAACGCATGCAAACGCAAGACCATGCGTACGCCATGTTAAACATAGGTACGCATGACGGATGCGCTGCGCAAAAAAACGCTAATGGGAAACCAGCCTAACACATGCGGAATCACCTGCGTTCAAAAGCCGGCAGCGCTTTGCACAGAGCGGACACGTGCTGCATCCAAAGCGCTGCCGGTTACTGACCGTGGGAACGTACCCTAAGGCCGTGTTCCCACATAGCATAAATGCAAAGGTTTTTTTCTACTGTGATTTTAGTGCAGAAAATCCGCTGAATTTAAGAGTTCAAGCAGAGAGGATGTGACTTTATGAAAAGTCCCGTCCACCGTGATTTAAAAGACGCTTTTGATGCCTTTTTTTTCCCTGCTTAGTAGAATTATGAATTTAAAAAATGTAGCGGATTTGCACTAAAAAATGCATGAAAAAAACACTGCTTAAAATCTGCACCAAAAATGCAGCAAAGAAATCCCACTCCACCATCAGAGCAAATTACTGTTCCTTAAAGCAGCATTTTTGCTCCTGGAAAGGAAATAACCTGATCTCCAGGACGGACTTCTGCTTTGAAATCTGCGGTGTCAAAATCTGCACCAAATTGTCGATTTTATATCTACGCTGCTGATTTTTTTTTCAGCTCCGAGATTTCATAAATGTCACCCAGTGCAGCTTCTCCAGGGGTCTGTGGCTACGCTGCAAACACTGTTTGGAAATCCAAGCACCACTGCAGCCTGTAATTGGCAGCAGCGGTTAGGCAATGACAATTGGGTGCCTTTCTGCACGGCTCCTTAGCCACTCTGCCTGCTCCGCACTCCTGCGGCTCTGCCTGCTCCGCACTCCTGCGGCTCTGCCTACCTGCACCTCCTGTGTGAACAGGTTCAAACCTGTTCCTTCATATTCCACTCCTTCCTGCCTATATCCATACCTGCACCTCCTGTGTGAACAGGTCCAAACCTGTTCCTTCATATTCCACTCCTTCCTGCCTATATCCTTACCTGCACCTCCTGTGTGAACAGGTCCAAACCTGTTCTCTCATATATCACTCCTGCTTGCCCTGTGTCTCCAAGCCGTGCCCGCTTGCCCAGTGTCTCCAAGCCGTGCCCGCTTGCCCAGTGTCTCCAAGCCGTGCCCGCTTTCCCAGTGTCTCCAAGCCGTGCCCGCTTGCCCAGTGTCTCCAAGCCGTGCCCGCTTGCCCAGTGTCTCCAAGCCGTGCCCGCTTGCCCAGTGTCTCCAAGCCGTGCCCGCTTGCCCAGTGTCTCCAAGCCGTGTCTCCAAGCCATGCCTGCCTGCCAGTGTACCAAGCCGTGCCTGCTTGCCCAGTGTCTCCAAGCCGTGCCCGCTTTCCCAGTGTCTCCAAGCCGTGCCCGCTTGCCCAGTGTCTCCAAGCCGTGCCCGCTTGCCCAGTGTCTCCAAGCCGTGCCCGCTTGCCCAGTGTCTCCAAGCCGTACCCACTTGCCCAGTGTCTCCAAGCCGTGTCTCCAAGCCATGCCTGCCTGCCAGTGTACCAAGCCGTGCCTGCTTGCCCAGTGTCTCAGCCTGCCTGTTAGTCACACCTGTCCAAGTGACTTGACCCAAGTGGGACCAGCAGCCACAGCCAGACACCACCCTGGAGTGGCACCCGGCAGCTACCTGCCGCACAAGCCTGACCTCACCATCAGAGGCTCCAGTGAAGACTGAGGTAGCTGCCGTAGTCACGCCCCTTCCAGGGTAGTCTGGTTTGTGGCACAGTAGGGCCACAACCCCCCGGCTCACGCCATTCAGCCAAGGCGCGAGCGTGACAAGTTATCAAAGAGATAGCGGATAAGACGGGAGTGGACTAGGCGTTCCAGGAGTTTAGAGATGAAGGGAAGATTAGAGACAGGTCTATAGTTAGCGGCACAGTTTTGGTCGAGGGATGGTTTTTTAAGTAGTGGATGTATGATGGCATGCTTAAATGAGGAGGGAAAGATGCCGGAAGAGAGAGAGAGGTTAAATATTTTAGTTAGGTGAGGGGTGACAGCAGGGGAAAGGGGCTGGAGTAGATGTGACGGAAATGGGTCACTGGTGCAAGTGGTTGGGCGAGAAGATGCAAGGAGCCTGCTTACTTCTTCTGTGACTGGTTCAAAATCAGAGAGTGAGTTAGATGCAGTGGGGGAGGGAGGACGGTGCATGGTATGAGGGGATTGGGAGATAATTTCCTGTCAGATCTGGTCAATTTTTTCTTTGAAGTAATTGGCCAGGTCGTCAGCTCCGTGGTTGGGGCCTGTACACTTGGATTGAGTAGAGAATGAAAAGTGTCAAAGAGACGTTTTGGGTTATTAGACAGTGAGGTGATGAGGGTGTTGAAATAGGTTTGTTTGAAGAGGTGAAGGGCAGTGTTGTATGTTCTAAGCATAAACTTAAAATGGATGAAATCTTCGGGTAGGTTGGATTTTCTCCACAGACATTCGGTGCACCTGGAGCACCGCTGTAGGAAACGTGTTTGCACCGTGTGCCAGGGTTGTCGCCGTCTGTGTTGTGGTATTCTATGTATAGGAGAAGCAAATTCATCCAGGGCACTTTGAAGTGTTTCATTGTAATGCTTCAATACAGAATCAGGACATGAGAGGGAGGAGATAGGGGCCAATGAAAACTGTAAGTTCTTCATAAGTTTCTGGGTGTTAATGGCCTGTATGTTTCTATAAGTCTGGACAGTGGGGGTGACCTGAGCAGCCTGGCAGTTCTTGATAGAGAATGAAAGAAGGTTGTGGTCAGAGAGCGGGAGAGGGGAGTTTGCAAAATCATCCACTGCACAAAGCCGAGAGAAGACCAAGTCGAGGGAGTTTCCGTCTTCATGCGTTGGAGAATTAGTAAGCTGCAAAAGGCCAAATGAGGAGGTTAGAGATAAAAGGTGAGTAGCAGATGGGGAGAGGGGAAGAGCAATGGGGATGTTGAAATCGCCCATGATGAGGGTAGGGATGTCACAGGAGAGACAATGTGGAAGCCAAGTGGCAAAATGATCCAGGAACTGATGGGAAGGGCCGGGAGGACGATATACCACCGCCACTCGCATGGAGAAGGGGGTACTGTAGAGTCTGACGGCATGGACCTCAAAAGAAGGGAAGACAAGTGAGGGTACATTTTGATGATAGGAGCAGACCAACGCCTCCACCTGCTCTATTGTCTAATCTTGGGGTATGAGAGAAGTGTAGTCCACCATATGAAAGAGCAGCAGCGGTAGTGTCTGACTGCTGGATCCAGGTTTCAGTAAGAGCCAGAAGGTTAAGAGAATTAGAAAGGAAAAAGTCATGAATGAATGAGAGTTTGTTACACACTGAGCGAGAATTCCAAAGGGCACAATTAAGAGAGACAGATGGAAGGCAGGGAATATTGATAAGATTAGAGGGGTTTCTGAGTGTAGCAGTTGGGGGAGTTGACTTTCTATAACATGGGGGACCAGGGTTGGAAGCAATGTCTCCTGCGACTAGGAGAAGGAGGATAGAAAGAGTGAGCAGATGGTTAAGTGATTTGTGAGAGCGTCTCTGATGTTGAATGGTGGGACTGAATGGATCTGTGCTGTGTAGCAATGTGAAAAGAGCGTGAGTGCTATACATAGGAGAGGAAAGGAGTGAGGGGCCAATATGGACGCCCTTGTCATGGTATAGGACATGGTTAATGTCCTGTTCTCGCAGGGTTAACTTTTACTGGCCTCCCTTTGGATCTGGGAGGGGTATTTATACCCACTCCAGACTAGGATTCCCTGTCAGCTATACTGTTGTTCTGGCTGTGTGTCTGACCCCTGGTGTGCATGTATACTGCATTGCTTGATTGCCTCCCATGTATGACCCAGTCTGTCCCTCACTCTGTTCTCTCTCACGTTTTGGTACTATTGTCTTCTCCGGTTCTGACCACCTGGCTTGGCTATCGTTACTCCGTTACCGTTTGCCCCTATTGTACCGTCTATTGCCCGTTCTGGTTTACTGATCTATTGCTTCGTCCTGACTATCCTTTCTGTCTAATCCTTTGGTATTGTCATGCTATCTCCGTGTTTTGACCCCGGCCTGATCTGGTTTACATCCCTGTCTATGCCCCTTGGTAACATTATCCCGTAGTTACCCTTTTAGGAGTTTTCCTCAGCTCCTAGCTCTCTGGAGTTTAGACCACGCCCCCAGCAGTCACGTGCTTCAGGTCCTGTTAGTCTGGAGCACGCATCATCACCACTGCTGCCCTGCTCCACAGGTATCTTAGAGCAGAGTTTTTGTACTCAGGACACGCGCACTGGCCCAGTGAGCAAGTGCAGTGCGGTGTTCCTGACATTATAGCTGAAGAAGGGCAGGAGGGGCAATTCCTTTTCCAATGTCCAGAGGCTCCACAGTTAAAGCATAGTAGGTTGTCTCTACGGTGTCTTCCCCGATTGTTGCCCAGACTCAGTCGTTGGAGCAGATTCTGAGATGCCTGGCCTCCTCCAGACAGGAAGACTGGTGTGAGGTATTCCCTATGGCAGAATTTGCATTCAATTGTCGTATTAATCAGTCTACTGGAAAGTCTCCCTTTCAGGTCAATTATGGGTTCGTTCTGCAGTTTGGGGAATTTTCCCGTATGGATTCGGGTTGCCCTGGTGCCGAGGGGATGGTACAACAGTTAAAAACCCTCTGGAGGAAGGTGTAGGGGAACATCTCCAAAGCCCAGAAGAAGTACAGAAGTACAAACATTTTGCAGACAGGAGGAGGGGGTTGGTTCCTGCGTTGACAGTGGGGGAAAAAGTCTGGTTGTCCACCCGTAACATCAAACTTAAGATACCCTCTATGAAGTTGGGCCCCAAATTTATTGGCCCATACAAAATTGTAGAGGTGATCAACCCGGTGGCCCACAGATTACAGTTGCCCACCTCCTTCAAAATATCTAACGTCTTCCACAGGTTCCTATTAAAACCTGTGGAGACAGTTAGAGAAGATCCCTCATCCGTGGTTCCACCAGTATTGGTAGAGGGTCAACTGGAGTACGAGGTAGGGCGCATCATTGATTCACGGTGGGTGCGTCGGAGACTTCAGTACCTTATTCATTGGAAGGGATATTCCGTTGAGGATCGGTCATGGGTTATGGCCAGTTCGGTGCACGCTGACTGACTGGTGCAGGCTTTTCATGCCAGATACCCTGAGAAGCCTGGGAGTCCAGTGGCCCCCCATTAAGGGGGGTGGGTACTGTCATGGTATAGAACATGGTTAATGTCCTGTTCTCGCAGGGTTAACTTTTGCTGGCCTCCCTTTGGATCTGGGAGGGGTATTTATACCCACTTCAGACTAGGATTCCCTGTCAGCTATACTGTTGTTCTGGCTGTGTATCTGACCCCTGGTGTGCGTGTATACTGCATTGCTTGATTGCCTCCCGTGTATGACCCGGTCTGTCCCCTCACTCTGCTCTCTGTCTCACGTTTTGGTACTATTGTCTTCTCCGGTTCTGACCTCCTGGCTTGGCTATCGCTACTCCGTTACCGTTTGCCCCTATTGTACCGTCTATTGCCCGTTCTGGTTTACTGATTTATTGCTTCGTCCTGATTATCCATTCTGTCTGGTTTACGTCTCTGTCTATGCCCCTTGGTAACATTGTCTCGTAGTTACCCTATTAGGAGTTTTCCTCAGCTCCTAACTCTCTGGAGTTTAGACCACGTCCTCAGCAGTCACGTGCTTCAGGCCCTGTTAGCCTGGAGCACGCCTCTTCACCGCTGCTGCCCGGCTCCACAGGTATCTTTGTGCACAGTTTTTGTACTCAGGACACGCACACTGGCCCAGTGAGCAAGTGCAGTGCGGTGTTCCTGACAGCGCTTGTCAACCAGGGGATCTGGCAAATGGTTTCCACCAATAGACATGTGTTGACCAGCTTCCAGCACTGTGGGATCGCTCATTTCCAGGATCTGTGGGATTCACAGAGGTCAGACTGATCAAAAGGAGTTGACCTAACCTAGTCATATACTACCATGTTATTACTAATGATGCAAGGCACATCTGTAAAATATTGGCGTCTTGAGTTGCAGCAGACTTATCTGGGCCAAACTGAAGGGTGAGGAACCCTTGGACCCCCCTTGATATTAATCCTTTAACCCTTGTACAGGCAATTGGACTTTGTTGCAGGGTTTCCAGAGACCCAAGCTCGGAGTTGTCCCTGTTAGACAAAATGGTGAAATCTGAGACATAAGATCAAGACAAGATCTGTGAAGGATAGTTAGAAAAGCCAAAGTCAGGCCGGGCAGACCTCAATCAATACGGTGCTCCAGCTGAAGGTCAGGGCAGGCAAGAATCAAGACTAGGTACAAGCCGGGTCTCACACTGGAAGACAATCCTAAAGAAATCCATACTACAGACAGGAACTAATGAACCTTAATGCTCAGTTAAGGAGCATGGGAATGGGTCCCTTAAAGGGGTTGTAGCAAGTTACTAAATTATCCTCTAACAATGGATATTGGATAAATTATTGATCACCGGGACTCAAACTGCAGCGATTCCCCGAAAACGGGGCTCTGAAAATCTGCTTCTGAATGCGCACTTCCCCTCCATTAATTCTCTATGAGGCCAGAGGTATAAAGTACACCATTCGACTGTCTCCGGTAATCCCATAGAGAATGAATTAAGCAGAGGTGCTCGACCTTTGCTTCATTCTTTAGAACCCCATTCTCCTGGTCTGTGGTGGTCACATTGTTTGGACCCCCAACGATCAATTATCCTACCAATAGAGGAACATTTATCAATTTGGCAGAGCCTCAGTATTCTGTAGGTCTGTTGTATATTGGATGGGGAAGAAGCATTAGGATCCCCACAGGCCCTTTAAGAGACCAGGAGTGGGCACAAACGTGTCCTGGGGTGGGTTGCAGTTCCCTGTGGAGGGGTCCCTGTGCTACGTCAGAGTCTCACATTCTCAGGACCAGTGCAGGGCCCAGAGGTGATGTGATGGCATTTCTTGTATGTATGTCACCTTTTATAAATTTCTGTAATTTCCACATGTACATGGAACCTTATGCCTTAATCCATAGCGTCACACGCTGTATTTAATTATTTACACCATGTGCGCTTTGTTATATTAGATTCAATTGATGTATTATCATAATGCTTCCTATGATTCCTAAAATAACCGTGGCCTCAATCAGGTTTCCCGATAATTGAGAAGGGGAAATTGCTTGTTTATTGGTTTACACTTAGAGATAATCTAGGAGGCCCGCAATCACTCCCATGATAGAGATATGAAACCCTATAAATGGGGTCATCTCCAAGATTAACACAATCTACAACCACAGCAATAACACAATGATCATTGTGCCCATTTACAGAGATTTTTGCTATAATCATCGATGAGAGATTATAATTTCCCAAGAAAATACTCGCTAGAGGATTTTTTATTATTAACAGAAATGTTGAAGTCTGAGTATGAGGCATTTCCAACAAATTATTACATGCAAGAAAAATTGTATAGCCCCTTACTAAATGCCGGAAGAAGGCTGAACGCCGAAACGTGCGTTGGGGCTGGCACCATCACCCACAGGAGGTAAAAACTGATCTCTGCACTATATGTACTATTTGTATAGGACTATTGGCTATTAGTATGGAATCACTGTGTCTTTGTGGCACTCTCTTACAGCTATGTAGCATCTGAAGAGTGATTATTGGGGTTCTTTTGATATGTGCAGCCTCTTTTTGTTTCAAATGTGGGTAGTGGTGCCTTACTTTGGGTTTCCCACTTTTTAACTCTGTATGTTATGTATGTCTTTTTGGCTATTTAATAAAGATTTTATAGTTTTGTGATTTTTGGGTTCATATGTGTTCTTTTTCGGATATACTGTATATAGGGTTTTTTATTAGTATAGTCATACTGTCCAAATGATCTATAATGACAAATGTAACAGCCAGGGCCGTGAGCGGCAGCAGCTCCGGGGAGGTCAGCGCAGCCGGGTGTTATATGGTCGTCCACTGCAGGAGTAATGTGCATGCAGACTATAGAGTCCCTTGTCATCAGCTGGGGCCAAGAGCCGCAGCAGCAACCGGGAGGTCACCGCAGCCGGGTGTTATATGGTCATCCAGGGCATATGTAGACTTGTCCCTTGTCGATAAGACATATCTAAAGGACAGGTGCTGGTGTTCATTGTGGATATCCTCTTTAGACATCAGGTTTGGCTGGTATCAGCAGATTCTCCATATTAAGGTTTCATTTCCTTTGTATTACAACTTTTGGATCCAAAAATATAGAGCTTCAGAATCCTGGTTTTGTTGGATAATTACCTGGCCGGTACAGAAAATACATTATAGAATAATGTGAAATGGGTCTGGTCTCCTGGGATGAATTTAAACCTAACTGGAGCTTTGACAAAAAGGATGTAAAATCTGAAGGTCGTATAGAAGTCATCTGTCTTCCATTTCCCTGCAGAACAGCCACATCAAAGATCTAAATAGCCAATTAACTTCCATGGCAGAAGCTCATTTTGATTTATATAAGAAAACAGATTGAATTGTGAGTTATTTCTTCAGAAATGGATATTACACTTCTGCACTGGTGAAACAATGCTGTTTGCACTCACAGAGCCGAGGGCTACATAGTATCTGTATAATGTGCATATGATGGCGACACATTGACTGTTCTGTTATAGGAGAGTCATAAAAATGGATATAATATACAGCATATATAAACCAGGAGAAACGGAGTACTCCGTTTCTCCTGGTTTATATAGATATCTATGGAGTTGAACCACTCATGATTATGGCAGGCCCTAATTTGAGGCCATTGCCTTTTGTTTTGTTTAAAGTATTGGGCTATTTTGCTGTAATAATATACAGCATTCCTGGGGGTGGAAACCTTGAGGGAGACAGAAGGAAAATTATGACTGTGGGATTTGTCAGATCTTTATGCCTTCGCCAAGGGCAGAAGGTCAGAACACGTAAGCATTCAGGTTAAAAAATGCTTACAGCGCTTCCAATGCTATCAATCGCTCTGTTCATTTCTGTCTCCTTCATTTTGGTTAATCTGTTTCGTCATAGGAGAGAGGCAAAGAGACAACCTGGCAGTGCTGATGCTTTCTAGTAAGAGATTATCTCACCACAGTGATGAATTCACAGCTACACTGCTAAGTACTAATATATAATGCTAATCATGCTTCTGGAGCTTTCTAGTAATTGTTTTATTACATCCAGGTGCTGGAAACACAGCTAGTCTGCCCAGTACTGCTGTAAAATATTAGAAAGCTGCAGCATCATGTAGGATATGTGTTATATCACACACCAGTTTGGGACTTACAGCTACCCTGATCGGTACTTTTGCATAATACTCTGCATGGTGTTGCCACTCCCTAGTTTTTTTTTATCTCATTCAAGGGCAGAATTCACCACTGCAGAACTCAGTACTACTTCATAATGTCCTTCCTGCAGCAGGTGTCTTCTAATTTTTGCATCCTTCTGGTGCTTTTCATCCCACAGCTGGATTGAATGCTACACTGCTTAAAACTACTGTGTAACAATGTCCATGCTTCTGCTTTTTAGTATGTGTTTTATCTCATCCAAGTGCTATATTCATAACTAGGATGAACAGTGCTGCTGTATAATATCCCTTATGCTTCTTTCTAGCATTTTTTTTCACCCCATGGCTGAATTCACATCTACTCTTCTCTGTACTGCTGTATAATATCCCCCCTGCTACTGCTTTCTAGAAAGTGTTTTATCTCACCACAGAGTTAGATTCACAGCAGGTACAAGGAAGTAACAGTTTACAAGTTCCACCCTTAGTCTGCTTTTGGAGTGTCCATATGATATGAAAGTTACTTAGGAATAAATTCATGGACTTTGAGTGCGCTGCCAGACAAATTTCATAATCACACAAGGTTACAAAAGTTAACCCTTTAATCCCTACGCGTTTCGAAGTATAACACTTCTTCTTCAGGGGTGTCAACCCCTGAAGAAGAAGCGTTATACTTCGAAACGCGTAGGGATTAAAGGGTTAACTTTTGTAACCTTGTGTGATTAGTATAACACTTCTTCTTCAGGGGTGTCAACCCCTGAAGAAGAAGTGTTATACTTCGAAACGCGTAGGGATTAAAGGGTTAACATTTGTAACCTTGTGTGATTATGAAATTTGTCTGGCAGCGCACTCAAAGTCCATGAATTTATTCCTAAGTAACTTTGTTGCGGTTCCGCTGTGGACCGTTGGACGTGCAGCAGGCTGACACATTATACAGGCTTTACTTTTTTCTTAAAAGGTGAGTATAATTACTCTAATTATTTATACATTTTACCCGGATAAGACCCTATTGCGCTCTTGTCTCAACCTTCTAGTGTATACTATCATATGATATGAAAGAAGGTCCTTGGATGATTTCTTGGGGCCCATCCATGTGCAAAGAATTTATGACTATGACAACTTAATTTCCACTTTCCTTCCTTCCTGCATTTGATTACTATACACAAATACTGACTCTCCATGTAGAACCGTGTAGCAGGAAAAAAAATATCATAGAAAAGAAGAGAAAAATCTGAGTGATAAGACTACGTCTGCTGTGCAGTGAATCTCGTGTCACCGTCGTTCCCCCCACTCTTCGTACCTTTGTATGGCAGGTTGCCCGCTGGGAAGCTATTCTTTGATATCCGCCTTTGATATCTGGTTATTAAACACAGTCAGCTCCTGTTTAATTGCTGCAAAAATAACAAAAACATTTTCCGGTTGTAAAATATAGTAACAGACATCATGTTATAATTCGCCGCTATTATGTCATAGCGCAGGTGTGGGCTCGATGTCTGCACTGGTCTTTGGATCACCTACTATTACTGCACTGTTCCTTGTCTACCAGCTATTATAGTGCTAACAACAAAAGTCCCATAAATAAGGGATATGAAGGAGACAAGGGACAACCCAGCTCCAACACCCTAAAGCAAGCTCAATAACATGTAATACTTAGGAGAAAGAACATGAGAGCACGCAATAAATTCCATATAGAAAAAATATAAATTTTTTTATTATTATTATAAATAGTTTACAAAAGATGGATAAAACAAGATGTGCTCATAAACAATATGGACCATAAATCCCATGTACCGACCAAATCCTCTCCAGATGGAAAACCAGGTGAGAATATGCTGACGGCCTCAAATCATGTCCAGGAACTAAAGATCACCCCAGCAAATATGAAATCCACAAATCACAATAGCGGTAACTGTACCAGTATCAATACACGCTAACAGCAGAGATCAAAGTGCTGGTGGACATGATAGATGACCATCAGAAAAAAGCCACCCCAGCTAATGTAAAATAAATAGCCATGAAGGTAGAGTCTAGTAATACAAATGCCAAAAATACACTGCCAATAGTATCAAAGAGCGCTGGTAGAGGCTAGTATTACAAATGCCAAAAATACACTGCCAATAGTATCAAAGAAAGCTGGTAGTGGTACAAAGTCAAATAAATGACAACTCACCAGGGAGGGGAAAAGGGGGGGGTCCAATAGTGGGGCCTCCGACGCGCGTTTCGCGACGTCCCCCGCCGCTTTATCAAGGAGGAAAGTGAGTATGAAGATCCCGGTAGGGCCTTCAAATAGCCCCTGACCCCGGTCACATGACCGGCGTCAGCCAATCAAAATGGCCTAAGCGGCGCATGCGCCGTGGTGTCCGCAGGTCCTATGCTGCAGCCCGGCGTCCACACACTGCGCATGCGTCGGACCGAGGCATAGCGCACTGTGTAAAGGGACGCCGACCGCAGCATGGAGCAGCACACAGCACGGCGATGCGCACAGCCATATAACGATTGAACTAGGACACAGTGTATGTAATCCCTGATCCAGGATTCCCCAACAAGGGGCCAAGATGACATAAAGATAAGCCCCATAATATCAGGAGCAACAATGCTTTATGAAAGTCCTAAAAAATACTATAAACAATGATCCACAAATAACCCCCCCATCCGATAATATATATATAATATCGTACATTATATTAATTATAAGGAGTGCACAGAAGATCATTAGTACATAAAAAGTGAAATACAACAATATACAGCAGGAAATTCAAATAAACAGCAATTTCGATGTTGTTCAACCCGTGAATAGATGTTCTTGATTGTAGATAAAGGAGAATCAGATCCAGTATATAGGGCTACTTGTAGGCAAAACCGGGACATATAAGATGATACTGAAAGTAACAAAACACATATCTCAAAATTAAAAACAATAAGATTGGGAAAAGAATAGATTAAAAACAACCACTAAGGGAAAACATAGGAAATATAGAGTCCTGCGGGACTTAAAAAGGAGAGACAGGGGAAACCATGTTACAATTCATTCAGGTTGGGTCAAAGAAGAAAAGAAAATCTCACATAAAGTGAGATGTTGTAAATGAACAGGGGTCAGAAAAGGGAACGGACAACCACAGAATTTGGCAAGATGGGGTATCATAAAAATGGAATAAAACTCAGGGACTCATTCAGTCCCCTAGGTCTCATAGTGTCCAATCGGACAATCCACTTAACCTCCATTTGCCCAAGGATCTTTCTATGGTCCCCACCCCTTATGCCCATATGCAGAGCATCAATCCCCCTGATCTTTAATAGACTTGCCTCACAATTATGATAAGCCTGGAAGTGTCTGGGGATGGTTTTCAATTCAGTAGGATCAGACATCGCCCTGGCTGCGCCAATGTCCCGCACATGTTCACGTGTCCGCACCCTCAGCTCCCTCGTGGTGAGGCCCACATAAATTTTAGGGCACGGACAAGTTGCATAGTAGACAACGTTAGACGTCCCACATGATATCCGCTGTCTAATTGTGAACTCCCTATTACCATCAGAGGAGCTGAAGGTGGAACAACGTAGGACATTAGCGCAGGCCAGGCAATGTCCACACTGAAAAGATCCCCAGACCGGGCCACTAGTCCCAAAGAAATTTCTGGGGGTGGGTACATAGTGGCTCCGAACCAAAAGATCCCTTAAATTCCTGGATCTACGTGGCGTCATGGAAGGGGAGTGTCCAAGGACGGTCCTCAGGGCTGGTTCTGTCTCCAAAATGGACCAATACTTTTGTAGAATGGTGCGCATATTGGACCATTCATGATTGTATGTTGATATAAAACGTATAGGTCCATCTTTATCTCGTTTGCCAATCTTCATAGTAGATTGTAGGAGACCATTGCGGGGGGTACATCTTGCTCGATCATAACCCCTCTTAATGCACCTACGACTGTAGCCCCTTTTAAGAAAGCGATCCCTCATATCTTGGGCTTGTTTTTCAAATCGATCATTGGTGGAGCAGATGCGTCGCATGCGGAGGAACTGTCCGACCGGGATGGCCCGCACAGTGGCCGGATCATGGGCCGAAGATGCATGCAATAAGGAATTGACAGAGGTGGGTTTCCTAAAGACGTCCGTCTGGATACGCCGATCAATGTCGATCTCCAGACGGACGTCCAGGAAATCCACAACCCTGCCATCATGCTTATATGTCAAGCAAATATTATAATTATTGACATTTAATGACCTCATGAAATTCCCCAGCAGGTCGACCCCACCATCCCACAAAAATAAAATATCATCAATAAAGCGGTACCAGCACAGCACATGGGAAGCGTCACGCGGGCCCCCGTCGCCAAAGAGATCCCTCTCCCAAGCCCCCAAAAAGAGGTTGGCGTACGAAGGCGCACAAGCCGCTCCCATGGCTGTGCCCCGCTTCTGCAAATAAAATTGGTCCTTGAAAACAAAAAAATTGTGGGTTAAGATGAAGTCGACCAGCTCAAGTACCAGCTCACATAGCGGGCCATCCAGGTCGGAGGCCCCCAAAAACAGGCGAACAGCATCAACTCCAACCGAATGATCGATACATGTATAGAGGCTCTCTACATCGGCAGTGACGAGAAGAGTGGACGGTTCCACAAGGATGCCATCAACCCGAGCCAGGACATCCGTCGTGTCACGTATATAGGATGGCAGTGCTTCTACTAATGGCTTAAGATAAAAATCAATAAAGCGACATACAGGCTCGCAAATACTGCCAATCCCTGACACTATAGGACGTCCTGGGGGGTCGAGGGCATCCTTGTGGACCTTAGGTAAAAGATAAAAAGTGGGGGTTCTGGGGAATTTTACCACCAAGCCCTCAAAGACCTTCTTAGTTATGACACCGCTTTCAAATGCCCTCTCAAGGATCAGTCTGAGTTCATGCAAAAAACGACTCCCTGGATCAGAGGGTAGTTTTTTATATGTCTCCGGGTCCCTCAATTGGCGAAACACTTCTTTCTCATATTTCTGACTAGGCCATACCACTATGTTCCCCCCCTTATCAGCAGGTTTAAACACGACATCCTCCAATGATTGTAATTGGGAGATCGCCAACCGCTGTTGATGAGTTAGGTTATCCAATTTCCGTCGTGAGGATAGTTTTTTAAAATCCTCACTCACCAATTTGGTAAAAATATCCACAGAGGGACACAGCGACAAGGGAGGGAACCTAGTGGATTTAGGCCCAAATGAGGGGGGGAACTTACTCATAGATGGACCATCCTGTTCGGCAAGCAACTCCTCCAAATCACGAATTGCTTCCCTTTCAGTGTTGCTCAGGGACCCAGGAGCATAACGTGCAGTATGAAGTTTTTTCAGAATTAATTTCCTTGAAAACAATTGAAGGTCTTTCAGGGCTGTAAAGTAATTAAAAGAATTAGTGGGTGAAAATGTTAAACCCTTCCCCAGAACCTCCAATTGTACATCAGTTAATACATGATCTGAAAGGTTCAATACCTGTAGGTCCCCCTGAGGACCACCCCTGGAGACTCCCGATCCCCCAGCTCTGGTTTTTGTGAACTGGCGTGTCTCGACCCTCTTGGAGGCAGCCACCTTCGGGCCAAAATTCGACCCAATACCTCTCTGCCCCTGATCATCATCCTGAGTTGATATGTTGGAACGAAGTGAGGTCGACCTTGACCGTGAATATGATGCATTTCTGTTTCTAGGGCGGGATCGCCCACTCATATCCCGCCATCTATACACTGCTGGGGTGATCTTTAGTTCCTGGACATGATTTGAGGCCGTCAGCATATTCTCACCTGGTTTTCCATCTGGAGAGGATTTGGTCGGTACATGGGATTTATGGTCCATATTGTTTATGAGCACATCTTGTTTTATCCATCTTTTGTAAACTATTTATAATAATAATAAAAAAATTTATATTTTTTCTATATGGAATTTATTGCGTGCTCTCATGTTCTTTCTCCTAAGTATTACAGCTATTATAGTGGTAGTCCTTGGGCTACCACCTATTACTACACTGGTCCTTAGGGTATCACCTATTACTGCACTGATCCTACAAGTACCACTTATTACTGTAGTGGGCCATTAAGTACCACCTATAACTGCACTGGTCCATGAGGTACCACCTATTACTCCACAGGACCATGATGGGCTTCCACCTATTACTGCACTGGACCATGCACTAGCACTGGTCCTTAGGCTACCACCTATTACTCCAAATGACTACTATAGGCTACCACCTATTACTGCACTGGTCCTTAGGCTACCACCTGGACCATGAGCTATCACCCATTACTGAATCTGGCATTGGGCTACCACCTATTACTTCACTAGATCATGGGTTACCACCTATTACTGTACTTGATCATGGGCTACCACTTATTACTACACTGGTCCTTGGGGTGCCACTTATTGCTACACTGGAACATGAGCTATCACCTACTGCTGTACTGGTCCTTGGGCTAAAACCTCTTACTGCAATCGTTCTTGGGCTACCACTTATTACTACAGTGGACTTTTTCGTTACCAACTTTTAATGTATTGGTCCTTGGGCTTCTACATATTACTGCACTAAACCTTGGGTTCCACCCGTTACTACACTGGTTCTTGTTCTACCACCTAGAACTTCAGTGGTGTTTTGGCTTCTACCTAATATTGCAATTGTCCATGTGATACTATTACTGCACTGAAACTTGGGATACCATTTATTACGGCATTCATCTTTGGGCTATCACCTATTACTCCACTGGCCCTTGGGCTACCCCCTATTGCTCCACTGATCAATGATGGACTGCCCCTGTCCTTTAATTAAATGTATCTGGAATCGGATCACCTTCAATCTCATATTGCTGGCCCATCTTAAGTCCACGTAAACCCCTGTCTTCTGCTCTCCTGTCATGGATACCATAAACAGGAAAGGTTACAAGAGACTACGCTGAGCTATGCTGCCTTCATCTTCGTTAAAGAGCAACATTTTCCTATTCATCGTCGTCAAATCGTCAGTAACCGATTTTATAGGAAGAGCTGTGGTGGAGGAAAGTAGGATTAATCCATCAGGCTTCGAGCAAATGTCCCTGTTAGTATGTTTCCACGCGATTAGTGATATGCGTGGTCTGATGTTACCGGATTCATGAAATCCAGTCTATATATATTTCAGGCAGCGCGGTGCTGAAACGAGCGTCGTCTCCCCTCTTTGATGGTGTCATAGATGCTCTACGGTCTGTCATCACCGGTGGAGAACACACGACTCTTCTTTATTCATTGCCGGAAACTGATTGCAGGATAAAGCCGCCGTATATTGTAAGACGAGGGGTCGCCGTCCTTCTTGTTAGCAGAATTTGGAGAGTGCGCCCGGTAAGTTTTTATTAACTCGGCCCAGATTGTATCTCGGCACAAAGACTCGTTTTTTCTGTATTCCAAGAACAAAATGTGAAAGGTCGTTTATTCTGACTACATGAGAGGAAGAATATGACCCCGACATCATAAGGCTGAGCAGATGTACGGCGCCGATCGGATGATAAAGAGCAGGAGCGCATTGATATTCGCTACCATGTAACAATATATATATATATTTCTCTGCATTTAATAGTGATGAGCGCAGAGGAGCAGGTTAGGGCTTCATATTCTGGGGGTCTGATACAAATTCTTGGCTTCCGCCCAATAATCTAAGCCATCCCCACAGGCTCACACTTGCCGACCAATCCAGAATCCTCCAGTAGGTCCAGGATCTCACACATCAATGGTGGCAACCCGTCAGCCCAAAGCAGCTTCCATCATCAGGATTGGTCCGCTTAGCAGGGTCTTAGCAGGACCTCCTACACTGGAGGTCTAGACTTCAATACAGGGGACCCTGTTGTGAGCTCATTTTCTCGTTCACCTTTGATGTCCGATGAACTCCCTCTGCTGGTGAAAGGAGGTGGTGAAACTGATTTGGATGGGAGAAACCTGTCACCTGGACAGGTGGATTGCGATTGGACATCCGGAATCTCTGAGTGGATATAAGGCAGCCGACGCCCTGTAGGGTTGCTGGTGATTTATCTGCTCTGAGCTCTGGCCTCCAGTTCAGTTCCTGTCTTCTAAAGCTAAGTTTTGCTCTGTTATTGTTCCATGAGATTTTGTCTGATTTGCTTAGTTTTGTGTTCTGCCAGCCCCGGCTGGGGCTCTGCTGAATTTCCATTTTTGTCCCTGATCGGTTAAATCTCTTTTGCTCTGTCTTCAGAATATATCGGAGTGCTGATATAGGGATTTTGAAGCCTAGTGACTTCAGGGCCGTTTTTCCTATCAGACGTGTTGGGACATTTTTGGTAGGGTTTTTGCGGATTGCAGCCAGCATCTTTTCTGTCCTTTCCTATCTAGTTAGTTGGGCCCCATCGTTTGCTCTGCCTGTCTTTCTGTCTGTGTTTGTGTTTTCATCTGTTTTCACCGACAATACATGTTGGGGGCTGTCTATTGCTTTGGGGTCTGCTCTGGGGCAGTTTAGATTTCCCCTTTCTTTCTTTAGGCTTATTTAGTTCTCTGGCTGTGAAGAGGCGTCTAGGACCACCGTAGGAACGCTCCACGGCTACTGTTAGTTGTTGTGAATAGGATCAGGGGTCTGCAATCCGCTAGCTACCAACCTCTCCGGTTTTCTGGACTTAGCTTTCATTTTTGTTTTTTCCTCCTCCGGTGACTCATTCATAACAGGACCCCAGGTTGTATCTGCAGAGTAGATGCTGATTACATGAGTGAGAGGAGGACAAAATTAAAAAAGCCGGGTCAGAACCGAAAAGGCAGTGGCTAAAAGAGATATCAAAAGCCGAGTCCAAGAGTTCACCTAAAGTTAAAGGCAAAGAGGAGTCCAGTTGTCTAAATGGCTAAACCAAGAGAAAATTCATGGGTTAATTAGGAGAATAGTCAGAAAATCAGCCGGAACAGAGTAATCCAAAAGTACTCCAGAGTGGTATCACAGGTGGGCAATAGCTGCACCAGGGGACACAACATAGGGGATATAAATGGAGCAAATAGCCCGTCAGGAGAGCTGATTGGCCACTAAAACCAGCCCACTGAGCAGCTCCGGTTTTTGGCTGTCTAATTAGATCACGTAATTGGCCCTGGGCAGCGACATTTATACTGACAAGTATGGGAATGAAGCAGCAGCACCTGACAAGAGGCCGGTAAGTATATAAGAAATGGAACGTAAGGCTGTGATCACAGGAAGTTCTTTGAGGTGCTGCTAAACCACAAGTGTCTAAGAAGAAACAACTTCAGGAAAAGCTTCTTTTTTGGAGAAGTTTTTTTAAGAGGTTTTTTTTTTCGTTATTGATTTTTGGCAAGCTTTTGATTGGGGAGTGTTTAAGTGACATCTGCTTCCTTTTTTTCCACCAGGTGTTTTGCCAAACCTCTTCAAGAAAAAAAAAAAATCTCATATGAACAGCAAAGTGGATTTCCCGTAGAAATTAAGTAGAAGAGATCCAAGAGTTAAGTAGAAGTTTTCAAAGTTGTTTAAATGGTTGATGTTGAGGATTTCAGACAGGACCTGATGAAAAAAAAAAAAAAAAAAAAAAAAAAAGTCTTTGTGAACATAAACTAAACTTCCAGTAGAAGACATTTCTATTTTGGACCAAAACACTTAGCGCTAGCGAGCTATGGGGGTGATTCACAAATAAGCTTATTGATCCCCTGTGCAATTATAGGATCAAAGTCCTAATTAAAATCAGACGTGTGCTTGTCCCATATGGATGGAGGATCTGAATCATCAAGAGCGGCTAGGGTGCAGATGCACAGATAAAGCTGCAAGGGTGCAGATGCACAGATAAAGCTGCAAGGGTGCAGATGCACAGATAAAGCTGCGAGGGTGCAGATGCATAGATAAAGCTGCAAGGGCGCAGATGCACAGATAAAGCTGCGAGGGTGCAGATGCACAGATAAAGCTGCGAGGGTGCAGATGCACAGATAAAGCTGCGAGGGTGCAGATGCACAGACAGGGAGGACACAAGGAAAGACACGGCAGAGAAGGAACCACAAACAAGGAGACTGACAGACAGAGGTAAGACTGAGTTCAGACAGAGACACAGGGACAAAGACACAAGGACCAGGATATTCTGCCTCCTGGCAGGCAGACAGAGAACAGACAAGGCACTGGGAACAAGACTCAAGGGCCAGGATATTCAGCCTCCTGGCAGGCAGACAAGGTACAAGGCAAGACAAGAAGTATTCCTCCAGAGAAGGAGATACACAGAACAGGGCCTGGCTTCCTCAGCAGCAAGACACTAACTGAGTATAGACAATGCACAGGCAAAGGTCAGTGGGTGTGGCGAAACTAAATAGTCAAGGGCTCTAGGTGATTGGTCAGGGACATATTACACAGGTGCACCCTGACTGCATAAGAACCAGAGAGTTCAGGCGCCGCCCCCCTATACACACAGTCAGGAAACATGGAGAGCAGAGGCACAGGACTGGCAACAGACAGAATTCACAGCATGGCTTGAAGCAGAAAGTAAGTTGGTGTGTGGGGGATGGGAGGCCATGCAGTGATGCCAGCAGGGTTGTTACAGTACCCCCCTTTACGGCCCCTCTTCCTCAAGCCTGCCAGAATGACCAGAAGAAGGAGTATGGGACCACACACAGTCCAGGCTGACATGGCATCCTTCTGGTGAGACGAAGTAGGTGTGTCATCCGGAATCACCGAGTGCCAAGTTTCTTGGTGCCCAACAGCTTCCAACACAGAGGGTACAAGGACTTCTTCCTCCTGATTGGCAGAAGGCAGGGACCTGGAAGCTTCAGACTTGATCCCCACATCAGCGGGCCAGCTAGAAACAGAAGACACCTTCACTGAGTCCAACTTCAGCCCGACATACCAGAAAAATTGGACCTCCTCCTCCCGGTTGGTGAGAAACGGAGATACGTAGGTCACTGTTCCAACCTCTTCACCCACCTGCCAAATGGAAGCTGGAGGCATACATACAGGGAGCCACTTCAGCCTGTTACCCTGAAAAAACTGGACCACATCTTCCTGGTTAGCGGATGAGTGAAGCTCTGTCTTGGGACCTTCACCCCTAGGCCACAGGGGAGCTGAAAGCATACACTCTGGATCCATCTTCAGCCCTTTATCCTGGGGAAGACAACCAAGAGGCAGGGGTGCTCTTGGGAGCAGAACACTGGTATAGTCGCTGGGGATGTGTGAGGACACTGAGACCGCCTCCCCCTCTTCAGAGGCATCCTCACACCTTAACTCGGCGACTAGCAAACCAGGCGAAGAAGACGAACTTGCTGACTGAATGCGACGCAAGGGAACCAGACACCTCTTGTCACTTGATTGTTTCAAGCGCGGTGCCCTGCTAGGTTTCCAGACATAAATGGGTGCTAGAATCTCTGGATCAGAATGACCCATGGGCATACCAGTCAGCAAGTGGAAGATGAACTTCTTCATGTATAAAGCTCCGACCTGGAGCTGTAGTTGTCCTTGCAGGACTAGACTGTTCTCCAATAGGGCTCGGCCACCTTGAGACAACGCACACGCCGGCTTCGGGAGCTGCATGACAGAGACCACACACTGACTCTGTAAGACTGGCGACTTAAACACACCAAAGTTCCCTGAAGGCACAGAAACAGTTAAAGAGTTTAATGGAGAGGGAGTACTCTTGCCAGGGACAGCCTCTTCTACTGGCTCAGGGTTCTGGAGTACAGGCTTCACAGGGCAGAGGCCAGATTCCGGCTGCAACTTGGCCCGCTTCTTCTTTTTAGACCTCTTGGATCTTGCACGGGAGGCCGTATCGGCAGACTGTGGAACAGGTGATGGCTGGACAGTCATAGGTGGTTGAGACGATTCACCCACAGGTTCCTCTTGTCTCTGGAAGCTTGGAGGGGAAGACTTTTCAAGAACAGCTGGACGAGGCATGTCGAACACTTTACGGAAGGCCACCAGGAAGGCCCCCAGGCTCATGACGACAGGGTCCCCTGCTTCCCAAAGGGGACAGATCCACATTAAGGCATCACCAGCTAGGTAGGACATGATGTATCCCACCTTGACCTGATCAGAGGGGAAACAAGCTGCATTCTGCAGGATGTAGTGCAGGCATTTCTTCAGGAACCCTTGGCACTCTTTAGGGTCCCCATAGAACCTAGGCGGGTCTGCTGGGTCGTGCTCTTCATAGGCCAGGAGCTGATTGTAGAGAGCATTGGAGATGATGATTGGTTCAGAAGTCTCCACAATCGGTACCACGCAGGATGGAACAAGTTCCTCTGGTTGCTCATACTGGCAGGGAGAAAGTTCATCATGCTCCGCAAGCGGAAGGACATGGGACTCAGCGGGGACCATGGCCTGTGCAAGCTGTCACGCTCGCGCCTTGGCTGAATGGCGCGAGCCGGGGGGGTTGTGGCCCCACTGTGCCACAAACCAGACTACCCTGGAAGGGGCGTGACTACGGCAGCTACCTCGGTCTTCACTGGAGCCTCTGATGGTGAGGTCAGGCTTGTGAGGCAGGTAGCTGCCGGGTGCCACTCCAGGGTGGTGTCTGGCTGTGGCTGCTAGTCCCACTCGGGGACAAGTCACTTGGACAGGTGTGACTAACAGGCAGGCTGAGACACTGGGCAAGCAGGCACGGCTTGGTACACTGGCAGGCAGGCGCGGCTTGGAGACACGGCTTGGTACACTGGCAGGCAGGCACGGCTTGGAGACACGGCTTGGAGACACTGGGCAAGCGGGCACGGCTTGGAGACACTGGGCAAGCGGGCACGGCTTGGAGACACTGGGCAAGCGGGCACGGCTTGGAGACACTGGGCAAGCGGGCACGGCTTGGAGACACTGGGAAAGCGGGCACGGCTTGGAGACACTGGGCAAGTGGGAACGGCTTGGAGACACAGGGCAAGCAGGAGTGATATATGAGAGAACAGGTTTGGACCTGTTCACACAGGAGGTGCAGGTAAGGATATAGGCAGGAAGGAGTGGAATATGAAGGAACAGGTTTGGACCTGTTCACACAGGAGGTGCAGGTATGGATATAGGCAGGAAGGAGTGGAATATGAAGGAACAGGTTTGGACCTGTTCACACAGGAGGTGCAGCTAGGCAGAGCCGCAGGAGTGCGGAGCAGGCAGAGCCGCAGGAGTGGGGAGCAGGCAGAGCGGCTAAGAAGCCGTGCAGACAGAGCGGCTAGGGTGCAGATGCACAGATAAAGCTGTGAGGGTGCAGATGCACAGATAAAGCTGCGAGGGTGCAGATGCACAGAAAAATCTGCGAGGGTGCAGATGCACAGATAAAGCTGCGAGGGTGCAGATGCACAGATAAAGCTGCGAGGGTGCAGATGCACAGATAAAGCTGCGAGGGTGCAGATGCACAGATAAAGCTGCGAGGGTGCAGATGCACAGATAAAGCTGCGAGGGTGCAGATGCACAGATAAAGCTGCGAGGGTGCAGATGCACAGACAGGGAGGACGCAAGGAAAGACACGGCAGAGAAGGAACCACAAACAAGGAGACTGACAGACAGAGGTAAGACTGAGTTCAGACAGAGACACAGGGACAAAGACACAAGGACCAGGATATTCTGCCTCCTGGCAGGCGGACAGAGAACAGACAAGGCACTGGGAACAAGACTCAAGGGCCAGGATATTCAGCCTCCTGGCAGGCAGACAAGGTACAAGGCAAGACAAGAAGTATTCCTCCAGAGAAGGAGATACACAGAACAGGGCCTGGCTTCCTCAGCAGCAAGACACTAACTGAGTATAGACATTGCACAGGCAAAGGTCAGTGGGTGTGGCGAAACTAAATAGTCAAGGGCTCTAGGTGATTGGTCAGGGACATATTACACAGGTGCACCCTGACTGCATAAGAACCAGAGAGTTCAGGCACCGCCCCCCTATACACACAGTCAGGAAACATGGAGAGCAGAGGCACAGGACTGGCAACAGACAGAATTCACAGCATGGCTTGAAGCAGAAAGTAAGTTGGTGTGCGGGGGATGGGAGGCCATGCAGTGATGCCAGCAGGGTTGTTACGTAACTCTCTTCTCGACCCTCTCCAATCCGGTTTACGCTCTTTACACTCTACTGAAACTGCCCTCACTAAAGTCTCTAATGATCTACTAACA
Source organism: Dendrobates tinctorius (assembly GCF_039654945.1). Taxonomy (NCBI): domain Eukaryota; kingdom Metazoa; phylum Chordata; class Amphibia; order Anura; family Dendrobatidae; genus Dendrobates; species Dendrobates tinctorius. The sequence continues at coordinate 1,790,048 of NW_027361792.1, forward strand.
GCTAAATCCAATGGTCACTATTCCATGCTAATTCTTTTGGATCTCTGCAGCATTCGACACTGTGGATCATCAGCTCCTCCTCACTATGCTCCATTCCATTGGCCTCAAGGACACCGTTCTCTCCTGGTTCTCCTCCTATCTCTCTGACCGCTCCTTTACTGTATCTTATGCCGGCTCCTCCTCCTCTCACCTTCCCCTTACTGTTGGGGTTCCTCAAGGATCAGTCCTAGGCCCCCTCCTCTTCTCTTTGTACACTGCCCCTATTGGTCAAACAATCAGTAGACTTGGTTTCCAGTACCATCTCTATGCTGATGACACCCAATTATACGCTTCTTCTCCTGACATCATGCCAGCCTTTCTAGAAAACACCGGCGATTGTCTAAATGCTGTGTCTAACATCATGTCCTCACTATATCTGAAACTGAACCTGTCAAAGACTGAACTCCTTGTGATTCCTCCCGCTACTAATGTACCTATACCCGACATTGCCATTTCCGTGTGTGGTTCCACTAGTACTCCCCAGCAACATGCCCGCTGTCTTGGGGTCATACTTGACTCCGAGCTTTCCTTTGTCCCCCACATATGATCACTGGCTCGCTCTTGTTATCTGCATCTCAAAAACATTTCTAGAATTCGACCTTTTCTTACTTTTGACTCCGCAAAAACACTTACTGTTTCTCTTATTCATTCTCGTCTCGACTATTGTAACTCTCTTCTAATCGGTCTCCCTCTTACCAAACTCTCCCCTCTCCAATCTGTCCTGAATGCTGCTGCCAGGATCATATTCCTCGCCAATCGTTACACCGATGCCTCTACCTTGTGCCAGTCATTACACTGGCTAACCATCCACTCCAGAATCCAGTACAAACTTAATACCCTCACCCACAAAGCTCTTCATGGCTCAGCACCACCCTACATCTCCTCCCTTGTTTCAGTATACCATCCTACCCGTGCCCTCCATTCTGCTGATGACCAGAGGTTAGCATCCTCAATAATCAGAACCTCCCACTCCCGTCTCCAAGACTTTACACGTGCTGCGACAATTCTTTGGAATGCACTTCCCAGGTCAATACGAGTAGTCCCCAATCCCCACAATTTTAAGCGTGCCCTGAAAACGCATTTATTCAGACAGGCCTACCGCCTCAACACATTAACCTAATCTATCCCTGTGTGGCACAGCCAAAAGTTTTACCATAACCAGGTTCCCCGCATCATGTCCCCACATGCTTTATGCATCCATTAGCCCTCTGTGTCTGTACTGTTACACACTTAACATTATGGCTGGTCCATACAATCAGGGCAATTATTACCACTCACCTTTCGTGTCTACCTTTTTTTTCCCTCATAGATTGTAAGCTTGCGAGCAGGGCCCTCACTCCTCTTGGTATTTGTTATGATCTATGTGACTATTGTTGTGCTGTAATGTCTATCGTCTGTACAAGTCCCCTCTGAAATGTAAAGTGCTGCGGAATATGTCGGCGCTATAGAAATAAAATTTATTATTATTATTATTTATTATCCTTCAATTTTTAGCATTATTAGGTCAAAATACATTTGGAGAAGGTCATATTTAAGGATGAGTGTCCTAGGCACAAAACGCAGTGGCATAGCCAGAAGGGCCGATGGGCCATGTCCACTGGGAGCTTAGGACTAACCCAATAAGCTAGGAAAGATAGACATAATGGATAGCTAGGGCAGTTAACTCAATATTTGCTGCTAACTACCAATGTGGCATTTTGACCATCCTTGTAGAGACACGGAGAAACATGCACAGATACACATAAACTCAAGGGTAAGCAGCTCTAGGAGATGGACTGATATCACTTCTGTATTTGTTTGGTTACTTGTGCTGCTGCTTTTATTGATTTAGTAAATGTTCTTTTGATTACATGCTCGCTCGTTGTGTAATTGTATTTTCTCGGGGGCAATTATTCTATGAGATTATAACCGAGTTTTCCAAATGTGGCATTAATTTCACATCCAGCGTTCCCAGTATAAAGTACTTAAGCTAACGTAGTTATCAACCCATATTACGGATTATCTAGCATCTATATTTTTTGTATTGTTTAAAGGGGGCCTGCCACTAACAACAAATATGTCATTTTATTACTTTCTTGTGAATGCCGCTATTCTCCTGAATCAGGCGATGTTTTACTTTTGTTCCTGCTCCTCTCCGTTCCTGAGATATGACCCTTTTTTCCCCGTCTATAAATATAGTGCAAGTAGGTGTGGTCTTCATGGACACGCCCACAGAGAAAAATTGATGATCACGCCCACTTAGTAACAAGACAATATTTATATATCGGGAAGAGGACGCCATATCTCAGAAACGGACAAGCGCAGGAAGAAAAGAAAAACATCGCTGGATTCAGGAGAACAGCGGCATTTACACCAGGTAAAAAAAATTACATGTTTATGCCAAGTGACAGGTCCCCTTTAAGTTCTCCAGTTGCATGCATAGTTGCTCCTGCTAGGTGCCTGTAACAGAGGGGCTTTATTGTCATGGAAAAAACTCCATTGGGTGGAGGATAAGGAGTACAGAGGTTGCAGTTGTACCTGAGTTGCGGAACATATGAGGGTCCAAAATATATCGCTGCCCATTAAGAGACTCCAAATTGTACTTAAAAAGTTTAACTGTCCCTGTAATAGAGATTGGATAAAGCTCAGGAGCAAATGATGTATCTAGTTCTGATAGATGCCTGCGCTTATTAAACGGGTGTTCTAAAGGGGTAATTAATTATCAGGAACTGCATCAAAAAAGTGTGGGCTTATGCCAACTGGCATAGAAAAGACATTTTCTAGGATCCGTCACGTTTTCACAAAGCCATACGCCCTGCAGTTGTGGCAATTTCCGCTGCTATGTGATATCTACCGTTTCTACATGAAATCATGGTCATTAGATAAGCATATTCACAACGCGGAGATAACAATGGTGCCAAAATGCTTCTCTCTTATCAGCCATCTCACACAGGGCCGGAGCCATCTCCTGAGTTCTCCAATGAGATTACAGAGCAGGAGTCCACCGCCATATCTCGCACATCCTAAGTGCTGATAAACTCCTGAGTGTGATGCCTCTGGCTAATACGTCCAAGAGTGGACCCTCTGGATCGCGGATCCGGAGCCCCTGGGCCGAGCGCACCTGGTGAAGACCGACCCCTGTACAGGGATCGTTAGGGGCAGGACCGCAATGGGCGGAACCGCGACAGCCGGAGCCAGCAGGGACGACTCGGAGGACAGGCAGACAGAGCAGGAATAACGGGGTGGAAAGGCGGAAGGTAATGGCTAGGAGACTACAGGAAAGGTTCAGCGGGAACCACGGGGAGGAGACAGACAGACGGAAATGGACCAGGAACAGGGCAGACAATGGGGACGGCAAGGATAGGCAGGGTACACTGGGAAAGGTATGGCCGATGGGTGCTGCAAGTCACAAACAATCACCAGGCGCCCTCAAAATAGAGCGGACGCCTGATATATGCGGAGACCGGAAGTGCGCCCTACAGACCCTCCCCTAGCGACGCCCCCTACCAACAGAAGAGGCCGGGGGAACGCGCGTGCGCGGCCTAAGGCCGGCGCGGTTACCCGTAGCAGAGCGGTGAGCAGCGCGGAAGAGCGCGCGGGCAGGGGGACGCAGGTGAGAGGAAGCTGCGGCGGGCACCGCCGCTGAAGGGGCATCGGCGGGCACGGCCGCCGATGTCACAGTACCCCCTCCCATATATCCTCTCCTTCTGAGGTTGGTCAGAAATCTTTTCATGATAAGGGGGGCATCGACATTCTCTCGGGGCTCCCAGGACCTCTCCTCTGGGCCAAAACCCTTCCAGTCGATAAGAAAAAGAGTCTTACCCTTGACCCTTTTCATAGCCAGAATGTCCTTTACTTCAAAGACATTGTTAGAACAAATTGGCGAGGGAGGGGACATGGAGGTTGGTTGGAACCGATTCAAGACCACAGGTTTAAGGAGCGAGATATGGAAGGCGTTAGGGACCCGGAGTGATGCCGGCAACCTCAATTTGTAGGCTACTTTGTTAATGCGCCCAAGTACTTCAAAAGGCCCGATGTACCGAGGACTTAATTTGTAAGCAGGGACTTTCAGGCGGATATGTTTGGTAGAAAGCCAGACTTTGTCCCCGGGATGGTACGGGGGTAGATCCCTTCGTCTTTTGTCCGCGTGTTTCTTAATTCGGATGTTGGCTAGCTCGAGCGCCTCTCTGGTCTCCTTCCAAATTTGCGAAAACTCCTTGGCGAGAGTGTCTGCTGCAGGAACTCCAGACGATGCGGAAAAGGGCAATGGAACCCCAGGATTTAGCCCAGTTACCACAAAGAACGGTGTCTTGGACGTTGATTCGCTGGAATGATTATTATGAGCGAATTCCGCCCAAGGTAGAAGAGAGACCCAATTATCCTGATGGGCGTTAGAAAAGTGGCGTAAGTAGGTGGTCAGAATTTGGTTAATCCGTTCCACTTGGCCGTTGGTTTGAGGATGATACGCTGAGGAGAAGTCGAGAGACGTGCCCAGGAGCCGACAGAGGGCCCTCCAGAATCGGGAAGTAAACTGGACCCCTCGATCGGTCACGATTCGCAGAGGAAGACCATGTAGCCTGAACACGTGGTGGATAAAGATCTCGGCCAACTTTGGAGCAGATGGCAGTCCGACCAAGGGAATAAAGTGGGCCATCTTGGAAAAGCGGTCTGCGACGACTAAGATGGTAGTACATCCAGCAGAGCGAGGCAGATCAGTCACGAAATCCATGGCGATTTGCTGCCAAGGGGCCTCTGGCACAGGCAACGGATGAAGGAGACCGGAGGGCAGAGTCCTTGGAACCTTGTTCTGAGCACAAGTCCTGCAGGAGGCTACAAAGTCCTTTGCATCCTGGTGGAGAGAGGGCCACCAGTAATACCGGGAAAGAAGCAAAAGAGTTTTCTTAATCCCAACGTGCCCAGCAACCTTGGAAGAATGTCCCCAGCGCAGTACTTCCAGACGTTTGTTTGAAGGGACGAAGGTCTTGCCAGGCGGAAGGGTAGAGAACCTCACGGGGGCCACGGAGATAACTTTAGCCGGCTCGATAATATATGATGGATCCTCCTCTTTCTCCGGTGGCTGCAAAGACCTGGAAAGCGCATCAGCTTTGATGTTCTTACTGCCGGGCCGGAAGTGGAGCTTAAACTCAAAACGGGAAAAATACAGAGCCCACCTGGCTTGTCTGGAGTTGAGTCTCTGGGCAGATTGCAGGTAGGCCAGGTTCTTGTGGTCCGTGAAGATAGTAAAGGGATGCACTGCCCCCTCGAGCAGATATCGCCATTCCTCCAGCGCCATCTTAATGGCCAATAATTCCCGGTCCCCAATGGAGTAGTTGCACTCCGCCGGAGAAAAGGATTTGGAGAAGAACCCGCAGGGGACTAGACGTCCAGATGGAGCCTGTTGGGAGAGAACCGCCCCAGCTCCAGTGGAGGAGGCATCAACTTCCAGGATGAAGGGCCTACTAGCCACTGGACGGTGTAAGATCGGAGCAGAGGCAAACGAGCGTTTCAGGGCAAGAAAGGCGTCCTCGGCTTCGGAAGACCAGACGTTAGACTTCGTCCCCTTACGGGTCAGGACCGTGATGGGCTTGGTGACTGTAGAGAAGTGGGGTACAAACTGTCGGTAATAGTTAGCGAAGCCGAGGAAACGCTGGATGGCCTTTATGCCAACTGGACGAGGCCACTGGAGTACCGCGGACAGCTTCTCCGGATCCATCTTAAGACCGGAATCCGTGATGATATACCCCAAGAAGGGTAACGCTGTTTGCTCGAAGAGGCACTTCTCGATCTTGGCGTAAAGACGATTTTCTCGAAGGCGCTGCAGGACCATGCGTACACTTCTCCGATGGGAGGAGAGGTCGGTCGAGAAAACGAGGATATCATCCAAATACACCACCACGCAGGAATAGAGTAGGTCTCGGAACACCTCATTTACGAATTCCTGAAACACCGCTGGAGCATTGCAGAGACCGAACGGCATGACCAAGTATTCATAATGGCCGTCCCGGGTATTGAAGGCCGTCTTCCACTCGTCCCCCGCTCGGATTCGGATTAAGTTGTAAGCTCCCCGCAGATCCAACTTCGTGAAGATTCTGGCCCCCCTCAGCCGGTCGAAGAGTTCAGGAATCAGCGGGAGCGGGTACCGGTTTTTAACAGTGATGTTGTTCAGGCCCCGGTAATCAATACAGGGTCGCAGGGACCCATCTTTCTTCCGGACGAAGAAGAAACCTGCGCCCGCAGGGGACGAGGACTTCCGGATGAACCCCTTGGCCAGATTCTCCTGTATATATTCCGACATAGCCGAGGTCTCTGCTGGGGACAAAGGATAAGTTCTCCCTCTGGGAGGAGTGGCTCCGGGAACTAGGTCGATAGGGCAGTCATAGGAGCGATGAGGGGGTAAGGAGTCCGCCTCCTTTTTGCTGAACACATCGGCAAACGTGTGATAGGGTGCGGGTAGGCCCGGAAGGTCGGCAGGCTTCGAGCATGGACGGGGACGAGTGAGAGCCCGTAGGCAGTGCTCCTGGCAGGAGTGCCCCCAACGGAGAACTTCCCCAGAGCGCCAGTCAATCACCGGCTCATGCCGTCTGAGCCAGGGTAGCCCTAGAAGAACAGCATGGGCTAGTTGTGGCAGGACATAAAAGGCTATCTTTTCGAGGTGGAGAGCTCCGATTTGGAGGTCTACTTCGACGGTAACCATGGTGATGAGTCCGGGTAAAGGTTTACCATCAACGGAGGAAATAGCGCGAGGGTTCTTCAATGCCAACACCGGAATCTGGAGTTTGTCAACCTCCTCCTGGCGGATGAAATTACCGGCAGCACCCGAGTCCACATACGCCTCCACAGATCCACGCTCCCGACCTGTAATTAGCAAAGCTGAAAGGGTAAGGGGAAGAGAGGAATTTTGATCCCCTAGGGGGTCCTCTCTTACCTGACCTAGGTGGAGGCATTTCCCGACCTCTCTGGCTTCTCCGGACAAGAACGCACAAAATGGTTGGCACCTCCACAGTACAGGCAGAGACCCTTGGTCATCCTCTCCCTGCGGCGTTGCTCGGACAGTCTGACACGATCAATCTGCATAGGCTCAGGAGCGGTACTAACAGGAGATACAGGGAAACGGGGGACAGGAGCCTGATACAGCCTAAAGGACCTTCTCTCTCCGACTGCCTCTCGAGCGCGCTCCTGAAAGCGTAGATCAATGCGAGTGGCCAGCGAAATAAGGTCCTCCAGAGTGGTGGGGGTGTCTCGCCCGGCAAGCTCATCCTTGATCTTACTGGAGAGGCCTCTCCAAAAGGCTCCCACAAGAGCCTCATTGTTCCACCCCAACTCAGAAGAGAGGGTCCGGAAGCGGATGGCGTATTGCCCCACTGTGAGGGAACCCTGGCGGAGGTTAAAAAGGGCCTCCGTGGAGGATGCTAAGCGACCCGGTTCATCGAATACCTTGCGAAAGGTTTCCAAGAAGGTCTGTATACTTAACACTACGGGGTCATCTCTCTCCCACAAGGGGTTCACCCAGGACAGGGCCTCACCCTCAAGATGGGACACAACGAACGCCACCTTGGCGCGGTCAGTGGGGTACTGAAGGGGGGCAAGCTCGAAATGTAGCCTGCATTGATTTAGAAAACCCCGGCATAACTTGGGATCTCCGCTGTACCTGGGGGGTTTACCCAGACGGGGAGCCGGAGTAGAGACTACGTCCGGGGAGGAAGTTGCAGCGGCAGCAGAGGATTGCAGAGCAAGCAATCGATCATCCACGGATGCCATGTAACCTAAGATGTGGGATTGAGCGTCGCGCTGCTGCGCGAGCTCCTGCTGGAGGCTGACTAAGAGGGGAGCGTGCCCGGGGTCAGAGGTCTGCAGGGCGGACAACCGGGTGTCCATAGACTTCATAAAGGACATTATCCGGGTCTGATTTTCACGAAGAAAAAGCAATTCCTTTTGTGTGGCGGCTGCGGCACCGGCGGGATCCATGGCCTGGTGATACTGTGATGCCTCTGGCTAATACGTCCAAGAGTGGACCCTCTGGATCGCGGATCCGGAGCCCCTGGGCCGAGCGCACCTGGTGAAGACCGACCCCTGTACAGGGATCGTTAGGGGCAGGACCGCAGGGGGCGGAACCGCGACAGCCGGAGCCAGCAGGGACGACTCGGAGGACAGGCAGACAGAGCAGGAATAACGGGGTGGAAAGGCGGAAGGTAATGGCTAGGAGACTACAGGAAAGGTTCAGCGGGAACCACGGGGAGGAGACAGACAGACGGAAATGGACCAGGAACAGGGCAGACAATGGGGACGGCAAGGATAGGCAGGGTACACTGGGAAAGGTATGGCCGATGGGTGCTGCAAGTCACAAACAATCACCAGGCGCCCTCAAAATAGAGCGGACGCCTGATATATGCGGAGACCGGAAGTGCGCCCTACAGACCCTCCCCTAGCGACGCCCCCTACCAACAGAAGAGGCCGGGGGAACACGCGTGCGCGGCCTAAGGCCGGCGCGGTTACCCGTAGCAGAGCGGTGAGCAGCGCGGAAGAGCGCGCGGGCAGGGGGACGCAGGTGAGAGGAAGCTGCGGCGGGCACCGCCGCTGAAGGGGCATCGGCGGGCACGGCCGCCGATGTCACACTGAGACTTTCACTTACATATAAACAGCCATAAAAAATCTATAATAATTCATATAGCGGAGCATGCCAAGAATGCCAGAACTATAAAAAAGGGGGAGACAAAAGCGCACAATAGGGTCTTATCCAATGATATAAACGTTTCAACAGATATGGATCCACTCACCTGGTTCAGTTGTGTGGAACACAACAACCATAAGCACCAATGGGTAGGATCCGATGAACTGCAGCAATCAGCCGGTCACTAGAATTGCATATATAGGAAGGAGAGAAGTCCGGCTTTCAGGATCGCGCTGTTCCAGTCCAAAGTTCACAAGGAGTTAATCCAAGGACCAAGCAGTGATTATAACTTTCTTTTTATTCCATAAACTCTACGCGTTTCGTACACTTCCTCAGGAGCAAAGTTACCTTTTTTAGCATGGCTTATTCTGCACTTTAATGGTATCCACAATGCATGTTCACAGATTACAACTGACGCCACATTAGACCAAGAAATACTTATATATTTCTCCTATCCAACAACAAAGACTTCAGAAATTACACGATTATTCAGATTTAAAAATTTATACATATGTTCCAGGGAAGATATTTACAGAATGAACAAAGGCAAAATAGCCAATAGGCAATGTTAATATTATACAAAAAAGCAATGTTCTTTACAGCATTATAATTAGGAAGTCTACGGGAGTAAAAAACAACAACTCTGAAGGCGATCCATTAATTTGCTTTCCTCTTCTTTACAGATGGTCTCTCAAACACATCTCTTACACCAGCTGCTTTCTGCTTAAAGAACTTTGTATTCTGGGCGCTCTCTTGTCCCCAAGCCGAATCAAATGAAGTGGTGTCCTGATCAACCAAGTGAGTGTATTTCGTGCGACCAGAACGACCAAAGTTTTTGACCTGCATAACTTTCGGCAGAATGGTTTTGTTAAAGTGGTCTTCCAATGTAGGAGCACTGAAATCTCTTTTGTACACATCCTCGTCTTCATCCATAAAGAAAGCTCCTCTGTGGTAGTACTTCTGGAGAAACTTGTATTTCCCCTTCAGTGCCTTGTTGGTTATTATCTTGCCATTGGCACGAAGCTCTGCTCTGCGCTCCTCCTCCGTCATGTTGCGCATGCGTTCAATCTCGGCCTTCTCCTTCTCCATCGTTTCTCTTTCTTCACGGTCACGCTTGATGCGTTTCAGCTCTCGTACTTTCCAGGCCTCGTACTCTTCCTCATCGTTCTCATCGTCCGTGTTCAGAGCATCCAGTGCAGCCAGAGACCTCTTGTTTTCCTCGATCTCTTTCTTAGCCTCCTCCTCTACAATCTTTAATGTATATTTA